>NC_138575.1:122607871-123217871 GCF_964289735.1 Phaethon aethereus | reverse complement strand
TGCTGCTGCTGTCAGCTTGATCATCCACATTCTTGTCCACAGATAGGTTATCATTTTCAATCCAGCTATCTGTTTAAAACAAAAACCCACAGTTTCATTCTACGGAGTGATTAAGCAACTTAAAACTTATTTCAGAGCTCAGTCACACAGTCAACTTACCACATGTTAACAGTTACTGATCATCTCTGCTCAGGTAACACTCTGCACATTTTTGGCCAGCAGCAAATGTAAGAGTCAATTATATTGCTTTCTAAGGAGGTAGCATTACCTCACATTTGCCACAGGCTAGAAGGGTGCACACTGTCAGTTCCTGGAGCTCTGCTGACAAAGGGTAAGTTGCTTGCACAAGCCAATTCTTACTACAGTTCTGGGTAGTAAGTTCTTATCAACAGTACAGATAAATACTATAGGTGGCTTTCAGCAGTTCTTTTATTTTGTACTTAATCGTTTCAAAAACTGGGAAAAAATTTCACAGCTAATGAAGACACAGTAGATCTGCAGCTTACAGACAATGAAACCACAGGATTAGAGGGTTAGCAAGTTTTCACTTGATTATAAATCCAGTGACAACTAATTTTCACAATAATCTTTAAAGGAGATATAAGAAAACATTGCATTTATTCTTTCTCCTCACAAATCAAGGCTGCAACCCAAATTTAAAGTTCCTGTTAGAGCAACATTTTCTAAGTTTCAAATCAGAACTCTGAGTGAAGGTAAGTAACAAAAGACACCTAAGAGTACTTGGTCAATACACTTCCTCGCCTTGTTTTTCTCTTTACAGAAGAACACAGGAGAAGCAGAACCATTTCTATAAGTAGCCGAGATAGCTTTACCAGCATCAAGTTGCATGGAGTGAGCAGAATGGTGAGGGAGGTATTTAAACAATCTGACATCAGGAAAAGGTAGATATCCAGCAAACAGTGGCATCACTTCCATGTGGACTTTGTGAGTTGCTCGAGCTGCTACAGGCATAGATATGACTCCAGAACTTTTTCCACAGACTGCCCAGTTACTACTGTTGTCAACAACTGCAAGAATAAAGAGCAAACACTACAAACATCTTTTCTGAAAAATGAAGAACCCTCAGTATAGTTTTAAAATCAGTATTTTGGAAACATCTAAAAGTCCACCAGCTTCTGTGTATAAAGAGCTGTGCAAGTTAAGAAAACAGCCCTACACAAAAGGCACCAAGTATCCATCCAATCTGAACAGCATTTATATTCCACTTGAAAAGAGACTAATGGGGAAAAAATAAAATGTTCTCAGTCTAGCAAAATGAAAACTGCTTTACTGAGCAGCCATAATCGTAATACTAGAATATATGCCATAGAAAGTCTGGCAGATGTCATTATCAAGAAAAAACTTAGGCATTTTGTCAATATGCTTAAGAAAAATATTCTTACCTTCATACATAAGTTTTGTTGTGCAATATCCATCTGATTCTGTTAGTGCTTCATCTCTGTCAACCTCTGAGAGGTCAACAAGTCGGGTGATTGACACCTCTAAAGAGCAGAGTGAGCCTGTTTTACAATACTCTGCCCCCAGTGGTGGAAAAATTTCGGTTTTCACATGATACAAAGTCTGTCAGGAAGAAAACAGGGCTGTTATCAAGAAAAAAGGGGCGTTTTACTTGTGTTTAAACTGAACCAGGCAATTGATAGAGTACAAACTTAACTTTACATTTAACAGCCATTAAATCTTTTTAATGCAAGATTCAGCTGCAAGTAATGTTCACTTCATTATCTTTCTCAGTGTGAGAAAATAAGCATATCAAATTTTATTCATTCTATTTTTGATACCAGCAGCAAGCACACCATTTTTCCCTCCACTTCTGTGCTTTAACTCAGCCTTTCAATGATCCTAATCTTCATACTATTTAAACAAGCTTTTACTTGTTTCTTGGCTCCTTCCTTTCTAGACACATAACTCAAATTCTGAGTATACAGGGGAACTACTTCATCACTCTTACCATCATAGTCCCCAGAATAACAGTACTGACATTATGAAAGAGCTAATTTTTAATTACTACAAAATTAGATTTCTACTAAAAACCCCCAGTTTAACACAGTTAGTTCCCTTTAAAAACACCAGAAAGATGCTGAGAAAGGTGCCAACAAATGCTAGTTACATGCCAGCAGGTAAACAAATACCTAAAATACTGCTCAATGAGAGTTTTTAATAAGCAGGTAGAAAACATAGCAACACTGAAAACAGACAAAAGGATTTAATCAAATGAGAGTCTTCTCATGTTCCTACTTTCTACCCAAGCATCAAAAAGGGTAACACAAGATTTAATTTAGAGATCAGATTAAATAATGTTGATAGAACTGCTTTGACAGGAAGTTATATCTAGCCTACAAGCTTCCTAGATGATTAAAGGAATAAAAAGTTTGTCCACAAAGGGAAAGAAGAAACATTTAAGATAATGGCCTAAAAACCCCTAAATATTTCATTAGAGGAGCTCATCTCAAGCACTACAAAACCAACTCAAATGCTTTCAATAGCAACTATTTTTCGGAAATTGCTTTGGAAAGCGCAGTCTTAAACCAGCAGGGAAAAAGCAGGTCAGTAATCTTAAGGACAGTCTCCATGGCACAAGCCCAGGAAGGCAAAAACACAGAAAAAAATGAAACAAGGGCACTTGTGTAAGTATTATGGTGTCCCCCCCATTCCAGTGGCAAGTACATGATTCCACCATATCATATCAGGCTTCAGTTCTGTTGTTCAACAAACTGGCTTTCCAATGATTCTAGGTAGGTATCAATCTCATTATGTAAACAGAGTTTTTCTAATATATTTCTTGACCTTCCATATTAGGAAACCATATTCAGTTAACATATGCTATACTTAGAAGAGTACTTACAAAAAAATTTTCCACTTGAAATTCATAAGTGAACGGCTTTAGGGTAAGAGACTGTTCTTCAGAGGTAGCTGGACAAAAGCTGACTGAAAACAGGCACTGCAAGGAGAGAGGAAGCTCTTTTGTCCACTTCAATTCCCATACAAAGAATATTGATTGCTTACTGTATATGACCTGAAAGAGAGTGTTTATAGTATTAGCTCCTTCTTTCCTCTGAGAAAGAAGTGGAAATGCACATACATATGTTTGTCTGTTCTGGCACTAATATAGTTTATACGAACAAAATTACCTGTTTAGTGTTAAGTAAATCATTAGGGAAAATATGCAACCAAAATAAGTAATAGTGATTTATTTTTTTTTTTTAACAATGCACATCTAATTAAAAGGTGGGATACATTTCACTGTCAGAATCAATGTTTCAAAAGGGAACACTTCACATTCAAGTACGTATGAAAAATATTTTATTCAAAAGTCAAATTTAATAAATATATTAATAATGTTTATATATACTTTTCCTAGACACTAAGAATGACCTGTTTAATATCATGTTCAGACACAGCTGGAAGAAACTTCAAGGGGACTGTTTTGCAATTTAACTAGTTTACAGCTGTATTTCATTAGAAAACAGTCTCATTTTTTTCCTAACACTAATGTCAAACTGCAGCTATAAGATGAACAAATGAAATGTTAACAGTGATATGAGTGATATTACATTTGTATAGCTGTTGTTCAAGCAGGTATGTAGTGCTTTCATGAGGCAAATGGACAAGTTTGAAAGCTTACCTAATAATCTTTGCAAGTTTTAGAATTTAATCTGAGATCTACAGGTGTAAATGCCTTCTAAAGCATCTTTAAGAATCCAAGCTACTCAGAGGACTACAAAGGTCTGACCTAACATCAGCTATCACCCTTACTTACTACAAAATATATGTGCAGATGTGCTAATAATTTCACTAACAAGAACTTTCATCTAGCTGCCCTGCCAACGGTCTTATATACCACCAAGTAAATCTTTACCTGTTGAGATTCAGGGTTCAGAGGTACCAGCTGCAAATCTGTACAGTCAGCAGAATTTTTTAGGCTATTGTCTGAAAGCTGGAAACAGCGTTCTGACAAGTTCTGTACACAGACTTGCACGTATTTCCTGAAAAACACGACACAGTTTGTTCAACAAAATTTGAATAGTTACACTGAAAGAGTACATGTCCATAAAATTGTTTTCAAAGTGCACAGATCAAGCTAAAACAGAATGGCAGGTATATTTGTTTCTTCCAATCTTTTCTTCAATACTTATGAGTCTGTAGAAACAAGGCTGTAAAACATCCTCTTTCATATGAAATGAAAACAAGTAACTAAACATAAATAGGCTGGCTTGGTTTATCTTCTGGTCTTATTTCCAAAATAGCTGAAACCACAAATTTGTTTTACTTTTATGAAGGAACACTAAAGGAAATGCACAAGCTTCCAATGGGAAGCTGTGTAAGATAACAAAAGCCCAACTTTAAAAAAAAAAAAAAGGCTGCTGTAGATATTACTTATGAAACTCCAGCTCCATATTTTTAAGAAGAAACAAACAATAAATACTTAATGAGTACATTACCGTTTGCCAGCTGACAATAAGGAATGCTTGGCATTAAAAGGTATGCAGAACGTTAGTGCAATAATTGTGGAGTAAATCGACCAAGGACAATCAATGGTTATCTAAAGGAAAAAGGGAACAGAGTTCTTATTCATAATGGTCTTTGGCATAATGATTTTGTTTTTCTTCTCATTTCTAAGCAAAACTTTTCTCAGCAAGTGTCTACACCTAATGCATTCATAAGGGGAAGAAGAAAAAAAATAAAAAAAAAAAAATCAGAAACTAATCTGACAAAATATTAGGTTTCTGTTTTCCAGTGAGCAGGATATGAAATCTCAAAGAAGCTTTTCCTGTGGAAACTGACATATTCAGCTCTGAAGACTAGAAATAAAAGAAAGGAAGTAGAAAAAAAGATAAAATGACACGAACAATACCAACAGCATCTTAATACAATAATCTGTTAAAAGGTCAATATCAAATAAATTGCTGTAAGATCTATTACTGAAATGTCTTTATAATACTTCAATACATTAAACACAAGCTCAAAATATTTTTTAAATGTATTTAATGTATATTTGTTTTAACTTGAAGCAGCACGCAAGTGAAGATTTTTCTCCTGAAGCCTGGAGAAGAGAAGGCTCCAGGAACACCTTCTTGCAGCATCCCAGTACTTAAAGGGAGCTTATAAGAAAGACGGGGACAGACTTTTTAGCAGGGCCTCTCGCCATAGGACAAGGGGTAATGGTTTTAAACTAAAAAAGGGCAGATTTGGACTAGATATAAGAAAGAAATTTTTCACCATGAGGTGTTGAAACGCTGGGACGGGGCTCTGAACAACCTGATCTAGTTGAAGATGTCCCTGCTCATGGCAGGGGGGTTGGACTAGATGGCCTTTAAAGGTCCCTTCCAATCTAACCCATTCTGTGATTCTAAATGAATGCTGCTGTTCTTCCAACTGTAAAGCATATATAGGTAACAACATATTTTTAAATGAAGAGAAAAAAAAATTAAAATCTTTTGTCATATCACATTTTAGCAATGCTAGTTTATAGCTATTCCTTTTTACCCAACTCTTCACACACAAGGACACATGGCAGCACACTTCATTAATTTTAACAAGGAGTAACACTGTGAAAGGTGATAGTTTCAAGATCATTTTGCTGTCAGCTGAAGAGCTTCTTTCCACACTACTTATTTTATTCACCCTTCATAATAAAAATGAAGAAGTTACCTCCAACTAAATAACATGACAGCTTGAAACCCTACAATGTTAAGTACCTCAACACAGCATACAGATTCTTTGGAAATGGAAGAAACATCTCTCCCATGAGTCAGAAGGGAGAATTTAAAGACCACCATGCCACCTTTTACAGACACGAGTATCCTTCATCCTATATAAACTGCAAGTGTTAGAACATTAAAACTCAAGATTACTAGCCAGTGGAACAGTTGGCAATACAGGAAACCTAGTCTATATTTCTGATTGTATTTACATTTTCTTTACATTTATAACATTTGCTATGATTTCTGCATGTACATATTTTAGTGGAAAATTAGTTCAATGCAAGCAGGTTTCCCCCCATCACCACTATTTCTATTTTGTGAAGTGTATGCCCCATGATCAAAGAGATTTCATAATAAAAATGTTAAATTACATCTTACTTTTTGGTCAACAGTAGCCATACAGTTGTCCTGTTTCTGCTTCTCTTTGTTTTTTCTGTGAACTTCTTTATTTGTAGTATTTTCATTCTCCACTGCAGATTCTGTGGCTGATGGCAAATACATGACTTCTAGTTCAAATTCAATGACATGATATGCAGGAGCTACTGGCAAACTGATGCTTGTGATCTTTTCAGAAGACTGAATCCTTAATGATGATTCTGAGATCTTCTCTATAGTTGTGTAGAATAGGGAAATAAAGTAGTTTTAACACACATTCATCCCTTCCCACTTTTCATTTTATTTCTGTAAATAATGAAAGTAGCCTATAAACCAAGAAAAAGTACGTGGTGCCATAAGCATTTCCTAGCAAGACCTCTATGTCTGCAAAAACAGCAGTAAGAAACCATGTTATGTAACTCCACGGTAACCTCTTCAAAAGAGCTATAATCTGCATATCTTAAATACCACTGCTGTTCACAACTTCCCAATGGTAACGCTCTGTCCTTAAACTGCACAAAGGTAACCACCACATTCCATGTAGTAGTCCCTCCCAACATTCAAGAAAGAACTAAGAGAACAATTTGATAACAAGCTTCAAACGAGCTGAAGAGCTACTTTAGTACATCGAACGACACCTATTGAAGTTTTTACAACATCCTGCACCTCCTTAGTCTCATTAATTTCACTTCAAGCAAACTCACAACTTAGCATACATACATCAGTATTCTTGGTCGCCATCCATCATCTGTCTTTAAAATACTACACATGGGGTGCCTCTGTATAGTCTATTTTACACTTAATTTCATCAAAGTCTGTTAAGACTGTTCTTCCCATTTATCTAAAAGTAGCTTGTGTCTGAACAACTGAGGAGACCATACAGTACTTAGAATCATAGAATAGCTTGGACTGAAAGGGACCTTTAAAGGTCATCTAGTCCAACTCCCCCGCAATAATCAGGGATCCAACCTGACCTGGAATGTTGACAGGGATGGGGCATCTACCACCTCTCTGGGCAACCTGCGCCAGTGTTTCACCACTATCATTGTCAAAAATGTCTCCCTTATATCTAGTCTAAATCTACCCTCTTTCAGTTTAAAACTGTTACCCCTTGTCCTAAGGCTACAGACCCTGCTAAAAAATCTGCCCCCATCTTTTTTATAAGCCCCCTTTAAGTACTGGAAGGCTGCAATAAGGTCTCCCCGGAGCCTCCTCTTCTCCAGGCTGAACCACCCTAAGTCTCTCAGCCTGTCCTCACAGGAGAGATGTCCCATCTCTCTGATCATTTTGGTGGCCCTCCTCTGGACCCTCTCCAACAGGTCCATGTCTTTCCTGTGCTGAGGGCTCCAGAGCTGGATGCAGCACTCCAGGTGGGGTCTCACCAGAGCGGAGGAGAGGGGCAGAATCACCTCCCTCCACCGCCTGGCCACTCTTCTTTGGATGCAGTCCAGGATACAGTTGGCCTTCTGGGCTGTGAGCACACATTGCTGGCTCATGTCCAGCTTCTTGTCCACCAGTACCCCCAAGTCCTTCTCGGCAGGGCTGCTCTCAATCCCTTCATCCCTCATCCTGTATCGACACTGGGGGTTGCCCCAACCCCTGTGCAGGACCCTGCACTTGGCCTTGTTGAACCTCATGAGGTTCACATGGGCCCATTCTTCCAACTTGTCCATCTGGAAACCTATGCTCAGAAAAAAAGGAACTAGGATGTCATCTGTTCAAATGAAACACCAGCCAAAGGAAATGCTCCATTTACATAGAGCACTATGTAAAAACCTACTTACAACTACTTCACAATAAAAATGGTCTAGTCAAAATAGAGCACACATAGTAATAAAAGATCACCATGATTCATTTGGAAATCATGACAGATGCTCACCTCAGCAGCAGTAGCACCATGCCTACTGAGTTTCACCAATGAAAGTAAAAGTTGTCCAGCTATGTTTTCTGAAACCAGGACAAAAGTTCATACTACTACTTTGAGGACGAAAGTTTACGACCTTTCTTGCACTGAATTACCCCGTTGCAAGTCCCTAAAATTGTTCTTAATAACAACTACCTAAAAAGACAGCATCGGTGTTCTTAATACTGTAAGTACAGGTTTACTTCAGGATTAATGAATTTTCAGCCATTTAAAGGTTATTAATTTTTACTTCACTGCTTACCTCTGGTGTTGGAATAGATCACTGCCTTGCTCTCCGGATGGTACAGAATAGGCATGGCATCAGCGTTACTGAGCTGCAAAGTATCCCCATTCTTCATGGTGTAATGACCAGTGGTCACTGTGAATTTCACTTTCTGGGGAATGCCAGCCAAAAGGCTATCTAAAGAAGAAAGCAAAGATTGTTAATAGATTCCAGTACTTGTCAGCAGATGGTTACAATGCACTGCTAAGGCTTGTTAGCAATATTCCCAGACAATTTGTCACACTTGTTAGAGTAACTTAAAAGCGTGAGGTTTTGGTATTATGCAACACATTAAACCTAGTTCAGATATATTAGTGTGGAGAAACCGGTTGTTTCAACTTCAGTGACCAAAACCACGTTTTCTTGGATGGATTTGACTAGCTAGCTCACATATTGTGCAGCTCTGGCAGCACAGAATTCAGTGAAATAAATAATCCCAAAGAATTTTCTAAGCTTTTTGTTAAGTTCTCCAGGTTGTAGACAGCTTTAAATTCTTGCACCTATGATGCCAGTCATACCCGCAATGCTGTATTTACATAATCAAGATGACAAGAATGCCAGTGTGCACACAGACAATTTGATTAATGCCCAATATGCTTTCCTTCCTTCACCACACATTGCAACGCCTGTAACTGGAATGATAGCACAAAATGCATATTCACTCAAGTGCCTCAGTTAATAGTGTGAAAACAAAATCAGTATTAACTTCCATTTATAAACTTTAATAAACTCTACAAGAAGTAATGCTCAGCCATCCACAAAACCAATGGATGTATCCAGTATTAAATTTTAATAAGTTTATATTATCACCTCTAGTAAAGAATCCCAGTTCTTACGCATTTCTCATAAATACCAAAGAGACTGCAATGTCACAGAACTGACCAATAAGGAACTCCGTTAATTACAAATTTAAATATTCATTTCTAAGCATTGTGGCAGCTCAAATCATACCTGATATTTAAGTGACACTACATGTTCAAATTCATGTTCAAAAGTGACACTGCATGTTTCAGAGCCAAGTACTGGAATTAGCTGTTGAAAACTAGCCATCACCGACAGAGCATACTTGATGGATAATGTGAGAAGTGAGAATTTAGTTTAGACTCAAAACTGAGGCAAAAAAAAAGTGAGTAATATTCAAGCCAGAAAACACTTTATCTAGTCCCATGACAGTACAACAGAAATCATCAAAACAACTTCAGCGTGGCAACTGTACCTACCAGTCATCGGTTCCACTTTCAGCTGGGGCTCCTGAGAATATACATCATACTGCACAATTGGGTAAATATGAAGATGGACAAACTGTACTTTCCCCACTGAAGTGCACAGTTGCCTGAGCGTGTATGTCCCAGGTTCTTTGGCCTTTGAAGAAAACATTTGAATGGACTTTTACATTTAGGAAATACTTCTAGAACAAACCCTCTACTAAAGAACAGCATGTTTTCAGTTAATTTTTATCAGATAGTTTGCATTTGTAAATTAAAACGACAGCCTTGTTCTCTAAGTGACAAGGTTTTCACAAAGGAGCACCTTTTGCTCCATTAACATAGAAGCTCTAGAGTGTTGGATGATTCAAGAAAAACATCAGAAGGAACAAGTACCAAAAATCAGAATAACTAATATAGTAACTATGCTCTGAAATTATTATTTTGGGGTGTTTTTTGTCTTGTTTGTTGGCTGTTTTTTATCCTCCCCTCCAAGTTCCACATACAGTAAAATGTAATTATATTTATTAAGTACTGAAATGCTATTTAGCAAGCAGTAAAGTGTTTATTTGGCTAACGTTCATGAAATCCTACAACATTTATTTAACGCAAAGCTTTCAGCTCAAGCTATCGATCTCACACACTCCCCACCCCACACCCTGTGTGAATGCTTAAAAAAAAGTAATACCTACATATTTAATTTCAAACTCTTCCTTTACTCTGAATAATGGTATTCTGGATGTTTTTCAGTAACGTTATAAAAAGCAAATCTGTAAGCAAATATTCTAGTATATTTATTCTTGATTCTATTTGCTCTTAGCTACTACTGCTAGGCAATGGGAAATGTTTTCTTTTTCCATGTGCCATTTTACCAAGTGTAATACATAAATATTGATGCTCGGTGTGATTAAATCTAAAGAATAAGATTAAAAGTTATGGAGAAAAGCTGTAACAACTTAACATTCAAAACTCACAGTTATTTACAAAGCAAATCCTGACTGATACTCAGAGTCACACATTTTGACATTAAAGTCACTAAATTTCCTCCCTTGAATACTTTACTCATGCTTTTCTGTTTATAAAGTCTTTCATAACATACACATACTTTAAACCTCAACATGGGATGGGAATGTCAGTCTGAAGAATTTAGATAATGCTTTCTGATCTCTTTTAAAGCTTGAAAAAATACACTGAAAGATGGCTATCAGCATAAATAATGCTAATCATCAGTCTAAGATCTACAGAAAGAATCAAACCCTCTGCATCTTAGAATCACCATCATTCCTCTTTTGGCAAAAGTAGTGCCATTAAGCAGTACTGTAAGAAAATTCAGAAAACAAGTTGTCAGCAGTTTCTATCCTCCAGCCAGCTATGTAATCCAGTAGAATTCACACAGTATACTACTGCAATGATAATGGATTTTTATGTAAATATTTCGTAAATACTGCAGCTCAAATCTAGAGAAGCTTTCATCATGTTATCTAGTAATACACTGTCAAAATTATAACATATTCAGATTTTCCCTTTAAGGACAGGTAAGTCACACTTTGAAGAACTGTGTAAAGATAAGTAGGATTCACACTGAGCAGTCTTCCCATGCAAAGTTCTTTCAAGAAAGAAAGGTTAGGAAAATAGGAAAGTTATAAACATAAGGCTGTCCATCCTCCAATAGCCACCAGAAGCAAGCAGGACAAGTCAAATTTAAAGCAGAGCTATATCTAGCTTTTTCTCTGTATTTCTTCTTCCATGATTTCAGATTGCTTCCTGATCCCACTAAGCCAAAATGCCTGCTCAGAAGTCTCTAACAGCTTTCTTCTAGTAAGGCTCCTTTACCTGAAATCCAGTTCTATGTACATGTTAATTTATTTTACAGAAGACTACATTTGCAGCCACCAAGACCTCTGACATCTCCAAATCCCATTAACTTGCCCCAATCCTTTGAAAGAATGAGAAACCTAAAACATTAGGCCAGCAGGTAGTTCAAATGATGTTATTGCCATTTCACATTGTATCACCACGGACTGGAACTCAACTTCTATCTTGAGATACCTGCTATCCACACAGGTTCCACAATGTGCATGTGCACATGTACCAAGCACATCTCTGTAGTGCTTTCTGCCCCAGTGCTGGAGGAATGGAAAGATGTAGTGTGTAAGTCTATAGAAAGCTTCACTCTAAACAAATTTCTATAAGACAGAAATTAACAATAAAAAAAAAAAAAAGAGCAAGTTAAAATCACAGGTGTGGAGCACCTAAAATTTGCTAAGAATGCTAAAGAAACCTGCTCGCCCGCTCTGTCTAGCTACCAATTTTCAGTCATCGAAAGCCGGTATGTAGATCCTTATTTCAAAATTAGTCTGAAAAAAGGGACCAAAGCTAATTTAAACTAATTAAAAACCGGCAAAGCTAGCAGGCATATATACCATATGTGACTGCAAAACACTTTCTCTCTTCATAGCATCCATATCCTTTCCAATATACAGGCTGGAAGATGTTCAGAAAATGAAGCAGCTATGAAACACCTGCTGCATTCCTCATTGTGCTGCCCCATCTCTTGTTAACCATACAGATGCTGCACTGAATTTCTGAGCGTTTTCTCGCTCAAGTTTTCCCTACTCTGATGTTCATTACTGTAGCACTGAACTCTAATAAATACTTCCCTGTGAAGGATTACAGAGGTACAGAGATAGTAGTATTTACAGAAATCCAAAGAACAGAGCAACATGATCATCGAGGCCACAAGCTCCTACTCCTGGAATGCCAAACAGATGGCAAAGTCTCGCTTTTGAAAATGCTTAGCATTTCACTTCCTAGGACTAAGTTGGCAGGTAAATGCCTTTCCCCATTTCACTAAAACAAGCAAACAAACCACAGATCAGCCAGTATAAGACCAGAGAATGAGTGGCAGACAAAACCCACACAAACAATAAAACCCACCACAAACCACCACCCCACGCCCCTCAACCAACAGGACTGGTACTCAAGGCCTGCTGATTTCCAGTTACTATGCATCTAGTAGTAATGTAGTGTGAAAAGAAGTGATAAGTACTACTGTCCTTAAATATTTCAGCAACTACTGGGAGTACTTGGCTTGCTCAGGGAAGAATGAGAGGAAAAAAAAGGATTACTCCAAGTATTAAGCTGACTTAGAGTGCACATGTGTAAATCGGGAATTGAAAGAGTTTCATATCCAACACTATATGGCAGAAGCAGGACTGTAAGCCATTTTCTGAGGGTGGCATTTAGATGGTGACACTATTTTCACAGTGTTTGCTCATGCAAACTTAGTGTTCCTTTAGCAGACAACCCTTATGTTCTTGTCTTCTCATTCTTTATGTGATTAAGATGAATAATGGGGGCAATTTTAAGTCTGACATCTTCTGAATTCAAATATTTGAAGCTGAGCTTAACTTTGTCATACTTCTTGCAGGTAGGTTTACTATACCCACCAAGTGAAAAAATATTCTACCACCCTCCACAGTGAAGAACAGGCTATCAACCAAATTCAACCACACAGTCACTTGCTAAGGGCTAGAAGATGCATTCCTATCAAAATTTTAAAACATTATTCTCAATGAGCTCAATATCGAAAGTAGACTTCATGAGCCATACGTTATCTTGTATATGAATTTGTCAGTTTAATTTTTGGCAGCAATAACCAAAATATTTAAAATAAAGTTTTGGAAGGCTGACTCAAATGACTGCAAATAAGAGAGTCGCCTGTACATTTTGCCACAAACACAATAGCCTTCTTTCAAGGGAAATTAAGGTTAGAACAATGAAAAGAAAGCCACAAGGGGAACAGCATCACCCAAGCTGTGACAGGAAGCAATACAAGTACCACTTGCCAGCACTATGCTCTTCCTCAGACAGTGCTTTTAGTTCTTCTTTCATGAGTACTACGTTCACTCAGCTATAAAAACATACCTGAGTATTGAATGTTATTTTATTGACCCCTGGTTCCAGTATTAAGTTGTTGCATTTCAACACATGAGCTCCATCTTCTAAAGTCACCCCTGAGGGCATATCCAGCGAACTGCTGCTCTCTTGCCTTCGTAGTAGCATGTGCACATTTTTGCAGATAATTCCTGCTGTGTTCAAAGAGTTATCTGAGGGACTACGTTCATACATTTCGTATAGCTCCAGTGCCGGTAAATTGTTTCTTGACAAAGAAAAGCCTGTAACTTCATTTGGAAAGCTGATAACACCATTGGAAGTTTTGTGCTTAGTGAGCCACTCAGCTGTTTTTCTATAACTATTTTTTTCAATGCTGAAGTGAACATGGATGGCAATCTGATCCACTTGGACAGGGATGGGCATTTGGCTCAGCAAAGTCAACTCAACAGACAGCTTTCCACCCACATGGACAACAGCATTTGAAGGGTCAAAATGTAGAGTTTTCAACTGCGCAAATGAGTGCATAGGCAATATAACCTTTTGACCTGGAAAGATAAAAACAGGGTTTTTATTCTTCTCCAGTGCTGCTGGAGATCAGCAAATCTTTTCTCTTAAAAATGTAACCCCTAGAATTAAAGATATCAACAACTTTTCACAATGAATCCTTTTACAACAAATCAATACTTTAATATTTTAGTTTTATCTTGCGTAGAAATGAAACTTAAAGGTGCTGAGATCTATTTTCTAACAGTAACATCTACTACAATTTTAGTACTTAGGCTATTAAAGACAATTAAACTAAGACATAGTGTCTAAGCAGAAGTTTAACATTTCACTACTACATAAAGTGTTCTAGACAAACACAGCGGCATAAAGTGACAAACTTCCTAGAGCATGTAAATCAAGAGCAAGTACAAGTTTAGAAACTAATGATCGGACTGGTGCCTTAAACCATCAGCTTTACCATACAAGGATTTTTCATTCTCTTTTCTAGATTCCAAAAACCCACACTGAGGCAGTACCAAAACTTAATTAAGAAGCAAGCCTAAAATAACATATTACTTACAGTACACCCATTCATCAAGAAAAACTTATGCATAAAAATGAACAGTCTTCCAATCTACAGAAATTATTCCACATGAATTTGAATTATGATTAATATCTGAGTACAAGGTATTACTGAAGCAGCAGGAAAAATAAAGAGAAGAGGTAGGATGGTCAAAATAAGCTGCAAGTGGATGGGAACAGATCTAACATGAAAACCAAAGAAACCACCACAGAGCTGCCATCTGCGTGCCAGCAATGTAGAGACAAAGATAAGTCAGGAATTGAAAAAAACCTAACACAAGATAAATTATGAGCTTTCAAAGCAGAGAAACAGATAAGTGAAGGAAAACAAGGACTTTCCGGTATTGAAGATGAAAATGTTAATTACCCTTTCATCTTTTACTAGTCTTAATTATTGCAGAAGTTTTATAAATCTTCTGGAGATGACAAGAAAAGAATCATGTTGGTTCAGAAGTTATACACAAGGTAAAGAAAACAATCAGACAAAGCCTTCCAATCTACTTTTAGGGAAAGATCAGATTAGAGCATCTTAGTTAAGTTGTAAGTATAATACTATACTAAGTAATAATAATAATTAAATATATATATGTGTGTATATATATCTGTAGGAGCATCAACTTAAGTTCTAAGTATTTAAGAACCAGACTTACCTTGGTTCTCTGCTTGCTGATTGGCAAAATCTAGTATTTCTTGGCAAAAGCTTTTTCGTTCATCTTCTGTTAAGTGATTATCACCAGCTAAAAGGCTGCTTGTTTGAAGATAACTAACAAAGTTAAGGAAACATGAGGTAGAAACCTACAATATTCAGAAATGTGACTGAAAACAAGACAGTTCAAGTGGTGCTTTTCTAATCTTTCAATACAAGACCTGCTTTTATCATCACACACTCTTCCATTAGCAAAGAAACAATGCGAGACTTACTATCAACTGATAATATTGCAGAATCTCTAATTTCTGCAGACCTACTAAAATGTGATCCATTATTAACCTGTGCAGTCTTCCCCCATCTAAAAAAAACAGTGAGCATAGAAAATTCATTATTTGACAACAGATGTAGCATGCAAGTTAAGACACAGTGTGTTGCATTATGCTGCCCAACATTCAGAACTCAGTAACTTGAGTATTTGATTATATTGAAATTTACTTGGCTGAGAATCTGCTGGCTGTTACAGCATCACTTACCATAACAGTCATAAGACAGTCTTTATACTTTTGAGTGTTGGGGATACAAATGCTCATTTAAGTATTTAACGAAGACTGCAATATTACTGGCTCTGATTCTTTAAGAGCGTTTGCACTGAAGCAGAAAAATTTAAGAGTGTTTAAAAGTGATGTAAGAATTTTCAAAGGAGGCAGACATTTACAATGTCTAAGTCTAGTTCTAAAAAAACCCAACAAAAAAACAACAAAAAAAAAAGAAAAAAAACCCCACTATAAATTTGAATTTAGTTCAACTGATTTTCAGCTACAGGAAGACTCCTAGTACCGTCACTTAGAGACCAGAATATAAGCTTATAAGGCAAAACAAAACAAAACCAACCACAACAACTTTTTAAAAAAGCTAGAAGGGCCATTCAAAACAAGCTGTCTTTCCTTTTAATATCTACAAGAACTGCCCTGCAGAAAGTACTCTGTTCAGCTAACCGCCCCAGTTTGGAACCTAGAGGAATTCCATTTATAACTACGGTACCAATGAAAGCAGTGTCCTTCCCTCAAAACACCAAAAAATAATGAAAATTTGCCATTTTGCTATAGTACGTAATACCCTGCACGCAGCACAACAGTTCGAATTAGAACCAATTTACTTAATTTAGCTACCAAATTTAGGCAACAACATACGAGGCTAAAATGAAAACCAGAATTCAAATCGTGCTGTTTCTAATGCCAAAAAGACAATAAAACACACAAGGCCAGTCAGAAGACTTTTCCACACACATACCCCTCATCTTGGAAGTAGCAACAGTACAGCAACACAGAGAGATTCAGTATTTAAACACAGCTATAGCAAGTAGACTTGATGTGTGAAAATAATACAGAGAGTATCAAAGTGAAGAATTTGAAGCCTGTCAAACATCTGGATTGGGCCAAGTAATTTTAAGTATTACTTAGCATTTATGTTGCATTTACAGACTTCATTTGCACATTGAAGACTGAGCTTTTACACAACTTAAAAGCAAACAACTCCCACTCCCCTTCTGAAGCAGAGGTCAAAGCCAGAAATAAAAAATAAATAATAGCCGAAAATACTAAAACACCACACACCACGCCAAAGCCACAAGATTTTCACCTTCCAAGTCTCTGTTTTAACTTTTGGAAAAAGTCACCATTACAAACACCAGAAGATTCCTTGCCAGGTGTGACACAGTAAAAAGGTGGCAGCAGTTATAGAAACAAAGCCCATTAATTAAGCTCCTTAATACAGGAAGACACTATAAAAGCATATTTATCAAATGAAAAAACAGTAACTCATAAAATATCCCATAATGATGAAGTACAAACAGAATCATAAAAAACCCTCTATGGTATCTGCTGAACTAATGACAAACTTCACACTATCCCTGTTGCACCACTTGCTAGAGCCTAGACATATTTAAAATGGTGAGCAGCAACCATATGCAAAAAGTTTTAAGTGAAACAGATACTAAAAAAATAAAAATGAAAAAATAAATAACCCAACCCGCCCCAAATCAACAGCAACAATGGAAATAAGCTGTCTGGTGTATGGCAGTCTCTGCTGTTAAGCATAAGCTGGAGAGATGTCAGGAAAAATAGTCAGAAGTATCATTTTTCTCTGGTCTTGATTTTCCTGGCACCACCTTTTAGAGGATACTTTTCTATTTGCCCAAGGTGTTTCTGACATTCAGCTAATTGTTTTCTTGTATGTGTGACGAGCAATGCCCAGCCCTCAGCAAGGTAAGTTTTCAGTGCTTCTTGAAGATAGACTTCTGCCTTCTGTGGACCTTTCTTCCTCCTTTAAAAAAAAAAGAAATGAGAACAGCATTGATATAAGAACCTTTAATGCCACAAAAACTCTCTACACATTCTCCAAAAGTGGTGAGGGGAGAGGAACATTTCATATGAATGCAGAACAAGACGCAGTGAACCATTCTGCTCTTTATTTTGCTGGTAACAGATCAACATAATGGCCTACCTTTAAGCAATTCACTTAAGCAAGCAGAACTGCAATTAGTATAAATATACTATGTCAATGTAAGGCTTCATACACTCATCTATCCCAAGTCAGAGCAAGTGAGGTGAAGCTACGTCCTACAAATGAGGCAAAAGCCGTCTCAAGCTTCTGATGGTTAATTAAAATATGCTTGTTCAACAATTTTAAAGCAGGAAAATGCTTCAGTGAAAATATTTTATCATTACACAGCAGTTCCATGGTAGTCTTTAAACCTAACATTATTCCCTCAGATGGAAATTTAAGTTAATTTAGGAGAATCTGTTGTGGCTAGAAGATCAGACTGCTTTAGTGAACATAGGTAAGAAGCATGCCCAAACATGTTTTCCCCAAAAACACTTAGGACTCCCAAATTCTTCTAAGTAAGAAAAAATAAAAGAAACAGAAAACCAATGCAGAAAGTTCCTTTAGTGGAATTTAACAGCAGGGACAAACACAAAAAATATATTTGGAAATTAGGAATAAAATCACTATAAGTTTCACAGTGGGGGGAAACAAACATTTTGCAATCATAAACCTCAAATATGAAACTGATTACTCTCCGAAGAACACGTTTTCTGGCTTTTCTTAGGTATATACATACACACATATGTAGTTAAGATAACTATAAAATTTGAAACAAGTCAGAAGCCACATTACAAAGCAGGCTACAGTAAATACAAAGTTATTGCTTTCCTCCTTTGGCCCATTGCCCGTTTCTCCCTAGGAGGTGAAAGGATCAAGCTAAAGAACATAGGCCAGTTAAAGGTAAGAGTACTAAATCATGAGGTGAGAATTAGGGTTTGATATAAGGAGATTGCCAGTGTTCTTTTCTTTTTTTTTCTGAAATACAGCCTTGAAACTTAGGGTATGTTTACATTTTAAAAAATACTTTTTCAAATTCCAGTTTAAACACAGCATCTTTTCCTCGAGGATTATATTCAAACTTTTCAAAGCTAATGCATTTAAGACATTTGAAACATTCATTTACATATAAAACTCTGCCAAGTCCTTTCCCACAAGCTTAGCTGAGCGAATTCTTCCAATATTTGTGTACATTTCAATGGTGGCATGGGACAGATCCTGTTTAAGAGAAAAGAAAGTATTATCAGCTTTATATATTTTAATAGCTATATAGTATTTTATAGAAACTTATAGCCATAACTAAGTTACTACAACAGAATTACCAGAATGAGTCACTTTTTAGCTTTCCCCTTGCCCCCAGCACACAATATAGAGCAGTTTATAACAGGTCATCTTCACTTTTTCTACAGCTGGTCATTATCCTGTATCTGTGTTATAAATAGCAGAAGGAAAAAAGCCTATGAAAAATTAGATAAGGCAACTCAAACCCACCAAAATAATAGATAAGATGCAGTTTCAAACACTTCCTTACACTTGAATCCTCCTGTCTTTTTGAAAGCACCTATTTCTTAGTGCCTATATGTCATTAGGTTATCACTGCAGGATTGTGTAGTGTATCACTCCAGGATGCATACACCACAGCACAATATATTTAGAATGATATTAGAACTTGTCCCAGAGACTTATAACTAATACTTCAAAACCAAAACAACTACATACAGAACATGTACATGATTCTTTGACTAAAAGTGCACAATATACCATTAAGTATATGAAAGTTTGCAGTGTGTAAACAAAGAAACGCAAAATGCGAAGTTACAATCGTGGTAAGTATTTTCGCAAGAGTGCCTTAAAGCAATTTTGCTTGAAGCTATGCAATCCCAAGTTGAAGTTTCTCAGTCATCTTTAAGCTTCATTTCCAATGCAGCCGCACTGTCTATGATGCCTTCCTCTCCTTGCCTTAAGCTTGTAATAACAGTGACAAATATTTCTCACAAAATTAGCTGTTACACACCACCAAACTTTTTTCTCAAGTATATTATAATCTTAGGTCAGATACATAAAAACATTTCACATCATATTTACAAACCCACAGCCTCTTCTGATTGTCAGCAACTTTCCACAGAAGCTCATTCTCCTTCACTTTGTGTATTAGGAACTACTCTATCCTCCAAAACAAATTGCTTAAGAGCTTCCAACTACCTCCATATTTTGCAGAGTATCAGTCAGAAAGCATCTATTCCTATAGGGCAGGAAAATGACCTAAAATTAACTTACAAAGCCTTTCTTAGGCCATTTTGGACATTTCTTATGGAAATCCTAGAAAAATCACTTATTTTTTTATTTAAGAGTTCACAAAAATATCCTACAGTAAACTAAGTGATCACTCCTTAACAGATCAGTATAACCAGAGAGGTCTTAGACACCAGCTACATACACAAATGAAAAGCTATGTTCCCCCCAAATTAATGTACAAACCAACATGCTTGTAAGAAGATTCAACAGTCTTACAAAAGATTATGAAGTTGTTGCATGAGACTAGCCATTCAATGAGAAAAAAGGCTTTTCTGGTAATAAAAGCTCATCACTTCTTGCTTTCAACATGTCTGAAAACCTGTATTTTACTTTTCAGACTCATTAAAATTTTAAATTCAAGTAAATTATCTTAGCTGCATCTGGAAATTTTAACTGGTTCTATGGTCTCCTCCACTAATACACGGATAAAATATGGGTATATATAAATTGTATATTTAGGTGACAACTATATAGAAAACAATCTTGTACAGCGTATTTGATATCTGAATTTCTGTTGCATAAAAATGCAGTCAGAAATACAAACAGGAATGGCAATTCTTTCATTGGCAAACACTGCAGATCCCACTTAGTTTCTTAAATTTAGGAAGATACTGCTGAATTTAGCAGACATCTTCAGGTGCAAGTTGGAACTGAATATGTAAGAGCAGCTAGCAAATCTGAAGATTTTAGTTTTGGTCCAGCTATCCAACTAGTCTTATGAAGAAATGAAGTATAAAAATGAAACCTGGTATCTTCAGATGAAATCTTTTGAGACTTTTTCTTTCAATAAAACTTTGTAAAAGTAAGTACCACTTAGTTTTCATTAAAAAAAAAAAAAAAAAAGGTTGCACAGTTTTCCTCCAATTTTTCCCCAGAAAACTTCTAACAGCAGTACTGCAACTGTAAGACATTTCAGAGGAAAATTATTTAAGGGGAAAAAAACCCCCAAAATCACACACCCAACCCAAAAACCAAACACACTCTTGTGACAGTCGGGGTTTTTTTTTTTGTTTATTTAACAATCTTTTATAAAAAATCCAGAAGATCATTACAATGGCTCCTCAATAAGGGAGCTGTCAGGAAATAAACATGCATATTAAAGCACAATGAGAATCCTAATGTTTCAATCTATGCCAGCGCCAACCCTATCATCCACAGATGTCCCACAGTTTATTAAAAAAAAAAATCAACAGTATAACTTAAACCATGTACACCCATTGGAAGATGCAAGTCTAAAACGATTCAAAAGGAACTGAATTCACACATCAGTATTCTTCTGGGGAAGATTCAACTAATTCTGAACTTGAGATAGTGGAATATGATAGCCATGACACTGGCTTTTTAAATAACTAAGTATACATCCTTACAGATAATAACCTCCAACTGATAACCGTAAATATTAAAGTTAATCAAAATATTTCAAACTTAGGGCCCATACAGGGTTCCAGTTGTAAAACAAATCAGCCTTATTGTGTTCAGTGTATAAGCAATAACCTTTGATAGTGAAATACAGATTTACATTCTCCATGTTATCTTCTCAGGTTTGAAAATTTTGGCCCTATTCAATCTATAATGTAAAACACAAAACTAATATAAATAACCAAAACTCATACTTACTAAGTAGTGTTTTTCAAAAGCTTCTACAGATGATAAGGCCTCTTTAAGTTTCTTATAAGGGCTCTGTGATGCATTGGCTTTAGAAAAAAAGCAGAACAAGAGGCGTCACTTACAAATACATTCCTATTTTAATAACACCCCCTCCTCCCCACTTCTTCCTTCAGTAGTAAGTGGAGAGAAAAATTAAAACTTGTTTTATATGGGAAACATCACTAAAACTTAGAGATGGATCATGAGTTTCTTCCCCAGGCTCTAAAGTAAGATGAAGAAAGGTTGTTTCACAACCACCTGTGTGTGCATGAACATATGAGTGAAGTTCAGGGTAGCAGGATAAAAGCAAGCAGCAATATAGTAATTGTACTAACTTCACACAGTATTTCAAAGTATTTATTCAACCTAAACACACACACACACAATTGTGCTTAAATACCATATTGTGCCAAGAGTAATATTCTCACAACTCCCCTCTGCTGGATTTATAAGTCAGCATGACAGAAGTATACTGTAATTTAAAGACATTTCACTACTTTAAACAATGTACTTCAAAGGAAAATGGTTAGCAAGACCAAGGTTTTTTTTTTCCAAAGTAGTTTGTTCCATTTAAAAGTCTTTGCCAGACCAAGTATGTGTCAATATTTCTAGAATAAAAAAGCCTGCATTTTAAATAAATATAACAGGCACCATAGCACTGAATTAAGAACCATACATTATCATACCTGCAAGAGCAAGTGAAGTATCAGCCTGTCAGCTAATGCTTCAAAGACACCAATTGTTCTAGCAGATTTAACATCTGAAAGCTTCTTCCCTTCAGAATTATCTTTGCAAGTGATAAAATCCATAAGGAGTAAATAAATTTGATTGTTCGGCCACTGAAATAATATCACTTCAACTTAAATAATATCACTTTGTAGCTCCAGTTGCAGGTTACTTATTTACATCAGATCAAGGATGCTCCATTTCTTTTTCAAATAATTTTATTTTTAATACTTGTCTGTGAGTATTAAAAACTTTACTCAAAACCAGTACTACTCAAGACTATTTACCTAAGTGCTGATAAACGGAACATTAATGGAAAAACTTACACTTGCAACAGTAAGGAGATGCACTAAGTACTAGACACACATTAGAAGAACTTGTAAGAGAACAGAGTTCTATCAATGTTGATATATATGTAGGGATACTTGGAAATTACTGATGTATTTATATGCTATGTATTTAAGACAATGTCAGTTATGAGAAAGAATGTGTACATTCCTGGTAATACCTGTTTCAGGGCGTTCTGCTCCCAACCCTGCCAACAGATCAACAGTTCTGTTAAGATCTTCTGAATTGGGTCCCTTCTCTGACACAAGTCCACACAGATAACCCAGAGATTTTAACTGTAAGGGAAACCAGATACTTGTTTTCAATAGGCTACCAAATCAATATAAATCTTTTATTCCTTTACATCATTCCTACAATACATTTCCACTGCTATCATTATTATACTGCTTATAAGACTGTATTAAAGTTGCTTCATGTGAAGAAAGTAGAGAACCTTTCAAAAGTAACTGTTATTCTTACAGTAGAAATTAATGTTATTAAGAACTAAATTGCATATAAGTTACTCAAATAACATTGGAACACATGCATATACACACACATCCCTACATGCATAACACCCAATCAGAATAAATCCCTCTGTTTTTCCATATACACATGGACAAAGCTTGAGATGTTTGGCAGTTACTGCCAAAGATAATTTCTAATAACAGCGTCTGTATTTTTGAAAACGACATAATCAAGAAACACAGGCAGTCTCCAGTACACTGATTAGACAAGCCTGCAAATTCACCTAAACTATTGTATTTGGGTAAAAATCTTCTCGAAAAAGAGATGATTAGCATAGCTAACAGTGTTAAAACAATGCCACACAACTACCGTAAAACCCCTTCTAGACAGCAGCTGATACGCTTGATACCGAGAAGTCAGCAGAATATAGTGACTTAAAGAAATTCAGTTCTGTTGGTCATTTGGTTAATTCATTTAGAGTAACTCAATCAACTACCAAGGAAAGCCCACAAAATAAAAAAGGTCTCAGCTTGTCATATTACTCTACACCATATAAAATGGGGATGGCCATTAACTTTTTTTTTTTAATTCCACTTAATTTTGTCACTATTTGCTAAATTTCTTTCATTCAGTCTGTTCCACTTTACTGCTACTCATTATCCTACAATTTTGCCCTTTACACTTTGTGTTAGAAGAGCTAAGAACGGGAGAAACATTTCCAACTCGTCACCTTCCAGAGAAACATGAAAGGACCATGGGAAGAATCTGATGCACTCATCACCACTTCAAACAATTCTTTGTTTCCTTTATTCTGAACCCTGCCCCCCTTTTTTTTTAAAACTGTAACTCTTCAGGGTGAAATTGTCTTTCTATGCTTTTGTAATAAGACAAGGACCTCCTAAGGGTCAGTTAGAGGATTCCTAAGTCTAATGAAATACGAACAAAATATGATTAAAATGAATAGAAAATATTCTACAGGCTATGGAAAAAAGAGGATGAGCTTATGCTAGTCTTCAAAAACATCCACGAAGAATACAGTATACTATGTCAGTAGTTTCTGGAGTTTGTCATCTTTCTAAACTGTTTTTCACAGGGGAAAGCAGTGTCAACCTTAAACAGCAATTCTTCCATAGAAACAGAGTAAGTGGAACTTGAAAAGGCATTGATGTAATTACGGAAGGGGCTTAACCAAACTGAAAAGGCCACTTTACAACTTTTACTTTATGGTAAGGGGTGGTAACTGAAAAATTGCAGATTATTACTTATTTGCCTCTTTCACAAGCTGCCAAGTGTAACACCTTCAGTGAAGTTAGGGGTCTATTACTGCCATACTAGCATACTGAAAAAATAATGAACTGTGTAAACAGATCGCTGTAATCTCTATTCATAACAGTAAATGCATCTACATCCAGGCAGCTACTCCTGCTATAACTGAAATTCATGCTTCTTCTCTCAGTCAACGTGGACCGAGTTCATTCTGGACTTTAATTAGCCAGTCGTTACGAAACTAGTGGTGAGGGAGGGCAGGGAGAGACAAAGAGGTGAACACACCCTAGTTATTCTCAGGCCTCACCTGACAGTGGGGAAAGTGGATATAAACCTGGATGCCTCATCTAGACCAGACTCAAGACTATACAGAACCCCATATTAAATTCCACAATAAAAAGTGCAAAATTTGTTTCACAGAAAGAAATGGTCTACTTCAAAATTGTAATACCACAACCGCAACACATCATTTGCTCACCTTCTCAGTAGCATAGCTCCATAAGCCAACTGTATGGGAAACATTTGCATCTATCTGAGCCCGATCACAGCAGCCTTCTATTCTTTGTAAGACTTCCAAACAACTCAAAAATACCCAACAATCCAAAGCTCCAGGAGGAACAGAGACCTGAAGATGAACAGGTAAAATTAACTGGGAAATAAAGATTAGTCAGATGAGAAAATACTTCAGCAAAATACTATTCTTGATGTAGCAGAGCCTCTTGGAAGAGCTTACTCTAAGAATACACAAAAAACAAGCCAACTCTCACTACCTCCTGAATAATTTCTATATATTAGTTCATGAAACAAGGACAGCTAAGCAACTAAACTGTGATTATATTAACTAGATTGGATACATTCACCAAGATGAAAGAGAAGGAAAAGAGGACTAATAGGTACAAGTACTTGGAAAAATTAAAAAAATTTGAAAACTAAGACCAAGGAAAGCAAAATTAGGAAAAATTCTGTGAATATACTACTACTTTCCTAAAGAGACATCAGATCTAACTGAGACTGAAATTAAAAGTACACTAAGAAGCAGATTAAACAACCTGAAAAAGAAGAAATTAGTCTAAGATTTCTTCACAATAATAAGTTTGTTATCAAAGTATAAGACATCTGTCATGAACAACTAATTAAAGAATGGAGCTAAAAAAAACCAAATAAAAACACACAGAAAGAAGGAAAGAAAAAAAAAAAGACCAAGAAGAGATTATCAATCAGGACATCACAGAGAAAGACAGGAGAGTTTGATACTAGAATACTTCAAGAATCAAGATAAACATGAGCATAACTAAAGATCTGGAATAATGTTGATTATTGTGATTATATTATATATTTAAAATTCTGTTCATAAACAGTGCAAAAATGTTCCTTTTAGAAACGTTATGAAGGTCTTGAAACCCATAATAAACTAGGTAATTGACTAATGTGATAGGAAAGTTCAACACGCAAGCACAAGGCATTTGAAAAAAAAAAATCTGAATTCTGAAAGAATTTTCAGGAAGAGAAAGATCATAAGAACAGAGTAGTTTAGATTTCTACTATGTGTTCAGTGGTGTCAAGCCACATTAAGAGGTTTGCCTGTATTAAGAAAAAGGATCGCAACAGGGATAACTACATGATATTCACAAATAAGTGTTACTGTCTCATAACCTGAACACCTGCATTCAGTTTGGATCACCACCTTAAGACAGAAACAGCAAAATTAAGAGACGGTGCAGAGAAGAGCCGCAAACATTGGAGGCAGAGGACAGACTTGGGGTGGAGCAAAAGGGGAAGTACCTTCAGAGATTTAAAAGGCTGCGTGTATTTATTTTGGAAAGGAAAAAACAACCTCAAAACACACACACAAAACATACTGTCTATGGGAATTACATGTTAGTTTTGGGCAATGCATCTGAAGTAGATTTTCTGTTTTTAAATGCAGATGGACAGATGGAACTTATGGAACTTAATACCACAACGTCAGACAGGCAAAGGTTAACAGCTACTGTTATAATAGCACAGATAAAGCTAACAGAGAAGCAGACACCCACGGGATTAAGGACATGGCTGAGTCACAAGGTGAAATCCAGAAATATTCTCATGCACGCTACACTGTTCTTAAAGATGTATTTCAATTCACAGACATCTGTGGTCATACATGGAGGATGATCAGTGTACAACATCCCTGACAAAGCCTCTTTAGAGGATTAAAAAACACCAGCAGAAACTAAAGTGTGGAGGGAGGAGGGGTAAAGCATGGAGGCATGCAACATGACCAAAAAAAAAAAAAAAAAAAAAAAAAATCTTTGAGCACTGTCACTAGCTTCTATCTCTTTCTTCTGTCATTGGATGAGATAGACACACATGCATAACACAGAAGATCATTGCTGGGCACCAAAAGGAATCACAAAGTAAGAACCACAAAAGGCCGCATCCAACTTGCATGGCAGTAAGAAGGCCTGTAGATACTGTTTCTAGTTCAGAACTGCTTTCTGTTACAGACTACTAGCCTGCATATTAACCACTCTGCCTTATTTTCTTCAATACAACACTGTTACAGGTTTAAATGATGGGAACTATAGTTCAAGAGACTAGTAATAAATCCAGGAAAGAAGCAGACAAATTACCTACCAGCTTAAGAAGTTAACTTTCCAGGTGAAGACTAGAATACTTTAACTAAATACAGGTTTGGTTTTCAGATGTGATGTCTCCAAATTTCTTTCCAAAGACATCCTCATGGTGAAACATTCAACTGTAGCACTGCTACAATCTGTTATTACAGCACCATTTTGATAACTCATGGCCAGTGCTTACTCTATATTCTGGTCACCAACATCTAAACTTCAAAAATCTTGTTAGATCATCATTGGATAAAATCATTCACATAATGGAATATATTACACTGACTCACTTCTAATAGCTTGAGTTCTTGCACACAGTTGTGAAGAAGCTCCAATGCTCGCTGGGAAACCTCCCATGGCCTCTGTAGGAAGATTAATAACGTGCACTGGCGAGAAAATAGGTAACTACGCAAGTCCAGTAGAGTAGCTTCTTGATTCTGAATTAGCTCTCTCTTCTCCATGTCTATTGGTTTTCGGAGAATTAAACCATTCCAGCTCCTCACTGGCTGGCAAAAAAATGTCAGCCAGTTCGCACCATCTAAGTAAACAAAGTTAACATCCAAGAATCAACCACTGCTTTGTATCAAAGCCTCTTCTTTCTCCCTCCAGAGGTTGAGACCTGGCTTATTCTAAAGTTTATCATATGGATAAATGACTTAACATCTTAACTTCAAAAACAAAACAAAAAAAACCCAGCAGAACTTCCACAGCTAAGTAGTTAACTGAATTTCAGAACATTCAGATCCCATAGGCATTTTGTCATATTTGTTATTAGTATAGTAGCAAGCAGTTTGTAATGTATTTCTTAGCAATTAAGCCTACCTGAAGTTCAAAACAAACAAACTTTATCTACTTAAAGTTGGCCATCATGAATAGATGTGCCCTGACTTTCAGCTACAGCATCAGGTTCAGTCAGGACAAATATATTTCACTGCAATTACTCCTGTACTATATTTTTACCAGATTCATAACACATACCTGATTAAAGCCGCTATATAACAACATATGCTTTAGCTCATTAAAACACTTTGAAGTTATGTGACACTTCTTGCACAGTAATTTTTCTTGAAGAGAAAGTTAAATCTTTTGTCGTGCAGATTAAGCACATATTTCTATTCAGTTTTGTAGTGATTACCAAACGTCTCGTGTAATTTGAGGAAAACCTGAATGCATTTCTCCACGAAGCTCTTCATTGCATAACTTACCAGTGAGCTGTGAAAACAGCAACTGTATCTCAGACAGACTGATATTTAGGTAATTACAGAGTTCCAGGACTCCATTTGTATCCGTCATTGAGTATGAGCAAAACGCAGATTTTCATTAAAAATTGCTTCTAAGCATCAGAGATTAAAAACTTCAATAGACTATAACTGACGTACACTTGAGTTTGCATACAGCGTAAAACAAGAGCACAAACTGCGTAGTGCATACTCACTGCAATGTACCAACTTTTCCTCCCATGTACACATGTGGCACCCAAAGCACTGGGTTGTTTAGCAGCAGCATAGTGAAGAAATTAATACACTTAACATTTATTTAACATTTTAAGACACTTACCACCAGCCCCAAAGTTGACAACGTACTGAGAAAACAAGGCATCCAGTTCATCATACTGCACTAGCGCATCCTCAAATTGCTGCAGCATCTCAAAGACGAAGGCCAGTTCTTCCTTTTGACACACAAGCAATACAAGGAGCATATTACTCATATTAGTCACGTCTGGTATTACAGCCTGCCCCCATCCATACATAGAGCTATGGGAACTACTTTTTCCAACATTCTTCCCCTTCCAGAATTCACACATACAGGAAAACTTGCCATTGTAGCACCATTTCTTCCTAACACAGGGAGGTTCACAAAAGAAGATTAAGTCATACAGCTATGCCAGTAAATTCTGTTCTGTATCCAGATCCTGATTCACTACAAGATATTGGTCATACATCTACTAAAAGTTTGCGTTTAAAAAAAAAAAATTGCTGAAGACTCATCTCGCATAATAGTAATATTTTCTCCCCTCTGTTTACACTGTGAAGGCATCAACTGCAGTATCAATAATGGGTCAGTGGTACACAGAGAAGAGAGACGAAGTGGCAAGTAGAAAAAGTCTGAGAATTAGCATATGCAAGCGGCAGTGCATGAAGTCAAAGGAGACATGAAGACAAGGTGGAATTAGTGTGGATAATGGCACTGTACAGTGACCAGAAAATTCCAAAGGAATCAAGACCTTTAATTCTATTGAACAAGTATACCAGCTAAAACAAAAACATATTTCAAAATACAAAAAAATGGAACTCAAGGCATTCCCTATATGGATTACTTCAAAATAGACACTTTTCTAAAAATCATCTCATCATCATTCATATGAAATATCAATTATAAGTTTGAGTGTCTTTGCACAGGCACAGTAATGGGACAGTTAGCCAAAACTTAAGAGCAACTACTAAAAAACTTTCT
This sequence comes from Phaethon aethereus, assembly GCF_964289735.1. Lineage (NCBI taxonomy): Eukaryota > Metazoa > Chordata > Aves > Phaethontiformes > Phaethontidae > Phaethon > Phaethon aethereus. The sequence continues at coordinate 123,188,597 of NC_138575.1, read as the reverse complement.
AGATGCAATTTGTTTACTTCAGTTGAGGCTCATAAAACTTTGACAAGCCTGGAAAGATTCTGCTTCTGTAATAGCACGGTATTACTATGTAACACAAACCTGTTGCAAACGATGTAAAAATGCTGCTTTTATAGCAGTCTTCGTATTTCCTGCCCCAACCCTCAAAGAATGAACAGAACATTAAAAGATTAAAAGTACCAGAAAGCCAACTTAAAAAAAAAAAAAAAAAGCACCATTATTAAAACTAGGACTCAAGTACTTCCTTCAATAAAAAGAGATTCTTACCTGGACCATGAAATACTCGCAGAAGCTCCACCCTGGCTCAGTCCTTTTCTCTCTCAAAGTTCTCATGTCATCTTCAAACTTGCCTAAGTTTTTGGTAAAAGACATGAGAAGCAGTGTCCTGAGTTTGGTCAGGAAGGCATTCCAAGATTCCTGAGAACGGGAAGAGTCTTTCAAAGGGTCAGAAAGTACCACACATCTGTAAAGAGATTGATAAAAATTATTTTTGAGGAGGTAAACATGAAATTCATATACAAATGCACAGTTCAATGCTGTGCATACCTAACAGATTCAGAGTGTACAAAACTTAGTTTTTCATTCAACGCTAATAAGAGGCAAAAACCAAGGCTGAGGGTTATGTATGTTTTCTTGGGAGCGGGTATGTTGGGGTTTTGGGGTTTTTTTTTGGTTGGTTGTTTTTGATGGCTTCTTAAAAACTTTTCCATGTACGTTTAAGTCTGTGGTATGGTTTATGAGAAGAGTTAAGTGTTTTCCACAAAATAAATACTATAAAGCTCTACTTTTTTGAAGTAAATAATGGATACATTTTTCCAATTACTTAAACATAAGTAATGCTGTAGCTATCCAAGAAAACAGTCTGCTTAGCAATGCAAATCAGCAGAACAGTAATAAAAGTTATTCCTGGCAAGGAGTATGCAAGATACAAATCAAGATCCATTAGATCACATATAGTCAGCCTTTCCTACGTCGCTTAAAATAATCCTCCATAATGTATTCTTACAGTGTTCCAATTTGTTTTTATACATCCTACGTGCTAAAACTTCCACCGCTTTTCTCAGAAAATAAATAAATAAACAGATCCCATTAATTCACAAATAAATCAGCCTTTTTGAGAACATTTTCTTCCCTCAGTTTTTCTATCACTGAAATTTAGTAACATTCAAAAAACTACTGATATTTCTAAAGACAGGAAAATCTCTCATGCAAGGAAAACGCCATTTCTGGTTGGAATAGTCATCTTATGCTATGGCAAAATCAATCAGTTAGAAACCAAAAGTGAAGTGAATCATAGTTGTTCAAACTATTTGCCCAAATAATCCTGTAATATACCAAACACTGTCTAGGTACAAAGAAAGTGCTGCCAATATACAGCCTGTTATAACATGCTGGCCTGCCAGTCACAGGCAGCTCCCACCAAGGTATGAGTGCTTCCATCTACTCTTCTCGATTTCAAATGCTTACCCTGTCACTCATTCTTAGAGGGGATATCTCCTGTTTAAAGTTAACTCTTAAGGTTAAAAGAAAAAACACAGTATGTAATAGATTCAGTGCGATGTTTCAGAATAAGGAAGACAGTATCTACTAAAATTGATTTCAAATTAAGATTTGTGTATTTTGTTGACTTTAATGAAAGCAGAAACAGTTTCATATATTCATTAATATTTTCCTTAGTATAAAAACATCTGAAGAAACTGGCTTTAAGTCAATTATCTCATAGTGGAAAGGTGATTAAGCGAAAGGCAGAAAGCAAAGTGGTAAAAAAAAAAAATCATAGAATCACAGGATCTTTGGACTGAAAGGGACCTTTAAAGGTCATCTAGTCAAACCCCCCTGCAATGAGCAGGGACATCTTCAACTAGATCGGGTTGCTCAGAGCCCCGTCCAACCTGACCTGGAATGTTGCCAGGGATGGGGCAGCTACCACCTCTCTGGGCAACCTGTGCCAGTGTTTCACCACCATCGTCAAAAATTTCTTCCTTATGTCTAGTCTAAGTCTGCCCTCTTTCAGTTTAAAACTGTTACCCCTTGTCCTATGGCTACAGACCCTGCTAAAAAATCTGCCCCCATCTTTTTTATAAGCCCCCTTTAAGTACTGGAAGGCTGCAATAAGGTCTCCCCGGAGCCTCCTCTTCTCCAGGCTGAACCACCCTAAGTCTCTCAGCCTGTCCTCACAGGAGAGGTGTCCCATCTCTCTGATCATTTTGGTGGCCCTCCTCTGGACCCTCTCCAACAGGTCCATGTCTTTCCTGTGCTGAGGGCTCCAGAGCTGGATGCAGCACTCCAGGTGGGGTCTCACCAGAGCGGAGGAGAGGGGCAGAATCACCTCGCTCCACCCCCTGGCCACTCTTCTTTGGATGCAGTCCAGGATACAGTTGGCCTTCTGGGCTGTGAGCACACATTGCTGGCTCATGTCCAGCTTCTTGTCCACCAGTACCCCCAAGTCCTTCTCGGCAGGGCTGCTCTCAATCCCTTCATCCCTCATCCTGTATTGACACTCGGGGTTGCCCCAACCCAGGTGCAGGACTCTGCACTTGGCCTTGTTGAACCTCATGAGGTTCACATAGGCCCATTCCTCAAGCTTGTCCATGTCCCTCTGGATGGCATCCCATCCCTCGGGTGTGTCAACCGCACCACTCAGCTTGGTGTCGTCTGCAAACTTGCTGAGGGTGCACTTAATCCCACAGTGTATGTCACTGATGAAGATATTAAACAGTACTTTTCCCAATATGGACCCCTGAGAGACACCACTCGTCACCGACCTCCATCTGGACACTGAGCCGTTGACCACTACACCCTCTGGCTGCAACCATCCAAAGGGTCGCATAGCCCATTGGCTAAACTCTATTGGCTTGTTTCCCACTCACTTCAATCCCACTACCTGTAATTCTGGTAACATTTTTGCAAGCACCTAAGCAAACAAAAAAACCTGATTATTACCACACTGTTCCCCTTAAACCTCTCTTTGCCAGAAGGGATACTTAAAAGCTTTTTGAAACACATTTCAAAGCCACTAGGAACCCAGGAAGAACTGAAAATAAACTTCTCCCTTTACTGCTTGTGTCAGTCTTCTTCAAAACATAGGTCTTAAGCTACCATCAGTTTGAATGATGGACATCAAAGAAAGTCCTTAAATGAGCAAGGAACCTGTTACATAGGGAGTTGAGTTTTTAGATCAGCACACTAGTCAAAAAGTTAAAACGTTTGCAACTAAAAGAATGCTTACCTGTCACTTTGTTTGTTACAGAAGTCATTTCTTATTTTATCTACTATAGAGGTTCGGGGTAGGATATTTGTTTTGTTCTTTTTCTTGGCATCACTCTCAACTACCACAATTAGCCAGTCTACTGAGTTGTGAGCTTTGAGAACATTCTGCCACTTGGTGATGTCATCCTTGACTGTAGTTTTGTACACTTCCGTGTCCTGGAATGAGAAGTGGTGAATCATCAAATCAAACAGACATTCTGAACAATTTCAAAAGGCAATTTTTGTTCAAACAGAAGACAAACAGAGAGACATATCAAATAGAATTAGTGACAGTAAGTTCACTAACTGAAAGAAATCAATTGAGATCAAGTATAGTAAGGTTTTGGTCTTTGAATTTAATATATTTCTAGTATTTTGGTTAACAGGAAATACGTAGAGTATTTGGCGTATTATCATTCTTTAGGTTACTGAAATTAAGATCTTCATACATTAAACTCTTACTTTACACATTCTTGAACTTTACATCAAAAACATGTTTGAAATTACAAAGCTGAACTGTTTTATTCTCAGACAGTAACAGAAGTGTGCTATTTGTTCCTTCTAACACTGTTCAAATCTTAATCTGTTTAAAAGCTTTTTCATAAAAATCAAAAGCACACAGAAGCCTTGTTTGGCACTTTTTTGGCTTCTGGGTTGGTTTTAAACAGATGAATTCAGAAGTCTTAAGGCTGTTCTGAATACTTTCTGACTGGTCACAGATCAGAAGTCACCATTGTCCTTCAGCTGAATAATTAATGTGTAACAACCAAAAAGCAGTGAACTGTAGATAAACAGGATTAAGACATTCCAAATCTTGCCCAGTTTACATTGCTGACACATACTAATACCTGCCACATATGGAAGATGAACTAAAGAAAAAATACATATCTTGAGATTTAATTGTGAATAGATCGTAACTGAAATACTCTGGCCACATTTCTGTATCATGAAGCAAGTGTGCTGTGCTACTGCAGTAACACTGTTAGATCCTGGGTTTTTTTGTGACAAAGTACTGAAAATTCTTTGTTTATTTACTACTTTTATTTATTTAATACTTTGTTATTTAAAAGCCTGTCCTCTTAGTGTCAAGCAACAAAGAAACACTGCTTATAGTAAAAAGTACTCAAGTTGACTAAGTTTTGTTTCCAGTAATATTGGGTATGCATGCTTATGCAATGCAGACTTAATTGTTCAGAGTGCACAAGTAGAAACTCAAAACAATTTCATTTTTAAATCCGAGTACTCAATTTTTCATGATGTCTTCCCAATACTTACGCAACATTCTGTCCAATAAATATGAAGAAAGGGAAAAGTCAAAAGGGCCTTATTCCCCTCTTTGGGTAGTAGCTCCTCTTTAAACTGAACAAAGTTAGATTCAAGATGAATCATCTTTGGAGCACGGCCATAAGACCTACAAAGTTGAAAAAGTGAAATTAGTGGATGAGACATACATAGCAGAATACAAAAATGAACATGTATTTTGGGAAAGAGGAATAAACTGAAATACTCTGGTACTGGAAACTCACAAACTACTCTTCCTGCAATTTGTATAAAGTTAACTACAAGTTGGTATCACTTGAAATGATATAGAAGGTCCTTCTTGCAAGAGTAGGAGCTAGAAGCTTTTCAGCTTTCATTAAAAGATTTTCTGTATCTCTAGGACCTCTAAAAGTAAAAAATTCCAAATAAGAATATTCGCAAAATATTTTTTTCCAGTCGGAAAACAGTGTGCCTGCCATACCAAACTTTTTGCAGGAAAGTACATCTAATTCCATGTAAGTTCTACTTATATTCTCATTAAGAAGAAAGTACATCACTTTCAGAAGATGGCTGCCAAAGCACATCAAAGCACACACCCACAAACCACAAAACCAAAGAGAGAAACACAGCATTACTATCATTCTTCTTCAGGTGAAGTTCAACAAAGCTGAGTGGAAATGATCATCCTGAACAACATTTACCTTGATTACCTAAGTTCTCCCCTCCTCATGTCAGTTGCTACGTTCAACTCAGTTTATGGTAAGAGCTTCTCAGAGCACAACAAATACACACTTTCCCAAGTCTAAAAACACACACTGAAATAGTACCATAAAAGAAAATGTATGTTACCTCCTCCATTCCATGGGTTCTCTAGGAAGCTGCTGAGAAAGCGTAGGATATAAGGAAGTAAATAAATTCTGATCTCCAGCACCTAAAAGAGAAAGGCATTAATCTATTATCACGTGCAAATTATAGAAAAGATATTAATAAACTATACTATTAATGGTTCAATAAAAAGATGTCATTTTGTCTGCTATGTGGAAACTGGAGTCACTTAGCAATGAACTAGCCTTTTTAAAATCACATGCTCTCAGGACCTAATACAACACCTTAACAAGGCTCATAATACTGACACAGTTATAACTTGCTACTACAATTTTCCACATAGCTACATAATCCATATACCAAGGAGAGTACCATCCATATAGCTGGTCCAACTCTAAAAACTAAACAAGCCAGTCCGTAGCTGGAGCCACTGGCTAAATAAAGTATATTTAAAAAAACTCAAGAACATAGCCTTCACAAACCAGAAGACTAGGCAGTGATTCACATCCCTTCTGTAGCTGGGCCTACCATGAGAAAATGAGCATTAGCACATGTTCTGTGCTTTATCGGGTTTGATTCCTCTCTCCCCATTATTCTGGGGCTGCTGTTAACACAAAGCATCTCCCTGCCCTCTGCGCTGTTCTTGCTGCCTTCAGAAACATAACGTCTGTTAACATGATGCAGGTCCGCTGGAGCTGGCGCTACGCTGACACATGGATCTGTGGTTAGGCTCTAATCACTTGGGCTTTGAACAACTGCACTAAATGCAACGCCACTGGAGTAGCTACTTACGTACAAGATGGAACAAAAAGTAGAGTCTACCATATGGAAAAAAAATATTATCAGTAGCCTATGAATATCAATTCTTAAATTCTGTTCTTTTCCTTTGGGTACAGAGAGGACATGACAAGGAAAAGGCAGGCTTAAAGTAAGTTCTTCCAACTTCTGATAGTTATCAGCATCTTTGAGCAAAAAGATGGTAACCTCTGGAGCAAGGTACTTTGTCAGACATGTTTGAATCCAAACTGACCAGTTGACCATACTAGCCAATGCATAATTGCCCAAATAGTCTTTCATTGTACTTAAACAGAAGATACAGCATTTGACAACTGGCCAACAGACATATCCAAATGAGAACGGAGTAAGGTCAAAAACGTATTTGCCAATGCATTTGATCATAGTTCTAAAATCTGTTATGTGCGCTCTCTAAATCTGAGAGAATGAGGTAGACCATACTACTTTAACGGTATCGCTTATTAAAACTCTCATCTACATGTTGCCCTGAGTTTTCACAGCTACTGCTCCCTTCACTGTATTTCCTCCTTACTGCCTCATCTTTGGCTGGCTGCATTCTCCTCTACCAGAGAATGCAATTTGATTCTAAAAAGTGCTTTATTTCCTCCTACAGAGACTCTGCTCTTGCCCCTCCTCCCTACCCTTCCCCAGGATCTCTTGAACTGAAGATCTACATTTTCCAATGAAGATTTTAATAGGCATATAAGCAATTCTGCTATTTCCTGGTAGTTTTCCACCTGTTTCCATTTTACAATCATCTGCTATTGCACAGCCCAACCTGAACAGAAAGACCTTCTGACCTTCCTGTGGACCAGAGAGCTAAGGCTGGAGGAGAACCTGACATCCTTTCTTCTCCCTCTCACCACACAATCTCATCTCCTGACACACACAGCCAGGCATTACCTCCACAGTAGCTTAGCATGCTTTAGTTTATCTTGGGAACCCTTTTCCAGCCCACTCACCTCTCAATTTTCTCATATACACTATTTTGATTACCAGCTGCTAGCATAAGTCTATCATGACAAAATAAAAATAATTAAAAAAAGAGAAGCCTGATTAAATGCCAGAACAAGCAAAACTAGCTCTTCTGATGTCTGACCACAATAGCTATTATTCAGTGATAGTTTCCTAGAACAGTTAAAAAACAAAATACAAACAAAAACCCCCACTCTACTATTAGTGCTTTAGCCTTACGTTTCCAGAAAGCTACTAAACACTTTATTCTTGACTCTTCACCTTCATCCTGTTCTGTCTGAATTAAGTGTACCATACCAAATCTTATTTAAGACTACAAACAAATGTCTAAAATGAATACCGAAGCAAGTGCTAGTCATATTGTTAATGCTGTCTTATACCAAGTTACAACATTTGTATGAGCCAGGCCATGGAGAACAGTCTATTGATATGCAACTCATTACTGCCCATAGAAAGGGAAATAGAGCTTAGTGATTTAGCAACAGCATGATGACCACATCAAAATGATAGTCCATGAAGCTTGGAGCCTGACTGAAAGAATGAACCACGTATTTTACCTCTGGAGCATAACAAATTGCTCTTTCTACAATGTACCTAAAAACTCAATGTATGCCACAAAAAATTTCAGAATTCAACATCCTGGGTAAAAAGGACTACCCCAGAATACAAAGGAACTTCTAAATGATAATGTTTAAGCACCCTGCTATGCCAGACAACCACATCACATTATCAGCTTAAGAAAGGTATATTCATTTTAAGATCAGTCAATTTTTCCTCCTGCGTTGGTTTTGAGGGCATACAAAATACACGTAAGAACGTGTTTTATGATCAAGGCAAGAATATCCTCCAGGATTAGAAGGGAGAACAGACTTTCAATGCAAAATACATCAGTTATCTTTTGAACACAGACCAAACACTGCTACCACATATTAAAAACACCCAAAGGGCTATAATATTTCAGGTTCTGCTCACCTAGACCCTGCATCTACTGCAGTCAGCATGTTTGAGTTGCTCAAGCCAAGGACACTTAAAAATGAAGTTATCGGCAGGCAATACTAGCACAGCACTGACACAGGAAAAACATCAAGACTAGTTAGTAGTAAGGACTTGTAAGGATCATAAGATTGGCAAAGATGTACATTAAATTGTTAACTGCTAGCTACTGGACTGCGGGGAAGGAGGGTGCCACCTCACAGCAAGTAGACAAGTAAGAGCACAACCTGCCCAAATAATAGAACAAAAATCCTGAAAGATCACTCTAATTTTGGAGTGGTGTTGTGCAAGACTCCTATGATTCAAGAGACGTGGAGCATGGTAGAAGTCTCATTTTGTTCCCTATATATGCCTCTGAAGCATTAGTATTTTCTGCATCCATGATTTACTTTCCAAAATACAAAAAAACCCAAAAACCAAACAACAACAACAACAACACCCCCGCCCCCCAAAACCAAACCACTACAGGAATTTTTGGTTGTATCTGACCAAATTCTATGAATTTTGAATTAAACATTCCAAAAACACAAGTAACCCTGGAATTCAAACTTACAGCAAAACTCAAAAGTCTGCACAAAAGTCTGAGAATTGCTTCAAAGATTTTGTTGTAGTTTTTGGGGTGGTGGTTTGTATGTTTGGTTTGGTTGGGGTTTTTTGGTTGGTTGTTTTGGCCGTTTAAAACAAACAAACAAAAACTACAAAAACACAACAACAGCAAAACCACAAAATAGACTAAAGTGGCCGGATGCCTAAGCATACCTGTATCACAGCAAAATCATTTCAATGGATGGATCTCAACACAAAGCCTTCACTCAAAGGAGCCTTGGTAATAGAGGAAAGAAGCTCCTAGCCAAAGTGTAAGGGATGATCAGATACAACTGAGAAGGAGAAAGCATGTGCATAAATGGGAAAGAAGAGTAATTTTGGAATTCTATCATTTCTCTAGAAGGCTGCATGGTTTTAGTAGAGTTGTTTTTTTCTTTTAGAATCAACAGAATTAAGTAAGACCTGAATATCCCAACAGCAATGATAACTAGGGAGTAACATTAAAGAGTCATCTTTTATTACTTAAAACACAATAAGAAGTGCACGTCTTGTGTTTTATTATATTAAGTTTGCCTAATATGATTTATAAAATATTTGTATTAATCTAATTAGATTTAATATTTCAAATTTATACATATTTATATACAATTTAAAAATGTATTCTACAACTCTAATTTATATTATAAATCTAATAAGTCTTTTTGATTGTTTTATATAAAATAATACTTGAGGGGGTTTTGTGTTTGTTTGGGGTTTTTTGTTTGGTGGGTTTTGTTTGGGTTTTTTTAAGAATAGAAAACACTGCTAATCCATAGCCTCTGGAGCATGCATCTCAGCTTTTATACCATGTATTTCTGAATTAATCTACTCCCCATCTGGATGTTACCATACACACCAAAATCAGAAGAAACACAGTAATTCTTTAAGTGATGCCACTACAATTATAGGGTGGTTCTGTACGTGAAAGAGTAAAATTTATTTTAACTAACAAAATAATAGAAAGCAGTAATGCTCAGATGATATACAATAAACAGAAACACTTCTGGAAAATGGGAGAAAGGAGAAAGAACATGTTTCCTTTTTTCCCACATTACAAAGTTCAGAAGGCATGCCTTTTGCCACTTATTTAAACACTTCACAAACAAATTAAGACAAACAGGAATCTGTCCAGAAATCAAGTGCAAATAAAGCAGATGAACCTTAAGAGGGTGTTACGATAAGCCTAAATCAAACACCAAATCAGACATCTTAAGTTAAAAATATTTCTATGACCTTCAAAGACTTGGTGGACACCAAGGTGACATCCAAAATGTTAAGATAGCCAGGTCAAGTGAAAGAGGAACAAAACCTACTCAAATAAATCTTGATTGTGAACCTGGCTGCAAAAACTTGCTATGTAAACCAAGTAACGAATGTCTGTATCTTTTGTTCAAGGACAGGCTGTATCTCTACATAGCAGCTCATAACCATAAACCTAATCCTGGGAAAAAATTCTGAAAATTACGTTAGCCAGGAACCGAAATGGACACCTGATGCCAAAACATCCTTTATTTAGGTTACAGTGTAATGCAAAGGTGACTGAGTATCCTAGTCAGTACAGCTCCAGAAGAAAATATGGATGTTCAAAATACTAATTTTTAAAATTTTATGCTATTGGTGACATATTTTTATTTTCTTTATTCTTTCCTTCTTGTCTTTCTCCCTGAAATTTTGGTAGACCAAGTCAACGCAGCCATCCTCCCATCCCTCTATCCATGTCTAGGACACTTGTTCTGCTGCAAATCTCTACAGGAATGATATGAGAACGAGAATAACCACCTTACCAGACTCCCAAGATAAACACGCACTCTTTGTGGCAGCTGTCTCATATAAAAGAACCATAAAATGTTGACATTTTTTAGTTTGATGCCTGCCTAAAATCCCCAAGAATCTATTTTTTTCCTAACACTTTCCAAATTTCTTAGATGTTTATAGGCTTTGTCACTGCAGTATCTGAATATCCCACAATGAATTTTTTTTCCTCTAGAGGAAATTATCCCAATCCAATAACTGCACATGCAGTGTAAAACGAAAGCTCCTGTGGTCGGATGACTAAAGCAGACAAATATTTTTTCTTTGACACCAATGACAAACCCAGTCAACTGAGATAAAAGGCTTCAAATACCTTTAAAAGAGATCCGTGCCAAGACTACACTTTGGTGTGGCTTTATTTAGTTTTTATGTCCAAATATCAGTCGCAGCTAACCTTTCTGACCCCACTTATTTTTCCACTGGTAAAAAGTTCTGCTATGAATCTTTTTTCATAATTCACTAGCCTATTATAAGTGGATCCACCTGAAGTTGTGGAAGGCTGGTGGGGTTTTTGTGATTGTTTCTTTTAAAGGTCCTCCTCCCCCCCAACCAAGATTCATGTTCAAGAGAGGTCTAGAAACCAAAAGACAGCTTAATTGTTATATAAAAATCTTAGCTGATTCGTTAGTAGCCTGCAGGAGAAAATCCTTTTAGTGAAACTTTACATTTTTGCTTACTGCCACACTACTAAATCTGTAAAATAAGGGTTAACACTAACAGGAACATGCTACTGTTTCTCATGACATATGTAATCAGTTATTTAAGTACAGAGTAACATTTGATCAACTACACCATGGTGATGACTTACAATGTAGACAGGAGTCTTGAGAACAGGGAAAACGCATTTATAGGATATAGTTGTTTAAAGGGTCTTACTAGCAGCAAATCATTTTAATCACCTGGGCTACATGCCGTTTCTCATTGGCATATTTTTTATTACATCTACCTGCTAGTAACAGAAGAATTAAGCTCTTCCAGTCCCAGAGCAATATTCTTAACTGCAAGCATTTATTTTCACTCCAAGAAGATGTAAAATTCCTCCCACTCACCGCTTTACTTGTATTAACCTTTTCTGTTTACGCTGTTCTTGTAAATATTTGCAATGGTTTTCAATTCTCAGGCCTACAATGATTTTGCTGATGGTTTTGCTCTTGCTGTATCACAGCACATTCTGAATATGGACCAGATGAAAGTGATGCATCCCATTCTCTCCAAAGATTATATATAAAGTTCATTGTACTAAGACAGAGTATTGACAGTGAGAACAAATATGCACACACAAACAGACACTACAATTTGATAAGGAATATTCAAGATCTGCATGAAGATAATTAGAAAAGAACAGCTTGTTAGGAAAGCTCTAAAAAACCTATTAATTACTTCACTTAGCAGGCTTGTCTTCAGTCCTCAACTTCCTCCTCATATGGATAGACAGAGCTAATAATTTAAGTGCAAACCAGCTACAAAAGGACAAGTTCTTTCATCAGAACACTTAGTTGACATATATGCGCAAGAACATTATATTAAGGTTCCAAAGACTTTCTCGAATCAAAATTTCAAATAGGACTCATGAGAAGGAAGCAACATTGTTTAGGTTTCCTAGGAAAGTAATCTGCATTGTTTTAAGGATTATGTCAGGTCAACATTGCAAAGAAGTTCAAGATGTCTGATGCAAACTCCCAACTTGCCTCTTCAAACAGAAAAACAATTAATGATGCTAAAAATAGTATTTCTACAGCAATGAGAAAGCTAGAAGCTGACTCAAAATGCTTTGTAAACATCCCAGGTCTGGTAGCAATGAAGATAAATTGCCACAAACTTGATTTGAGAGTTTGCAAGGTAACGTGCCAGAGTGAGCATAACCGCAGCTGAACAGTGAAACTCCCCAGTGGGTTTACAATCTAGTAAGACCAACAGTATAAAAATGTGATTCAAATTAATTTGGAAAGGAGTGATCATGGCACTCAGTCCTAACTGACAAGAGTGATTTAATACTGCATGGGATGTTGCCATCTTGAGAAAAGGGAAACAGCGTTTTTCCATGAATATGCTACTTTTTCCACACTTACAAAATATGGTTGTCTGTTTGCCTTGAGAAAATGTCCTTAGAAGTTTTTGGTTAGACAGTTTGCCTAACTGAATTCTATCCATCTAAACTCTCTATTAAAACTATGGGGTTTTGCCAGTAATACAAGTACCATTAATACAAGGCCAATGCATCTACAGACAGATCCTGAGGACGAAACTATTAACGTTGGAGTACTAACATGAAAAGAGTAGTGACAAAAACTGCATTTGCAATTGGCATCAAATATACAAGCCACGTGAAAATTGCCATTTTTACTCTATAGGCCGAGGCCTGTACATTATACATAAGTGCCGAGCTCAGGATTGTACCAATATAGCAAATAACTACTATTACAATACAGACTACCTCACAGATTTGAAAGCATAACACTTGACCAAAGAAGCATTCCTTTCAGAGTACTGTTGAATTTATTTCAAGTAGACAAAAACATTTGTTTACAAAACATCTCTGGTATGCAGTGTTGAAAATGACTTTCGTTCCAAACAAAACTCTCTCCTCCATTCTCCCTTATTAAGAATAAGACGGAAGAGTTAACAGGAGTATTTCACAATACAGATGTCTACCTGACAGAGATTAATCTAAACCTTATAGCAAAAGGAAATACTTATGTTCTGAGACACAACTTCACTTAACCTTCACTCTTCCTTCATATAATCAAAAACTACCCATCCCCTTGCAGGTCTTGTCTCCTCATGTGCACCTGCTAGGTGGGGCTGTTATCCCGGACAACTCCAACTGCCTGAAATCAGAACCACAAGACAAAAGATGAACAGCTTCTAATAGCACGCCTTTGAACGCATTTTCCAACAAAACAGTATCAAGCCAACAATTCTTTTCCTGGAAGACCAAGCTTCACCTCCTCACAAATCCCTGGCAATACAACAAGAGGAAGAGCTTTCCTTCAAGTAAGTAATTTTTGTTGAATGCATTTATTTGAAATACTATGGTCTCTAAGTATTCTACTTCTCTGGACAGAGAAATAAGGAAACTAAAACAGCTAAAGCAAAACGTATTCACCATTAAAAGCAAATGTTTTCGTTTAAAAATGGTAGCAAGTCACCCTTACTTCATTCACTGGAGACGTCATCTCTGGGTACTTTTGTTCAATCAGCCTTATTTTCTGAATTTTGTTGTTTCAGACCAAGCCATTCTAGTCCATACCAGTAAAGATACTACTGCCATGCTTGTTCACAGCCTTAGAAAATATTCCTTCAGTCCAGCAGCAAGGCATGCAAATGATACGTAACATTCACCTCATACCTCATTTGTAAGTAAGTATGCTCCTACCATATTGTATGGTGGTAAGTCCAAAACATTTTGCAACCATAAAGTACACTCACTTACTATATGAAATTAATATTATTTTCAATATCAGATAATTGGGCTTGACTGAAATCTGATTAAATGTAATGTTTGGAATTTTGAAAATTTCTTCGCACAAAGAGGCTAGAGTTCTCTTCTGCATTTACAAACAAAAAAGCAAGCCTGAGGTAAAACTGTATGTACTTCAACAGAGTGAAAGATATGTTACTTATTCAAATCATACAGGAAAAGTTAAGGACTGACATACTACACCACCACACACACACAGACTCTCCAATTCTGAATACAGGATAAAGCCAGCAAATCTAAAACTATCCACCACAGCCTGAACAGTAGCATAACACCAACAAGGAAGGCAACAATATGTTGCCTTCAGATGTTTCTGGTCTGTACATTTTTCTGACTTTAAACCTCATGTGAAATGTATTTTGAAAGTCTTGAAGCAGGTGAGTACAGAAGAACCAATACAGATACCACTGACTTTCAGTTTATGAACTGCATCCAAAAAAAGAGAAAAAGTTTCAGAAAGAAAAAAGCACATTTATGAAATTGTTTGAGGAATATATATACAGAGTTCCATAATTATATAGTTATGAGGTTACAGTTGGATATTTTTTTCTAAATACCAGTATCAGTCTAAGACCTTAATCATCAACAGATGCTTACTTCTTAAGAAGACAATGCAGACCTGTGAAATAGTCTCTATTTCACACGCACATAAAGCATTCCCAGTGTTCTACTGATAAAGTGCAAATATGTAGTTTGTTGTGTCATCGATAGAGATACTTTTGACTAAGAACAAACAGCCACCGGTTACCTTTTGTTATAAAAAGAGGCAGAATTCTCTATGCTGACCTCATTCATCTTACTTTGTTATTAAGAGCACTATAGATGTAGTTCACATGCTTGTTTTAAGTGAACATTGTGTGCAACCCTCTATACCAGTAAGAGTATTGGAGCTCACATTTTACATCAGGACCAGCATGTGCACGTTCCAGCTGCCTGCCTCTGACACCTGAAAGAACGTAATTCATTGCTGGAACCACGCGATCCCGTTTGTTAAATAAACTTCCTCAGAGATTAAACCAAAGCACAGTAGTTAAAGATTACATTATCATGTCAGTGGGAATCCACCAGCGGGAACCTCTCCTCACCACAGCGGCTGTCTTCCTTCTCGTGACTTCTCTTACCCAGCGCAAAACTACACACAGATAGCTGGCAAGAAGTTACGGCTTTAACATTTATTGTCGTATTTGAATCTCTTCCCCTCAGCACCTGTAAGCATGACATTCGGTTTCGTTATTTACTACAGCCCTGAAACATACATAAACGAACCCAAGTTTCTCCAATGCCATTAAAGGTGGGCGAACCAGAAAAAGAGGCAAAACCCGCCATCAGAGAGGCGTGCAGGCGCCGTGCCTCTCAGCCCCGGGCGCCGGCACCCAGAGCTGCGGGCAGCCGAGCACCTCCGCCGGGCCGCCCCTCCAAAGCCGCCGCTCTCCGCCTTGCGCCTCGCCCGCCTCCTGCCTTCCCCGCCGGGCCAGCGCCGCCGGCACTGCCCCCAGCCGCCCTTTACCCGGGCCCGGAGTGGGGCGAGGGGGTCACTGGCCAGGGCCCGCCGGACGGCACCGGGCGGCCATTGCTGCCGCGCTCCCCCGCTGCGACCGTTAACGCCCGTCTCGGGGCGCGGGGCGCACTCACAAGTGACGATGGGCTTGTTCTCCATGGTGTAGATCACCGGGGGCTTCTCCCTGCCCTCCTCCTCGGCCGCTGCCGCCGCCGCGGCGGGGTCCATGAGCGGGCGGGGTCCTCAGCCCCGGCTCCCCCGCCCGCTCGGCGCCATGGAAACGCCGCCGCCGCCGCCGCCGCCGCTCCCCCCCCCCCGCCGGGGGGCTGGGACGGGCCGCTCCGCCTCGGGGCCTGCTTGCGCTCCCCCCCCCGCCTCCCCCCACCCCCTTCCCCGCGTCCCCGCAGCGCCGCTCCGGAGGGGAAGGCGGGCAAGCTCATCCACTTCCTGGATCACCGGCTGAGCATTACCGCTTCCGGGGAGCGCCGCGGCCCGCCGGCGAGGGGCGAAGCCGCCCGGCCCAGCGCGGCAGCGGAGGGGTTAACCCGGAAAACGGGTGAAACGAAGGGGAAGCGGCGGGCAGGCAGCGTCGCGGCAGGGGTGGCGAGGCGCGCCTGCGCAAGCGGGTGGTGTGCAGCCCACCCCTCCTCGGGATAGTGGAGGGGCGGTGGCTGAGGCGCGGCCGGGCCTCCCGCTGCGCCTCCGCTCCGGGCGTGGGGCAGCCCACGGAGGGTGGAGTCTTTGGGGCTGGCCTGCGGGTGCCCGGAGCCACAGGAGGCCGGGGGGAGGGTTACTTGGCCGTCCCCGGCCTGCCTCCCCTCGCCCTCGTGGCCTGGCCGTGCTTTCCCGCCTGGCGGGAACCCCGGGGCGCGGGGAGAGAGGCTGCCACTGCCGGGTGGTCTCAGGCGGCTGTGGGAATGAGCCTTCCCCCCGTCAGCCCGGTTCCCTGATAGCCGGCGTGAACGACGTGATTTTTTTTTTTTTTTAATTTATTCCCGAACTTCTGTGAGGCTCTGGTGGACTCTGCGGGCAGCGGCCCAAGGCCTGTAAGCCCACTGGGCGGGAGGCAGGGAGAGGGGCCTGCCAGGCTGGGCCGTGGCTGGGCCGTGCCTGCGTCTGAGGGCGAAGAGGCTGCATAGGTTGTTCTGGGCCGAGAAGAAGCACGGGTTTGTGTGACGGATGTGTTGCCAGTTTTCACAAGTGGATTTAAGCCTCTGCTCACGGCCTACGAATAATCCCCACGGCAGCATGGAGAGTTACTGTTTCTTCTTTTTTGCCCAGGTAGGGAAAAGAAAAGGAGCCTACTCGCAGGACTCTGTAGCACATGCTTCATGCTTCAGTGTGTAGGTCATTCCCGTGGCTGTTAGAGCCTACAGGTCGGCTAGTTCAATGGGAGTAAGTGCATTAGGGATCATATTTTCCACTGACTTCAAATACTTAAGCAGTTTTGTTGCAGGCTATCTTGAAGATGTGCTTTACAGATCATAGTGAATCAGACAACAGATGGCTGGCCTTACAATTCACTAGTTGCTTTCCTTGAGCATGGAAACCACAAGGAAGAAAGGGCAAGGGGTTGTGTGTATGGAGTGTGAGCTCAGACGGAGGATTATCGGGAACAGAAAAGAGCGCCTAGCATTGGCAGGTGAGTAAATAGAGGTGAAAGAGATGCAAGTGCAAAACTGGCTCATACAAAGGAGGTATGCTTATGAGTATTTTTCAGTTCCAGCACACTCCATAGCAGTTGGAATATGTCAGTGAGTGTGGCCTTTAACATTTAAGGTTTTATACTGTAGCTTTTTAAGTGCATAGAAGTAATACGCTATTACACTTTTATTGGGTCAAATTAGTTTTTATTAGACTTCAGTACTCATAAAATTGGTTCTTGTTTTACTGTAGACTGAGATCCTATTCTGTTGCTTTTAAAATATCTGCTATTTGCCTTGGTCGTCTGCAGTTTCTTCAGAATCAAGAATCCTAAATTTAGAGGATTTAGACTTTACTATCTCAAGTAGAAGTAATAGTATAGAAGAGCATACTCAAAGTAGCATATCATAAAGGGTAAAAAATGAAAAACACAGCATACATGTGTAAAACCAAAGATAGTCTAAGATAGGACTATAAATAATCTGTGTATTAATCATAACTGTTTATTGCATAGTGAAATTGTGCTTAAGTGGTTTGGGTGTTCTGTACAAGTATGTCCAGAAGTCAATTTGTTTAGGATTCTCTTTCAGCAAAACCTTAACCCTATTTCCAGTGCTTATGATGTAGTTCCAAAAACAATTACAGCATCCTTGTAACATGTTTCATCCCATACTGCAGATGAATATTCCCAGTTTTGTCTCTGCTGTTTTGCTTTGGGGATTAATGGTTGTTTCCAATTCTTTGAATATTTTCATCAACATTTGCTCAGAACTTCTCTTTCACCTTAGTTATAGCAAGACTTGTTTCCTTGGCACAGTCAAATAAAACTCTTTACAAGGCCAAAACTTTAAGAATCTTAAATAGCATAATAAAATGTTATATCTGATTTTCAGGTTTAGGTGAGCAGCTGGATACTAACATTTTTTTCATTACTTTTTTTGTGTGCTATGAGAGTCAAGATGCAGCATAGCACAATTTTATTTTAAAAATGACAGCACATATATCATTTTACAGTATCAGTAATAAGTATGTGACAAATATCTGACTTACTGAAACAGAAAAGAAAAACACTGTTATTTGCATGAGGAAAAAATTATCAATTCCTTACAGTAAGCTCTAAAGCAACTCATTTCATGCATCGGTCAAGAAGTCCATCCTGCACAGTCCTAAGCTACGCAGATAGGAAAACAGGCAAATCCAGATCAAATAAGCAGGCATCTCTTCCAACAATCTCGTCTTCGTGTAGAGTGCTTGTCCCTTTTTTCAGAGATTAGAACTAAGGTCAATAGTTCATCAGGATTAAAGTTTTAATCATCACAGAATTTCATATATATCCAGTGTTCTCTCTCTAGTTTTTTGTAGTTGCAGTATAGATGTTTCCATGAAACAAGAAAACCTGTACCTAGCCTTGCTAGCTGTTCTTGATACCAAGTGAAGCAAATTCACCTGCACGTATGACTTACTTAGTGTTTAGTCCCATACCTTCTTCACTTCTTCTCCCTTCCCTCCCCAAAAAGAGACAAAAGAGACACAGACACATTAATATAAGCAAGAAGAATTAGACGATTAAAGAAAACAACTTCTCATTGCATTCTCAGGTCTTTAATTGCCAAAAAAACATTTTAAAGTGAATTGGTTGGTCTCTGATGGAAAAAGTAGATCTTTTATAGCAAAGTACACAGAGAAAAATCAAAGCATTTGGAAATCATGAGTTTGACAACATTGTGCTTTTACCTTGCATTTTGGAATAAATGGATGAAATTTCCCTTCTGGGCTAAAAGGAATCGCTTGAATTGCACTTAGAATTTTCCTTTTCCTCTGCCTTTGTATTAAAAATGTCTAAAATGCTATCTGTCTCTACTGGAAATCATACATGTCTTAAGTGAACATTAATTTTCTACCCACAAAACCCAATTATATTGTGGACACCAGGTCATCATGATGTGACAATTCTCTCCAATTTTTCAACCTTAAGTGCTTGGAAAGATAAAATTAAATTCATACATACAAAACCTCCTCTTTAGCAAAGCAATTAGCAAATTCTCTTCATCATTTCAGTTTGTTGGGTATCAGGTGCCTGAAACTTTTCCCTAGGCACATTAGCAGACCAGAATTATACCTGCACTTGATAAAATGAGTGAGAGAGGAGGAGCTGAACTTGAGGTAGTTTATAGCCAGTCAGAGCTTGTGCAAATGCTTCTCCTCAGCATCAGCAGTATCACTGCTATTACAGCAACAGGCTCAATGCCCACATGGGTCACCACTGAAGGAGCAGATTCATCTAGGAGGCATCTGTATGACTGGATGAAAAGACTGCATATATCTTACTAGACCAAGAAGAGATTTCTGGTTTCCAAGTCTGGGCACCTCAGCTTCCTCCAAATTTCAGGTTGGTGTAGACAGAAACATGCACTAGCCCTTCCTTACTCCACAGTCTGGCTTCTGCGCAAAGGCAGCGGAGGCGTGCTGGCTGAGCAGGGGCCATAGCACAGGCCATCAACTCCCGTAGATGGATGTTTATGGGAGCAGGGCTCTGGGTGCATGAGAACACACTAGCAGAAGAAACAACCTTGGAAAAACATGGACTCTCTCCCAAAACAAGGTGCACAGACTCATTCCTTTTGAAAATGCAGACGCTGCTCTTCATGTTAACTTAGTTTTACTGCACTTTAACAGTTTCAATAGCAATAGCTGATGTGTTTATTCTTCCTACTTTGACCATGTATATGCACTCTGATCTTGCAGCCAGGTCACTTTCCCCTCATTTTACAATGTCTCTCTGCAATAAGTTTTCTAAGGTATCATGGAGAATTTAAAATTTTCTCCATCATTATGTTGCATGGTGTTTTGGCTGGGATAGACTTGATTTTCTTCCTAATAGCTGATGTAGTGCTGTGTTTTGGATTTGGGATGAAAATAATGTTGATAAAAACAACTAAAAACATAAGTATGTTAAGTAGTCAAGGGCTGTTCAGCTTCTCATGCTGGCCTGCCAGCGAGAAGGCAGGGGGTGCACGGGGAGCTGGGATGGGGCACAGCCAGGACAACTGGCCCAGGCTGGCCAAAGGGATATTCCATACCATACAACATCATGCCCAGTATATAAACTGGGGGATTTGGCTGGGAAGGTGCCATGGCTTGGGAACTGGCATTGGTCAGTGGGTGGTGAGCAATTGTGCCGTGCATCACTTATTTTGTATATTCTTTTATAATCATTATTATAATTTTTATTGTTCTGTCCTATTAAACTGTCTTTATCTCAACCTACAAGTTATACTTTTTTTGTTCAGTTCTCTCCTTCATCCTGCTGGGGGGGGTGTGAGTGAATGGCTGTGTGGTTGTTTTTGCTACCTGCCAGGTTAAACCACAACACATGGTTGCAGTTGTTAATTTTCTGCTGTAATGTTTGTTCTTATTGATGACTTAAAGACTCATATATCCCATAGTCACTGCCATCAGGCAGTGCCATCAGTATAACATGAGTCATGTTACATGGCTTGTTTCATGTTCGCCTAGTTTCATGGGCAGTTTCTGTGGCATTTGGGAACTCATCCCTCCTGGAGGAGGAATGAAGTATGACTTGAACTGTTGGCATTGTTTCAGAGAAAGAAACTGGATTCAGATGTGCCATACATGTATATTGTACAGTGGTTAATGTAAACAAATGGTTAAATTTCCCATTGTCCCCTTCTATCATATATCATTGTTTTGAAACGCAAACCCACATGGCATAGGTGTCAGGCAAACACATCCCACCCTGTTTTCTGCTCCTGAATTTCCATTTCTTTCTTTCTCCCTTAGCTCTTCTGTTACTGGTTTAAATTATATTCTCTGCAAGGCAGGACAAGGAATTTCATTATCCCTGTAAAACATTTAGCACTTTAACTTGACCAAAATAAAATGTAGCCATAGTCCTAAGTACAGTATCAGAGAGATTAATGAGCTGAATAATTGCAAGAGAAGCAGTAGTGGTTTTGTGAGAAACTGGATCCTCTGTCTCAGGTCTCCCAAGGGGTTAGAAGGATAATTAAACCCCAGCTCAGCGTTATAACACTAAATCTTAAAATATGATGCCAGTCTTTGGGTCCCTACTGGGACGACCCTTGCTGAAATTATTTCAAACATTTAAGAAGCAGGAAAAAGGAAGGAGAGCCATTAAATTTTATCCCTAATTGCCTTATGTTTTGATAGAAAGTCCATTACAGGAGGAAGTCCACGTTTGAAACTTCCTGCTGAGTTTGAAGATGGTATCAACTGCCCTGTTTTGGGGAGGCAAAGAGAGAAAGAAGACAAACAGAAAGAGAATGGGGTTGAGGAAGGGAAATGAGCCCCAGCAGGCAAGGGTGTGATGGGAGGAAAATAAAATTTCTATGCTATGTTTTAATGACGATGAAGACAAAACCAGCGGTGTCCACAGTGTAATCTGATTCCCTCTCTCCAGCTTTGTCTGACTGCCTGGTAGCCTTTAAGATCATGGAGGCCCAGGAGTATCACAGTAGATGCTAGGATCCCAGGATTTGCCTACAGTAAGTCATGAATGTAAAATTCCTTTGTTTTCTCTAATCCACACATCCCACTGCTCCCATTTGGTCACTTCCAAATAAAGATTCTTCATGAAAAAGCGTATCTTTATTCTCTACATCTGACTGCACTATAACATCTCTTTCTGTTTCATCTAATGGGTTGACCCTCGCCAGCAGCCACACAGCTGCTCACTCACTCCCCCCATTTCCAGCAGGACAGGAGGAGAAAAGAGAAAGAATAAAAGTGAGAAAACATGTGGGTTGAGATAAAGACAGTTTAATAGGTGAAAGAAAGGTACAGAAAATGAAGCAAAAGAAATACTGCTCACCACCTCCCACAGGCAGACCAATGCCCAGCCAGTCTCTGAACAGCAGCCACTTTGGAAGACAAAAATCTCCCTTCTTCTTCCTCTACTTTTTTAGTAGTTTTTACTGCTGAGCGTGATGTTGTGGTATTATATGGTATGGAAAAGTCTTTTGGCCAGCTTGGGTTAGCTGTCCCAGCTGTGTCCCCTCCCTATCTCTTGCCTACCCCAACCTACTTGCTGGAGGAGAAGAAAAGGAAAAAGAGAAAGCCTTGACGCTGTGCAAGCTCTGTTTGGCAACAGCCAAAACTTTAGTGTGTTAGCAATGCCATTTTAGCCACAAAATCCAAAGACAGTGCTATATGAGGCACTTATGAAGAAAGTTAACTCCATCCCAGTCAGACACAGTGCAATATCTAAATAGTCTAGATAATCACTATGCCAACTTTCAGTTGCATGCGGGATCTTGAAAATGTCTTCCCAGAGCTTTTCAATGTGGGCACAGAAATTAGTACCAGTTATACTGTGACCAACTTTTTTTACTTTTTACAACAAACACTTGTTTAACAGATTGGTCTGGTTTTCCTGAGACAGCTTAATGTAGGATTATGCCAGAAAGATTCATGAAACAATACCCTGACTTTGACACATTATCGCCACCATTTAGAACAGAGCCTGTAGGCAGATGAATAGTTCTGGGATTTCCATGAAATGGTAGGAAATATCTTGCACATCTGGTATTTTACCGAAAGTTCAAATCTGGTCTGATGTGAAAGTGGTTACAGAAGAGAAACTTCATAGGCAGAACAAATATTTTAATGTTGAAATTTATCATTGTCTGGATAATGCCAAGGTTTGGAAAGAAAAATTCAGAAGAAATTCTGAATTTCTTTAGAAAGCCTCCTTCTTCAAGATGAGCATCAGTTTCTACGTAATGGGAAAAGTTGAAAGGAATTTTTCCAATAAGGTTAAAAGTGAAATACTTGCTTGCAGGGGTTTCTCACCTTTTCCTTTGATAGTTTTGGTAATTAGTATTTTGGGAGAAATGGTTCATGGTCTTCCAGTGGGATGGCCTGCAGTTGCTCTTCGTGTTCACTCTGTACAGTGTTTGGGATTGAAAAAAAAAAAAAAAATCTACTTATTAACAGTAACAAAGTTTTGTACCAATACTGAAGGAAGCCTTATCCCAAAGGAAGAATTACTCGAGGAGTCAGATGTAGAAGCAGATGTATAGTTTTATGTTTTCATTTCAATTTGCGGACAGGAGTCACAAAACTGGCACCAAACAGCATAGTCTAGTGCCGCCAGCTTGTGGCCCGTCAGCAAACAGCGCGCTGGCACATAGACACGAACCTGTTCACAGACATTGTTTTTAGATGTATTTTCAGATAATTCCTGTTAATCAAACTACTGTAAAAATGAGACACAATGTGTTTGCCCAATTAAATAATTAATTGAAGTCATTCCTCCACACTTTAAGTACTGTCATTTCTTTGCCTGGACTTGGAGATTTTAAGGTGATCCTAAAATTGAAACGAGAAGTTATTGATTTGTGTGTTTGATATCAGCTTAGCAATGTCTTTTCACCTTTTTGTACTACAAGAGAAAAAATATGGTGGATTCAGCCTCCGATTAATGAATTTGTGTATGAAAAAAAAAAATTAATGCTGGAGGCATACTTAGCTTTTTGTCATCTCTGGGTCATAGCAAATAAAACACTTCTGCATGCAGCCAGTTGATTATTTTTAACTAAATGAGCTTTCCATAGGAAATTCTATTTTTAATTAACTAATTTCATGACTTCACAGACACTTGCGGAAACAAAGAAAAAAATTGTTAAGATTTTTAGATTTGGGAAAATTCTTTTATAATATTGTAAAGTGAATTCTTTTTTTCAAAATGAACACTTTAAAAGCCACCTTGTCTTTTTAAATTAGTAGGTCAGCCACAAATAGTTAGCTGTACATAATAATCAGAATTTTGGCTTTTTATTTCATATCATTGGGAAAGAATCATTGACAGAAATTTGTTTAATAGCACCAAAACGAGTATGAGGAATCCATTTCCATACCAGCTCTATTCAAGAGCGTTTTCATTTCATCCAGATGTCTGTGTTTCGGCAGCAGAAAATGCTGTGTTGTGTGAACTGCTCCCCATCACCAGAGTTATGAAAATACGGGGAATGCAGAGGAAGTGATAGTACGTTTGCCGAAGAGCTGCATGTGTCCTTGTTCTGAAACCCCTGAATGACCACCAAGACAAACCAGAGGGACAAGCTTGAAATATGGGATGAAAGCCCTTCAAGAAGGGTCAAGAAAAGCTAACAGCCTGAGGAAGCGGAGAGAAAAGCCATTTAAGGAAGGGTTCTACAGAAAAACTGGCAGCAAGCTAGGGCAGGGCAGCTGTTGGAGAGGAGGGGGAGATGCTACCTAGCCTGGAAGGGAGGATCAGTAGCATTCTATTCTCTGACATAATCATAGAATCCTACAATAGTTTGGGTTGGAAGGAACCTTTAAAGGTCATCTAGTAATCATCATAATCTTTTCAACATTGGTCTTTGTCTTCCTGGACTCAAAGAAGCTTCCTTTCCTAGCAATGTCTGTCTTTCTAGCACTCCTTAAGACAAACTTTCCTCCTCCCCTAAACAGCTTGCTTTGAATAGCTCTCAAAAATCCTGCTCATCCAAGGAAGATGCTACAAAAAGGCAGCGTGTTTTGAGTTATCAGTGGCAGCTTCACCTTGCAAGCCAGAGGAGAAAGGCACGTGAATTTACAGATCAAATGCTGAGTATGTTACAAGTACACTTACCCACCTTGGTAAAAAAGCACAGGTTCAAAGTATGAAATTTTGAGGATGAAAGTATCATCCTGATAATGATGTTCCCAATGTTAGGTGTCTAATGGTGCAAACAACTGTGCTTTCTCCCCCTATACCACACAAACAAATGAAAGAGGAGGAAAAAGTAGACGTGACAGCTCTTACTCCAAGCTAATCCTGAAGACCAGAGGAATTCAACCCAGTCATGTTTGCAGCTGAGCCATCGCTTGCCTCCTTTTCTTCTCCCCTAGCAGGTCGTTTATATCCATTTGCTGAGTCACTCAAACTAACTCAGAAGCTGATCAGTAATAGTGCAGTGATCGTAAAGCCTTTTACACCTCTGCTGAAATCCAAACACCTTTTCAGCCAGCACAGTTCCAGCACGGGCAGAAACCAGGTCAGGTGCCAGCAGACAGAGAAGGGCCTCAAACCCCAGGAGTTCCTGTAGCTCTGAGGTATTTTCAGGATGTCAGTCCTGGACCCGAGTTGCGAAACAGAAATGTTTCAACTGCTGGCAGGGATGCACTAGGGCTAATTAGCTGGTCTTGAATGTCAAGATCCAAACCGATAGCATCCAGCACTCTCTCCGGCATTTCATGGATGCTACTTCTCTGTAGCACCTGCCTCTGAACCTGCTCCCTTAGCAGCCCCCTTTTTCATATTAGCCAGCCCTGCCGAGTGTGCAGCCGTAGTAAGCTATTGCGAGATAGCCAGCTCTTACTGTGTGAAAAATGAAAACAATTATCCTAGCTTGAAAGAGAAAAGGCTTGTATGAGGAGTTTCATTCTCATTTATGCCAGAAGTATAAGTGGGAGAGAGTCCAAGGCAGAGTCCCAGGGTAGTCACACCCCAGGGTAGTTTTGAAGTTCCTCTCGAGACTGAAGACCTTAGAAGAAAAGGGCTTATTTCTTTTTTATCTGGAAAGTTATACTATTCTGCAAGAAGGACGTAGAAGCACAGAATGAAAAAAATTTGAACACTGGCAGTACTTTGGAAAAAGGGGAGGTAAAACCTGACCATGGGGTGTTCCCATGCACAACTCAAGTACAGGAGCTTTGGTATCACCGCTAGCAAGGTGACTGCGTTGCCAGATACACACAGCCTGTCATGACCTGCCATGACAGCTTAGAGAGACCACGATTTATTTAACCTGTGTCACAGCCAGAGAGCTCCCTGTTCACAGCTCAGGAGGTAAATCACTGTCACTTAAGTTGTTTTAACAGCTATACACTGCGGTCCATGCACCCGTACACCCTCAGCGGGGGACTGTACAGACCAGACAAAAGACAGCCCTTCCCTCCAGCATGTATTCATGACTCTATTCATTTTTGCATAATACACTATTAGAAACACAGATGTGTGGTCATTTCTAGAAGTCACTTTAAAAAACACATTACAGGAAACAATAAAATAAACCTTTACTAAGTATGTTTTTGCACAAACTTATTGTAACAGAGTAGTTCTTGGTTGTCGCTTCTCTTTGATTATCCTCCTGGTTAGGACTAGCTTCTGAAGAGTACAGGTGAAGTTGATAAGAGCTAGACCATAAAATTTCTAATTTGATTTTCTAGGCAATAAGGATCTCTGTCCATCACACCAGGCTGGAGAAGAGCTCACGTGTCCAAGGTATAATTAAAAATTGATGGGAAGAGGGGAGGAGAGAATCTTAAAAATGAGTTACACCATTATTTAAATACTCTTCTGTGAATTCATCAAGGGAAAGCTCATTTCAAAATGAGCACATCAAAAAGCTGTTAGTTATTACATTAAAATGCAGTATTAATTAGAAATTAGATTCCCTCACAAGCTTACCTTAGGCAGGTCCTCACTGGGTGGCAAAATGGAAGTACTTCAAGAATAATGAAGTCTGAAGAAGAGGCCGAGAAAGCCATCACATTAAGCCTAGAAGTAAATATTCAGATAAGAATCCTCCACTTTAGAGTCCTTATTTTTTTCCTACTTCAGACCTGTAGAGCTGCATTCTGCAGTGACATGACAGGTATAACCGAACTCATCATCTTGAGCTTGGACAGAGAAAGGAGAGCTTTTATGTGTGCACTGGAGTGTAGTTATGAAGACGTCGGGTGTTTTCGTGCATGGGAGCGAGGATGGAGCATGGTTTTTGGTATCTGAAGCATTTGCACGAGTGAGTCCCATTAGGAGGAGACCATTTTCTTACACCACCATCAAATGGTAAGATGCTCATTAGCCCTAGCCTTCACTTATGAAGAAAAGGCCTGATACCCTAATTGCCATGATAGCAGTACCCCTCACAGAGGGTTAAACTGACAGTTGCCACCTCTTAATTTCAGTGTATTTCCACTTTACAATCCAGCTAGTCAGGACTCGTGGAGCAGAATATGGGCCCTGCAGCTTGTTTGTCCATCAAACATTTCCACTTATGTGGTGATGTTTAAGATAAGTTTTTTTGAGCCACTGCAGTGATTTCACAGGGAAGAAGGAGGACTAAATAGCCTGAGACACGACAGTACCCTAAGTTGATATCACAAAGACATCCAGGCGGCATGGGCTTTTTCCGCCACAGGTTTCTATTTCAGGGTTTGATCCTATTAGACATTGGTGCTCTTTGTAATAAAGCTAGTAAGACAGCTGTGAAACAAAAGACATCATTGACAGGAGAGAAAGGACAGTGACGTCTTTCATCAATTCTTGCGCTGACCACCACTGCCCCCCAAATAATAAGGCAGTAAATATTTCTAATGGATGATGCTGATTACATCCAGAGTCCTCTAGCAGCACTGCAAACAAGCCTTCATTACCTTTAACACCGTTAGTCTTTTTCAGCTGTGCCTGAAGAGAGAAAGGGCAAGGTTCATGATACCTAAGCACCAAACTGAAGCTGAGTAAGACTAAGCTTGAACCCCCCAGCCAAATGAGTTGTTGTAAATAAGAACAGGTTTCCTCTTGCGAGTAGAAGAGCACACATCTATTATTTCATTTTTGTAAAGGTACTACATGAAGTTATGATACTTTGGTTTGTTTTACATCTTGAGTGGGAGTGAGTACTGTTTTGTCACAGGTTGCACACCAAGTGCTCTTCCTTGGAAAGGCCACTTACCCTTCTGTTGGGTGGAGTAGCAAATCTCTCCTTGCCTGGTGGACAGCCAGAGAGGAAAATCTGGGTTTACTGACAGTTTGGGTGCCACTTCTGAATCTGTGCTGAAATCTCAGAGAAGCCCAAGGGAATTAAACACTTGACTCCCACCAGACTGAAAAGGAAGTCATATGCCTAATCCTATTAGTGCCTGTGAAATTCCCAGACCTAGTATTAGCTCCAGAGGTTGCTCCACTGAGAGATCCCTTTGAGAGTAAGAAAAAAGCCATATGGCTTCAGTGCAATTCGTTCTCCCTAACCATATTATCACATTGGAGTTAACAGCAATAACTTATGTTCCATTATGTGTGGTATTAATTTAGATAGGCCAACTGCTTTCTCGTATGGTTGCCAGCAAAAGAGTGCAAAGTCTCAGGAAATAAGAAGTTTGCAGGTTTCCCATCTTGCTGCAGTTCTGGGACAGAGGTGGTGGTGGGGTGGTGTTTGTTCCCATCTGAGAGGGAACTAACACTGGTGTGAGCAAATTTCCCTCCCCAAAAATACAAAGTTCCACTCAACAGCACACAGTTGTGTCTTGTCCACACCTCAGCTGTAGAATATTCAAAAACCCTTTATGGAAGCATTTCTTAGCAGTTTGAGAAGGTCTTCTCCATCCTTTAGTGAGCCATTAACATTAAATTCATCAGATAAGAAATATGGGATTTTCCAGGGAAACTTTCTTAACATGTTCAATTAGTGAGTCTTGCTCTGAACCTACCTGCTGGCAGAGAGCGCAAGCAATGCTTCCCCCTCCTTCTAGCAGATTATGCCATTATAACCCAAATAAATGCTCTGCACTGAAAACCTTCAACTTCTTAAAAAAAAAGAAAGAAAAAAGTTAATATAGACCTTTAAAATACCAGATATTTGGAATAAAGCTTTGTAAACTATGGTAATTACATGATTATGTGCTGGGTGTAACATGGGAGGAACAAAGCAGCAAAACAGGAAAAAGACCTAACAAAGGGAGAGGGCTTAGTCTGCCCACTGGGCATCCATTGCCTTTTCCTTATACCTCACTTTTGTGCAATTGCTTGAAGTAACGCCTTTACAGCTGGACGAAAGCCCACTGGTGCGTAGAACAAGGTGGTCTCAAACATGACACTTGCAGAGGTTGTGTGAAGAGAAGAGTAACCGCAATGGGAAGGATTTTCCCCCAGGAAGCCTCAGGAGATCGGCTCAGCTCTGCGGCACAGTGGACCCCACGTCTGCAACCTGCAAACCAGCTGTGCTGTACAGAGGCAGAAGTACAGAAGATGGCGGTCGTTAGGTCTGCAGTCCTCCATCTGCTGTTCTCTCTCGCCTACAAAGAGGCAAGAGTAACCGTGTCGGCTCTATGGGGCTATTTTCTGGCTGCTAATTCCTAAGGACACTATTATACACAGCCCAGCCACCGCAACAGTCTGAACTGGATTTAGCTCAGATAAACTCATTACCTTAAATGTCACCACGTAAATGGAAATGTTTGATGGCCAAACAAGCTGCAGGGCCCATATTCTGCTCCACAAGTCCTGCCTGGCTGGATTATAAAGTGGGGAGCTTTGACCAGATGGGATAAAGCGCAGCATTGTCCTCCTTTCTGGAGACCACCATGAAAGGGCTCACACCTCCCTGGGGTGATGTGGGAGACACAAATGGCAGGGGAGAGCCTGAAGCACTGCCACAAGAGCCTTCTCTCCGTGGACTGGAAGAAGCAGCCTGTAACAGCATACTTAAGTGTATCTGCATGGTAGGAGTCTACAATTAAAAGATGCAGATTCCAGCTCTGGTCTTGACTATATCACTTTCCTACAGCTGAATTACAAGATGGGGAAAAAGGAGAGTGTAGTGCTTTCCTACCTTTGATAAGGAGCTTTGGGCTGATGGGAAGCATACAAGAAATAGCATTTTCCTCAAAATACTTGTAGAGTTTGTACTTCATTGGAGCCAAGGTAGGAGGAGAGCTATATGTGTTCTCATCCCCTGCCTAGTTTCTTTCTTCTGCTGATTTTCCTCATAAATGGAGCGGCCAGTAGCACATAGCTGCTTGTAACTTCGTTGGCCATGTAAATAAAAGAGGTGTCACACGACAACTAGGCCACTGCCGAATTCGGCTTTTGCAAAAGTTGCCCTACATCAGCGAGATGAAAGACAAAGGCAGTTCACATCACAAGTCACAAAGCAAAGATAAACAACCTCCCATCAGAGTCAACTTCACAGTCGGTCCCTGGCAGCCTGCTCGTTACATCCCATCAGTTATGTGCCGGTGTTCATGCAGAGGCATTTGCCAGAGACGGCAAGGTGGCATCTGCTGTTGGTAGTCTGCTTTCTAGCAAATGCCTTGGAAAGCAATGTGCTTTGCCTTTCCAGCAGCGAGCAGGAATGCCTTCTCCAGCCCCAGCATGCTCACCGTATAGCCCACCGCATTCCCGCCCCTTTGGCACATACCTTTATCGCAGCAGGAACGTAATGATGTTGGCATTATAGGGAATTTTTATTCTTTTACATCTCTCTCTCTCTCATGTAATACATTGATATCAGTATGGCATGAGATATATGGTATCATGTATGATATTATTGTGGCTGACCAATAAACCCCTAGAAGGGAAGAAGTGGAGGTGGGTAAGGGTGATGTGCCTGTGAAGCTCAGGGAACAGCGCAGGGTGGGACTGACCGCAGCTGCTGCAACGCAAGCTGACTTCAGCTCAACACAAAGGAGACCTCTGGAGGGTGGCCTTTGTTTTAGGTAAACCGCTATCAACAGTTGAGTGGATCAACTGGTGGTGTAAACACCTCCCTGGGTTAGGCAGACCAGCACAGGGGGAATGAATCCGTAGCTCAGCCACATTTATAATATAAAAACTAAATAACTAACAACAGAATTTCAAAGGGAGCAATGGACTTGAGCTGGCTTCAACCCAGGTGTTCCTTACTGGCAGCTGGGGGTGCCCAGCACCACGACGGTGAGCGTATTACAGAGATGACATTGGCATTGTGCTGGAACCGTGTCTCACTGTTCCTGGATTTTGCTGAGTGTAACTTACATTTGTACCATGTTGTGTTTTCAGTATAATTTGTATCATGCTGCTAAATCAGAAATCCCATGTAACAATAGCTATCTTCAAATAAGTAAAGTTGATATTAAACATTACACCCTCCACACGTGGGATATATAAAAGAAACCAGTCAGAGAATATTCAATTCAGACATATATATATATATACACACACATACACACATACATAAAATATTATTGGTTCATGGATGTGAATCCACAGGGTGGCAAAATTCAGAAGAGTATTTCATTAACCCATACCACAGTTATTAAACTTATACCTACCTATAAAAATCTGTTATACTTGCATAGTTTTGTTTCACAGATGCACTCAGTCTGTCAAGCCTCTCAGGAACAGATTCCAGTTTTAAAGGTATGTACAAAGTGCATTCACCTGTTCCTCCCCACAAAAAGCCTTCTGCCCAACGTAACTGCAGTCGGGAACGTAGCACATCTAAACCACGAACTCGCTCCCAACACAGCAGCTGATTATGTATGGTATTGAGGACACTGCATTGCTTTTATGGGACTCCAGGCTGTTTTCCCAAATATATTAAAGCAGTATTGCAAGAAAAAGGGTGGAATATGTGAGATTAAGGAATCTAGAGGAGCTACACCCAGAAAGTGCCACCACTGCAGCCAACTTCCTACTGTGTTTGCAGTTTAAAGAGAGGATGCGTAAGAAGCTCCCACAATGTAAAGGTTACCCGTGATGTGGACCTGCTTAGTACAGAAACAAACCACCTATCAACATTCCCTGTGCCTTCATCCAAGTAGCAAACATTTTCTTCCATTTCCACGGTGACCTTACACAGTGCTGGCCGTCAAACGCTGTGGTGACACGCTGCCCCACTAACCCACCCTTGTCCATGCACCCCACTGCCAACTGCTTCTGCTTCTCCAATATGCGTGGTTGCGGTATCCGACATGGGCTGGTTCAACAAGAGAAATCGGCTCAGGAAAGAGGACTTGCAGAAGTGCGGGTGGATAGGCAAACCAGGGAAGACAGGTACCTCTGAGGACAAGAATTAACAACAGTAATGTCTCTTCTGTAGCACATGGCAAGACAACACACATTAAGGAACAGAGCTCTGCCATCAGCTTGGGCTTTGCTTTCATGCATGTACTAAGGATCCTACCATCTTAATCAAATGAATTACTGTGCCGTACTGATAAAAACATCAACCTGTATTTTTCACCTTAAAGCTGAAAAAAATAGAATCACAGAATTGTTAAGGTTGGAAAAGACCTCTAAGACCATCAAGACCAACCATCAACCCAACACCACCATGCCCACTAAACCATGTCCTGAAGTGCCATGTCTACATGTTTTTTGAACGCTTCCGTTGACGGTGACTCCACCTCCCTGGGCAGCCTGTTCCAATGCTTGACCACTCTTTCAGTAAAGAAATTTTTCCTAATATCCAGTCTAAACCTCCCCTGGCGCAACTTGAGGCCATTTCCTCTCGTCCTATCACTAGTTACTTGGGAGAAGAGACCAACACCCACCTCACCACAACCCCCTTTCAGGTAGTTGTAGAGAGCGACAAGCTTTCCCCTCAGCCTCCTCTTCTTCAGACTGAACAATCCCAGTTCCCTCAGCCACTCCTCATAAGACTTGTTCTCCAGACCCCTCACCAGCTTCGTTGCCCTTCTCTGGACACGCTCAAGCACCTCAGTCTCATTCTTGTAGTGAGGGGCCCAAAACTGAACACAGGATTCGAGGTCCAGCCTCACCAGTGCCGAGTACGGGGCACCATCACTTCCCTATGGAAGTGGCCACACTATTTCTGATACAGGCCAGGACGCTGTTGGCCTTCTTGGCCACCTGGGCACACTGCCGGCTCATGTTCAGCCGGCTGTCAACCAGCACCCCCAGGTCCTTTTCTGCCAGGCAGCTCTCCAGCCACTCTTCCCCAAGCCTGTAGCATTGCATGGGGTAATAGTCCTGGAACAGAGCATTAAAAATTCCAGATCAAAATCATCAGTCTTTAAAAATGAATTATGGGTCTGAGGAGATTCAACAGAGGCACAGACAAGAAAAGCTGTAGTTGTGCAAACTAGAAAAGTAACAAAAAAGAAGTTTCTGCTTGTGTACTCTTGGAATCTGAGCCCATCCTCTCCACAAAAAAGGTCTGACTGTAGAGTGACACATGGTGCAACTGATCTGTCATTTTAAGGCAGCACAGCACAACCTGGAATATTCAAAGGAGCAAAGGATCAGGGAAAGGAAAACCTACAAGGAGCCAAGAACTCGGCACCTGAAGTCTAGTGAAAAGATGACTGAGGAACATGATACTATCACACACCTGTCACTTGTTACAGGCACAAATACTGTAATGAAGAGCTAATGCCTTCGGGGACCAAGCAGGTACAGAGGCAGGCCAGGGATGTACTAGAGGTAGAAATCATAGAGATCTACTTCTGCTGGGCAGCCTTCTCATAAAAATATGGGGAAGGGAGCAAAAATGCCAAGTCATCTTCCAGTGGGTCTTGGTTTGCCTTCAGGTGGGAGCGTATGATGTGGTGTACAGCTGAGGAGGGAGGGGGAAGGTCTTTATTTTCCAGTCAAAAATAGAAACTTGAAAGCGGTCAGATTTGAAAACTTGGTTTAATCTGCATTATCTATCCATATAGCCAGCTTACCCTGCTGGAGTCTCAACTTCTTGGATAACGTGAGCTTTGGGTTTACTTTGGAGGATTCTTCAGGGAAGGAAGATCCCTCCACCCCATCCTGGTCATTTGGTGGAACCATGCAGAACTTTATATACTGCTTCTAGAAATGCTACGGCAACGCACCATCCCTCTGCAGTTCTCAACAACTGGCTTAGTGCAGGTAATGGCTGTAGAGTTAAGCTTCCTCTTTACTCCCAAGTCTCCCAGCCCCCACAAAACAATCCACCCAAATTATTGCAGCAGACACGTGGACCTCACATGGATCAGTCTGCAGGACTGAGACCAAAAAGCATAAATGGAAATAAAACCAACCAAAGCAAAAAGAAAATAGCCCTTAGTGCAAGTTTAGTTAGAAAAACCAGAGTGACAAGTAGGAAAAGGATGCAGATCTCCCCATTATATGATTGGCTACTTACTCAGTAACATTGCAGAAAACCAGATGCTGGGCAGTCACCCTTTTTCATTCAAGCACAATTAAAAAAATCCTCTATGCCAGCATATTATGTACAAAATCATGTACAGTTAAGATAAGCAACTGAAAGCGTGAATGAGATTCTAATATACAGTACTTTCACACAGCCAAAGCTATTTTATTTTACAAGATGAGTCTTTTGCATTAATCTTATTCTGAAAGCCCAGTAAAAGCAGCGTGAACTACTTAAGCAAAATCTAAGAGACAATTTACAAAGTAATATTTGCATAGCACTGTAAATCTGTGTATTTGTTTGGGCACAGTTCTCAGTAGAAACTACAGCAGGCGATAGGGTTGGGTTTGCTTAATAGCTTCTTGTTTTTATCCAGATTCAGACACATCTTTTCTGAACGTCATAAAATCATGTGTAGGAAATAACTGTAAAAATGTACAAAAATATATACACATGCACAGTAAATGCATACCCTGTATACAGTTTTATTACTCGTTAGATTTGGCTAATAGTGATCATCTGGTACTTACACTTCCCTCCAAATGACAAGTTTGTAACAAATAAGTCAGGTTAAGGGTGGTGAGTTTTCTCAGAGAGAAGGTTTTCGTTAAAGCTACAGTACTTGCTGGGGATCTTTAGGAGTGAGCGACATGCCAGCGGCTGCCTGGCGTTCAGGCAAGTAGCGTTCAGTCCTCCGACAAAGCTGAAGCAAAATCATATGAAAGGGCACAGCTTGGCGCTCTGCAGAGATGCACATGCACGTAATAAAGGAGGTGTGGAACCAGTTCATGCCTTGGGAAGAAAAAAAAAAAATCATTCCTGATTAGCCTCTGCTGCCTACTCTTCTCCCCTTTGCAAATTGGATTTTAGTGTGACTAGTAAATCGGTGTGTTTTCCTTGAAAATACACCCTGGCCACAATAAAAAAAAAAGAAGAAATTAAACTTGTCTAAGACTGGAAATTGGTAGTGGTAGCCCCACACTAAAGAATACTGCCAAATCAGACTTTAAAAGTACTATTACATGCCAGTTTCTGCTCAAGTGTCTATTTTAAAAATACATTCTCTCTTAAAAAGACAAAATGCTGCTTCTGCTAATGTAAAGTTTTTTAGAAATAAGACAATCAGCAACACTCACTCTCAAAAGTGGAAGTGCACAAATGGCTTCTAACTACAGGTATGACATTTTAAGAAACACAGGCAGCTTTCCATACACCTAGAGGCGCTGAGGGTAGGAGAAACATGACACGTTTGGCTTATGGATGCCAATCCACTGTCTTCCCAATTCCAAAGCACAAAATATTTTCATGACATTTTCTGGTGGCTACCGAACGTGGCACAGACCCTGTAACACTGACTTCCAGAAAGTTTTCCCTCAAAACCGTAGCAGGTTAAAAAAAACCCAACTAACAATCTGCAAGGATCTTAGTGCAAAAACTGCTGAGGCAGTCAGATAAACTAGTCTTCAAGATAAATAGGAGGCGGTGTGGCAGGATCAGAGTTGCCACCTAACACGGAGATAAGCCCTTCAAGACAAATTCTGACCCCAATCACATGAAAATAGTAAGGGTTACCTTGTAAGTTGTCACAGGTGGGTTTCACATTTGTGTTAGAAGTCAGAGTTTGCCTGCCCACATGCACGCTTATCTCTGGTTTGAGAAGCTCCTGGCAATCACTCCATTTTGTCAGGGCAAGAATTTGGCTGGATCTGTCAGTGTTCCTCCTCCCTTCAGTGATGCAGCTTGCAGCTCTCAGCCCGACTGTCACCTGCTTCAAATCCCAGCTTCACTCAGCGCTGGCAGCTCTGGAGCAGCCCATTACAGATCAGAAGGTTCAGAAATATAGAAACAAGTAGCTGTGACACACTGGGTCCAAGCACAAATTCAGCATTACCATTACGGGGCCTGGCTCCTTTCTGCACGCATGAACCAGAAAGTGTAACTGCCTGCTGTGAACCAGAAACTTCACACCAAGTGACATAAACGCACGGGCATCCAGGAGATGCTGTGAGCTCCACTGGTCATCCAGTTTTCAAAGGACACCTAGGAATGGATTTTTTACTTTTATCTGCATTGCCCTCCAGCATCTGAATGAAACACACTTGGGCTAGGTCTGTCCAATCTTGGTCTTAGACTTCGTAGTACATCCTTCTCCAAGATGCCAAAATATCTGAGTACTATCTGTCTTCAATCTGAAACACGCTGCACAGTGTGAACCCAGCATTATTAAAAGTCTCCAACCCCACATTTCTTTAATAAAAACATACATGAAGCAAAAACAGATTTTGGGGTAGTCCTGGACAGAAACTGTCCCTTTAGCAATTATCAGATGTACAGTGACCCCCACTTACTAGTTACTCCAAGTGAAGACCTTCTCCCAGCTCCCTTCTGCTGGTTTCATCAATGCTAGAGGGACCTGTTGCCAGGTGGTGATGGCCTATGTGAGCAGGCCTGGGAAGGACTCTTCTTCCCTAATAAAAGTTTTTGCTCTGAAGCTGTTAAGTTGCATTATCACTTAATGCAACTGAAACACAACTGTGTCGCTTCAGACCTACTGAGCACGTCAACCAGTGCCAACCACTATCAACCAGCTATGCAAGAGGACTTCTGTAGGACCGGTTGAACGGGAAAGCTCCAAGACCTTCAGCTAAGAGGACGTAACTGAACCATGTGCAGAAAATACAGGCAGGCAAATATACAGACATCAGTGATAGAGACAAGTGGTATTACATGGAAGTGAGCAGACACACTCACTTTTTCCATGAATGCTAGGCAGTTAGGACAAAGGTAGTAGTCATATTCATTGGTCAGCAATTAAGTGTGGAGCCCTTCAAGATAAGTTAAAGCAGAATAAAGGAACGTTGCCCATGCTCTTTGTGCCAGAGACAGATATTTTGCTCAGTAACGCCAAGTCAACTGCAAGAGCAACATTCAGCCCACAATGAGCAACAGAGAACTGTAATCCCTACTGAGCCAAGACCTCTGGATACCAGTTATCCGCTCCTTCAGCATCAGCTTTTTGTGCCTTCCTAACTGAGAGATGCCACACCACCAGCAGTCTCCAAGCTCCCCCACCAGGTTCTTGGACGTAAGTCAACATGATGCTACCTTGGAACTGCAAATCCCACCTTGAGAGAAACATCGTTGTTTTTCGTGACAACGACAAGTGCTTCCAAGGCCAAGAGCATATCATCTGTCCATATTAGTCTGAGAACTGTTCACCTTCGGAGTCAATGCTGAACTCCATGGCAGTCAGCTTGCAAGTCCATACTGGAGAACATGGTATTTAGTCTAAACAATCAAGCAATAAATGAAAGTTTTGGAAGGTGGAGAGAGAAAATATTCCTAGGGCTTAAAGTTTATTAAACCTAGCATGGTTGAAAAGCAAAAGACAAAAAACATGATATATTTTTGTTTATTATTGCTCTTAAAGGGCTTGGTAGTCAAATATACAAGCTATGTTCTATTAAACCAGAAGAAAATAAGATATAAAATCTATGCTCACTTTTCCAATCCAAGCCACGTGCTAATCTTCATTAGTGACATTAACTTCAGCTAATTCCAGTCATTTTAATTTATACATACTCTGTGTATGTGTGCACGCGCATGTGTATAAAAACTCCTATCTGAGGACATAAAATTCAAAATTAAGAGATCTGTGTTGGTTCCGTACTGTTTTGTGCATTGTTGTGTATTTCAATTTTCCAAATGGTTACTGATATGTCTGTTTAGAAGAGCAAAATTTAAGTAACCGATGATGTATTTATTCCCAAAAACAAAGCATGACCAGTAAGTTATGATAAGAAATATGAAATGTTGATTATTCTCCCCTTGATGTACATGCATGAATCCCATGATCCCTAATAGGGAGTTACATGCACTAAGAGGAGAAAAGAACCCTGTAAAGAGAAAGGCTCTTAATTCCCTTCTCCTTTAAGCATCTCCCCTCTTCTCAGCATTAAGAAGGGATTTATTTTGTGAAATTCTTGTCATGCCCATTAATATACTGCTCAAAATATAATTTTAAAACATAGTCAATGGTCAGCCTGCTTTGCAAGCCTCACTCTGCTAAGCCAGTACAATTTATATATACTCAATATCATCTTCAGGAAGCAAGTATACAGCATTTGTAACATCTTTCTAAGCAGCAAGAATTATATTCATTACTGAATTACTTACAAAAAAAAAAAGAATAAAGAAAAGCCCACTGCTTTTAGTCCTCAGGTTAAAAAACAGGGAAAAGTCAGAGAGTTACATTTATCAGCATTTGGAAGTCTAACCATATTTAAAAGACAGAGTACAAAAACATCCAGCAAGACAGAGTCATGGCTAGGCTCTGTTCTCCTCAATTCCCAAAGCATATTCCAAATTCCACTAACGTTAAACAACAGTTTTGCATGTCCTATCTTAGGGAAGATTTATTGAGTGGAGTAAGATGACATACCAGCGCTGGGGCTATGGGTACAATGATTCAGTGAGGATGAGTCTAACAGGACACAGACAACGTAGCTCATCCTTCAAATCCTCTTGATGAAAAGACCACAAATAAAAATCAAGTGCATGACAGAACAGTGATTAATGACCCCCAGTAAAATATTTTTCTAAGTTACAAAATTGCTCTTCCAGTGTTTGAAAACAGAAAAACCTGTGGGAGAAAAGGTTACATTCCAACAGTTAGAGTGAATATGAAAAGAAGGTAAATTATTACTCTCTTATCTTGATTACTAGAGCAAAGATGAAAGTAACAACCAGTGCTTTGATAAGATCTGCTCTGTACAAAAGTGACATAAATATTCTAGTGGCAGCTGGGTTAAAAATACAGACCCCGAGGGTCAGCTTCTGCCCTCAGCTGTAGATCTGTGACCCATTTCACCAACTTCTGAGCGCAGCCAAATGCAGATTGTAGCCTTCAGACTTGAACATACATGTAGTTTCCATCTGTTTGCAAATAATTCTCCAGCTGTGCACAGAGCAGCAATGTACAAAAATCTCAGAATGTGCGTTTGTAAAAAAGAAAAAAGGAAAAGAAAAAGAAAAAAAGAGAGACACAGGTACAGCCATGATTCTGATCTCTAATTTTCAGTGGAAAAAAACAAAGGTTGACAAGCAAAACTAAATATATTTAAAATCCCTGAAGAGACCCCATACTCTTTCTAACGCTTAATAGCACAGCTCACCTTGCAATATACTTCACATTAACATCTACAGCACGACCAAGTAGAAAGTGCAGCACGCTCTATCATTACAGCACACAGGGTAAGATCCTGGCCCCATTTGAATCGATGTTGAAACTCTCACTAAAAGTTCAAGAGATGCCAGTATTTGAAATCTGATTGCTACAGACCTCTCCTTTTCAAATTCTTGTAAAAGACGACATTTTCTGTACTGATTGCTGCTGCTGCCTCCCAGTTTACTGAGAGAGGTTGCCTGAACTGGACTTTGGTGATGAGACATGAGCAGAAATAAAAGGAGAAAACGTCAGAACAACTGAATAAATTTCCTTCTTTGCACAACTCCAAATCCCACGGTTGCCATTAATTCATAAAACAAAACAAGCCCAAACAGATTCAAGATTATTATACATGTATGATGTGAAACAGGGCAAACAACACTCAAGACTGAAGTCGTATTTTGAAATTAAACAGCCTTGAGCAGTTAGCAGGAGATATGATGACAATTTTATACTGCTTTAATACTAGTGGATCTGTTCTATGGTAAGTGCTGATCAATAATGCACTGCTTCCAAACCCCACTATCCATCTCTCACATAACAGAAGTTTTAAGACATTGCCTGAAAATAAAAAGTATCAGTGCAATGTACAAAGAGGATTTCATCTGTAGCCATGACAATAGAGCCTTTCCAAAATTACTCTAACCCAATGAACATCTGTCAATTAATTTAAGAAGGGTTGTCTGGCTTAATAAAAAAAGTTGGAAATCAACAAACATTACATTGGCTTTAGCAAGAGGAAACATTCAATGGCTCCTGTTGTAAAAGTGAGTGTAGTGCTCTTGACAGAAACCAGTGTATTCAGTCATCTGAAGATGCACGAGGCCATGGCCAATGCCCTCTTTTCTCCCCCCACCCCCAAGTCCCCCAAGCAAGAAAAATTAGTTTCTTCTTCCACCCCACCCCAGATTTTCTCCCATAGTTTGACTACAGTAATCCTTAAACAGGCAGAAAGTTGATGTGTTCTCTTCAGTTGATGCCTCCAACTTCTTCATTCTTGGCTCAAGTTTTATTCATTAATATTAGTCATCAGTTATTAAGAAAAAGATAGTTTCTAAGTGTTTGTTGTTGTTTTTTAACTTTAGTTAATCAGATACCATAGTCTGGTTATATGTGCTGAACTGCAGCTGTCAGTTATTCCTTTTTCTTGAATTCTTGGTTGCCATAGCTGGAGCCTTTTTCTATTTCAGTTACTCCTATCAGTCTACGAACTCCAAAGGAAGCTTTAAAATATAACAGAGAAATGGGAGGCATATTAAAACCAGTTCAAGGATTTAGGAAGTTACATGTAAACACACAAGCAGAACCAACACGATTTATCCCAATTCTGAAGACAGTAGTGACTACAGTCCACTGCTTCTCAACAGTGCACTGTCTGAGGCTGCACATGGATCACAGGTCAGATGTCGTTAAAAGAGGAGGACAATCCTGATCTAAAAATATAATTAATGCTTCTATGTTGATTAACAGGACAGGTAGTATGAACACTGAAGCATATCCCTCCATGCTCCCATTTGGTTTTTGGTTTTTTGTTGTTGTTGTTAGGGGTTTTTTTGTTTGTTTGTTTGGGGTAGGGTGGCGTATTTTTTGTTTGGTTTTGTATGGTTTCTTTTTTAATTCAGAGACAAGGTGTGTAGTAAAAATATTTTCTCCTTCAGGCACCACAATAATGGGCTACAAGACTCACTTGCTATTGATTGCTACAGATATTGCCTAAGATATGATGGCAAACCTGCTTGGATTAAAGCTTTTGAAATAATAAAAATGTTATACAAAAAGACTACAGAGTGAGCTCCAAGTACTCTTCTGCAAGCCCCATTCATATTAATTAATATACAGAACTTAAATTTGAGGTAATAGATCCTGTTACATGTCAATCTGGGCTTAGCATCTTCTCTGCTTTTATTACCTGCTCCAACCAGTCCCAGGAATGCAAGGATAAGGAGAGGTGATCCACTTGCAAAAACTCCAAAGCCAAATGTGAAGAGAGGAGAGAGGAGAACTGTGGCCCAAAAAAGAAAGTTTAGGAGAGTCCATGGTCTCCTAGGAGGTTTAAACTGCTGGCCAGGAAATATGCCTTCCTGATTATACATCTCTTGCAAAGCATCCTGGGAGAAAGAGAAGACAGAAGAAAACATGTTCATAATGTTTGCACCAAGCAATCCAAGACTAGTCAACTCCAGGACAGCGTCAAAGACACTGTGGTAAATGCCCATCAGGAGTACACAGCATCCATTTCCATCTGCTGTCATTTATTTGGGCATTTGTGTTGACTGTCAAGGCTACTGAATTAGCCCTTCGAAGGCAATCTTGGCCACCATCAGAAACTGAAACCATATCAGCCTCTCTGCTACCAAATACCTTAATCTCTTAATTGCTTAGAAATTTAGGGCAGCGTCAGGCCAGAGGCCAATTCAGACACTACCTGCCTCTTTTTTGCTGGATACTTCTTCTTCCAGTTTTTACTTCCAGAAAGGTCAGTATGATTTAGTAAAGCACAGCACAAAAATGCTGTATATGCAGCCAAAAGAGGAAGGCAAAGCACAGGCTCATCAGCAGAGACAGCAGTGTCCTAGCCATAACCCAAGACTTCAACAGGGCAGTTCCATCCTGAGCTGAGCCTGGAGAGAGACGCAGTCGTGAAACACATCACTCAAAGGAGCAGCATGCCCACAGTCTTCCCTAACTTTGTAAGAGTGTTCTGTAAGGTTTCCAAGCCATTACCAAGGGTGCCTCAAGTTTGGCTATTTCTTATTTTTCCCAGTTAAGCTGATCTTCTTCTAGCTTCCCTTATAAAGGGCTGAGAAGCTCAAGGCATTCCTTGCCGTTTGAGGACATACCTTCTGCGCAAGAAAAGCATTTTAAGGATTCCAGTTACAACATATTGCTACCATCGTAAGGTCAATATACAAAATACCCATGCGTATAAGCAATACCTCCCCGGCAACACCTCACACCAAAGCTGAATGGAGATACAGCCAACACCAGCAAGGAACACCAAGGCCTCCATCTGCAAGCAAACCAGAGTATTCTGCCCAAGGAATGGTGCCAAGCGGAGCAAATGCCCTGCGCTGCATCTGGTTATCACTGCATTTACTGTTTAACAAAGCAGAAGCCAAACAGAGAAAGATAACCCCTGTAAAATACACCTTAATGTCTGCTTCCCCAGTCAGGCAATGTCAGAAGGAATTTTTGCATCCCCTTTTCACAAGGCAATTACATGATGGCATGTCCCTGATAACAGGAGGCAGGATTCAGGGATTCCCTCCCCCCGCTTTTTTTTTAAGCTCCCTAATCCTGTATTACACTAACTGACCCACAAGCTAATTTGATACACTTGCTAATGGGAGGTGGGGGGAGAAGATGATAGCTACTGCTCTTTGTAAAATAACTTCTCTCCTCTTAATTGAATTAGAGCTTCGGTATTCAAACAAATTAGGTTAAAATGAACAAAATGAAACTCAGAACAATCTGCTGTCTACCTACAGACTAAGCAGAGGTCATCATAGCAGAAGAAAGCCCAAGATAGTTAAAGTTTCAGTGCCTCTCTGTCTTACCACAAAGATAAACAACACAAAAAAAATCAAGATACAAATTTCAAGTTCAACAAGCCACCAGTTAGGGCTGGGCAACATTAATTACAGTTCTCTCCTCCTCCCCAGAGAACTGTTAAATC
The DNA here is from genome assembly GCF_964289735.1 of Phaethon aethereus. Taxonomy (NCBI): domain Eukaryota; kingdom Metazoa; phylum Chordata; class Aves; order Phaethontiformes; family Phaethontidae; genus Phaethon; species Phaethon aethereus. The sequence continues at coordinate 123,145,664 of NC_138575.1, read as the reverse complement.
TGTGGTCAAGAAATTAAACACCTAAGGTTAAAAAAAAAGGAAAGATAGGAGAAAAAGCTTTGAGCCGTTTGAAGGCGTGCTGGCCATGTGCTACATCAGTCCCTGGCAGCAGATCCCAGGGACTGTCTGTACCACGTCACACACCACTGCAGAGGTATTACCAGGAGGCAGAAAGAAAGTGACAGTGGAAGAAACAGGAAAGCAAAGGACAATTGCAGCTAAGAGCCAGGACTGGCTGTCCCTGACATACAGTTATCACTCTTCTTGAGTGCCCATAAATACCCACAGGGAAAACGGAGCTTTTAGAAACGTATGACAGAGACCCAAGAGCTGAAGAATATAAAAAGATGGTGAATTGCTATTAGTCTTCCACAACTCAGGCATATCTCTGAATCCCATTGTGCTTCCCAGCAATTTGTGAGCTATTCATGAGCCAGCCCTCTGCAGCCAAGGGGCTCTTCTGTCCTGCTCCTTCCAGCAGTTTGAGGGATGGCTGTCAAATTGTACATAATATTTCCATCTCTTCTCTCCATCCAGCAGAAGAGTGTGCATTACTCAGTGCCTTAATACAATACTATGAAAGTCCCAAAAGGGAGAAAAAAACCCCAAAGCTGTTTACCTTTTCCTGGTAAAGCTTATGAAGCCAGTTTGCAGCTTCCTTTTCATCTTGAGGGATATCTTCCAGAGGAAATCTCCTAGATTAGTAGAGAGATTGGAAAAGGAAAAAAAAATAAGGGAAAATCCGGGTATTTGACTTTAGACCTCTACTAGGGAAGATCTCCCATTCAATGAAGGGCATAAACTACAGGTAATACTGTCACTGATGGCAGAGGTCTTAAATGCAGAGAAGAACTGGGACTTTAACACCCAATTCTCCACCTAAAAACTCAGATTCCTAAGACAAAAGAAACTGTACAAGCTCCTATCAATTTCAGAGCACAAGCATTTCCCATTCATCCTTCACTGGAACTGCCACCGGTTGATTCCCAGTGAGCTCAGACTGAGGGACCCAGAGCTGGGAAAAGACAAGCAGGTGACAAACCCCAGGATAACTGTTTGTTACATTTTGTTAGTAAAAACCCCATTTTGAAAGGAGTGGGAGGGAGGGGTGGTTAAAAATTCCCTTCGTACCAACTCTAACGAAAACACCTTCTTCTACAGCAACTGCACTTCTCTCTCCTTGCCTCTCCAGCCCTGCAGATTGCGGCATACAGTTCTGGGTGCATATGAAAATTACGCCCAGCTCCCGGTACTGACCTGACCTCACCAAGAACAAGCACTTTTTAAGAGCCTCTTTGTAGTGGTGAAGAGCCAACCATTTTCCTGCATTCTTTTATTTTCTGAGATAGGCCACTAACATGCTCACAAATGTATCATCTCCTTTCTCAGCGGCACCCATCTCAGTCCTGGATTAATTCAGAAAGAAGTTGCTCAGTTTGTAGAGGGCAGGCACATACCTTACCCTCACCTCTAACATATTCTGGCAACACCTGGACTGTATCAGGGCCGTCTTAGAGCAGTATGAACAGAAGGGTGACCTCTGGGAGGGCTCCAGACACAGTAATCTCAGATACAACTTATTTGCTGCTGTTCAACCCAAGAATGTATTTCCCCAGTACAAACCAAAGCCTACAAATCTGCAGCAGCAGAGGGAAGATACTCTAATATATTTCTGCATCCCATAAACGAATTGAACACTGGATTTTACAGATTTACTTTCATTAGCTCTAACAGGTGGAGCTGCTCAATTGATATAAATAATGCTCAATAAAAGCTCAGTAAAAAGTCATTTGCTGAAAGCTGTCTGTTAAAGTTGTCGCTGTATTGCTATCACCACTAGAGGGTACTCACAGCAACAACATTTGGTCATTTAGCTGATTATTTTCTCTGGAGCCAGTCAGGAGAAAGACTGAATCCTCTGCAAAGAGGTAAGCTTCTTACCTCAGCACAGGTAACGGCATACACATATACCAAGAACAAGGGCTTATGTGCTTCCTTTCTCTAAGATAAGCTAAGTCTGCTGGCACATTAAAGACACATACAATTTTCAGCAAAAAGGCTGAGCAAAATAGTTTCCTTATTCTCATAGTTTCCTCTCCAGAACAGAGAAAAAGCTTCAAGTGTAAAAAAGCACTGCGAGAATGTGGATTCAGTCCACAAACTTATTTTAAATCAAAGTTATCTGAACGTAGTCATTAGTTTCTTTAATAGGGTACAATTAGTAGCTTTACCTGGCAACATCATCCTCAACAGAATTTTATGAGCCCAAACCTCTTCTAATGACTATTGAAAATTACATTTCTCTTCTTTCCTCCCACTACCTCACCAATAAATAAAACCAACTTGCATCTCCATTAGCAAGCCATAGGATTTTTAACTGAATGCAGCTGCTCTTCAATGTGTAAGTATACAGATGTACATCCATGCATGTGTACCTCAGATTTAGCTAGACATGCTACAGACATGGAATGCCCCATCAGTATGGAATTACAAGTGGCAACTGCCTGGCCAGCCGTTTTGCTAGCCAGTAAGTTGTCTGCTCACTTTCCTCATCAGGAGTATGTCTGGCAAGTGTAAACAGTCAAAATGAAACCTGTGGCAAATGAGTGACCCCATCTCTTTCCCCATCACCTCCACAGCCTTCTTTCCAACTAAAAGATTAAAAAGTTGTGGAACTTGCAGTATCTGAGAACAGAACTGGAACACATGTCCTTCCCTCTCCCATAGGGTTGCAGCACTCTGCCTCCCCTGGGATAGCATTTCTTCCACAAAACAGTTGCTGCTCTACCTCGGCATGATGGATAACCAGTGTGATTCCCTACAAAGCCTTTTATCTTTGGAGGCTCTTGCAAGACACACCTGTCCTGTAGAAGGACAGCATACACAGCCAGGGCCACACATCTGCAATGCACACACCCGTGGCCAGAGGGGAAATGAGTGGGGGAAGTAGCGAGGCTTTTTTTTTTTTTTTTTAAAAAAAAACATAACAAAACATCACCCTCATCACCAGAATGGAGCAATGTTTTCCAAAATGTGGGTGAAGTCCCCAGAGAAGCAGAAGTGAACTGTCAAAAGAACTATGGAAAGAACAACCAGGTAGTTTGTCAGGTCCAAACATAAAAGGGAAAACAAGAAATTCAAGAGGAAAGGGTTGGTAGTTTTTATGATCACAGGGAAGCCTTTAAAGCGGAAGGCAACAAGAAGAAAGCTAGAAAGAGAAAACACGTGTGTGTGTGCATGCACATGTGTATGTGCTGCATGGAGTTCCAACTCTTCCAGGCAAACGAGTAATGAGGAATGTGAGGAATGTACCACCTCATTCATACAATGTCTGAATTTCAGCATTATTTAACTTCTAATCTGCTAATCAAACCATGTGAGAGAAGGAGAGAAACTGGCACAGTAAGGAGCTTTACACCATTTACTACAAGAGACTACTAAAGTTGGACAGGCTATTTATACTATGCATACGGTCGCAGGGGACTGGGAAGGGGGCAGAGCAGTTGGTTTTCTGCTCCCAGCAGAGAAGGGCAACAGGCAGACTACTGCCTTCACTGCACAAAACTTGGAGAAACCCCAGAACACAGTGTGGTCATACCCAGGCTTAAAAAGTCCACCCAGTGCTTTCTGACTTGCTGGGTGGTATCATGGGATCTCACACACGAAAGTAAACTAAAGCTGGGGGTGGAAACAGGGAGGTCTTTGTGGCCTGCAGAGAAGCTTGAAGGCCAATGAAAAGGGGACTACAGCAAAGGACATTACCCTGTGGAATGTGAATACAGTTCAACATGCCAAAGCAGGCATCTTAAGGGCTCACCTCCACCATTATATGCTCACCTTACACACATATCTGCTTCGTATTTCTTTCCGTAAAGAATTCCTAATAAAGACGGGTTCTTGTTTCCTCTGAAATTTAGTGTTACATCATACACTGCTGAAACTGTTACGAAAAAGAAAATATGGCTGTTATATCAGCAATTCTAGCAACCACATTGCTGGCATCCTTGCATTAGACAGCAAAAGGGCCCTGTGCAAGCCCTGCATTGATGATGTCAGGTAGCAGAGTCCTTCACTGCTTTGTGTTTGTATGTTGTATTTATCTTTATCAGCCACCTGGCATTCCCATGTATGTTATCAAAACACAAGACAACTTGATGAACTAAGCAACAATGACATACATGAATGGTTTATTATTTTTTAAGACTGGTATCTGAGAGTTTCGTGGCACAAATTAATGGCTGACATGCTCAATGCTTATACTGTCAACTCACTAATTGTACTGGACATAATGAACAACAGTATACTACACTGCTACACAGAGTATACTAAACAACACATTACAATTAATGCAAAGAACAAGTAGCAGCTTGCCAGTACCTGTTCCCCTGAGACACTGGACAGCAGTGGTGAAACCTTTGGTTCTGGGCAACAGGTGGTATTTCAGTTTAGGCAACCCCTTGGATTCAGCCACCTCCATACTGATACGATGCTTGGTCTCTGTAAAACGAGTTCCTTCACAGTACAGGAGAAACTAGTACAATGAGACAAAGGGCAAAAAGAAGGACATCTGATCACAAGAAACCACACAGAATACTGAAAACTTCTGTAAGATAAACATACATCCATGCATGCACACACACTTCAATGGCCTGATTCAATCATCAAGTATTAGGCATAAGCACCACCTCACAACTAATTCACAATAGATTATGTTTAAGTATAACAGCATGGTAACCAAATTTAAGGTGACAAAAGTCTAAATGGTTATATCGGAAATGTTTACATTAAACAACAATCCCTAAAAGCTTTGGCTGGCTGGTGATGGACTAATCTACAGATCAGAAAAAGCAACCCAAATATCAGTACACGACTACTTTAGGAAGAAACTTATTAATCACTAGCTACCTCGTTTAAAGCTTGTACTGCACAACCATAATTACTCATCTGAAGACAGACTTGTTTGTCTGAAAGCTTTTCTGGTTTGGGGGTTTGTTTGTTTTGCATTTGCATCAGTCATGTTCATAAAAAGTAGTGCCTTTCCCTAAAACCTCCACCTCGTTCATCTTGTAAGGCACCGATCTGACTGTGGTATCCTGAGTAACAATTAAAGACTTGATTCCTCCCGTACTGACTTCCAGCAGCACAAAACATCGATCTGTCCTTCTCCAGCCTCTATATTGCCTCTGCTCTACTTGAGAGAGAGACCAGAAGCAATGCAAAGCCAAAAGCAGACAAAGCTCTAGGGTGAACTTCCATTTATCCCTGGTCCTTTTGAAAGGTGGACATCATTCCCATTGCACCAGCAATGGACACATTGCTGCCTCTGACCACGCAAACCTTGCTCTGCATCCCAGGCAAGCAATGGAGGGATACAAGGGCAGGTTGCTACTGCTCTCTCACAGCACTATCATGCAATGCGATAACATTGCAATTCAAAAGAAAGACTTGTGGAGTGCATCGCTATACATCTGCTGTTTGTCAGTACTGGGGTTGCCGGGCTTTTTCTCTGTAGCATATCCACATACTGTGCACCACAAAAGGTAAGTTAAGTGAATGTTAAAAGCGCAAAGCCGTAGACACGAGAGTTAGACCTGCCAGAGCACAGCAAGAGAACAGGAACTGGTCCTGCAATCTTCATTTGGCCCTCAAGGGCTCGTTCATTATGAAAACCTGACCAACCACCACCACGGTGGTGAGGACAGCACAAAGTACAGAGTGTAACACCGCAATCTCAACCCCAGTCTGCAACGCAAGCTCTTTCCTCTGTATCAGATTCTCACCCTCTTCTACTCAACGGCGCAGTGATCCTTCTGGACCAAGTATGCGAGCGAGGTACAGACTGCGCTGCAATGCACGTGTGAGAAAGACCTCACGAAGGAAGGTTGCGCAGACAGCCCTAATTGTGGCATTTAGAATGCACAAAAATTAGGAAATTGATTTATTCAAGTCAATTTTAATCATGATTTAAATTACCAAGCAGGAAGTCTTGATTTAAATAATCAATGCTAACTATGTTTTGCATTTATATTTTCTAGTTGTTTTCCCTAAAGACTAGTCCTTAGTTGTCAATCATTAAAATGTATGGATTTGCAACTAAAGTACAGTCTTGAGATTTTTTTAATTGGTAGGTTTTTTCTTTTTTTTCAACACTAATCAGGAAGATATATTACGTGTAGTATGTATATATTCAAGTAGTTTAAAAACATTCTCCAGATTCTTATTTTTTGTATCTTTGTAATGATAGAAAACCAGGAATGACGCATTCATAGTGTACTACTTAAGCTTACTATTTCACTATTCATTTTAACAAGCTGTACTGGATAATACTGAAAATCACTTAAAATGTGCAAAAAGCCTCTTAGAATGTTTTATGAGCCAAATAACTGTACATTACATGTGCTGCTATAAAAGCAAACGAAGAAATGTATCAAAACATTTTCATTCAAAGCTAAAGGAAGGTTAATGGGTTGATTATACCACTGTGTTACTGCAGTAAAATCTAACAACATTGCACATAATGAAACATAGATGTTTCACCCTTGACTTCAAATGATGTCAAAATAAAAAGGAAAAACATAACTGTAAAAGCAGATGTAAGCTTGCCATATGTTCTCATAAAGACTTCTTGGGAAATCTGTCATTTCACAGACCAATGAACATATTAAGAATTTCCTATCAAAATCCATGGTCTGTGCATCATCCCACCCTCCAGAAAGGACTTCTGTTTATGTGTCTGTTTAGCTTACCTCAGAAAATGTAACTTAAGGTTATATAGATTTAGTAGTCAAATATGGGCTATTAATTATTATTATTTTTTAAAGAGGTAAAAATAAGTTGAGACAAAAATTAACTAGTATTACACAAGCTTGATTTATAAATTTCTGTCAAGCCTCTAATCATCTATGCAAGCTCCTGAACTGTTTTCCAAATTGCTTTCCTTACCAACAGGCAAACAGAGCAACTCTTTACCAGCATATCCCAAAAGACCTCCTGAAACAGAGCACATGCTTTCCATAACAACACTTGAATAAAGTAGTGAGCAGACCTCCTGGTATATAAGGCTACAGTACCACATGAGTGCCTTTGTCACCACTTCATTCCTAGCAGTCAATACTAGAGGAGGAATCTGACACTTACCCACATATATTCAGGATAATCAGCCAAACGTTTTAATCCTTCAATAACCGTATCTCTGTCTTCTTCCCATTTCCTTTTGCAGAAAACAATCTCAAGGAAGTACCATGTCCAGCCAATTAGGGGTACATATAGTAGCTCTCTCTTAGCAAGAACTTTGGAACTCTTGAAGAAAAACAAAAACAACAATCCAAAAATGTAATTTGCTGATTTGTACAATGAGATTAAAGAAGGACATTAAGGTTAAGGTGATGAAGAGCTGATGGATTTACATCTGGATACTCAAATGCAAAGAAACTGTATGTGCATGGGTTTTAAACAGACCTATAGTCCTCCAGATGAAGGGAAAGCTTGTGGCCCCACGTACCCCTAGCACTCCGAAACGCTCTGTCATAGTCCAGCCGCACAAGAAGTCAATTTCAAAGTTGTGATTCAAGATGATGATGACATGCTCTTTCCCAAAGGTGTTCACCGTGGCCTCGTCTGAGAACAAGGTACACTCTGTGCCTGACCACCATTCCAGCAGCATTACCAACTCTGTCAAACATGATGAAGAGACAGAGGAGTTAGGGGTGCTGCTTACAGAAAGCATTTAGTGTTCCATCTCCAGCCCCATTCAATGCCTAGTCTCTTCTAATTCCCAGCAACAATGTCACCTTTCAATCCAGCCCAGTAGAGATGAAATGAGATCTTGGACCAGTATAGACCAAATCACATCGCCATCCTTAAGCAGTATTTAGGGCACTAGATTATGGATAATTATGGGTAATTTAACAAGCTTTTAACAGTGACAAGTTTGGGCATTATGTTACGAATGTGAAGCTTCATGATCCCTGGGCAAAAAAAAAAAACCACAGAACTTTGGGCCTGAAAACAGACACAAGACACAGAGCCCTTGATTGCTCCACTAAATGAGTACAGTTTCTCCCAGGTGGAATACAAATTATGCACAGATGCAGCCTAATGCTTTTACTCAACATGAAACAAGCTTTATGGGGTAAGCAGACCAATAAAGGGCTTTTAAAGGGATACAGTGCCATAGATCTTCTGCAATGGATTTTAATATTAGAACACAGGACTCTAATTGTTCTGTATTATGGTCATCAACACACAGTCAGAAGCACCAGAGAATCGAGCTAATTTATCAAAATACCTGGGCAAAGCCAGGAATGGTAAATTGTGTCTTTCTTTTACTGCAGAAGATAGAATAAGCCCCTTCCCTGCTGTCTTTTCCAGCTTTACAATATCCCAGTGTCTCTCTTACTCCACTCCAAACATACCCTTCATTACCCACTCTTCTTATTTTCCGCCTCCACTTTTTTCATCTTAGAAAAACCTCTTCCACTTAAATTCAGCACATGCTATATGTAGTTTCTATGGTTAGTCTAATTCTCTCATTTCAGTACCACGAGGCTGATGGAAGGCATTGCTTGTATCATGGGACAACTATAAAAAGTATGAGAATAGTTCATTATCCCAGTAGGAAGATTTGCTTCCATGTAAACTGTAGTCATGGGTATTTTCTCATTTCAGTGAGATACGGGTGCAATCAAAATTTGGTTAAAAAGTCCAGCTCTTCCCACAGACTATGACAAACTTGCAAGGTCAAAACTAGAAGGTATCCCCTCCGCTCCCTACATCAGGTTCTCCCACGCAGTATTTCAGCTTTCTATCGAGAGGTCCTGGTTTTGCAAAATGGAGCAGCACCTTCCTGCACAAGGGCTTCTGATCAGTGGGATCACAACACTGTAATCTATCCCTACTGCTAAATAAGAGTGGGTCCAACCTTGGAACACATCAGAGAGAAGGCACACACTGTATTTGGGTGAATTATAGGGAAAACCAATCCTGATCTGCTGAGGCTAATAGCTTCTTTAGCAGTAGTTTTTCCACTTATATTCCTCCTGTGACCACTTATTCACCAGGTTACTCCCCTGTATTATTTTCAAGACTCACTCATTTGGAGGCACGACAATGTTATGCAACTTGCTGATCAAGAGAGCATAGCCCTGGTAAACTGGAAATACAGCAGAGAAAAGACAGAATGATAGAGGTTTCTATCATTGCTATTCAGCTTTGTCTCCCTTGTGAATTATGTGATCGCTTACTCTTCTTGCTGTGGTTATCCTGGCCCAGTAAAAGGGGAAAGAGGACAGCGAGAGTGTTGAGAGCTATAGTTGAGAGCTATGCTCTTCCAAGCGGGTGTCCAGGAGAACGGAGTAGTAGTACCAAACGCAATGAGGTACTCTAATTGATTTTCTCTTTCCATTGCTGTCTATGTACTAAGGAGGAACAACTCCAGTACCTGCTACAGTTGCTGCATGTTCTTATCAGAAATAAAATAGGTGTGTTTCTCCTTCAAAATCAAGAAAAGAATTCCACAGAGGCAGGTGTGGATGATTTTCTGCAGAGCATTTCTTACACCATTCACTCTAAAATAGCGGAGGAAGCTTTGCTGAGATTTGCCAGAGTTCATACTGAGAGAGCGGGGTTGACGAGCCAGAGAATTAATACGAGGAAACAGATTGTCCTTTACAAGTGTACTGATAAATGATGTAATTATGACCAGGAGTGGGCTCGTTTCCTCCCCCCCCCCGCCCCCTGCATGTGGGTTACAAACATTTTGTGTGGCACTGATGCTGCTGATGCTACAGCAAGCCCATCCTTCTCAACAAAGGGATGATAACGCTTGGGCTGCTTGGGATACTTCCCGTAGAGGACAAGCAACACCTCGCTACAACAAACCCCCTCCTGCAGCCAGCGTTCCCACATGCCAAAGCAGGCGGGTTTACAGCTTCACAAGCCACCCAGAAACAAAACAAACAAGGCACAGTGCACCTCTCAGTTTAAAGTAGCAACATTTGAGAGATTATTTTTGCAACCGGACTGAACCAAACACGCTATGCTCTCCAAAGGCCTAAGTGATCTGAAAGGAGCTGATGTAGGAGAGAGCTTGAAGTACAGACTACCTGTCATGAATCACATGCACTGCAAAGCGTTTATGTTGAGGCCAAAGCCCAAGAGATGTTTTTTCCCTAAATGTCTGCCACAAACACGGAATAGAGTATCTCCTTCCTCTTCTGAAGCTGTGCTTTATGTGTTTGAGAAGAGATACAGTAAGAACACAGTCTGATTTTCAGTGGGCTATAGTACATAGCCAGATACACGATCACCTGTGTATCTACCCCTGCCCACCGACCCTCTGCCGGATGGGCAGAGCAGCTTCTGTTACAGACAGCTCTTGCATGAACACCCTCAGCCTAAAACTAAACAGCTTGCAGTAAGCGAGCAAAACATAGCATCCTGAACAGAACACCAGCCTACAGGTTCATTGCCAAAAGGCTTCCGCAAAAGGAAATATATTTCATTATGAATGGCAACATTTGAACTATTGCATTTACACAGCTTGCTTAATTCATTATAAATCACAATTGAAGTACATATTCTGTCAGCTCTTCCATTACAGGCCATCAGCACTCTGCAATCCCATATAACATTTACATTAATTTTCATAGTTAAATTTCTCAATCATTTAATTTATAATAGGCTATACATGAGGGGTTATCCTAGCTACAATCCAATCATCTACTCAGCTTCTCCAAACCTGTTTGAACAATAGTGTAGGTTATTTCCAGTGCATATAAGATAGAAGGCAACAGCATTTAAAACGTGATTTTTCCATGCACAGTGCTAACTTGCAGAAATCAAGGGTCTGAACCTACAAGCCTTACAGGCACAAGCAGATTATATCCTCAGAAAAACCAGACTATTAGTGCAACAGTAGTTTTCAGGATGAGATCAGAGTCTAGAGTATTAAATACACTTTAAGAAATTCTTACAAGGAAATAATAAAAAAATAATCCCATACACCCCTACTCCCCTCCAACCAGGTCAATTTTGAAGTTTCTACCTAGAAGTTCTTCCATTACAATACATATTCTCCTGACAGTTTGCCTACCACTGTCTATTTAATTTCCTTTTTCCTGTGCTTCTCAGACAACATTCTCAATAGGTAGGACAAAAAGCACAGGAAGGACAAGGACAACAAGCTTAAAAAGAAACCGACCTAGATACTTTGGAGAGTTTTTCTTGGTAGTACTTCACATTGATGATTTAAGAAATGTGGGTGCCTGTCAGTGGACCACTCAGCTGTAATTTAAGTACTTATTTAGGTGACTCATTTACCCAAAGTGGGAGTTGGATGCTGAGCTGAGCACTAAGGTAAGTGGCCATGCATACTGCGAGGGGATGGAGAATAGAAACAAATTAGATGATTCACTGTTGAAACAGGAGGTGACATTTGGACTAAGGAGCCTTCTAAACATTCATTTCAGAAATCTAATCCCCTGTAAAGCTGTATGAGGAGAAAAAAGCAGCTATCCATGGGGAGGAAGTTTTGCAAAGGTCTGAAAGAGGACAGCAAAGCAGTTACACTCCTGTAGAGCTGCCCCACAGGCAGAAGAAGAAAAGAGCGACAAATTGCTTGCAAGAGGAGACACTAGCATCACTGATGGACACTATAGGGTGTATGAGGACTCTGAAGTTGTCACACAATTCAGCTATAGAGGCATCTACACTACATACCTGAAGACAGACATCTCTCTGCAAACCACACAGTCAACTTAGGCTCCTAAGTGGTCAATATTGCACGTACACGCAATACCTGAAACAGTCGCTGTGAATTTTCCCTTCCCCATCACTGAGCACAGGCTCTGATGCAGGACGAAGACGGTATTGAGACGGAATCAGCAATTTCCTACCAGTCAAGACAGGTTTGGAGGTAGGGAGGAGCTTTGCTTCCCACTTCTTTTAAATAACAGTGACAATATCTATCAGTCACTTGACTTTTGTGTGGTTTCCCAGTATTTTAGAAAAGATGAACTGCTCTGAAAGAGTCTGCTTCTAACTTAGCACTTATCTCTCTCTCATGTCTCTGTGTGTGAATACACATACAGGTGTATATATGTATTTTTTTCTTTAATTAACAAAAGGAGAAACAAAACCCACACCCCTCTCCAGCGCTCACATCCCCTTCAAGCATACTCACGGCTCCAAAGCGAATAGGCAAGGCGACAGTTTACTCGGCGATAAAACTGCTTGTTTATGGGCCAGAGGACTAGCGTGCATAGTTGAATGAAGTTAATGATCAGTCCACTCACAACAAAGACGAAACCAATGAGGAGGTGAACTATGAACTGGGTCTTCAGAAAGGCAATGAAGCCCATGATAACCACTCAGAAGCGTGTGCAAGGGCCGTCACTCAGAATAACTGTCCTGAAAGAGAAAGAAAAGAATCAAATGGAGACTGGATTTACAAGCCCTGAGGAAGGGCAAAATGGGAGACCTGAAACAGTCCATGCCACTTCAGCAACAGGAACCCAACCCAATAAACACTCTGCTCTCCAAGCCTGCCTCATTCAGGTCTTCAGACAATAAACTGTTGATTAGAAGATCCAAAAATATGAAGGGATCATTATTTGCAATTTGCAGCCCACCAAGAAGACTACTGTTTGCTGAAGATGAATCTCACACGTCCCTTCAAACAAAGATCATGTAATTGGACTTAATGCTGGGAGGAACATGGTCCCCTGCACTCAACAATAAAGCAGTTGAGCCCCAATCTGTAAACAAGTTGTACCGTGACTGCTGTACCTTCAGGGGTTGATGTCCCTGAACTGCAACAGGAGCCTCAGACCCTCATACCCAATAAATGGCACGCCAAGACTCTGGAGCTGTGTAAATGAACCAATGCCTTCCTGGACTGCCTTCAAAGCCTCCGCTCTGTACACACTTCCCCCAAACAAGCACCACATGAGAGCTGCCAGGGGCTACAGAGACTTTGTTAGGCTTTTGCTCTGACTAGAAGTGCAGAGCAGTCCATCTGGGGATCAGGCTCTTCATCCTGCGGTGAATTTCGGGATGAAATGAGCAGGGCTGGTCACAGAGAGCATCAGTCTGGCAAACACTAAGGCATGGAAATGGAAATTAAGTATTCCCACATCCAAAACCCATGCTGGAGCAAGTTTAGTAACTTCTCACGTTGTCAAGCCACAAGTTCCATGATTAAATATACAAGTTAGTGTGGGGAAAAAAGTAAAATAATAGAAAAACCTTAGGCTATGTAGCAGCACAAATTTGATCTGGAAAAGGTTCTAGTGCAGAATATCAATTCCACTGAATTAGCCAGGGCACTTAAATCGGAGCACGTGCCATATTTATACCAGGTGCAGAAAGATGGGCAATGTCCGGACCAGCAGAAAGTCATAGCAGCTTAGACAGACGACTCTGACCCAATACAAATCCTGCCAGTACAAAGTTAACGAAATAAAATGTATTTACCAAGCCACCAGCCTGAGTTTATTTCAAACCTTGTGTTATCTGGCACTGGCCTTTTTGATTCATCGGATACCAGAAACCCTACAACTAGGCCAACCAGGCTGTCAAACCACAGCCTCGATGTCTCACCCAAAAAATAAAAGCATGACCCTGATTTTCTGCCACAGTCAAAGCTTGCTGACAGTATTTAGGCTCAGCTTTTACAAGTGTTGCAAATGACCAGACCAACCAGTAGATGGTAACAAATACTTTTAACAAGTCAAGCGTCCAAAGGTGATGCAGAAGTTCCCAGTGCCCAAAAACAAAGTACCTGCCAGTTGTAAGAAACCAAACCATTTTCATTTGCCACCTGCTTACAGTATGGTGCTATTTATAATACTCAACAGCAACTTTACTTCTGAAAGCTTGTTTCCTACCATCTCTTCTATACATCAGGTACTGCCCTTCAAGGCACAGAGTGTCTAGCTTTTGCACAATTAAAATCTATTTGCATCACTACTAATCCACCCATTTCAGAAATACATTACAGAGAAAAAAAAAGTCTGCTTCAATAGAGTCACCATTGTGCCTACCACAGAAAGCAAAGCAAAGCAAGCTGAATAAGCCGATACTGAAGCTTATGACAAATAATCTAAAGTCTCCCAATGTTTTCCTGTAAGAATGGAAGAAAGATTTCTTCCACTAATAAATTACTTTAGTAACAGCTGTTGGGGAGTAGAGACTTGTGTTTAGAAAGAAACAAGTGGAGCCCTCCTTCCTCTCCCCTCCCTGAAGGGTTGCAGGGTATAGTTGTCTCACAGAGCCAAAACACCACACCAGGCGTTCACACGTACCGTATGGGAGGTAGCCATAGTATTCAGTGTTTGACTCCCTAACACAGCAATGGGCTCATTTATCTTTTCCACTGGCATGTTCTTCAAGTCGTCGTATTAACTACTGCCAAACATTAAACACCATGTTCTTCACTTTGAAAATCACAGTCATTCTCTTCATCTGGTTTCTCTCAAAAAAACAGTTCAAACAAACCAGAAAAAGAACAATTTCCCTCCCTGCCCACTATTTTTTGAATCCCTACTTGCCTTCTGTACAGCCATGTGCAAGCACCTTTGCTGTTGACCATGTCTATCAGAGTCATTAGACCAGTACTTACTGCTTGGCCCCTTCCAGACAAGGACCCAAAGTGCACACAAATGGCACAAGGAAGAATAGAAATGTCAAGTATTATCCTCAAATAAAATGCTTGGCTCCGCTTCCATGGCCTCTTTGCTTTGAGCAAAGTCCGGAGCACTCTGGTATTTGCCCCTTACGTTACGGACAGTGCTCTATACAGACCCAAAAGGACACATCCCTTTTTACCACCGAGAAAGCTGGAGACATTGCAGGATGTTGCTTCTCCAGCTTCGTCACGCATGGAAAACAGGATTTATCACTTGTGCACCTGTGTCCTGCCCTGGGGACTGCAAGTCTTACCAGTATTGCTACAGGGTAAAGAAAACAGTAGCCAAAGCATAGCTGGCTCCCCTCTGGCACCTTTCGAGGACAGCATTTGCCCAACTGCTCCATAAAGCACAGCTGGTTTACCTGCACTTCTTAAAATGCACAGGGATCAACTAAAAAATGGGTTGGTCTTGTTGTCTGATCCTTCCAGTTTCAATGCTGGATACAGAATTTGCCAGCGTCCCTTTTGCAAATGCCTCACTTTATTTGACTTTTAAGATAATTAGAAGTTAATCTTAACCCAGGAATTCCTTACTTTTCCGCATTCCTGCCCACACAGGACAGCCCGGCAATTCAGGGACTGACCAACAGGCAAAGGGTGGTCGGCGGCTGTTTTGTTGAATCCCACAGTCAGAGTGGGGAGAGGATGGGGAAACCAGTATTTGCCGGAATGAGGAGAAGCAACACTTTTGCATCTGACAAATACATTAAGATCAGCAAAGTAAAGTGTCTAGGAAGTAAACATCTGCCCTAGGTTAAGACAGCAAGTCTCAGCACTATTTTTTTTTTTTTTTTAAAGTATACCCATATCATGTGCATATTCAAAGACGTGCTGGTATAATCTTATTTTCTCCCTTCTTTTTCTAAAACAACTTGGAACTTAACATCATAGACCTTTCACCACAAACCCCCCATTTCCTCTTGTGCAGCTGCACCAAGAGCTGCAGGCAGCTCTATTACTCTAGTTGCTTTCACATCCTTGCCCAGTGCCTGCTCTTCACAGCCACGCTGCAGGAGAGCACTAGCGTAAAGCCCAGCTCAAACCAAAGGGCACATTTTCATTGCCTTTTAGTGCCTTACCTTCCAGGATTGTTTGACTTTCATAAACTCAGAGACTGTTCCCCATAGTATTGATCTTTATCTTCTCTGATGAGAAAGTTCTTAAATGCTTTGCATACCTCTGGGCTCCTGTCTTTATTTATATACCTCTCATGTAAAGGGCGAGGAGGCAGATGTCACATGGCTTTCTTGGGTACAGAGTGGCATCCTGAGGCTCCATGTTCACAAGGATTCACTGGTATCTAAAAGATACTATGTGCCTCTCAGCAGAAGTACCAATACCATCTTTTTCCTTTACCCAGCTTTCTACCTTCATGAAAGTCATAATGATGAAATTGCTTTGAGACTTCTACTTCTCTGTTAAATGTGGCTGAAATTTGCCAGCAAATTCTAAAGCCATTAGAAGGGACAACAACAGAGGCAAGTGTGACTGCATCAGCCTCATTTCATTAAGAAGTCAGGTTAAAAAATAAAAAGATGCAGCACATGCACCAAGCACGTTACAGCCATTTCATGAAACGTAGTTATTTATAAACTCAAAATTAAAAATTAAGCCATTAATCATTCTATAATACAGTATTTCCAGTTTGAAGTCCAGGTTTTAATTAATCTATTGCTGTCATGCGTGTACAATTCCTCTGAAGTTCATGAGGTTAGCATGAATATGAGCATGAAATTAGAAATTGGTCCACTGATTCTAATATTCCAACCCAGTGAGGATTAATGAGCTTGACAGCAATAAAAACTGGGCAGGCTCTACTTATATCTCTAGCCTTTTGCCTTCATTTTTTCTGAGCATGCTGTTGCCACCTTCCAGCTGCTTCTGCTCTACCATACCATAGTTATTTCCACTTATGAAAATAATTACAGACATCTTTTGCTCTGAATGTGTTGCCCCCACCCTGAATTCTGGTATTTTATCTACCTCATAACATTTTTGCTAGTTGAGGAATTGAGTGAAGAACCCCTTACAATACTGAATTATACCTCTCACCATCGTGTTTTAAAATACTATATTTTTCAGACTGAGCTTTGTAAGCCTCCTTGATGCCTGCATAAACTTGGCAAACCCTGTCTCTGAAGAAAGGCTAATAATGTTGCAAGTCAGAAGCAGGACAAGGCATTTTGTTGTCCATGTCTCATCAAGAGCTTCCTCACCATTTTTCAGAATTCTACAAACTCTCCTCATCAAAAACACGCAAGGAAAATTAAAAACTATTTTTCATTCAACGTGAGAACTACCTGTTCCATGAGCTGCTTCATGTGTATGAGGAGGACAGATACAAACAGCAGCAGCCAGGAGCTGACGAAAATACCTCTTCTCTCAGTAAACTTTCTACCCTCCAGATTTCTCTGATGACCCAATTCAGGCTACTTCTCTTTTAAAACCAGCTACGAAAATCACTAGCATGAGTGTATTTTCCCTCACCTCCCCTTACAAGATCAGAAAATACCAAGAATACTAACCAGCTACCCAACAGTTGAGGCAGAGATGTGAGGGAAAGCTGTTGATGCCACTGCCTATACCTGTTTTATGGGTAAGTAAAAGTGCAGGTCCCAGTCTGGTCATTCTAGCATCCCTCAGAAGTACTACATTGCCACAGGGGCAGTAGACTGTTTTGCTGGGACATACCACACAAAAATATGTTGACCATCCTGAGTTACATTCAATGCTTAAAGTAATTACCTGAGTTACCTCTAAGAAATATTTTTCTCCTTGCAGAATATGCAATACTTCCCTAGCTATATGACAAAAGTGCAGTGGCTATCCATCTTTTAAAAGGGTAATGATATACTCATAGCAAGTACCCCTGATTTAGGAAAATATTCAGGAAGAAAGTAGGTAACTGATGATCTTCCACTTCCTGCATTGTACTGCATCTCTTTCTAGGCTGACGAATTTGTGAGCCTGACCCATGTGATGCAGAAGCCATACATAACCAATGGACAGACTATTTACCCAAGGCTTTGCCTCAGACTTGAAAAAAAGCAACCTGAGGCTCCTGCCCACTCTGCAATGGCACCACTAAAAGCAGTCTCCACTCAGGCCTGATTTATTTTAGAAATACAGTTTTAGAAGAACCACTGGCAATCACAGCTGTCTAAGTAGGCTAGAAAACACAGCTTAGATCACCAGCAGTGAGTCAGTATAGCTAATAAGCAAACTGAAGGACACCAGGCATAACAACAGTTTTGGTTCCATTTGAACAGTCTGTACTAAGGATTCTCCAACTATGCTGTAAAAATAGATGACTATTCAATCACATCCCACACAGCATTACAAACTGTCTACTACAGACCTAGCCTTTTAAACCTAAGTATTACAGGAAGATTACCTTAGTTTCTCACACAATATAGGTCTAATTTCCCTGCACATCCCTCAGTGAAATGCAAGGCTGATTCAGAGTTCATTAAAAATCCTGCTTGTCATGAATTTCTAGAAGTGCAGCGTATGGAAGAGGACCTTAAGCCAAACTTCAGTCACAAAGATGCAAATTCGTTTCCACATTGTGAGAACTAGGAATATGATCTCAAAAAGAAAAAATGTTACTGAGTTACCACCATGGAATTAGAGTAGAATTTATTGTTTGAAATTTTGTCAGTCTCGGCTTTGAAAGAGTACCACAGCCAATTTCTAGAAAACGTCAAGTGTAAAAGTTTATCACCACTATCTGTCCAAACTATATCTATTATTTTGGTCTTGATCTAAAGCCCATTAAATCATAGAAACTTCCACTAGTGTCAATAGGTTTGGCTCAGTATCTGTAGAGATTTTTTTTTTCTAAATTAGTATGTTTCTATCAAACAGAAAGCCCCTATTGTTTGACTCATCATCCTAATGAGATATCAATACTTCAAGGTTAAAAAAAAAAAGATGTGCACATTGCTCTGACATTCACCATCATTTAATAGGCACGGAGAATGAGAGGCCCTAAGAAGTTATTTCATTTCCTTCTACCATAGGTAAAGTGTAGGTGTTAACTCTAGGCATGATGTGGTGGTCACTCAGAACAATGACAACCACATGAAGAGCGTACATCCTCAGCAGAAACACCAGTCCCTGTTCATGCCTCCTCCACTCTTTAGAAAGCCTTAATTTTATTATTACAAGACTGTAAGTTTACCAATTAAACTTTAGGAGAGATTAGGTTACAAAATAAAATGCATACGTGAATAGTTTCCACGTACCAGCGAGGCCCATTGGGGAGTGACCACAGAGAGTCATCTCCACTGTGGGGAGCCCTTGATGTGCTCAGAGCAACCTCTTGCAACAGCAACACCCATCCCACCCCCCCCACCCCCCACGGAGAACACCCATAAAATGTCCACACCCTACCGGGACTTCAGCCCCAGCACTCCTTCCTGCTTTTAAAATGTGGGGCAGCTTCCTATCAAGATATAGGTTACTCTAAAAAAATAAATCAAGATAACCAGTTGTTTAACTTGTATTTTGTAGACAGAAGACCACAGAATATGTAAACAAAGCGAAGAAAAACATTCCAACAACCGGATGGAACCAGAAGGGGATAAAACAGCTCTTGATACTATGTATCACTGCACTTGAGGGGCAGCTTTCCCTCTTCCCTGCCCTAAATGAAGTGCTACGGACATGATTAAGCCTCCTTGCCAGCTGTGAAGAGCACTGTGCTTATGCCTCTGCTAGAGATGAAATTATATTTTTCTAACTTGTTGCTACAATATTACAGCTGAAAACGCAAGCAATATTAAAATGGCTATTTTCCAAATTTAATTTCAACCATTTCCTTTTATCGTACTCAGCACATAAAAGAAAAAAGAGAGCAAGTGTGCACAAATTCAATTTCTCCTCAGCATACACACTCTGTTAACTCGGCGTCTATTTAAACAAATGGATCAGATAACCAAAATGAATCCTGACTTGCTTAGAGATGTGCTGGCTGCAAGACAACCAACACAAGGAAGCAGAACTGCTTGAGAAACCTCCCTCACTGCAAGCATCTCTGTCAATGAAGACAAAGATGACATTTTCATAAGGATTTTCTGTTCATGACAGGAAAACCGGAGCGATTCTGTCAGTAAGTTGACTGGGTAAAACCAGTCCAGACAACTTCCATGTCACAGCTGAGTATCACTGAACTAGGCTGACATCAGTTTTCCCACAGAAAAGCCTCACCATACTTAGAAGACACCACAGGATTCTGCATTGAGCTTTCCAGTGAAGGAGTCCCACTACTTCAAAATCTGGTTGTGCATGTAACTTGTTTTTATTTCAGCAAGACAAATATTGCCTTATGGTTTAGTAAACTTAGGACAGTTTCTATTATAGTATGTCATTTACAACTGCTTGCAGGTGTTTGCACCCCGTTTCTCCCCTGTATACGTGCATGCCATTTGTCATCAATCAGTCTGCAGTCTGGCACTTTTGCTTCACTATAAGCAACATGTAAAGTTACTTCTTCCTAAAGCTATAATTACAAAACCTTAATTGCATATTAATTTTAGATTAGGTAATAATTTGCAAGATTGCCTCATTTCTCGTAGATACAGATGGGTTTTGTGGGTATATGCATATTTACAGATACTTGGGAGAGCCCTTGTAGAACTCAGCTTTAATAAACCTTGCCCTAAGCTTGAATATTACTAATTATAAAGAGATTTACCAGACTCCAAGCATTTGAACTCAAGTTCTTTCTTTGACCTGCTTGCTATCAAGAGAAAAAAACCCACATGCATAACTTATCTTGTTCTACATGGCATACAATTAGCCTCATTTTGAAAACCAAAGGCAGGTAGACACATATTACTCCTGATTTCATCTTTAATGGAAAGGTGAAAATTCAGTAGTTACAGGCAAAAAATAAGAGCTTTTTAATTCTGGTTGCCTGAACCAAAAAGAAATTGCACTTGACAAAGCCTTACTGCAGCAGAACTAAGCTAAACTGCAAGTTAACATGCACTTTTTAATGTACCAGCTTCCCCATTAAAGGGTGTTAGTAACCTGAGAGTGCAATGGGGTCCCACACCCCACCCCAGTGCTGCCTGCTCTTCCTGGGGGCTACACAGGACTGTGCGTTTGCCTTCCTTTGCAGCACTACAGAAGTCAACCTCCCAAACACTGCCTCCCTGCTGCAGCCAGATGCAGGACATAAGCCATCGACCCAGGGCAAGGGACAGCTGTGTTCCCACCAGCCTGTTGGCACAGCAAGACACAGCAGGAACAGACCTCCCTGGCTCCCCCACAGAGGGGGAGAAGATAAGCAAGACTTTAATTTCATAGAACAGAATCACAGAAACATTTAGGTTGGAAAAGACCTTTAAGATCATCAAGTCCAACTGTTAACCGAGCACTGCCAAGTCCACCACTAAATCATGTCCGTAAGAGCCACATCTACACATCTTTTAAATACCTCCGGGGATGGTGACACCACCAATTCCCTGGGCAGCCTGTTCCAATGCCTGACCACTCTCTCAGTGAAGAAATTTTTCCTAATATCCAGTCTAAAACTCTCCTGGCCCAACTTGAGGCTGCTTCCTCTTCTCCCATTACTTGCTAATTGTGAGAAGAGACCAACACCCACCTCACCACAACCCCCTTTCAGGTAGTTGTAGAGAGCAATAAGGTCTCCCCTCAGCCTCCGCTTCTCCAGACTGAACAACCCCAGTTCCCTCAGCCAGTCTTCATAAGACTTGTGCTCCAGACCCCTCATCAGCTTCGTTGCCCTTCTCTGGACATGCTCCAGCACCTCAACATCCTTCTTGGAGTGAGGGGCCCAAAACTGAACACAGGAATTGAGGTGTGGCCTCACGAGTGCCAAGTACAGGGGCACAATCACTTCCCTGCTCCTGCTGGCCACAACATTTCTGATACAGGCCAGGACCCTGTTGGCCTTCTTGGTCACCTGGGCACACTGCCGGCTCATATTCAGCCGGCTGCCGACCAGCACCCCCTGGTCCTTTTCCGCCGGGCAGCTCTCCAGCCACGCCTCCCCAAGCCCATAGCATTGCATGGGGTTGTTTAAAAGAAAAAGGGATAAAACCAGGGGAAAATAGCAGCCCACAGCAAGACACTTTACGCTGAAATGCACAAGCTAGAACACTGTCATATTGCATATATTTTAAGGAATAAACATGAACGGTTATCCAGTTTTGCAAATTCCTTGTGGCTTCAGACAGACAGTTAAGCATGACTCACTCAGAAATGGCTGTCAAACACTTTCTGCCAGTCTTGCTCCTTCTCTTAGGAGCTTTTAAACCTGCCCCTGGCCCTTTCCGATTGTTTGGGGGCAGCTATTCTCCCCTGCTTCGGCACTTTAGACAAAACTCCTTCAAGGAAGAAGCAGGATGCTAATCCTCACTAGCTCCCCAGTTCCTTCCCTCATGTTATGCTCTCGTCTTTGTTACACACACTGGCAACTTCCCAGGCCTGTGCAGGAGTCCCGCTGCGTGCCACAGTGGATTTATGCCATTCAACCATTGTGCACAACACTACAGGCATTGCCTGACTGTTTGGTATTCGGTTGGTATGTCAATCCCAAATTCTGAAAAATGCTGTCCAGTTTCCAGCTTGCACAGGCTTTCAGATCAAAAGCAGGCTGGGAGAAGTCCTTGGAGAACTCTGCACACTCCAGCAAGTCAAACAGGCCCACTCCAGTTCTCCAAAGGACAGCCAGGTATTTTCTGTCCTGTCAACTGCTCTCTGCAATTTCACTCTGAGTGCAACAGCAGGGCATCCTGCCCAGTTTCAGGTGTGGCAGATGATGGGCAATACTGGGATGCAATACTTGCCAAGCAGTGCTGGGATGCTCTTGGTACTAAATGCTTCCTTTCTTTTCCCAGCCAGGTTCACTCGTCAGCGATATCCAAGGAAGGCTTCAGTGGTAGCTTCGGTAAACACTGTGCATCTCTTTACGCCTATACTCAAGGGAACAGACGCTTGTGAGAGCCAACAGCTAGATGGAGCTTACTGCATAGCCTGGCAGCAGCTCACACATCATTTAACTATCACACTTGCAACGAACGAAATCGCCACCAGCACAAGACATTTCATAGAATCGTAGAATGACAGAATCTTTGGGTTGGAAGGGACCTTTTAAGGCCATCTAGTCCAATCTCCCTGCAATAACCAGGGAAATCTTCAACTAGATCAGGTTGCTCAGAGCCCCATCCAACCTGACCTTGAATGTTTCCAGGGATGGATGCTTGTCATGAAAAATAAGCCAACAAACCTCTAATAATTACAGTATCTGCATGCTTCTGACTTACTCCCAGAGTTACACTGCAGGCATAGGAAATCTTTTCTTTAATGACAACACACAGCTTTAGGATGTTGTTGATGTAAAGCACATCCCCACAGGCACCTGTCAATTGTCCGTTTGCTCATGTTGCTAATGCTCCCTGCTGCTAAGCTGTGGCTTATCAGTTTGTGTGTAGAGCCACACTGATGTGGCTTTAAGGTTTCTGGGTCTCAACTGGCCAGTCGGGGGTTAACAGTGTGGCAACAGCCTACAACTGTCCACAGGGATCTGCTCTGATACTCTCCCCCCGCCATCCTTAAGCCTTAGGAGGAGCTGAGACCTCTCTCTCTCACAGAAAGGAAAAGATACAAAATATTTCTCCACTATGCAGCAGCAGGATTAAGTGGCTGAAAACACACATGCTCGCTCCCCTGGCTGGGGCTGGAAAAATCTCCATTTTCCCTGTGACAGAGGACCTCAGACCTCTGGGCAAGGTAGCGGGAAGCAACATGCTTCTCCCTGGAAAGAGAAAGATGGAGGAGATGACCCATTTTAGCCAGGTTTAGTGCTCACAATGTGGGTGCTCTGCAGGTCCTGTACGTTTGGTGGGTAGCACCATACCCACAGTTCCAAAGAACGTTCCTCAGCAGACAGCAAGTCTCAGTACAGTATGGCAGAATTCCACACAGGCATGGTTTTGCTTATATACACACACCCACATATACACATACACACACAAAAACATGCACAGGACACACCAGCAATTTCCAGGATAGCAGTTGTAGGCCCGAAGGAATTTCATTTTAACACAGTAGTTATGCCAGTATTTGGAAAGAAATGGTCCGTAGCAAATCATCATTGTAATCAGAGAAAGGGTGGGAAGTGGAAGCCAAGGGAGCGTGGACTCCATGATTTACAAGTAATGTCACAAGGCTGGGCTGGCCATAATCGATGTTCTTCTCCAATCAGCTCGTTATTTATTCCATCCCACTGCAGTTTATACCCCTATGCTACACAGTATCTGTGATAAAATTTGCATTTTGACAGAAGCATGAATCTTCCTTTTTTTCATGCAATGTGGTAAGAATATAAAATCTTTTCCTCTCCACAAAAGTAATTGATGCCAGTTGATTTTCTTCTGTTGAGCTAAGGCATAGATTATCCAATACAGAATAATAAAATGAACATTTTAACTTTCTTATCTATACTATTTTCAAAAAGGACAGGCAAAAAAAAGTAATTCTTCCCAGTTCTTAACTTGCTTGGAACAGATTCTCATCTTGCATTTAACTTCACAAATGCCAAAGAAATTCTATCTGTCATAGATCTTTGTTTGCTCCTACTTTTTTTCTCTCTGCAGGTTACTATTATTGCTTCACAAACACCTTGAATATTGGGGGGCACGGTTGCATCTACCTGCCTGCGTGCTGACACAGTTCTCATGGCTGAGACGGGCCAGGAGGAGCTCAGAGAGCTGGGGCCACAGCACAGTAACCTGCCTTGCTCCTGAGCCAGCCCCAGCCTCATCCAAACCCCACCCCCACTTTATGTCTAGGTGAGCAAAACCAATAATATAAGTAGGTCCATGAGACAGAAATACAACCCAGGTTTTTAGTTTGATTAAAAAAAAAACAACACCACTCCAGTTGCTTAAAATGGTAAAAGAGGACTGAGATCCAAACTTACTATATAATCTATTACAAACATGTAATTAGTCAGAGAAATAGCTGAAGCTGTGAGTTGCCCGAGGATGTTCTTCTCAATATAGCTGAAAAAAGGGCATTTTTACCATTTTGAAGAGCTCGGGACTTCTGCCTCACCTGAATGGAGGTCAAGTCAAGATTTAAACACCAGGAAATCACATTCTGCATCTAGCAGCTCTATTATATTCAGCCTTTCCCATGAAGCAAATGCTGATACTGACATTTTCCCCTCAAATGTATGCATTTTCAATTCCTCTTGCGAAGAAAGACTTTTGCCTTAATTACTTCTGGTTTTGATAGAGCTAGCAGGTGTAGTGAGGCTATTTTCTTCATTTCAACTAGTTCATTCAAAGTTGAAACCCAACTGGGAGTTGAAAAAGGAAAGAGCCTCTTGCAATCTCTGAATAAAAAACAGGTGGGAGAAAATGAGGTCTCTGAACTTTAAATGGAGCCAGACTTTCTGTGGTATCTATGTCTTGTTTCTTCCCTCACAGTAGACTTCTGTTCTTAAACCGAACAGACTCTGGCCGTGGCTTCTCCCTTTAGTGAGAGGAATACTGCCCAGAGTGGATTTTCAGAGTAATTCAATATCCCTCCAAAGCCCTTCATTCTTTCCGAAGTTATTAAGCCAGATAGTTTGCCCTCACAGGTGAAAATGCATTTTTATGAATACAAAAATCTGAAGCTACAACCATTATGATTGGTACCATAAAACAGGATTTGGTCAGATTTATGTCTGGATGCTGATAGCAGTACTTTTTAAGCATTAAATGAATGCTATGGGGAAAACACTAACAAATATTTAAAGAGTAACATACTTAGATAGTTTGACATCACCTTGACTCCTACCTTCATAGTTGAGATTAACATCTGGTAATTAAGTCTCTCATTAGGTCCCAAATTCTGAAGTTTAATCAGGTTAAAAAAAGTTTTGTTTGTCTTAAAAAAACAGGTTAAAATGTAACTATTTCAGTGAGAAACTTCACTATTTCTGTATTTTGATGCAGGGATTTACAATGTGACAGAAGATTTGCTGGAGCACCCTTTCCTGAATCACACGCTCACTGAAGAGAGAGGTTCACTGACAGCACGTGGCCAGAGCGCTAGCCAGCTAGTAGCTAGTTGAAATGGCAAATAACAAAGTAATTAGCCACAGTAAGTGACTTCTTTAAAATATTAGCAATTTTTTTCTAGATAGCCCAAATACATTTCATATCATCAGTAATCCAGCACTCTTTGGAGAACAGCAAAGGGTCTAAAGAAGTACAAATTAATTATGGTGTAAAAAGGCATCGTTCTGAAAACGTCACCTGTTTCCAGATCAGTGAATGGTTTCCCTGATGACAAAAGTGCACAGCTCCCAGCTGTTCCTTGGAGTCACTCCCCTGAACGGAGGGCATTTTCCAAAGTGAGCCATGCAACTGCAAAACAGACAACCTGACACATGGGACTGTCACTACTGAGGTCAACAGTAAGTTCAGCCCTAAAACTGCACAGGGAGAGCTCAAGCCTCCCTCAAAACAGCAGCTTCCTATGGAGCCAAGGGCAGGGAGGATGCCCAAACCTGATTTGCAAGTGCTTAGGTAGCTAAGGGGAAGAGAAAGGGGAAGACAGTGGCCTTGAAATGCAGGTAGCTGAAGAGCTAAAAAACTAAGGTGGAGTACAGGACCAAAGCAGCACAGAGGACTAGACATCACCACCAGACCATGTTCCCCCCTGTAACCTGTACATTTGAATTCACAAAGTGAACAAGTCTTCCATCCATCACTCTCCACCTCCATGTCAGTATATTTAGCATGTTATTTCGCTACATGCAACTACAGGAGTCATTTATACGTCAGAAGAAATCCTCATCACTTTAATTTTTTCCCCTACTTGCTGAATCCACCAAGTAAAATAATCTGGTGTTCTGACATCAATTTGATAGCCATCTACTGCCATGCCACAGAGACATAGTTGGCGTCACCACTACAACACTTTGATTTAGTCAGGAAGGAGGAGCTTACTAATTGCCAGGAAAAAAAACAAACAAACAACAACTCAAAACTGGGCTATTTGTTTCCTAACTTGCTGGGCGCAGGGAGGAAGCCACATCCACACGCACAGAGATGTCACACCAGTACAGCTCTCTTCAGCTCTGCCCCACACATCAGCT
Organism: Phaethon aethereus; assembly: GCF_964289735.1. Taxonomy (NCBI): domain Eukaryota; kingdom Metazoa; phylum Chordata; class Aves; order Phaethontiformes; family Phaethontidae; genus Phaethon; species Phaethon aethereus. Next base: position 123,118,845 of record NC_138575.1, on the reverse strand, counting down.
TCCTTCCACCAGATCCGCTCCCAGTGGACGAGCAAAGTAAACACTGGTCAATCCAAAAATTTATCAGACACATCAAGAGGACAGTAAACCTAAAGTATCCTTGACCTATCTTGTCTCCTTTCTCCATGTAAACATCTATTTTCAGAAGTGTAGCTTCTATTATTGATCTCTCGAGAACAACAAAGGTTTTGTTTTTAATTCTCCCCTCACCATGGCAATAGGTGTACCAAGTAGAAAGATGGTCTATTCACTAAAGTGCATTTGATGCTATTTCTGAACACAAGATACAAAATAGTATCCTAATGGTTTGTGAGTTTTATTTTTTCAGTAATTTCCCAAGAACTCAAGTTCCCATCAATTTTCTGTCATTACAAGCCAATTCCTCAACTGTGTTTTCTGCTAAAAAAGTTTTGAACAAGGGCTATTATATTTTAAGAACAACATTTTTTTTCTGACATTTCATTTCATACTATCATTTCTAGAGTTTTCTCTGCAAAGCTTCTCCCTCTCCTCTGTGTTAATGCATTCTTGATATCTACACTCTGACAGCATTTTTGTCATCTTACCTACTCCCATATACACAGCCAATTAGTCTCCTCAATCTTTCCCTGGGTGACAGTTCCTGTGACCACTTTATGATCTTTGCTACACATATCAAAATTTCGCTTTCAGCTTCTAGTTTTAGAAGGAAATTGGATGGTGCAAAAGCGAACAGAATATATGCATGACAGTGATGTGGGATAAATCACCTTTGAACAATTAATCGATGAACACATATTTCAGACTATAGGACAAACAGGAGAAGGCAAGCGACCCCAGCTTCTGATAGCATCTGTTCCCCTGGCAGACTCCTAATGCCGGATGAGAGATCAGACCTTCACATACACAAAGCCAAATCGTGAACACCTGCATATGGTTTGATTCTCTCCTTTCCAGGCAAAAAGGCCACCAACAACAAAAACTCAGAGACAGCTTCCAGGTTTACTTTGGTTTCAAGGCCACCAAGCTTCAGATATTTGCTCTGCATTGTGAACTGGCCTCTCCCAAGAAGCAACCTCCAGAAGAGGTGACCTATCACTCACCTTTGGACACTGACCAGCCAGAACGCATCTCGGTTCCCAAAATTTTGTATATGTACAAGGTCATCCTGGGACATCGTGTCACAAAGCCCAATCACTGACACAGCCTCTCTCGCCTGTTCACCGTCTGTCTGTCTGCACTACCTGAACACAGTCAGTGCAAAAGAAGACAGTACTGGATCCACAGTCATCACATTGGGCACATACAGGGCAGCCATCACAGACGTCCTCTCCGTATTAGGGGCCCAAGGCCCCTGGCTGCCAGGCCACACAGTCCCCCAATGACAGCTCACAAGCGTCTAACACAAGAGCCCAAACACAAACATTGGGAAGATCAAAAACTTCTCATTAACAGCAGCTATGCACATTCCCAGAACTTCTTCCGAAAGGAATTAACAGCAACACCCGCTCCTCATCAAGTCTTCCTTTCTCTCTTTCCAGACATTAAAAGATGACACTGATTTGTACTGCTGCTAGCTGTATTAACAATATAAGAACAATGGTTCGGCACTGGAACAAGTTGTCCATAGAGGCTGAAGAAACTCCATCCTTGGGCATTTTCAAAACACAGCTGGACAAACCCCTGAGCAACCCAGTCTATTTGTGAAACAAGCCCTGCTGAAAGCCACCTCAAATGGCACACTCCAGAGGTCCCACACAACTATATTCTTTTATATATTTTTTTTTTCATAACGAATGCTTATAAAATTACAAGCTCACAATTACAGTCTTACAACCTCCATAGAAAAAAGGATGCTGAGACCTCATATTTGACCAAGGGAAACCATTCTGAGGCCTCCTTCCTCCTTGAAATGTCACCAAGTGAGCTCTACGGGAAGGCAAGCAATGCATTTTGAGCAACAGTAATTACGTCCAATCTGCCTGAGTTTTCACTCCACTTCCCAGGTGATTTTCGCAGCCTACAGTGAGCTTTATGTTGCCATGGCTACTCTTACAAGCATTTCACCCCTCCTTTAAAACTAATCACATCACAGCTGCAGTACAGACATGCCCTATCAGGTAACTCAGCCACAGATTCTTTTTTTCCCTCTACCAGCTCTGCAAATCTAAGATTTGACTTAAAGCAAGTTCATGCTTCTGAAGACAGATGCAAGTTGAAGTATTACTTAAAGCATTTGTTTTACTGCTCTTAATCTCTTTGCTAGCATTAAAATGATGGGTCTCTCTCAAGACTCTGAAATTTGGAAGATATAGTAAGTCACATCTCTTTCATATCACAGTCTGACATAATTTGTTTGCAAAGGGCATCCAAATCAGCCACTGGAGACCAAGTGCCTGGGGAACTGCCCTGTTGCACATCCCCAGTGAAACAGGAACAGTGCCTACCTCTCTGGACTAGAGGCCTGTGGCAGAACAACCACTGCAAGGCGTATGATCAGCAAAATCCCTGAGGTCAACTTGGTTTGTGTTCAAGAGCAAAAAAACAGCTTGTGCAGTGCTGACAGCTGCTGTTCCAGTCTTTCCTTTAATATCTCATGTTTTTTCCTAAGCTCCAACTCCAACCAATATGTAGGAATCTCCGTTTAGTTCATGCATAACGATTGCTCTGGTTGCAGTGAAGAGCTTGTCTAGCCAGCTACTCATCCTTAGAAAGCAGCCTGCCAAAGAAAGGAATTTAGCAAGTAGTTCCAAAAGCCTGGTTCCCTACAAACTTGTATTTTAGTGTTGAAGGACACAGAATTTTACAAGCTCACATCCACGTAGAGACCCAGATATCAAAGAACACCCAACTTTATGACATAACACTTCCCTAAGGTGAGGCTCTTAGCAGCCCCTTTCTCCCTTCCCTGGCTCCCTCCATGAAACTGGTAGGATTCCAGTTATTTTGGAGACACCCTTGCTGCCACCTGACAGCCAATTGTGGCTGGAAACCCCTCAACGGGTTCAAAACATATCACTGAGGAGAGGGACACGATAAGTGTATTTGCACAGCACAACACTGTTTTATTTCCATATCCAAGCAGGCTGAAAAATCTGCCAAGCTCAACCTCTTCAGGTCATCAAATTCAAATACACAGCAATGCTATGTCAGCAGTAGTTTTACTCATGGTTTTATGCACATGGGCACAGTCATTAAATTCTTTGAGTAATGAGTTTTTAGATATTAAAGATTTCTATGTTTGCAGATCCACTAGCAGCAGCCACCACACAGAAACAAGACCCCAAAATCCACATTGAGAACACTGCTCAAAGCTTCAACTCCTCTGCAAGCTCCTGAGTTATTTGAATACTCTACACTCTTAAAATTGCACAGTTCAGTGCTATGGATGTGTTAGGAAGACATTGGTTGTTTTAATCACTAGGCACTTATCTCATAGACAACAACCCACTCAATGTAGGACACCTTCCTTCTCAGTGCTTCAGTTTAAAGCAGCAGAGCATACAGTGGCTTTTACACACACATGGTGACGTTTCATGCACAGCAGCCCATAGATTACGGGCACATTATCCACAGATAATAGATGTTATATAGAAATACATCATTTCGGCATTTGTGTGTCGAGTGATAATCTGTACAGATGCGCACGGAAAACAGAACTGCTCCCCTGCCAGGCTCGGGCCCGTTCTTCCTCAGCCTTCCTCTGTGGTGGCGCAGACAGTTGAGCTCCATGGGCCCGACAGAGATCGTGCCAGCCAACACATAATGCTCCGCTCCCCGCACTTTTCGAGAAAAGCATCAGTGAAGTGGACTGGCATTTAGGTACGTGAATAATACACTAAGTGTAGATGAGACATATATTTTTAAAATCTCTGTCCCAGCCGTGAGAGGGCCCTCCCTCTCCATCAGCCAGCATGGGCGGCAGGGCCGGCCAGCGCAGCAGCGCTCTTCATCTGCTCTGCTGCTCCCCCCCCGGGTGGGGAACTGGTGCAGAACACCAACGGACGACCTGGCTACTCATTTTTGCCTGTATTGTCTCCCTCAGAAGTAAATCTTTCGTTAAAACAGTATTGTAATAAGCAGTCACCATGCAGTCTTTTGCTGCGCTACTCTGAAGAAAAACACAAGCCAGGGACTAACACGGCAGGAGCAGGGCCGAAAGCTCCTGTCTGACCGGTTTCGCATTTACACTGCGATACTTCCCAGAGCGCTTAACCATCCCCAGGGCCAGCGGCACTGGGCTCCCCGGTGACACAGAAATGACCTGCCCCTGCTCTGTGCAAATCACCCCTCCAGCAAGTACAAATTAGGAACCTCCAGGTTATTCTGCCTAAAATAACAGACAATACACTCACTTCAAAAATACAATGACGGGAAATACTAATGAAACCCAAGTGAAGATAGACATCATTAGAGATCATGTGCTAAACTACTGCTTCAGGCACCTGAAACTGAGAGTGCAAAGCACAATTACAGTGAATAAGCAAATAAAATACATGGGCAATGAAATTACGCAGCTCATTAAAACCGCTTGAATATACATGCAAGTCTAGCATAGGCCTCCACTCTCTCAATCTGTCTCAAAAAAATGCTAAACTATTGCAGTACAAAATATAACAGTAGCCAAAACTTTGTGATCTGAATTATTTTGCTCTTAACTCAAAGTGCATTAATGAAATCAAAACATTCACAGCAAGTTCAGGTGTTTCAACACATCACTCAAGCTACAAGGCAGGGCTTAGGAACATCATGGTAAGATCACCAAGTTAAATTACCTTAAGTTCTAATAAAAAGTACACCAATTAATCAAACTAAATACATGTTAGTATTTTGGGCTTCTTTGGTGTCCAGAAGCTGAAGCTTAAGAGGGCAGATCTGGCAACAGGGGAAAAAGAAAGGAAAAGGCATTTGTTTCAAACATTTTGTATCTTGGAATGGGTCAATTAAAAATGACAAAAAATTACAGCAGAGGATTCTTATGAGTTTATCCTATATATTAAGTGATGACACGCACACACAGACTCCTAAATCCGTTATTTATGTGCTACGCTATTTGTTGATTGGTGAAAAAGGACAATTCTTTTAGGGTCTCATGTTGCGGGGAAACTTTAACCAAACAAACTCCTTGAGGCAGTAATGACTGTCCAAAGTAGAAAATGTGATGCCTCATGCTTTTATAATTTCTGTGGACTTTAGTTTTGTGCTATGGGTTATATGCCGGATGGCTGCAGTATATCTTGTGAGGCATTCATACCTGATATCAGAACAAGTCTATGTGTGGAAGCACAGATGGGTAGATGCATGTGAGCCCTCTAGACTGTTTCCTATACAGCTGCATGTAACTTCAGGAGTCTCTTACTGTGGTGGTCCCTTTCACATCTTTCATTGCTGCCCAAGTACCAGCCTTCACATATCCAAGCAATGCATTTTTTTTTTTTCCTTTTTTCTTTTTTTGGCAGGTGGAAGTGGCATGCTGGATTTCCTAGGTCGTTTCTGGTGGTGTTCTTGCATGAGACACGCAGCAAGGGAGCCAGCCCCAGGCCCATGGGGTGCCATGTAAATCCCAGAGGAACAAAGATTCTTCACTTCCTTGGAGAGTACAAACTAAATTTAGCCCAGAAGGCAACCAAAATACTTCCTGTCCAGCAAGCTAATAAGGGTGCTCCAATCCAGAAGCAAAAGATCACAGATGGAATTACAGAAAAAACGGGTTAATCTCTCAATAGGCAAAGTTGATTCCCTGCTGAACTGGTGATCTCTGATCTTAATCACCCCAGCTCTGGCTGAGGATATTCTAAGGGAATTGCAGCAGCCAAACTAACACATTTAAGAAGAAAACAAAAATAAAATTTGTCTTTCTAGTTACTTCCTACACAGCAGACATATTAAAAAAATAATACACTAAAATATTTATCAAAGTCAGCTTTCTTCAAGCATCAACGAGTTAAAGAGTTACAAAACCCCAAACCAGCAAAGCCAAAAAAGCACTCTGAGGTACCCATGTTAGGTCTCCCATATCTAACCAGAGAGCTTTGAATGAGCTTTCTTTTCACAAACAAATAGATGATGTCATTAATTTTCTCCCGAACCCTGAGATTGTTGAAGAAGATCCGACCTAATACCAGTTAATTCCTGCTGTGTGCAGAATTGTAATCTCTCCTGCAAACCAGATCAGACCTGGATTCAAGGAAAGACTTTTAGGAGTGAACAAAAATGGGGGGGGGGGGGAGGGAATAATTACAAGAGAGATGTATGTGCTACACCTTTAACACACACAGATTTATATTTGTATCGACACAAAAGCATAACTGATATCACATATGTATACTACACCCCAGCACTGAGTCAAGACATGCAGAATTAATTAAAAACTACACCGTGTTCATATATTGTGTACAGTACCACATGTACTTTCTTTGGTAAAAATACATTTAGCAGGACAGCTGTTAACATCCTTAAGCTCTACATTTTCAGGGTTTTTTTAACATTAAAACTGTAAAGTCACTTGCGTATGTCCTGTTTTCTTGAACATTTTGAAGATTAAAGAGGCTAGTAATCACACACATTTTAATTTGTGCTGCCACGCTGTATAGTTGAAAGCTTACATATCTGCAGAGATTCACTGTAAAGCTTAAATGTAAATGAACTCGTTGATATCAGAACTGTGTGCATACACACACAGAGGATTGTAGGCTTGTGAACAGCACAGGCATAACTGCATGGAGGAAGTACTTGGCAAAAACAAAGCCAAGACGACCACTCCACAGATTTTCACTTATTTGTTTCATCATCACCTTATAAAACAAACAAAAGAACCCACACGTTATGCTGGAGACTTGCTCTCAGCTACATCACACCCCGTGGAAAGTTTTCCAGTCATAGCCATATTAATTACAACTCCAGCAGGCTTTTCCTTTTACAGTTGAAGTGACATGTAATTCTTCCACTAAAACTAGTCAACAGATTGCATTTGGGTTTCTAGAAGTTGCTATTTGCTCCATATATAGCTCTATGAAGTTTCAAGATTTCTTTTGGCTGAAACTCTTGGACATATGTAGAAACACGTAGAAATGAAGCCAGCCCAGAAATCTAGGGCAGCCCTGCACTGCTCTTACCTTTCCCAAAGCCCAGGCAGACTCACCACCGCATGCTCCTTCAGCATGGAGAAAAACCCAGGGACGCCTGGGCTTCCGCTCCCCCTGCTCCATGCCACCACCCTCCTGGGCCCCAGCTCACCCCCAAGGTGAAGCAACCTGCTGGTGGGGGGAAAAACTGTGGCAGACCTTAACGGCCTGAAACATTTCTTTCGAAGTGCTGAAGACATAGGTGTCCTGCAAACACCCTCGTGCATTGTGAGCCTGTCACAGCCTAATTTCCAAGTTGCGTGCCAAGGGAGACAGCCATGCGAACACCAAGTAAGAGCACAAAACCGAAGCGACAGAAGTTTAAAAAGGCTCTCACAACAAAGTGGAAAGACACAATCGCCATCTTACCCAATGCGTGCTATGGCAGCCTTAGCCACCCAGCTAAATAGAAACATACAAAACCTAAAACAATGGCAAAACCGAGTTCCCACAACAACTAAGAGAGCACCAGCACAAATGAGGGGAGGTATCCGTCCCTGCCCACATGTTAGTAAGTACATCAGCCTCCAACAGCATTTCAAAAGGACCACCACCCTCCAGCCCACCCCAAGAAAGCATTTTAAAGGACAAGCCACGACCGCAGACAGCACAAAATCCAACTTACCAATACAAGTAATAGGCTAAAGCCAGGGCGATGAGCGTAGTGCAGATTCCAGCTAGCAAACATATACCCGACTGGCTTACCAACATCTTCCCAATTTGTTATTGATTAATAAAACCAAAAAAAAAGGAGGAGGAGAAATGGAACAGCAAAAATGGACGGTACGAGTCTTTGCTAGGAAAGCAAATGAGTCTTGACATGGAGGACGGATTATGATGACAAAAGCACACCGAGGTAAATCTGGATGCGCTGCAGCTACTAAAACTACCTGCTCAGCAGCAGGGAAAAAAGAGAGCTGGGTGTCCTCTCCATTACATGGCTTCGTAAAACACTGAACTAAAAAAGCACCTCTTACCTCAAGAATGAAGGTATGATTGGGGCATAAGTGGACTAATATTTAAAATAGGTAATGCTTCTCAATAAACATTACTGTCAGGTGGTGTTACTGACAAATCAAGCTTTTGCTCTAATCCAATAATCTTCTTACAGCAAATTACCAGGCTACAATCAACTGGATTCGCTCGTGTGGCAATGTACGTATGCTCAGCGCTGCCGCTTGACACTTCCTTCCTTTAAGACTCAACAAAGGATTTTAACAAAATCTGGATTTTAACACAAAGGAACCTCCTGCCCCACAAAAGCCTGCATCTCTTTTCCATGAAGAGCAAACACAAGGTTTGAGAGCACATCAAGTCACAGAAAGGATTTGGTCTGCACCCAGAGTGCTGTCTTTGCAGGGCAGAAGAACCCACTCGCCTTCGCAGCGCCATGAGGGGACTTCTTTGAACTGCAGAGACTAGACAAGGACTCTGCAGCCAGCCGGGGAGCAGGCTCCTGGATGCTTTGCTTGGAGGGGAACTTGGGACTCCACTGCCTTTACCCTTCCTCTGCAGGTCTCAGTGGAGAGCTCTATCCAACTAAAGACAACAGTATTTTTTTCTCTCTCTTCTCCCTGCTCCAGATTTAGGGCTTTAGGGAGGCCTGAGCCACATTAGGCACACTCCAGCAGCTTGGTTAACAAAAAGGAGATACAAAAGCCTAGAGAGGAAAGACAGAAGGCGGCAGCGGTTACGCATTGCCCAGGCAGCAAGAACATAGTGCCACTGGTGTGATTAAGGCTCAGGGTCCCATCCGGCTGATCTGCACCATAATCTGGACAGTCCAGATAAAGACAGACTTGAAGCCACGTCCGCACAGGGACACAACAGTCGGACCGAAGAGTGCAATTCCCATTCACCTGCCTTTACGCTAACAAAGCCCTTCATGCAGAAACAATTTTCACTGGTGAAACTAATCCTCACCTGGTAGGAGTTAGGCCTCTAAAAGAAACAAGAAGAAAAATATCCAAACAAGATCTAGCTTAAATGCCAAAGAAGAATTGAAGTGGCAGTCACAGCCCCCTGACGCTCCCATTTTCTGATCTAACTTTAGCAGCAGCACTACAGAAAGCTATGGCATGCTGTTAGCTCCTCCTAAACCCTTGGCTGCCCTGTAAGTGGAGTCACAGAGATTTTAGGAGATTTCAATAAAGTGGAAAGCGACAGTACAAAATCACTTAAGATACAATAAATAGAAAGTTTTTATAATCAAAGAAACAGACAATATTTGGAACTATTTGGCCAAAATGGAAAAAAAATAAGTTGGGAATTTGAAAATCACAGCCAAATAGGAGATTTTATCTGGTATGAAGTTCAGTGGAACTGGGTGGAAAAAGAATATAAGAAGCTGCCTCTGAGTTTAACACACACACACAACAGAAAGTGTGGTGAATAGGGTCCAGCGTAAACCAACTTCTCAACCAGGACAGAAGCAGCACAGCATTCATGAGTTAAAGGAACATTTTGGGTGCTCTCTATGCACTAACTCAATAGGTCCTCCTGCCCTCTTATATCCTGCACAAAGTCCAGGTCTATTGTAAAACTTTTCCCAACCTTACCTTTAGCTCAACCACATTTCTCAAGTGACTACACAGATAAAAGTCTTACTACTATCTACAACTTTGTCAGTGAAGGAGATAGCTTGCAGCTAAATTCCTTGCTTGGGAATAATTAGTTTCTGTGGGCTCCAAAGGAAGTTTTACTGATTGTGTTCCCCAGTCGCATTTTGAGACTGCTTATGCTGTATCTATTCTCAATTAATTATAAAATTAAATTATATTAAAATAAACCCCAAAACCTGAGAGACAAACACACATGTAGTTCAAAGATGACAACAGGGTTCCAGATATGCAGTCTGTAAGCTGGCACTTTCAATATTTTTGTAGGTGAAGCTCAATTACAAGTTTCCAAGACTGACGATCAATACTTTTCCAGTGCACAATATTCATTACCGAAAATGCATATAAGGGAATATGACTGGGCATGGGACAGTCTCAGGATTTTGTAAATAAAAACCAAAACCAAAGTAGCAATTATCAAGAGGCCTCATTTAAAAAAAAAAAAAAAATTAGGATATTGCAATAATTGCCTAACTTTGGAGCAAGGCTTACTTGGTATTTCTATTATAAAAGCAATTCTAAAATTATAGTGCTGGTATTCAGTGATTCTATAATACAAGCCTTACATAACAAACAGAAAATGAGTTATCTAACAGAAGCCCTATTAGTACAAAATTATTTGAGTAATAGGCCTCTTGTATTGTATAAAATAGATCAATGTTATGTAATTACATAATGTTGCAAATCAGTCTCTGATGATTAAGGAAAACCTCAGTAGTGTCTACTCATCTTTAAGACTACACAAAATGCTCCTCTTCACTCCAAGTGGTTGAATTTTCAAGGCAAGTGGAAATTCATCCTTTGTATTCAGATTAAAATAAACTACAAAAGAAATTTCAGGCCTGTAAGTGCATCTACGCACCACACTGTGAAACCTGGGGATGCATCTCCTTCTAGATAGATTGTGTGAATCTGGAAAATGCTTTGTGGCACAGTTTCCTTACTTGTTAAAACAGGGATGCAAAATAAGGATAAACAAAAGAGTCTCATCTGCAATCATCTGAGATAAGTGTTATAAGAAGAATGATACACTTTTTTTTTTTTTCATGATTTTCCATCCAGAAAGCAATATCCAAACCTCAAACATAAGAAACAAAGAGAGCCAACAGGAGATATCTGTCGACATGCAAATGTGCTGTGGCTGAACAAGGAAAAGCTTCTGACTGCTAAACGAATTCTCAGCAAACGCTGTATGTGCGTCTACAAGCCCACACCCAAGTTCAAAGTTTTTCTCTGAAATACAGCATACTAATTGGGAAGAAATTGAAAGTCTGTCTTTTAAGAATTGCTGAGCTGCTTTAAGTTTTAGGTATAAAACACTACCTTCCGCAAAAGAGGAGCAAATGTGATTTATTCTATGTCTGCATCCATAGGAATGCATGATCCCCAGTGCAATTGAACCAGCAGGAGCAGGCAGGCTCTCGGGGCTGCCTGGTAGCAAACCCACCACCTCCCTCCTACCCCTTCCTGAGAGCAGGCTAGGACATGGGCTTCGTTCGCTTACACCTTGTGCCCCCGCTCCAGCATTTGCTACCGCAATTGGAACTGCCAGGATGGAAAAGCTTAAATAAATACAGTTATTTATGATGACGATGATGATGATGATTAAATAAGTAAATGAATAACACATAAAGCAAAGGCCCCAGATGACACCAAAGCTATCCACACACTGTACGAAACACATGTGCAAACCCAAGGAGAGACAGCAGGAAAGTTTTCCCCTGCAAGTGCTCTGCTACACTAAATCCAGAAATTCCCTAGAAGAGCATTCGCACTATTTCATCCTACAAATGTACCTCCAAACTGCTAACTGCTCACAGCTTACCAGCAGTGGAGAAAGGCTGCTCTAAAAGATAGCTGAGAAGCAGAATATATGCCACTCATTTGTAACTTTACAGTCCCCAGCCTTTTTGATGGATCTGTGATGTGAGAAAGACCAACCAGCCTACTGTCACCAGACTGACATTTGTCACACAGACAAGAATACTCCTCTAGACATTTCCTTATAGGCAGCCTATGCTTCCACCAGCAAATTTTCCAGGGTTTGATGCTGGAGGGAGGTGGGGGCCACATGGAAGGGGAGGGAAGACAAAAGTCATCATTCTGAAGTATCTGGGTTTGGAAGATCTCTCTCACAGAGGGGAGAGAGAGAAGTAAAAATACTAAAACCAGAAGTGGTAGGTGTTCTGCTCGGTCACTTGACTGTCACGAAGGCAGCTTAAGATAAAACACCATTGTTTTGCAGTCAGGAAGGAATAATAGGTGAAAAATGTGGCTTGGGAAACCAACAGGTACACAGCTCAATCAGGTCTTCCATCAGTTCACGTGAGCTGAATTGGCAGCCTTAATTACAGAATCACAGAATCACTAGGGTTGGAAAGGACCTTCAAGATCATCAAGTCCAACCATTAATCCAGCACCACCATGTCCCCTAAACCATGTCCTGAAGCGCCACATCCACACATTTTTTGAACACTTCCAGAGATGGTGACTCCACCACCTCCCTGGGCAGCCTGTTCCAATGCCTGACCACTCTCTCAGTGAAGAAATTTTTCCTAATATCCAATCTAAACCTCCCCTGGCACAACTTGAGGCCATTTCCTCTTGTCCTATCACTAGTTACTTGGGAGAAGAGACCAACACCCTCGTCACCACAACCCCCTTTCAGGTAGCTGTAGAGAGCGATAAGGTCTCCCCTCAGCCGCCTCTTCTCCAGACTGAACAATCCCAGTTCCCTCAGCCGCTCCTCATAAGACTGGTTCTCCAGACCCCTCACCAGCTTCGTTGCCCTTCTCTGGACACGCTCCAGCACCTCAACATCCTTCTTGGAGTGAGGGGCCCAAAACTGAACACAGTATTCAAGGTGCGGCCTCACCAGTGTCGAGTACAGGGGCACAATCACTTCCCTGCTCCTGCTGGCCACACTATTCCTGATACAGGCCAGGACCCTGTTGGCCTTCTTGGCCACCTGGGCACATTGCCGGCTCATGTTCAGCCGGCTGTCAACCAGCACCCCCAGGTCCCTTTCCGCCGGGCTGCTCTCCAGCCACTCCTCCCCAAGCCTGTAGCGATGCATGGGGTAATTCTGGCTGCTAAACGAATTCTCAGCGTTGCATGGGGTAATTGCACCAGGGAGCTTGATCCTGCAGAGGAAGATGTTCAGTGCAATGCTGCTTCGCACAGTGCTGTGTGCAGTCTGCTATTCACAATCCAAAGGGTAAGAAAGCAAGAAAGGTAGAGCTGTTCAGCAGGGCAGAGGCCCACAGCAACCCCCTTTTTCCTTGTACAGGATCCAACTTTTATTCTCTTTCCTGTCACCTCAGCTGCTGTCAGCAGCATGCTCCTACCTGAACACAACGGCTATACTTCTTTCGGATTATTTCACTGACAAATATTTCACAAGGCTGTTATCAATCTGTATTGATAATTATCCCTGTAGTCAAATCTTTTTGCATATACACAAAAGCAGGTATCTTTCTAAAAAGATAGAGCAGGCTATCAAGCAGACTGATAGCAAAAACAAATACATTGCCGGACAAAGTTTTTTGTTCTGTGTTTTCAAACAATATCACACCAGCCCCGTCTGGCCTGAATACCAATACTGGCAGCAGCCACACACCACACAATCTTTTCAGGGTAAATGGAGAAAAAACCCACCCTGAACAACAACAAAAAAACCCCCAAAACCCCAAACAAACCACCACAAAAAGAAAAAGCCCTTCTCTCCTACACAAATCTGAAGATCACATTTTGAATGCAAAGATGAACTGCATGCGCATGAACATGTGCTTTTGCACATGGTGACATCTTTATAGATTATAACCAGAACGCTTTAGAAATACAGTATGCCACTCATTCAAAAATTAACTTAGAAGTAGAAAGGCTGTATGCTGTTGAAGTTCAGGCTGTTGTCACCCATTTAGCCGGGAAACTGAAGGGCAGCCGCTCTGCAAACAGCCCATCTATTTCAAAACCCACGTGAGAGAAAGACCTGAAAAAGACACATCTACAGCTCTTCCCAGTTCTTAAGATCTTCCATCTCCTGGTAGCTTGGCATCCTATTGCTAAATAGGACTCTTGTTGCGTATACAGTAAATTCAAACCATTCTGAATTCTGCAGAGCAGGGGACCCTTCTATGATAGTAGTCTTTGAAAGATGCTGCCAGCAAAGTTCAGAAATACAGGACTGGTTAGCATTGGCATGATTCACTTGTTCAGCTTCTGAAAAGTAGCCTTTTAACACAATGTTTGAGAGGGAGGTGACCTAAATAACCTTTTACTGAAGGCTGCAGGGATCCTTCAAATGACTAGCCCATTAGAAATGCATGCCTGCCTTGCACCAGCAAAATTCAGACAGCTACTTTGCATGAGGGATGCTCCACAACTGACAGCAAAAGCACAGGAGTTTTCAAAGATGCTCTCTTTATCATTGTCTCATGGAAGCTAGCTCTGACTGTACCTAGACAAAAAGACATCAAAATAATTCTGACGCTGTGAGTACTTTCTCAGTCCTACAGGTGCCACAGTACTGATATTAATCTGACCGTGGGAGTTTTCTCAGCCAGGTGGGCAGCTCCCTGCGTGGAAATGTCTACATCTCTGTATGTTCCACTGCATCATTTCCACTTCTGTCGGAGGCACACAAGATCACTGGAGCATGAGGTTGTTTTCTGTTACCTGGCAGAGTTATAAAGCACTGACAGAAATGTGAAATTGCAGCATACAAGTGGGCACCCATTTCTCTTGGAGCTCACAGCGTTTCAGAACAGTGGGACTGTCAAGTCAAAAATTGCTCCCCCTTTGAAAAATTAGAAGCTAATTACTAAACAGAGGTGTTTATTGTAGCAAAGCCTCATATTCAAAAGAGCGTGTGTGCCATACTCGAATTCAGGATGTCACTGCTGCTTGCTTGGCACTGCTCTTCAGAAGCTACTCAGTCAGGCAAAGTAATGGTTTGAGAAGCAGCATTTATGCTCTTATGATTCATTCCTATCTGCCAGAATAACCCTTAGCTCATCTGCAATTACATGCCAAAAAATTCAGATATTCAAGGATATTAAAGATTGCCTACAGTAAAATGCAATGTGTTAATATAAAACACATTTATAGACAATGAGTCTAGCAAACCGGGCTAGCTTCATCTAAAATAAACAAACAAGCAGACTGGTCTAATTACCAGAACTAATCTAAAAGAATCAATATTTCTCCAATCAAGACATATAACAAGAACCCTCATGCTATTTACTCAGCAACGTATAATTGCTTCTTGAGTCTGCACTGTTCACTTTCAAGCCCATTAAACATTAATTACTTCTTTTGATTCATTCTATTTAAATTCCTTTTACCTTTACAATAATAAGCCAGATTTTGGAAATACCCATAATAATTGAAACTTCACTGCATTAATAAGAAGTATTTTTGTGTAACTAATTCATTACTTCCAGGCAACTGGGAGCTTATCCCATGCCTGGTTTGACTGACTGCTCACATGTCCCTACTCCCAGGCACTGCTAAAGGCTCATTCTTAACTCATGCTTAAGGTTAGCATGTCCTGAGGTTTGTTTGTACAACTGTTTTTACAGTTATTACTCGTCCCAGGTCTGTGTCAACAAAATATCTTAAGCTAAATTGTTTCGTTTTGTTTTAATTTTTGTTTATAATTTTTTAGCAAATAGATAACTTTGGTAGACTCACTTAGAGAACAGTTAACTTGGAAAAGCTTAGAAATTAGTACTGGTAGGCACAGACAGATGAGCAGCCTTAACACAGTGGCACCGGCAACTGGGACTCAAGTTCATGTTACTAAATATCCCACCACTACAGTAGCCCACAGTCATAAACAGTGAAGATGTTTTCCTTCTGGGGCACACGTGACAACAACAAGTGGCATTGCTATACCTTCAGTACAGGAAAAAGAACCACGAGGGGATGCGTAGGTCTTTTGCTCCCATCTTGCAATAAAAAATCCTAAGTACCCAAGTGTTTTCTGACTGAACAAGGCAAAAAGCTCACAAAGCTGGGGCAAGGACTATCTGCCTTGACAGCCATCCAGAAAGGAACTGCAAAACAAGCCGCGGCAGCCAGGCCCTGCAGTGCAGGTGAGCAGCCCGTGTTCATGGCTGACTGCCGAGCTCTGACACATTCACCCGTTCTCCACCACGCTACGGCACCAGCAGTTGCCACAACGGCCCAGCAGCTGCATCACCAGCTCACACCGCACCGAGCTTCCTTCCCTCTGTTCTTCTACTTACATCGCGGAAGGAGCAAAGCTTGCTCTGTTTTTAGAGAGGTGACTTTTGTTTGCCAGCCATTTTCAATGACAACGTATTCAGTTGTGTGATCCCCGACTCCTCCATCTCAGGCCAAGCCCCTCTTGCGCATCAGGCTACTTGTCCCATTAAACTTGGAACACCACAACCAACTGGAAAAGGAGGCTCTCTTAAGAGGGAGACACAGGTGCAGAGATTGGGCAAATGAACCCTTGATACAAACCTGGCCTTGCTGGTAAGGCACAGTAATATCATCCTGAAACACCCGCTGCGACAGCATTCGTATTCCCATTCATACTTTCTGCTGCTTTGGAAAATACTGTCAAAGTTCCTGAATATGTGGCCTTCACAACTTAAAAAAAATGGGAAAACAATTGCTCCCATGGCAACATTGTCATTTTCAAAACAATTATAAAAAAGCAAGAGTAAAAGCCACTATAGCCTCTTATAAAGCACTTTTAGTTTGGATTATTTTTTTCTTCTCAAAATAAACATCCCTAGGAGATCTAGTTTATAGGTCCTTGGTCCTCAATTTCCACCAGCAGATCCCCCCAGCTAGAAGTGGTCCCTGTGCTGGCCCAGAGCAGTGACCACCCTGGCAGGGCTGGACAGTGCTGAGTCCCAGGCACAACCGTAGCCACCATCATCCAGCAAGGCTGCTCTTTTCCTAAGTTTCGTGGGGAGCGAAGCTTAGTGGGGCATGGTTCAAGTGTTTTCAAAGATCAAGAGGATCGAGTGCTTCACAAAACACAGTTTTCATGCTCGCTTCTTCTAAGTAAGTCACAACAAGGAGAGCTGATCTTCTGATGCCCACCTCCTGTACACAGGCTCAGTAGTTACAGGAGACATACTGAAGTGAAGGACATGGAAACAATATTCACTCTGTCCTGAAAGAGTTCAGAGCAACACTTTTCACCTTACAGGAAAATGCTCTACGCTGTAATGCACCTAACACACCCAGACCTTCTTGAGTGTTTCTGGACTACTAGTCCTTTCTCATTTTCACAGCATTCCGACTTAGTGTGTTATCTGTTAAAAACAGATAGAAGAGAACACTACTCCTGCATGTTGTGCAAAATTGACTCTTAGCTTAAAAACCACACCGGACCAGGCTAACGGCTGGTTGCATCTTATTGCTACAGACAAACAAAGGACCATATCTCTGGTAGTAGCTTTTTAGAACATCAGTCTGCCAGTGAAGAGGCCTTTGTCTTATGGGCTTTAAATAGTCCATCGCCACAGCCTCCACATAGGTAAATTAAATATGAAAGCAGAGAATGTAATTTGTTTTCCACTGCATTTCTCCTTGCTTGAGCTATAGAAAATCCTTGAAACTGTGACTGCCATGACTGCTTTTGTGAGCTGCTTTTCAGTCTAGGCTGCTGGATGTTTATGTCCACAAGTGCTTTGCAAAGATTTGATTTTTTTTTCTCTCTCTCTGTGGCCCCCAACAAAGTTTACATGAAAACTGAATCTTCCAACAATTGTTACAAATTTTAACACTTGCAAGTCTGAGAAAGAAAAGTCCCCTCATGAAGACACACAAATAAGGACAATAGCAGCAGATGATACCTATAGGGCTTCTGCCTATGCACAAACCTCAACAGGAGGGGATGGCTGCTATGGCAAATGCTGTCCTAATTTGGCCTTCCCGTAATTCAGTCCCACACCTCCTTCACTGTGTGCCTGTTTGTACCAGTTGTGCTTTGTTTCATGAAATGGAGATTTGCTCTGCAGAAGAAGCATCCACTGGGACACTGAAAAGCTCTCAGTACAATTTCTCTAATCCATATTAATATCTATCGACCCACTCAGGATTTATCTGAACAATCAAGAAGGTGAAGGCTGAAGGAATTATTCATGGTATTATTCAACCCATGCAGCTTCCAGCATGGCCATCCACTTCATTCAGAACATTTCATTTCCAGATTATTCCTCCTTGCAGGTTCTAGTGACCCAAGATAAGACACCCAGGCACGCACTACACAAGGGGTACAGGCACCAGGCTTGGCGGCCTTCAGGGATGGGTATGAGAAGCCCAAGTTCTCTCTTCTCCAAACAGAAGCAGAGCTTGAAAATTCAAGACCTGTGCACAACTCATAAAATCCTGCCCCCCAAGTATATTAGCTTCTCAGTAACACTCACATTGATGGCCTTTTCAGGCCTTACACACAAAGAAGAACATCAAAAATTGCAGCCACATAAGTTGAAAAATATGTTATAAAACAGCAAACACATAAAAACAGGCTTTCGTGTATTTCTGGGGCATTGCTCTTACACCAATGGCAATGAGCCCAAGGCAAAAGCTTTTTGCAGAACCGGTTTTGAAAGTAGCTGGTCACCATGACACTGTAACAAGGCTACTTTCACCAGCCAACCTACTGGGTCTCATTCCACCCACCAAAGCTGCAGATCATAGAATAGAATCATAGAATAGTTTGGGTTGGAAGGTACCTTTAAAGGTCATGGTCAGCATGCAATAACTACTTTTTGAGTGTAAAATTTTGATCCAAGAATATCTGGGGCTTGCAGAAGGTGGCTATTTGCCCACCTAACATGGTCTGGCATAAATGTTTTAAGTACCTCTATAGCAGGAAAATTTACATCTTCAAAAGAGATTTAACTTTGCATGGGGTCAGAATACATGCCCTGAACACAGACTGTGGCTGATCCAGTATGTACTACCCTGTGAATCAGAGCTTTGAGAAATATCTCACAGAAATTGAAGTTTCTTGGGAAACTGCTTGTCCTATAATAGACCTTGAAAGGTTATAGAATACTAAAGCAACACTCTGGGCCTCTGCAAAATCACCGAGATTAAATTACTTTCCTGTAAAATAGCTACTAATAGTCCATGAAGGGGCACGGTATCAGAGATCATCATTAAAATGTCAACATCTGACACTAACCACTCTGGGGTTTTTAAGATCTTGTCTTGGAAAAACCCTGTCCTGCTGCTGTGTCAGTGGGGTCTCACCAGATTTCCACTTTCGCTGTCACCTTTTGAAGGAGAGACTACAAAAAAAGGGGGAAAAAGAAGGAAGTTTGTTGATATAACATTTCCGTATCTGGTTACTTGACAAAAAGGCAGCCTAAGATGACCCCAGAATCAGCATTGAAGAGATTTCTAAGAACTCTGTAAAAGAGGTCCTCAAAGCACTGTAAGGCCACAGCACCCCTTCTATATTTAAGGGGGGAGGCAATAGTTAAGTATTTCTAGAGTCCTCTGGAAGTTTATTCATGCTTAAGTCTTTGCTGCAATGATTACCAACAGATACAGCATACATCAGAGAGCAGGAGCAAACACGACAGCAAGCAACAAAGCTGAAGCGCTGGTTTTGTCCCTAAATTAAAATTCTCAGAGTGGGAGACTTTTGATGCCTCTCCCAACAATTCATACAGCTCTGTGAAAAGAACAGGATTTGCACCCCCATTTTTTGATAAAAGCATCTTATTGCTACAGACAAAACGCAAATACAGAAATGTGGGGGAAGATTTCTTTCTTACCACCACCACTGGGGACCACTTCTGGCACCTGGCAACACTCAAAGCAACAGGAGAATTCCCATCTCCTCCCTCCAGGGAAGTACCACTGTTTATGTTTCAAGAGATTTGCTTTCTCATTTGCCTATAAGCAAAAAAGACATTCTTCAATGAGTGAAGGTAAAAATATTTTGTTTAGAAGCAAAATACAATGCAAACAGCATGCAGCAGCTAACCTGGGTCACAAAGTCTTAAACTCTTCTTACTAAAATTACCCATCTTTCTCCTTCCTTTGGAGGAAAAAACCCTACTTAATCCCCCTTCCCATGTACTAATATAACACTCTCCTCCACAGGTACCAACTACTATTGTTTTCAGAGGGTCTATCTGCCATGTATCTACGAAATTAAAGGCAAGTGTTCTCAATTTATATTTAGTAGCGAAATTGCAGCTTCTATTCAGAATGGAGAAAGGGCTTGCATGCTCAAGAAGTAGCCTACTTTTCCTAGCTCTACTAATCAGCATAACAAAAGCTATTTCTTTTACCTACAAACCTTGTCTTGATAGAATTTATTGAAAATGAAGCAGAAGCAATTATCCACTCCCAAAACACACACTTAATCCCTATATTTTATTAAGAGTGTTTTTTGTGATCCTGAAGCAATTAAGTTAATCATTATTTAATTTTAGATTATTGAACTGAAGATTTACTTCAGACACAAGTTCAGTTTCCACATAATTTAGCCTCAGTAATTACAGATGTACTTTACCCAGAGGCAGCTTGTTTAAAGCGTGTTATCTAATTTCACAAGCCTTATGCCATGAAAGTTTCATGCAGAAATCTACAAAACAAACTTCAGAAAAAAGTAAACCCCCAAAGAAACTCAGATTTACCAGACTGCAAACCTGTTCCTCGTTAAAAACAAAAAAAAGAAGAAAAAAATATTCTTCAAACATCTGCCCAACAAGTTAGATGTATCACAAAAGCTAACATAAAGCACTTCTTTAACCCACCACTACTACCTTCAGCAATGTTTAAAGCCATCACAACAAAAAATGCTTTTATCACACAAATCACTTAATTTATAACTTATTTTAACCAGGCTATAATGTCTACAGGAAAATGTACGTGTCTATTAGGATGCCCAGCAGGTATCTGCCACGGGACGTAACCAGTGCTGAATCATTCGGACACTTAAAGACTTCTGTGACAGTGTTATCAGAGGAACAGAAATAAAGACCAGGCATGTAGGTTCATACCGTATATATTTACCCTGGGTATCATACCATTTGAAAACGCCTCAATTCCAACTTACTTCAACCAAATTTGTGTAAACATGCTGTTGAAACCAAACCATACTAGGAAATGCCAGTTAGCCATTCCACTAGCTATTACCCACCTAGCTCAGATTTAGGTCTGTATATAGTTAATGGCATCGCTAGCTGCTGGTCCATCTAGGCTGGCACATTGCCCAAGGCCAGTTTTATGTCAAAACACATTTGCTGTTTTTTGTAACAAAGGGTATCAACTTTTACTGCTGCCATTAGAGAGAAGGAAAACAGATGACCAGGCAAGTATTTTAAAAATACACACCACTTTTTACAACTCTGTCTTCAAAATTGTCCAACAAAAACCACACAGGCAACTGCTCAACACTCAATTAAATTCAACTATATTCACACCGATAGAGAACTACCTCTCCGAAGGCAGAAGATACAGATTCATTTCAAGACTTTAATGCCAGTGCTTTTATAATCCAGTTTGACTTGCTGCACAGAAGAAAGGCTACAGAACTCATTTCAGCAAAGACTGACAAAGAAGAATGAAGTAATGAAGCTACAAAGAGATCAGGACACAACAGATTTGCTGGAGGGAGGTAACTCAAAAGAAAAGTAAGTCTCAGCTATCTGGATTTTCAAAGATTATTTAATATTTTTCCAAGTGGTATTGCATTAAATATGCAGAGTTGGAGACTGGCAGAAGAACTGTGACACCAGTAAAGATCCTGACCAAAAGAGATGGTGACAGACAGCATGGGAAGAAAAAGCTGCAGATACCTTAGAAGTTACTAATGAAAGCACTAAATGAAACTCAACCATCACGTCTTCTGCTTCATTTTTAACCAATTAATGCTTACATACAAAAAAAGTAATTGTGGCAGCTGATGACAAAGTTGGGAAGCAATTTGAAAATGAAGTGTATTGAGTTGTCATACAACAGACACCATAACCCCAAAGGCTGGATCCATAAAATTGGGATGAAAGTCACTAATATACAACGCACAATCACATATATATATAAGCCCCAGCTAGACACTGGAGGATGATCAGTGCCTGGAGCAGAAGGGCCTGGATGTGCTACCCCATCCTAGCACAAAGTAGCTGAGAGTCACAACCCAGATGCAGCTGTGAAAAACGCACATGCAATCCTGCAATCTACCCAGAGGAACATTTCCAACTGAGATAGGAAATACAGGAAATTACATAGGAGACACTGCTAAAATCCCATCTGGAATACCGCACACGAGAGGCCGCCCATGTTCAAAAAGGAGGAACTAGGAACAAGGGTGGTTGAAAGAGGACTTCAAGTACTGACAGTATACACACAGACCAGCACGCTCAGTTGCACAAAATGGTTTACAGGGGATGCAACTGCTCCCTGTAAGACAGTAAAGATAACCACCAGGAAGGGAAATAAACCATTTGATCAAAGAGGCTGCTGATACCAGAACAAACAGGTATCAACTGGCCAGGAGTAAGTTCAGGCTGGAGTCTATCAGAACAGCAAAGCTCTGGGAGAAGCTTTTGGTGACAATAAACCTGTGTGCTTAAGGAGGCCCTTGTTACAAGAAGGACATTATCATACCTGTTTTCTGTAGGTGCAATCTTCTTTGTAGCTGTCCCATCTAAACATTCACTGAAAGGTCTATAAAACTATCAACAAAGGAAGCCGGTTCAGTTCTCAGCGCTGGCAGGGGAAGGTGGTACATAGTGTGTGAGTTGCGAGGCCGGGGGAGGAAAGCTGATTTATAGGGGAAGCTAAATAGTTACCATAATCCTCCTGCATACCTAAAAGGCAAACAAGTATCTCCTAATTTAAAATAATACTGTTAGCCATGTTGTTTACATTAAAATCCTCACATGCAACTAAGGCAATAAAAAGCGTGAATTATAAAAGCTCAGCAAGCCACAAACAGTATCTAATCTTACTTCCCAGTATCCCACAAGAAAGAGATCTGCAGAACCAATGTAACAGAGCGTGCCACAGTTCAACAAATGGCATCACTCAAGCCAAGCTGCTCTCTGGAACAAGCACGTTCTCTGGTCTTCACGCGATTCTTGAACACTGCCCTCATGGCATATCAAAGGGATCTTTGCCTTCTCACTGCCTGCATATAGCATATCTCGTGCAGACATTTTACTAAAACTGATAAAACTGAGGTCAAAGTTCCCAGAATGAAACACTGAAACTGGCAGGAGAATAATTTCTGGTTCGATACAGCAGCAAGGCAGTGTTATACAAGAGAACAGGATTTGAAAGCAAGTTTTGGTCTGACACTGTTTATTGTACTGGTGCTTACATAAGAGGTACTTTAGCCCTAAAGAAAGGGAGAGAAGCTCTTCCCATTTACGATCCTCATCTTCCCCACTTCAGAAAATAATTAAAAAAAAAACATATATATAAAAACATGAACTGGAAACTGCAAGTTGTATCAAATTGCTTTTCTAATGGCTTATAAGATTGAATAGATTTAGGTGGTACATTGAAGGTAAGAGTTGCATTTTAGTACACACATTTTTCCATTTCAAAAAAAGTCTCCCTAATTAAATATAAATGCATGTGCATGCATTTAAACACTTATGTGGTTTCTCTCTTCACAGTACTTTGCACTGAATTCACTATGATTACCTCCAAAACCACGTTTCCATTAGATATCTCGATATCACAGCTTTGAAAATATTCTCAGCACTTAGAACATACAGGACTCAAAAATGGACATATACAACTTGGTCTTCACCATTGTCTTCAGTATCATCTCACAAGGGGAACATTTCCTTCTTTCTTTTTTTAAATTATTAAAACTACTGAATCCATTTTCTGGACAGTTTTCTTCCTAACCACAAGAAGGTATCAGTATCTTTGAATCTCCTGATTATTTGCTTGACCCAGAGCTTGGGTCAAGCTGAGGACTTAGCCTGTTTCTTGTCTCAAGTATCAGAAGAATTATAGTCTCTTTAACCAAGAATAATTCAACAACTTCGACTTGGATCAGGTTTGCCTAGCAAATCTTGCTGCAGTGATCTTGGGCACTGCTTACTCCTCCAGATGTTACCAGTCATTGGCACTGCAGAAAGGACCATGTGCGGTGCTTCAACCCCATTCCCTATTGAGCATCTTCCATATGGTAATCTCCTGATGTTGATAGACAAATGGCAGCCAAAAGAAGGAAAAACAAGGAAATGAAAGAGAGAAAAACGAAAAAGGACAAAAGGAAGAAAGAAAAAGGAAAAAAAGAAGAAAAAGGAAAAAAGGAAAAACAAAGAGAGGAAAAAAAGACTTGATAATGTGTTTTTAATCACAAGTTAACTTTCTCCCCAGATGGTAAAACTGGTTTCATGGCAAACCTCACTCAACATCTTATGGAATCATACAGACATTAACAGAACAGCTTCAGGAAATTACTTTCTGCCACCACCTTCCTACTGCTGTGACCATCATCTTTTAGAAAGAGAGCCCCTAAAAATTAAATGCTTCCCTAATTATAACCGGAAAAGAGTGACTCAAAGTGCTTTCAGAAAAACAGGTCTTCATTCATAGTAGGAAAAACTAGGAGAATATCAATAAATTATGAAGGATTTACAACGAACAATCAGAAGTGTTCCCCCCCTCCCAATACATAACTGAACTATGAACCTTCTTGCCACGGCTCTTATAGGTGGCGTAAGCAGACTGAAAAGAGAAGAACTGGAATTATTAATGAAATGGAAATAAGGGTATAACAGAGCAAATACCAGTCATCATGTTGACTGAAAATCCTTCTGTAAGGCATCCATTATAAATCAGACTACTGACCTAGATAGACCAATGACAGCCAGACTCTCTCCCTTTTCGAGATGGAAACTGGACTTCTGCAGCAAACAAAGCACTTAATTTTCCATTGCAATTTGCAACCAAACCATTCAGTTTTGAGTAAGATGGGGAACAGATAAGCAAGAATGAAGTGGATGAATGTATCTGGCCTCGTAACTCTGCCAGGTTCTCTGTTCACTCATCGAGACAGAACTTGAGCACCAGCAGAAGACCAGCTACATCTAATCCTGTCCATAGCCTTCCACGGAGCCAGTGCTCTGACGGATAAACATCCTCCAGCAGGTTCAGCTGTGGCAGCCTAAAAACATTACTGCCTCCTCTTGTCCATCCCAGCCTTCTGCTAGGTATCACTGCTTCGTAGCTGGAACAGCTTCACAGCCTGCTCCTTAGCTGCTCCAATTCACAACTCAATGTGTTAGTTTAAACCCCCGATGAAGTCTTCCCATGACACACTCATTTTTTTGAAGGCATCAAAACTCTCCCAGAATTTTCCAGCTGTGAACTGCTGGGGCTGAAGCACCCGCACATGATTCTTTCTGCAGTGCCAATGATTGATAACATCTGGAGGAGCAAGCAAGGCTAAGTCCTCAGCAAGTTAACTCAGATGTCTATATAGCACTATAGTGCTTAGCTGGAAAGCTTTCATGTCACTCCTAGCTTCAAATGTGACATACAGGAAAGGAAAACATGACCACATGAAATGACGTAAGCTGGGAAAGCCATAGCTGCCCTAAACAACTAGGGCAGAACATCTTTGAACTGAGTTAAGTGTGCCCTGTCCTGGGAAATGTTACCCCAGTTACACTCCAAACAGGTTTACTCCCAAGAAACCTAATAATTTCTCTGCTATTTCTAAGAGACTAGTTACCTCTAAGGTTTTCCCACAACTTAACTCCAGCTAAAGGCCTAAATAAAAACCAGCATAAAAGAGTAAGTGTAAGAGGGGAATTTGAGTAGGCTCAGGCAAGGTTTCTGTATTTCCTTGTGTTTGGGAGTGCTTGGGTCTTAGTTGGGTTTATTAATGAAATTTAAATTGTGAATAAATCTTGAATGTTGACACAAGCTCATCCATGCTTTATAAAAGAATTGCCTAAACTGGCTTCTGGGAAGAAGTAGGCTCTCAAAGAGGACCTAAATTATTTTTGTAGATGGCTATTTAATTGTAAACATAAGCTTTTCCTACCACAATATATAACATAAGTCTGTAATGTAATTCCAGTGATTTACTTTTTTTTTAAACACTGGAATATTCTTTTGCTTAAATATGCCCATTATAGAAAATGTTTATGAAACAGCAGAACACAGTTCTGCCTAACACAGAGCTACATAAAGAACTGCCTTCACAGAAACAAGGATTTATGTATTTTTATATCTATATATATAAAAATATATATACAAGGGGCAAACTTAATATCCTGATTTCCCTCCTTCTTTCACATTTCAAGTCCCAAAACAGTTGGAAACACCCTCTGCTGATTTCCTCTGGCTAACCTTTATAACAGCACGTTCCTTTCACTATGGTGCTCCTCCACTGCCTTCATTTTGTGCCCCGCTCCAAACCTCGAGGCTGAGGGTCCCTGCACTGCATTCAGGGGGAAGCCTCTGTCACGCAGCTTTTCTCTCCCATTGCTCGCAAGTTTTCTTCAGTGTGCAACAGATTTATAGGTAACTTTTAGAGCTGTAGGTCTTTAAATGGCCTTCAGTCAGGAAAATAAAAAAATCGCAAAACACAATTCTTCACTCACTAACAAGAAGCAATCATGCTCTGATCTTCCACAAGCAGACCCTCCAGGTACTCCAAATTAATAATTTTCTTATGAATTCACAGATAAAGTTAATAGGAAGGAGTTACCTCATGGGATTTGAGAATTGCAGCAAGTCTTTGGCAGAAATACCTTTCCGTTACGGGCCTTGAATTTGTAAGATCCCAAAACAAAAACGTGCACATGAAGTGTTAGCCACATCAGGATTAAAACTCCCAGCAACCCGTGTGCCCAGCACGCCAGACTCACGTCATCTCCTTGAGCTCACCCATACACACCCCTTCGCTGTCCACATTAAGTACCTTTTAGCAAGAGATTGCCACCAGGGTCATGAGTCAAGCAGGCTTGGCTAAAAATATTTTCCAGCACAGTCCCTCATCTGCCTCACTATTCGACCACCTCTGCCTTAATGCTGGAGATCCCTCAAGCTTCCAAGTTGTTTTTGCAAAGCATCTGCTGCTATCAGTGCTAGCACCAGCAAACCCCAGGAGTTGGCCACATCTTAGCACTGGGCACAAACCTGCGTGGCAGCTATTTGTAGCTGAGGGATCCTCCTCCTCAGAGTTATTTTACTCCCCCCTGGTTAGACTAAACTAACTACACATACTTCTGTTTATTCACTATTCATAATTCAAATATAAGTGAAATTAAAAGGATCTAGAATGGCAATCTTGTTAAGAACTTTAATGAACGTGCACAGCATTTTAGAAAGGAAGTCTATTATAAAGCACTTGAACTAATTAAAAGTTTACTCCCTGCCCAAAACCCTTAGCATTCTGCATTAAGAAAGTAAAAGCCTTTTAAAGAAAGCTTTAAAATTATGAACTGCTGCAGCTAAGATCTGAACAGGCAACGCTGAAACTAACTGCATTTGCTATTGTATCTCATTCAGTAGCATAGACAAGGAAAGAGCAGTTAAATACACTTATATCCTGAGGAAAAAAAAAAAAATACTCTTTGTCATGGGTGAAGCCATTTTGCAGTGAAAGAGGTGATAATTTTGCATGCATCAGATCTTTAGGATCTCAAAAAAATTATATATGTTCCACATACTCCTTTCCAAGCAACAGTGGCCAACAACTAAAAAAAAATAAAAATCTTCAGAGCTGACTGCCAAGGCAGAGAAAGCCTAGCTTACCTTCTCCAGAAAACCTCTGCACTGGACCTTCGAACTAATGTCTTTTTTCCCTTGCTTACACAAGGAAAGTTTTTAATACTATCTTACTAGCATTTTTAATTGATCAGAAATATACCTAAATAACAGATTCTCAGAAGCCTGATGAAGCTTGAGCTAACCGTAACCTAAAAAAAACAACATACTCCTAAGAGGATGCATTATCTTTACATTGTCCTAGCTTGGTCTTGGGTCAAACACAGCAAGAGGCTTAATTGCTACATCAGAGGTTAAAAGCAGAGGAAAAACCCCAAGTCAAACAGAAAAACACACAGATGAGGAGACAGAAAATACTTGCGATCAAAGGGCGACACAGCATGGGCGTTTTATTAATCTTGCAAGAGTTCAGCCAGTGACCCTGCCAAGGGGTTCTCCATGCTCCTCCCCATGGCTGGGGCTGCTCCACCTGTAACAGGCAGAGAGAACCTCACCAGACCGCCCGTGCTCACGCCAGCCCCAGGGCTGGCACGGGCGGCCGCAGGGCCTCAGGTCACCCCGGGCCAGCGTGACTGAAGCAGGTGCCAGCTATTTTTGTGTCTAAACTGCAATTTACATCTGACCTGTTATTAAGTTCAAAGGGAGAAGCAGCCGCAGCACTGCCACTGGGAAGGCAAACCCATGCGCTCCCAGCTCCATCGGTGGAGAAGCGGAGGCTACGGCTGGGAGGGGGCGTGCGGTCGCCCCGTGGGCTGCAGGAACGTCTGCCCCACCTGCCCAGCGGCTGCCCAGCGCTGTGTAACCTGTGAGACGCCAAAAAGCCCCGACCCCTTCCTCCCTGTGCATCACACAACCCACTTCTGACAGCACCAGACTGTGGGCTGCACACATTGCTTAGGATGATCTCAATGTTTCTAGGTACCAACATGTGTGCATAGTTTGTAAATAAAGGAGCGTGGCACCAAATTATTAAATTCTGAAGTTCTGCATGACAGGGCACTGAAGTAACAGTCAAATCTTAAACTGATTTTAAACGTGTTAACTGATTCACCCATTCATTCTCCCAACACAGATCTCACAGGACTATTCAGAGCGTAATCAGTGGCTAACTATGCACAAGGAACCGTGTCCACAGCAGATCATCTGCAAACTGAGAATTACTTCAAAATGCATTTCAAGTACATCATTCTCCTACTACAAAAATCCCAGCTTCTAAGATTAGAGGTCTTTTGGAAGATTATTCATTCCCTCACCTCACTTAAAAGGATGCCAGAATTACTATATCCTGGACTGTAACTGAAGCCATACAGTGCAAGCAGCTTTCCTATTAAGGGACCATCTTTTCAGTGAGATCCATTATATATACCTTAGGGTTTGATTGAGGTATTTAGGTTTTTAGGGTTTTTTTCCATAAATGCAAGAGCAGAGCAGTCTTCTAATCTCTGAGGTTGCAAATGCCCAGCTTCTACAGCTGCAGTAATTAAACCAACTTCTCATGCCATTACCCACATCAAGTCTCTTCCTCAGCATCTGCTCTATTCCCACATTGCACTCTTAAATCAAACTAAGATAAGCTATTTTCTAAGATCAGCTGACTTGTCTCTGCCTCAAAATCACTGCAGCCAAAATGATTCTGAGCAGATATGAAGCATCTTGCTAAATATCCGAAAGGTCTCTTTTAAAGAAAAAAAAAAAAAGTAGACGTCAATGCAAGTGGATATTTTTAGCACCTGAGTTGTTCTATATTTATTCCTTTATGTCTATCTTAAAAAAAAAAAAAAAAAAAGCGTGATCTCTGATGAAGCATTACCAGAAAATACATTCTACTGCAAAGTCTGCTTTATGAATCTTAGCTACATGAGCACTGCAACAAGTACATCATGCCACACATTCAACCATACAAGTCTAAGGGTTAGGAGTTTACACAAAATAATGTTTCCTTGATTTCAAAGAAGTGCTTAAAACCAACCAACCAACCAAGGCACCCAGGAAGCAAACTCCTCAGCATAATCTTTTTCTCATTCTGCTTAAGATGCAACACTTCAGCCTCATGCTTAAAAACTGCCACCTTGAAGTATTTCTAACTGTCTAACCCTGAAAAAACTCAAGTCACCTTGTGGGTTAGCTGTTAAAAAAGAAAACAAACCCACCACCCCCAACTCCAGGACACATCTTCAAGAAAACCTCAAGTCAGCAGCAACAGCAGCAGCTCAGGTCATACAAATATTCAGGCAATAAAAGACTACTTATCTGTTCCTTATTCTCTTTCCTTATAGCTGTCACCTTCTTGCCCTGAAGACTCCTGCCCCATTACCTCCAATGTGTTTACTACACCCCAATAACCTTGTACCTCTGATCTTATGCAAATTATCTGAAGATTTATTTTCAAGGACAGGATACAGGTTATCAAAGGTGTGGGTTATTTGTGTGGGAAGAGATACGTCAGACAGGAAAAGCACAACTGTGTCAAAGCTTCTCCTAGTTGTAGTAAACTTTCATTAAAAAAGAAAGAGAAAATAAGACGTTGTCTTACATGACTTTACATCCACAAAAACTGGAAGATAACTTGTACTTTGAAGCTAACAGTATTTGAATTTCCTGCTCTAGAAAGATACCCACAGTTATTTTAGTTTTTTCAGTCATGCTAGATCTCTTAACATACTCATCAAAACAGCAAAAGGGGAAATGCATGGGAAGATACCAGTAAAATACTTACCTCTGTATAAAAACTTGAAACTTCTCTCTCCTCTGACCTCGAAGGACTCGG
The DNA here is from genome assembly GCF_964289735.1 of Phaethon aethereus. NCBI lineage: Eukaryota > Metazoa > Chordata > Aves > Phaethontiformes > Phaethontidae > Phaethon > Phaethon aethereus. Next base: position 123,088,639 of record NC_138575.1, on the reverse strand, counting down.
TCTTCCTTCCAGATATTCCCTACCTACAAGACAGACATGTCTCATTACTCAGCCATACCCTCCAAGTATTTTTCCAGCTGGCATTACTTATACATTGACAGCTCTCCGATCCCAGAGTAAACAACAGACAGTTGAGGGACTCCAGAGTACGAAACTATACTAGAAACATCTCAGCACACACACTGATATCGGATGAGTAAATTTGGTCAGTGGCAGGTTATTACTACTTTCATACATTGCAAATCACCTGAGTCTGCAACATGCCACAAGGTCAAAGTATGGATTTTCAAAAAAATTATAGGCTTTCCAAGTTAAAAACTTATGTGCCTCAACTACCTCAGACTGACCCTTGTATATTTGTCTTTGAAGACCTTGCACTGCATCACTATTGCACTATGGAAGCCAGCAAGACTTCAGGTTGACTTTACGCAATTCTAAAACAAGCTGCTCTGGAGGCTTTTAACTGAGCAAACCCACCTAACTCTCCTATCCAGTTCCGAAATATTTTTTTCGTACTGATTGAAATGTTTCCCATGCAGCTGTGATTTCATTTTAGTCTTCCACAGAAAACTAAAGACAAGGAAATAGCTAGTTTGAATTAAAGAATCCTCTCCTCGTAGCCACATGAAATCCACAAAAAAAGGAAATTGCTGCCAGCTCCTCCTCTACTATTAAAAAATAGTTTCTTTATCATTGTAAAGTACCCGAAAGCAAGACAACAGAAGCATCTAAAACCTTAGAAAGAAAGAAATCAAATGCTGTATATCCCCTCTGGTTATTAAAAATAAAACAAAAAATACATACGCTAACCAAAATAGAGTTTGCTTAAGAGAAGTACATCTGTGACAGAACGGACAGCATATCCGATTTATTCTTATTTCCTAGATTAAAAGCCACTGGGTTCACACAACAATTCTTTTTTAGACAATTTGTCTACCTTTTGTGAATTGGATAATCCTTTTTTCAAAAAGTATTAAATTCCAGAATAAGCACATCAAGAAAAGTTTGTCCAGAAACATGTGCTGTGAGTGAAATGGGTTTTGCCTCTGGCAATCTTCCCTTCTGTTTTATTACTTAATGCACAAATTAAGCTGGTTTACGGCTTTTGTTAGTACTTGGGTATCAAACTGACCCCATATACCCTGTGCACTGAAAGGCCAAGATGCAGCTCGGTCTAACAGACACAGAGCTGCTCACATATCCTTCTGAGCACTAGAGCTGTCTGATGTGCTTCTCTGAGCAGACCCATGCAGACACCCTGCAGATATTAGCTGGTTCCTTAACACGAACACAAAACACCCCTACTATGCACCAGAAGCTGGAAAAAGCAACAAGGGAAGTCCAGCAAGAACACCACTGAGTCCTAGCCATAGCCAGCACCAAAGGCACTAGGGAAGCCACAGACTCAATTGATCTAAAATAGCACATTAATCCACAGCACTGGTCTGCTTTTGAAAGGAATGCCCTATTGCTTCTGTGACTTGGATCACAGGATGATTTTGGTGTGCATAAGCCAGATTCCCTTTGGATGAAACCAAATCAGAAGATCCACCTAGAGTGTCACTCTAAACCCTGCTGGTGACACAAGCATCCAAAGCAATGGGCAGGCTGCACCTCACCTCTGGAAAGCTCTCCAGCACGTCCCAAGAAGTAGGATACTCCTCAGCTGTCACGAATTTATGCAATACCTGGAATACCTCATGCTAAACAAAGGGATAAGTAGCACCCTTTGCACTTTTCTAAGTAATATACTTTTGAATTTGATGTTAACCACCAGCTCTCAAGTCTTTGTGATCCACTTTGCCTTCCGCTGAGGCCTCTCTTGCCTCGGTGCCATTTCTCTCTCCTCGATACCTGTCCTGCCTTCTGTTGCCTTCCTCGCCATTGTTGAATGCCACCACTATTTTCAGCTTTATTTTCTATTGTACTCCTTCCAAATGTCCTTTCCCATGGCAAAAAATCAATCTCATTCACGCTCACAGAAGCACAGCGGCACCTAGAGTCATGTGGAAACACCACCGCTCATCAAGCAACGCTGAAAGGGGGACAAGCCTTTTCCAGTGGCAGGAGGCGGCTAATCAACCAGGGAGCGAGACGGCTGACTTGCAAGTGCAAGAGGACTGGTGAAGGGTGTCACAAAGATCAAGGGGATGAAGGCTGCTTTCTTAAAGGCCACAGAACATGGGGGCAATGTGGCAGACCTACCCTTGCTACAGACATCTTCAAACAGATCTTTGGGCTCATCATCAAACCTACTCCCTAGGTGTAGCACAGGATGTGCATGTGCTGGGGCCAGGGTCATTGCACAGCAGACACTGTAAGACAGCACGGCCTCTATGCTTCCTGATCCCAGACACTGCAGGTTAACTCTTACGAGGAAACATCGATGTTCAGGGAATGGACCATTCCCTTTGTCTATCCTTCCATGGCCAACACCAGCAGCTTCCCACATTAACATCCCTGATTCCAACCAAGGTAAATGCATTGCTTTTCTATACCTGTTGATAGGGAAGAAGGATGTGTGCATGAGTGTTCAAGCTCAATTACAGCACACTGATCTTGGGTCTGCAGAGCCAAACATCAGCAGTCTGACTGGGAAGGCTGTCATGCCTTTAAAGGCAATTCCATAAGGGCAGAAGATTGCTGCTGCTTATAGCACAGCAAGCCGCTAAACCAGAAAGTATCTCTCCACTCCTTGCCCTGCACAAGAGCCCTGCTCAGTCCTGCTGACCAAGCACACCTGCATACAGCATATTCTGCTAACACAGCCCACAAAGGCCCTGCCTATGGCCCCCTCCTTCCCCAGCACAGCAGCACAACACCAAAGCACTCAAGCCTTGGTGACCCCTTGATCGAGGTGGGCTGTTGTGTGGCATAGAGCAGATTCACAACAGTTACTGATGGTATGCCCTCAAAGGCCACCAGATATTCCCAAATAGTTCTCCCTGCAGCGCAGGCCAGCAAGCAAAATACCCAACATTTTTGGGGGAGCCCTTTTCTTTCCTTTTTGCTCTCTGCCTCTCCCCCCTGCTCCCCCATGCTTCTCTGCCTTCCCCAGCTGCAAATTTGAGCAGGTCACAGGACAGATTCCTGCACTACAGCACTGGCCTTAGCAAAGAGGTAATTACCATGCATGGCAGGATATCCTATTCAGAGTTCAACTTCACTTGTCCCTTGCCCTTGCAGGAGGAGCAAAAATGGGTCTATCAGCTTATACTGCCTTTCATCTCCTGCTGCTGCTCCCGCTACGCTGCGAAAATCTGTCTTTACAAACCTAGGAAAACTAGTCAGAGCCCTGCATTAAATCCATACAGCAAGGACCAAACAGTTTGGTTTTTGCTCCTCCACAAGGTCCTCTGATGTAGAAGAGGTCTGAGAGGCAAAGACAGCCCCTATTGACCAACCCCAGGCATCAGTTTTGGGGCCAGTCTTGTTTAACATCTTTATCGATGATCTGGATGAGGGGATCAAGTGCTCCCTCAGTAAGTTTGCAGATGACACCAAATTGGGCGGGAGTGTTGATCTGCTTGAGGTCAGGAAGGCTCTGCAGAGCGATCTGGATGAGGTGCATCAATGGGCCGAGGTCAATTGTATGAGATTTAACAAGGCCAAGTGCCAGGTCCTGCACAACAACCCTATGCAACGCTACAGGCTTGGGGAAGAGTGCCTGGAAAGCTGCCTGGTAGAAAAGGACCTGGGGGTGCTGGTCAACAGCCAGATGAACATGAGCCAGCAGTGTGCCCAGGTGGCCAAGAAGGCCAACAGCATCCTGGCCTCTATCAGAAATGGGTGGGTGTTGGTCTTTTCTCACAAGTAGCAAGCAATAGGAGAAAAAGAAGCAGCCTCAAGTTGTGCCAGGAGAGGTTTAGGTGGGATATTCGGAAAAATTTCTTTACTGAGAGAGTGGTCAAGCATTGGAACAGGCTGCCCAGGGAGGTGGTGGAGTCATCATCGCTGAAGGTGTTCAAAAAACATGTAGACGTGGCACTTCAGGACATGGTTTAGTGGGCTTGGTGGTGTTGGGTTGACAGGTGGACTTGATGATCTTAAAGGTCTTTTCCAACCTTAGTGATTCTATCTTAGGCTGAAGTTTCTGCAGGCAGGGGGGTAATGTACACAGTAGCAGGCCAACCCACTGTAGCACCTCTAGTCTGAGGGGTACTTACGAGGTAAGGAGGAGAGAAGACAGGAGGGAGACCCTGGGCTGACACAGGGACTCACAGCAGGCCCAACAAAGGGTTTTGGTTCAGCTCAAAGCCAGATGGCCAGAAAGCCTGGTGAGGTGGCAGCTACTGCAGTGTCCTTCATCCCAAGTCCCCACCTCATAATCACAGACACCAGCAGGTACAGCAGTGCAGGAGTGAGGGGAAGGCTGTCAGCCCCAGTGACAGCTGATACATCCCCGTCAATCCACATAGCTTCTAACTAAATATTGTTTAGGTATTAAATTAGGTATTAAATTGGGCCAAGAACACACAGCATAACAAGAGGCTCCATATAGTGATGGCTGACAAGACTTCTTCTGTTATCATAACTCTAGAAAAGGTCTCCGCCCTTCTAGTTAATGTTAATAAAAATAAACCCCCACAGGCACATTTGGGATATGGGACACCTGTGTCGTTTGTTATATTGCTTGGCTATCCTCATCCTAAAAACTCCAGGAACTTCCTTCACCAACCTCTTCCCTTGAGATGGCAGCAGCTAATACAGATCTTACCAAACTTGTCTTCCCTTCCCCACCCCAGCAAAGCAGAGAGACACTGCCCCTCAAGCCTACTCCTCTTCCTCCGAATGGCAAACCACTGTCAGATGAGGTCTCTTCAAAGGAATGTAACAGCAGTCACAGGCACAAACCTGGACATGAGGAAGCCTCAAAGGGTTGGAGGCCCAGCAAAAATGCTGTCACGACTAATCAAAAGGGACAAAAAGGGGTGTTCCTGGTGCCACCAGGAACAGAGTGCACACATGTGTGCATGCACAGGCATGCAAACACGGGGAGGGCAAGTTAAGCAGATCCAGAGTCCATTCGGAATTTATTGCTTTTTATTCAGCACAGACGTGTTCACACACTATTAAGTCATGGTACATAGTTTCATTCCCCTCTTCCACTCTGTCACCACCCAGTCACTGATCACAGTGGTCTTCCTCTTAAGTGTCCTAGATGACTGCCTTGCTGGGTCCTCCAACTTTCTGAAGTGGGAAAGATGTGGAAAGCTGAAATTACAGCCTCAGAAAAGGTTCACCCACATCCTCACTGTCCACAGCAGCCATCTGTGACTCAGAAGACACTGGGTATTATTTGTCTCTCACGTTTTGTGCAGGCAGAACCAGGCAGCACGCTCCACCTCAGTCAGGCAAGCCAATGCCCGGAACTACCCTTCCATAGTCCAAAGCCAGCAGGACTAATAGGGCTGTGCCCCCACTGTTTATTTAACAGCTGCCCTGGGCCAGCCACCAGGCTGGAATCAATACTGCTCACACTGCCTGGGGATCCACAGAGGGCAAAGGCCCATGTTATCTTGTTGGTAACTGCCACTAAATAGAGGTAAAAGGTTTGGAAGATAGCCTTGGAAACTTTGATCATAACTACACCCAGACCAGACTTGCTCACCCCACATCAGCTCACCATTAGTGGTAGGAACTGAGAGTCACGAGACTTTACAGCTGACAGTCACTCTTTTGCGCAAGGTCTGGGCTGCTAAAATTTCAGTCAGTGACAGCAGATGCTGTACCATCTGACAGCAGAAGGCCTTGACTGTGTCTCTTCACACACAAAAGCTCTGTGCCCACTGCTGGTCATGACTCGAGAGCAATGGCATCCTACTGGACCAAGGGTCAGAGAAAAAGCAGCTGCAAAACTTCAGAGAAAGCTCTTACTTCTGATTTCTTGCACAACAACAGGATGACCAGGAAGGTGAGAGTCTGATCATTTGGGTGTGCTCCAGGAGCAGTTGATGGTGAAAAACACCCATCTCCCCTGATAGCGTTAATCTCAAGAGTCAAGAGGGGATCCAGGCAGCAGGTTGAATAGGTCACTCAAGCAAGCAGGAAGAGAAATAAAGTTTGTTCCCACAAGAGGCTTACACAGACACTACTGACAGGGCAATGACTGACATGCTAGCATCATCCCTGCAAAGCGCGGAAGAGGGCAATTTGATGTTTCCTGGAGCAACAGCCCAAAGACCAGAGGTTAGTGGGACAGCTTTCCTTCAGAGGGCTCTGCAGCACATGCACAGGGAGGACTACTCTAGGGAGCAGGCTAACTCAAATTGAAAGAACATTAAGTGCACAAAGCAAGTAAAACTGAAATCTGATCTCCTGGCCTGCTCCTACCGCACTGCACATGCGGTTCATGCAGCCACGACCAGCCACAACTCCCCTGGCAAAAGGATTCTCTCCCCCACAAAGAAGAATCCACAGAGGGCAGCTTCAAAACCCCGGCCAAAGCCCAGCATTGGCACTGCAGGGAAGAGACGTGCCATACTGCAATACAGTTCTGTTGCTTGGGGTTTTTGTTTGTCGTAATAAACTTTTGCTTTAGGTGTCTGATGGACAGGTGCCTTTTCAATCTTCCCTTCCTTACAATATTTACCTTTGTTATTGCAGTTATAATCACCACAACTACTAGAAAAAAACAGGACTAGCACTTTTATTTGAACAACTGATAAGGACAGAAAAGCATACCATATAGTCCTTTGATTTCCACTTTGAGCAGTATCTCAAGTCTGAACATTTCACATGGGTGTATTTTCCCCCCTTCCTCCTCCAAACATGACATTCAAAAAACCCAGAGGTTATCAAACACTGAGCTAGTATTAATCACCCTCTCAGAATATGAATCCCATGGGCTCAGGGCAAGTTGCCATAGAAGCCTATTACTTCTTCAGTGGACTTTGTGCTTCACAAGCCACATGAAGAGTTTAAGGCAAGGGTAGGACTCCATACTGGCATGCACCCTGCCAGGCAATGCAGCCACTGCTGTTTGAGGAACTACTCTACAGACAGACCAATGCTGCTAAAAGAAAGGCCAGAAGGCCAAGCTTGGTCCAAAACAAGTCAAGGGGCAAGCCAACAGCTAAGCAGGGTGGATGACAAAGACTCCAGTCTTTATGATTATTTTTTGGACCTTTTTTACAGAATTGTCCTCTTGGGTCCCACAGCAGCCAGAGCACTCTGGCAAGTAACACCACCAAGTGCTTTGCTGATCAACCCACTGCTTCCCAAACATGGCCCCTTTCTGCCTTGCCATGAACCATCACCAGCCTCCCACACAAGGACTCTTCCACAGACATGCACCTAGGATGTCTACTGCCCTGGCCCATCCTGTCTTTCATGATTCTGGACAGGTACCTAGATCCTACATAAAGGAGATATCAAAGGAGATGGAGGGAATATTTCCTCACATCCAGACTCCTGCTGACATGAGGAGGTTATAAGAGCTCTGCAAAACTGAGGGAGGTGAAGAGAAATATTGGGGGGGGGGGGGGGGGGGCGGGAATCCCAGACCTTTATCATTACTTCTAGAGACTGGAATATTTTTTCAGTAATTTCTTGTTCTATTTCTGTGCTTTCCCAGCTCCTGCACTAGATGTACATGCTGTCCTATTCTCCCAACCAAGAGCATTTATAAGCCACTGAAATCTGAGAGAGAGCAGATCTCACACTCACATTATCACCACCTAGATGTAAATCCTCTGGTGGACCTCAGTGTTTGCTCCCCAAAGAGGGAAGAAACAGCTGCAGAACAAAAGGAAAAAAATCTTTACCAGGCAGCTCACTTCGCTTCTAGGGGTTCAAGTAGCAGACAACAGGGAACAGTCAAATTGAGGGGCAGGGATGAAAGGAATCAAAAAGCTCAATGTAGGGAATGGACTAAGCAGAAAGGGGACAGAAATGGCTCCACCTCCAAATGGGATAACAGGACCATCAGAAACACCAAGGATAAATCCTGACCATAGCTAATAATTAATAGTACATTAATACCTTAGTACTATCCACTACTGTTCATGTTTGGACAATACTCTGAAGCCTAGGGACAGGACTAATTTGAGCACAGCTAATCACTGAGCTGATGAATCAGCTCACCAGTGTGCATTTTCCTTAGGGAGGGAAGACAGAATTGGCAGAGGACAGTGCTGCAGGAGATAGCTATATGAGGAAACAGCTGCTGAATTTGATGCAGGAGCTGCCCATTGTGCGGAAAACACTTTGGTGCAGTGTTCTTGGCCAAAATCTTCATCCCCAGCCAAGCACATCCTACAGCACATAAGGAACAAGCACATTCCCTTAGTAAATCCACAGGATTTCCAACTCCAAAATGCTGGAACAGTAAAACCCAAGGCTTTTTCTACTATACATACAAGTAACAGCAAGACAGAAAACATTCTCATTCACATGGCAAAGGTTAAGGGAAACACGTATCGATGTGGACCTCTCAAGGACAGGATCAATAGTGTGCATCCAAAAGCGATGAGCTTGTGACATACCTGCACCTGTATTTCACAAAACCTGTACTACTTTGAGGATAGTTTTTGCAGCAACCTGTGGTCCACTGTCTTAAAGCCTGCACTGTTAACTTCATTCAGTAACCTTTCATAAGATTAAATGCAAAATGAAGTTCAAGTGTTTTCTATAAAATTATTTTATAAAAACCTTAATAAGCCCTCAGACTAAAAAAGGAGTGCAAAGCTCCAGGTAAGACCACTATGCAGTCCAATGGACTTGCTGCAATTTGCAGAAGCAGTCTTCCTGCCTTTTCAGTGTGTTGCAGAGGTTACAGCACCTCTTCTGCTAAATGAGGTTTCCACACCTTCCCCCTTTCCCATTCCCCTCACAGAAAAGCTCAAGCACCCAAAAAGCAGCCCTCAAGACTGCAGCACCAAGCCTTGCCGTGAACGCTCTCCCTACAATCCTCCAGGCTGCCTTAAAAAAAACACTGCTTGGGAAACACTGAAGTCAGGGGCATTGCCCAGAGCAACCGTAGGAAAAATGTCTTTCTACCAAAGTAGTTCTCTTCTTGTTGACATAGATGCTAGAATGAGTTTAAGGATCCTGACATCACAGGCCTCTGCTAGTTAGCAAATTTCCAAAAAGATTAAGGCCAATTCTCTACTGACACACCAGGAAGCCCAGTTGGGAAAGAGAAGGCTCAAGGCTAATGGCTTTATCAGTGACCCCAAGACACTCCTGAAGCTACTGCTGCACTAATGCCCTTCAGCATACTGCCAAGTAGCTCTTTACATCAAAAGTAGACACTGTACTGGGAAGCAATGGATCAGCAGCAGTGACACACAGCCATTTCCCAGGCAGCGATGGCTGCACAGAGCACCAGGCAGAGGGGAACCATCGCATCCATGTGCTCCTGCGCAGAGCTCTCCTGGACCAGCACCAGCGCTGCCAAACTGACCTTCGGCACGCAGAAGCTGCACGCCCACCTCCCACCGGCAGCCGCCCTTGTCCTGCGCAGCTATCTCTCACCATCAGGCCATGCCCATTTCCATATGCAAAAACATCTCCAGAAGAGGCTGCTGCTGGTAAGGGCATCCAAAAGCAGCGATGCAATTTCTTCCTCCACCCCAATCAGCTGAGCAGCCCCAGCAGACAGCCTGAGCAACCAGGCTGTGCAATCACACACACACGCGTGCTGCAGCTTAAATATCTTAACGATTCTTAGGATCGTGCCACCAAGCAACGGTTCCACCTTGCTGTCTGACAGCAACCCAAAAACAGAAATGGAAAGGATAGAAGAATCGCAGGAACTGGTATTTGAGCTCATACTTGCAAAAATCTGCCATCCTCAGAAAAGCTTCCTACAATGCGCTGGAAGGTGAATCCCAGAGCACAAAGACCGAACAGCAGGTAAGTGAAGAGCCCACAGCTTGCTAATCTTGCAAAACCAACTGCTCTGCAGGTGTGTTGATTCAAGGAGAGGTAGGTCAGAACATGTCCACCTGATGGCTTTGGATTATTTCATTTTTTTGACAAATCTTATGCAAATACATGTCTGCACAGGAGTATTTATGTGGAACAAGCCCTTATCTAAAATATATTACCTGTACTTCATATGAAAATCTACCACCACTATTAAAAAAACAAACACAAAAAACTGCACAAGCTGAATTCTTTACTCATCACACAAGATAAAACTCCCAGGTAGTCTTCTTGCCTGTAAGAGGAAGTTTGATAAATAAGCACTGTTCCCTAACTGGCTTTTTGTGGTTACAAAGATTTGATCAGCATCCTGCTGACCCTCCAGCCAGCTCACAGATCAGTTATATTAAACCCATAACAAAAGATACAAGCTAGCTTCAGGTTTGATGGCCTTTATTTCCAAGCTGCCTTAATGGGACAGAGAAATCTTATGGAACAAAACTGCATTTCACATTTTTGTTTAGCAAAACACTAGTTCACTGCTGGACTACTACAGTCTTCCCACCTGCAACATTTTCAAGGACTGATCACATCCCACCTCCAGGACCGATATGCCCTCCATGCAAAGGCAAAGAACCACGTAATGAAAAACCACCACCAAGAATGTACATATGCTCCAAGGGCTTTTCACATAATACAATCTATTTCACCAAGCAATTTTAGACTCTGAGGAACAAAAGCATGTTTGTATTCCTATGCCAGACTGGCAGATCCTCTCCTTTCTTTTAAAAGTAAATAAAACCTGCTCTCAATTCTGTCAGCGTAGAGATCTAAGTTCAGTGAGAACTGCAAGTAACCCGACCTTTTAATTTTTCCTAATGCTTCACATGTGTCCCATCAGTGGCATACTAAAGTTTTACTTATTTGTTCTTTTTCTGCATAGCAGAAAAGAGCTTTCAGTCTGTGTGAAAGATGATGTCTTGGGTGCTCCCCGTGGGCCTCTTATTTATTGTTCACTGTAACCTCTTTCTCCTGCTGGCAACTGGAAACTCGTTCACCAGATTTCCGTGATAATGGGTATAGCAGAAGAAAAGCAGCTATCTTCTATTGCATCTCTGGACACCTGCTCTGAAAGATTTTTCTGTTCTTGCATGCTGTTATTTGAATACGTAAATGACCTTTCCAAGGCAAGCAACAGTTTTCTCCAGAACAGGCTTAGTCCAACTGTCAAACTGAAGGGTGGAAAAAAACCACTTGTTCTCCTCAAATATCTATCCTCAGTGCTATCTTTGTGAACTGAGAAAACAACAGTCTCCAAGACTTATTTCAAGCCCTGCAAATTATAAGGCTTAAAGCAAATGGGGCCTCACTGTTGTAGGACAAATAGAACCATTACAGTCTGCCTATCTATCAAGATTGTAATAATACTGAGTCCTGCGTATAAGCCCTGTTGGTTTTTTCACTGTTTTTCTTCTAGGTGACCAAAAGGACTACTTTCCCCACAAAAGCCTTGACAGGCACCTGGAAAAACAGACAGGCAGCTTTTTTTAATTCTAAATACTGAGCCACCGAAAACAAAGGGAGGGTTCTACATACATAGCTCATTACTGAGCCTGGTGAGCCTCCTGACTTGGGATCATTGCTTCCTCCAAAACCATCCTGAGGAGTTGAACCATACTAACAGTCTTCCAGTATTTTCTCAATGGCTTTCAAACCAGTCAGTCCCTCTACCCAAAGGGTATAAAAATTAGGTCCTGGGGAAATAGTTAAAAGGAAAATATGCACATCATCTGAAGCTGGGACAGTCCTTGAGCGAGGGGAAGATGAGCAGGTAAAGGAAATTCCACAGGAGAGGCAGGAGAAGAAACTAGAGCAAAGCTGTTGAAGATGCAGGACGTATGGGGACGAACGTGAGAAAGAAATAGGGCCTTGCTGTAGCAAGGGGCTGATGCAAACAGCAGACAGAGTTGTCATGCATCCACATCACCATGTCCAGTTCTGCCTTCAGGAGTTCCAAGGATTATGCTCACACACTGAAAAGCATGTGTGGAAAAGCTTCACAAACAATTTCAACCACCAGAAAACAAGTCTTCAGCAGGAGACTCAACAAGGACAGCTGGTCAAATTTAAAGAAAAGAAAAAAAAAAACCGCAAAACCACAAACTTGATCACAGTCCAAGTCCTCACATGGAAACAAGTTTTACAGCAGATTAAACTTCAGCTGCTGGAACTAAAGCTTGGTAAACAAGACCCATCAGCTTCTGGATGAAACTAAAAAAAATATTCAGGTCACAAGCCATGTACTTCAGCAAAGATCACCAACCACTGTAACAACTTGTCAAGGGCCAGGATAGTCTTCAGGATTAACCATTTTTTAAATCAAGTCTGAAGTTTTTCTTGGAGGCAAGTTATAGTTTAAGTACAAATTTATGAGACACAGGGTTAACCTTGGGATAATTCCTATACCCTCTACCTTTGGCTTGCGACCTGAGAACCCAAGGAGTGGGTAGGTGGGTGAAGGGACTGGGGAATGAAAAAGGGGCAGGAAAAGAAAGTAAGAGAAAGTACTAAAAAACATATAGAGGGAAGCAAAGATAATGAAGTAGAACCAGTAAAAGCAGCCTAAAAAAGAGAAAGCAAAAGGATGTACATAATAATTTTATTTCTTTTAGTTGAAGATGCATAGGAGGAAGAGAAGAAACACAACAGAAACCAATTCTGTGTAGGAGACCAAGGCTGCAGAGGGGGCAAGGAGGGGCCATGAGGGAAAAGACGACAACTTTTTTTTGTTCGTTTCCTCAGATCACTGAGTATTTCAAGGGTGAGTTTCCCAATGGTAAAATTCCCTGTACCAGAGATCCCAGGTCCAGCTTGCCATGTTGTACTCCGACCAGCCTTGCATTGTGTAGGCAGCACGCGATGCTGCGTGACAATAAGCTGAACCTAAAATATGCCCCCAGCCACACTCATACACAGTCCGATTCCTCCAGGTGACAAATCCTTACACTTAATGATACCCTGTCCAAATGAGACGTGGAAGCAGATGCTCTTTTAAAGCCACTGTATTACTTTGCATGCTGCCTTGATCAATACAGCCATTGTTTATTTACTTCGTTGTTTCAAGCTCCGTGACAAGGTACAGCAGTGAAACTTTACCTGGACACCAGTTTTATGCGGGATCAGATGTGCACAGGCCTTGTGACCTATGCAAAAGGAAAGGAGACACCAGGAATCGATACACAAAAGCACGGGAAGCAAGGCACTACCTAGCGGGGCTCTCTCGGCTTCTTCAAGCAACAACCACAGGATCGAATAACCCAATTAAGAGGGTTTGCCACATAATGGTGTAAAGACCTGAACTTCATAGTCAGGGTACCTAAAGCAGCAAACTATATAGGACAGATCAAAACATAGTGACTGATTCATGAGCCACGGAGGCTTTAAAGCAGGCTGGTTTGTCTGGCTTACAGCTCTATCAATGAAAGCAATCAGCCACTCAGAACACAGCAAGACACTTTATTTAGGGCAGCACAGCACGCTTCTCACACCTCTGCTGAGCAAGGGATGGCAACTTGCTGGGGGAGGCGGACAGAGAGATCAATCCCCTCATCAGATCCAAGTTTACTCCTATCTTTGCTGTAAAAATCACATCCAGCAGAACACACACACAAACAGAAACATCTAAGTGGATAACACTGCATAAAAAACTTGTACTTTCAGCAACTGACCACTATCATTAGGCAGAAAAAGACATAAAATAAACACAGCATCATACATGCACACAGAAAGCCATGGGCAAAACTCAAACTCGGGGAAAATAAGCCTTCTGAAAGTCTTAGGGCAGTAACAACAGGGGGGTTTGGTATATCCTCGTTTGCTTCCACCTACATTTATGTTTCACTCAGTTTCTTCCACTCGAGATTTAAAAAACAAAGCATAAAAAAGACAAAACCACCCAGTAACCACAGAAATTCAAAGACATATTCCCCCCCCGCCCCCCCAAATCCCAAATAATCCCTTTATAACTCCTGTAATACTACTCTGGATCAGCCCAGTGATCCCCACACTACATGAACTGGTCCCAAGCAGTGTTCATTCTGGAGGTGTCAGGAGGAAAGACAGAAAAAAACTTGCTAAGGTGTAGATACACTCGAAGGACGCCAGAATGACTGGGGGAAAGGGGAGTAATTCTTCCTAAACACTGAAGACAACCAGCAGTTTACTCATGCCCCATGCAGAAAGGCTTTTAAGTGTTAAACAGCATAGTCATAAAGAGATTTATTCCCTCTCACGTGCACACTTCCCCCTGCTTCCAATCACTGCGCTCCTGGGAGCTCCATTACTTGTGTTAAAAAGAGTATTCCTTTTTAATCTACCTACTGCTTTTCAGATTAATTTCACAGCATAGTATTTAAAATTTTAAAATCAAAGAAAAAAGATAACACAACATTTGACTGTAAGACAAGAACATTGTCCAAATAAGCTATCTTTAATACAGAGAAGGAAAATAACAAAATTAATTTTTTAAACACAAGGAAGGGCAAGAGAGAGAAGTGAACAGTTAAATACTGAGGAACCAGGCTTTTCTTTTCTCTTTTTTTTCCCCCCCCCTTAATATCAATGTGATGGATTTGGGTGCTGCAGTAAGACTGTCTGCCTTCAAGTTCCACAAGAGAGTCATGGCATCTACATATCAGTAGCCTGTTTTCACACCTCGTCTTCTGCCTAAACATAGGGGTTATGTTTCCTCTGATTCTCATTTCCTAGATGCCACAAGAGGCTAAAATGGAACAGTAGAGCCACTTTTACCCTACTAAGAAAGTAAATGATTAAAAAAATTTTTAAAAAAAGAAGTGAGATGCCTCTCTACATCCATCACATTCATTTATTTCCACATATCATGGGAGGCAAAAACTGTCTCACTACCCTCACAAGAAACAGAAATTGATATGTAAAGACAGCATTTCCTAAGTGGATGAGAGATTTTTAAAAGGATTGCTGTTTCAGGAATATGGAACCCATAAAACAATATGAATAATTAAAGATTAAAATATTTATTGTCACATGGAAGACAAAATTCTATGTTGACAGAGCATCTTAAGTACAGCGCATTCAGCAGTAAGTGGATTAAGACCTCATACTCACTTCAGAGACACCTTGGGGAGTTACAGCTTTTCTTTTGTGCGTTCCCAGCTTCACCTTACCCCCCCAGCACAGTCATCACCTTAAAATATCAAATCCCATTCCACTTTTAGCAAACTGAGAACTAAGGTTGCACCACTCGTGCTAGACAACAGGTAACCCTGCAGCACTGAAGACTTGCAGCTCCTAAGCAGACAGGCTTGGGCCCCCAGGGAGGTCCACGAGAAGCACTGCTGGCTGACCCACCGCAGGGATTGCTGCTCCGGGAGCAGAGGAACCACACGCCGCCCAGCCGGGCCAGGGCCTCCAGCCACAGCAGCCAGGGGAACCTCCCTGACTTCACCTGCGCCGGCACCTCACACGGCTCACGAGACTTACCCTTGCTCAGGCTTGCTGGCCCAAAGGGATGGCTGACGCCACGTTCACGTGTTCTTCATAATCCAGGGCTCTTTTGCAGATGAAGCGCCCCACGACGTCACCAGCACAAGAGACACTTGCGTGTTTGCACACCCTGCTACCGCCAGATGTGTCCAGCCGCACGCGCCGCTGGCACCTCAGAAGATTAGGAAGGCATAGCTATAATGGCTGGCGCCAGCCTGTGCTGGTGCAGAGCACGTCTGGAGAGGAACGGCAAGTATTTACTGACCCTTATGCGTGCACACCACCACTTGCATCCTTCAAAGATCCAGCCGCAATCTCGTGTTGCCTAAAATATAAATACCATTCGGAAAAGTCACATAATCAGGGTAAAGTGCACAGGTAAAGCAAACACACAAATGCCTTCTGGATCGCCAAGGCCAACCCTGGCACTGCTCATACACAGGCAGATGAATTTCAGAAATACTGTCATAGACTTCAAGGTTTACTGACTGGCGTAAGTCAAAATGAGCAGGTTTCTCTTTTTAAGTGCTTTTTACGGTCAGAAGGAAGGGTTATGATTTTTCACGAGCGCATTTCGCCAGACGCCACATTTGGCTTTCCAATCCGGTGCCCTGCCCCGCTGCCCAGCCCCGACCCCCGTGCTGCAGGCTCTGCTGCCGCCTCCTACCCACACTGCACCCAGCCCCTGGACACATACCCAGCCCCACGGCCAGCGGTCTGGCCACTGAATTACAATCCTCAAACACACTTTGAACTATTTAGCAAGCGGAAATTATAGCATTATTTACCCATTTCACTATAATGTTACAACATGCTGTCGTAACTAAGGCTTTTTGGTTTTCAGTTTACGCACTGGTAACTGGAATGTATTTTGACCCATATACAAAGTACTCATTGATTTTTAGACAAAGAAATGGTAAAAATAAGCACACAGTTAACATCTTTTGAAATCAGACTGCAACCAGCATTTGATGCACTCCAAAGGAAAGGATGTTTGGTTTTCAGCAGTGCAATAACCTGGATTTGAACATCATTTGAAGCACTGGTTACTACAGAGATGGGCATAATTTAATGAGCTGGGGGAAGGTTTCTAATTATTTATCTCTGGGCTTAAAGATTTGCCTATTGCTTGATTCTTAAAAATAGCCAACTATGCTCCTGTGTTTGTCTTAGACATGGAAAAAACTAAGAGAAAAGGAATAAAATATATACTTCAAAAAACCCTACTCTTCCCCTTCTACTCTATGCCTTCCCTCCTGGAAAGGCTTTTAGAACATTAAATGCTTACTCAAAAAAATAAACAACTGAATCTATGTAGACCATTTATATGCACCTACTACAAGAAGTTTTAACAAAAACTCAACGCTTAGTGACCAAGTAACTTGCATCACCTTCATTTCAGTTAGGCATTCAGATACCACGATCAACAACGTTCAGAGACTCCATGAATCCTTACCCAGACTGATGTGACTGCTTTTGAGAGGCTACACTTTATCTCCACACTAATCATTCTTTCCACAGCTCAAGGTGGTTGTCATATTTTCTATTCTAAGGTGGTTTTGCAATTATGTCCCCTTTATCGAAGTCCAAAATACTCTTTATGAATGATGATAATGATAATGATAATAATAATAATAATAATAATAGAGCAGCCTCATTCAGGGCACATGGGAATCTTGAAATCAAGAGGACTTAAAACATGTACCTGAGTGTTTTGGTGAATAATAGAGGATTGGAAAGCACAGAGATGCAAGTACTTTTTGCTAGAGAATGACTTTGCTTTTCACATCACAAATATTCTCCCAAAGCTGGAAACCTCTGGAGATGTTTTCTTTTGTTTCTTTAGAACATCGGAGTTATTGCAAAGCTATCACATAGTGTTCCAATGTATTTGTTTGGAAGTACTGTGCTAAAGGACAGTGGGAAACTAGGAAGAAAAAAAAAATATCTCGCCATACCAATCCACTCACTACCTTACTCATTTTGCTTTCATCTTAGCAGAGGCATGCTATTTCATCAAAACGTGTATGACACTGTGTGTCAGGAATAGGGAAGACAGCAAACAATCAGACACTACTTTTCTCAGCAGTCTAGAAACTATTTAATGCATAATAAAAACCTTGATCCCCCAACAAGAAAAATATTAAGGTTTACAGCACTTGCAGTCCCATATAAGTATCTATCTTTGAAGGCAACCTATCGATACGCTTACACAGCTGCATTTTTGCACTGTTCAATCCATGAAACATTATTATAGATCACTCCAAGATCTTCATTTCAGAGCAATTTAAAGAGTCTTATGGCAATGAAATGACACCTTCATGAGAGTCAAATAATCTGAAACTGAATCCACACATTGACGTTTGGGTGTATTTACTTATCGGCACTTAAAGGTTTTGGCTTTAAACACATAGACAAACACTGAGGCAAGGAGGTGAAAAGACAACTGAGGTTTGAGGAAAGGTCTATCCTTTATGAAGGCTTTTAGGTTAACAGGCAGAAAACCGACGTTCCTTGAAATTCTTACCAACACTTATGGAAGAGATCTAGGTTTCTAAACACAGATGCCAAGTATCATTTTTAGATGTTTCCAAGATACAGCCACAACATCCGTGTGGGACTGGCAGATGTGACACCAAACCACTGGGAAACCTAGACCCTTTAAGAGTGATGGCTCCAGGCCAGGAGAAATAACCTGGAGTGCCTAAAGTGACATTAGATGTTCAGATGCCTGAGTGAGTTACCTCACTAGTCTCTACAGCATTTAATTCAAGCAGGGAAGATTACAACTAGATTTAGAGCCAGCCCGGTCCCTCCATCTTCCCCCTTCCCAGCCATTTCATTTGGTAGATAGCCACATGATTTCAGTATGCAGAAAAGAAAGCTGCTTTCTCAGAGTAAATATTTGGAATACTTGGCATGGTATCGGTCCAACAATGGAATAAGCTTTTCAGACTAGTGACCACAAGAGCAAGACTGCACACTAAAAACTGAGCTGCACAGAAGGCAAATAGAAGATAGCCGCATGAAAGCACTAGGCTTTCAAAGTCAGTCAAGTGATTCACAACACTATGTCCCACTATCACTTTAAGAGACCATGATGGTTTCTCTTAAGAAAAGAGCAAAAATCAGGCTCCAATACAGAAGAGCATACATTATGAACTCAAACTCCTGGGGTTTAGGTATCAAAGACATTAACCACAGACATTAACTACTTGATACGCACACTTTCAGAAAGCATTTTCTACCTGCACAGAGATGCCACCCTGTTCTCCAAGGCCGCTATGATTACTGATGGGAACCACCATGATACTGTGAACAAAGGTGACAGTAGCATGGCTTAAGACTCCAAGTTCTCCACCTTATCTTACCCAAGTGTTTTATCAAGTTTACTCTGGTCACTGGCAGGACTTCAAATTTCAAATTCATGCTAGAAATGGAATAGGTCAAAACAAGACACAGACACAGCTGATCTATAGAAAAAAACACTACGCCAAAAGGAACTGTTCTTGTTCCCTTTTGGGCTTTATTACTTTCACCAAAGCACTTCTGTTAGGCAGTCAAAAGTACATATAATACAAAACAGAAATTAGTGTTCAGGAATCTGAAATTAAACCATGTTGGGAAAGCCACACATTGCCAACAGGAAAGACCACTCAAAAATTACTTTGAACATTTCAGTTCTTCCAATTTCTATTTGTGAGCGATGCCCAGCAACACAAACATACCCATACACAATAAATCAGTCTTAGCTGAAGTTTGATTTTTGACCCAATTACATTCTTCTTCCCAAAATAACCTCTCACCAAACAACTAAAAAGGCTGCAGTCAAGAAATGGCCAATATAACCAGGGTCTTTAGCAAACTTACACAGCTCCCTCCACACACAGAAACTGTCGCTTCCATCGCAAGAACTGCAAAGCTGTCTGTGCTAAGTTAACATCTGAACAAGACTTAAGATAGAAGCTCTACATAAATTAGGATTGCATCCAGACCTGAAGCAGGAAACTAGGACTCCTGAGAAAAGAAGAGATATCAACATCCTAAAAAATGGGCAGCAGCTCTTAAATGCATGTGAGAGCCCTCCGGAGAGCAGTCCTAGCCTCTCACCCTCTGACAACGCAGCAGAAGGTGCCTCGGCAGGGTACAGGCGGGAAGAAGCAGCAGAAACAACCCCAGGAGTTCATGGTGGAAGAAATAAAGTCATTTGACAAACAGCAAATTCAAGATGTGAAAGACGGATCCCGGGAAGCAGTAAGCGAGGCTAGGAGAGATGTGCTGTAAAAATCTGGAGCAAGGCAGGCAACGGGGAGTCCCAGAAAGCGATGGGTTGAACAGATGAATCTGCACAGCCTCCCCAAGCATCTCCTGCCACACCTCCCCTATTTCAACCCCGACCCTTTCCAAAAAACCTGCTGGCTTAGTTCATAGTTGAAATAATGGCAGCACGTACCCAAATGGGCGACCTGTTACATTCAGGTGTGCTGGCTACCTACATGACAGACTCAGGAGAGAACTGCAGCCCCCACCCAAGGCAGACATGCTTTGTAAAAGTAAATCTAAGAAAAAAACCCAGGAATAGTTAACGGCCCTTTTCACTCCTTTTATGCTCCTCCTCTTTCCCCTCCCTTCCTCACATACATCTAGTATAGAAGAAAAATGGTTGGAGGTACAATAAAGAAAACCTGATCTAATTACACTGGAACTACAAAAATGAAATACACAAAGATTAAGTGTTGCTAGTATGATTACTTCATCTACCAAGCAACGTAGCATTAAACTTACCTGCTCATTGCTGTAATTTGGCAACTGAAGCAAATGCTTAAAAACAAGCCCTGACAAAATCCACAATAAGTGGGATGAAATGAGGAAGAGGAGGAGGTGAACAAGAGAAAATTACACAAGAGATCAAGATAAGTTGGAGACACACAAATTCACCTGTCTGAGAAGATCCACCTTCTCCTACAGAAGATCTGCAAGCTAAAGTTTCAAGCAAAAGAACTCAGTGGGGAAAAAAAAATCCCCACTTTATAACTAAGTTGTATGTGCTTGGCGCCGCGAGAACTTGTTAAACACAGCTGCTGTCAGACAGACACCCCTGCAAAGAGGACCTGTATGAGTACAGTGGGTTTTTCATTTGTGTAACAATTATTCTTAGGTTTAGAAGCACATAGCTAATGAGGACTCGCTGGCTAGCCAGAGAGCTATTGCAAAGTCCAGGTACTGGCTTTCTGATGTTTATGCCCTTTCTCATCGGCGTAATTCTACCAGATTACACCAGATTTGTGAACTCCAAATACTATGTTATCTGCAAAAGACACAGTCTTCCAAGACACAGGGTCCATTTACCAAACAATAACATCCAAAATGCTTCCAACATACAGAATCCCATTTTAACATTGTTCTGGTATTAAGGCAGAGACACAGCAGGGCTCCCCTCTCATAAATGCATATGGCATTTTAAAAAGCAGTGCATTACAAATTCCCCCGACAGCTACTGAGTCATTCAACAGAGGCTCACTTTATCTTAGTTCTGTCTCTCCTACCTAGGCACATGCTCCATAGTCAGTGACAGGAAGATCGAAGTTCCTCATGGTCATAAGGAGGCAAGTCGTGTCTCATTTATATTAAAGATATGCATACTTTTGGTAAGTTTTTCAGACACAGTTGATGACAGCTCAGCACCACCAAGGTTAGGCACTGGCCACTGCTAGGAAGAGAACTCAAAGAACAAGAAGTTCCTTGTGTAGAGCATCCTGGATTGCCTGTGTTTTACCAACACGCAAAGACCGTATGTCTTGCCAAACACTTTTAGGCGTACCGTGCATAAAAGGAAGCTGGATGGTATTTCTTTTCTGTTCATACAGCAACAGACCATCACAGTCCATAAATTTTCTGGTACTTCGTCTCTAATACTTGCTAACGAAGCGTTCACCAGTACAGGGAGCCAGGAACTTGACTGAGATTTTAATTCATTGCTTATCATTCTGCAAAACTACTTCAGCACCCACCAGCTTCATGCAATGGCTGCAATACCAAAAAGGCAACTAGTACTCTGTTGTAGAGAGAACCAGCACCTGCATTTAAATTCTGCAGGCACATACCAGCTCGCTTCTGAACGGGGTTTACCCAGCCTTTCAGCTTTTGTTCAGTGCCCTCCACGCACTGCTGGTAGTTACTGCTTCTGGCCAGAGCGACTCTAAGGTAGTTTGGCTGCTCGTCAGGAATTAATTCTGTGCCACAGAAATTCACTGAGAGACGAATGGCTGAAAAAATAGCCAACCAAAGGAAACAGGCACTACAGTCTTCCCAGCAGCTGGGTTCAGGCTCCATTTTTAAGGCTGACCTCTAAGGTCAATCAACATCTTCAAGGCTTTGCTCCACTTTCTGCATGGAACACACATGGACCACAAGTGAATTGTTTCACACACGTAAAGAGGAAGATATGAAGCAGCCACTAGTTAAAAGGACCCCTTGTCCGAAAAGCAAAAATACCAATATCCTTCCCAGGGTCATTCAGTCTGACGCACAGATTGATCAGCATTGCCCTGTGCTGGAATTCACAGCACGCAAGGCTCCTAGAGCGGAGCAGGCTTCGAGCATGAGTCTCTACCAAAATAAAATTGCAGTGTGTGCAGCTGAAGGGGATTTGAAGAGGTCACCTAACCCAGCTGTCCCCAACTTTTGGCAGCTAAGCTTCTCCATCACCTTTAACTTCTCTTCATCACAACCATTAATTTCTTGCCCCCTACCCCCCTCCATTTTTTGCACAGCAACATAATGTTCTTTGGCTCCTCCTTGCCCACATCTCATAAGGGTGCATTTCCCACCAGGGACCCAGCACTCCGGTCCTCAGTGCAGGAGCACCAAACCCCAATCCTTCCCACAGGCATCTGCCAGGATCTTTTCTTTCTGAGTTCTTTCCAGCAATAGAGATTTCACAACTCCCATTTGGCAATGGAAAGCTTTTTCCAAAGCTTTCCAGCTCTCCCTTCTGCAACTTAAATCCGTAACTTCTTGTCCCCTGTACAGTGGGCACAGAGAGCAGTTCACTCCCTTCTCCTCTTGCAGCAGGCTTCCAGGTGTTCCCTACATAGAACAACCTTCATTCTGTAAACCTGCATTTGGTAATGTTTTATAGACACCCCTGTGAATTTTTTCACTCAATTTTTCTTACTTCCCTCCAGGGAAAGGTGTTTCTTAAAAGGTGATGCCTTCAGTTGCATGCCATAGTCCAACTCATACTGAGTAGAATCATTTTGCAGGAGTGTATATGCATCCCCATGTAGCGTGTATGCGTCTCCATCTAGTGTGCTTGCTTTTTTCTTTTGGGGTCAGATGGAAGGGAAAGGTTTGGGGTTGTTTTTTTTTTTTGCAATTACCTAAAACTGACTCACATTCAAGTCTGCAAACTGCTAAGTGGAAGCACTAGACTTCTGGTTATTATCAAAACAAGTATTTGGTAGGAGTACAGGCAAGCCTAGGGCTTTCTTTCCCCTTAGATGTTTTGCCAACCTAGCTGTGTTAATGAATAGCATTAAAGAAGAGACTCCAGCCTAAGTAGAGAGGCGCAAATGAATGTAGGCAATAATATCACAAAAAATGGAGGCTGTTGTGGTTGATCTTATTCAAAGAGAGGGATTAAGAGTACCAACAGACTCCTCCCTTCCAGACTAAATTGCAATCCCACTAGAAAAGATGTTGCCAACCTTTTTTTGGTGTTGATACTCCTATTGCACTGGGAAGAAGTCAGGAGCCAACTAAATAGGAGGTAAGCAGGCAGTTTTACCTGCCCTGTGAGAATATGCTCCCGCCCAGGAGTCCTCCGCTATTCCACTATCCCCCACGCTGGATCAGGCAGAAACCTGAACACAAAAGAACATGACTCCATTCTCTCTTTAGGGACCTGTATCTCAGGAAAGTTAATGCCAATGAACAAGACAAGGACAGGTCTGCAGGAGGAGCGGGGGAAAAAAAAATAAATAAAAAGGAAAGCTGTAAGTTGGTTATTTCAGGTCACTCAGTAAAACCAAAGCATCTGTGTAATGCTGCAAGGTTCATATTTAGAACTGAATTCATGAGGCTCAGAAAGGGAGCTTACAAATGCCACAGTACACTTCAGACCATTCTTAAAGCTTTTTGGCCTGAACCCATCACTTTAAAAGCCAGCAATTTTTTCACCAAGCCCACCCCTCCCACACACCTCCTTGTCACAGAGCAGCGATACAGCCAACATTTCTTTCCAAACAAATTAAATCCACTTTTTCTTGAAGGAAGAGGGTCAAGAGGATAAGGGCACCACACTTTTAAAAAGGACATTAAAAAATAATTATGCTAAACCACATATCAGCACAAATTAAACGAGAGACACTGAAATGCCTGTTTTCAACTTGCTTAAATATTCAATTAAAAAAGCCATCTAGGAAAAGTTTTATTAAAATAAATCAACTAAGGAAATGCTCATTAAACCAATCTGAAACCCATAATCTTTTTGGATGTTCCTTCTCTGAAAAGTAAGTCTTCACTCTGCCATTATAAACCCAACCATGTCCTCAATGGACGTGCCTTCCTTCGCAGCAGCAGAGGACCAGGGGAAGCATCTTGCAACCCTGCTTGTTGGCCTAACCTCCCAGCATCTAGCTATTTGCAGCCAAGACACTTCTCAAGGTACAAGTCATGCCACTGCCTTTGGAGTTCAGCTTAAGACACACTGCTGTAAGGTTCTTAAAAAATAAATGCAAATTCAGTCCTTTCACAGCAGGAAGAGAAGGGGGCTCATAGAATGTTTTCTGATAAGTATTTGGGCAGGAAAGCTTGAAAGGAATCTGGCAGCATTTGGCAGCAAGAGGTGTCATACCACCAAAAGACCTTAAGCTAGCCAGTTTGGTTTCCACCATCAAAAACAATTAAACTTGAGAGGACAAAGAGCAAACTAAACTCAAAGTACATCATATTCCAGATTAAGCCATCTCAGTTCCTAAGAGAGATCACGTAAACATCCTTGCTACAGTGCTAGCTATATATGAAACATATCCATTTTCAAACAGTTGTCTTTTCTATGGGTAACAGCGATGCCACACTCAAATTCAACATGAAAAACATTCACGTTTCAGAAGACTTAGTTGTGAACAGAGGCTAGTAAAAGGCATGGCACTCTGTCCCTTGACAGAAGTCTGGCCATGGGGTGGCCAGGAAAGCAAAAGACAAGATAAAAACCTCAAAACACAAGATACCAAGAGCCACCTCAATTCCATGATCCCAGTGATGAGTGTATTTCACTGGAAATGGGGGGGTGGAATCAGTAAGGACCTGGAATCTGGCACAAATTCTCACTGCTGCTTATAATTTTAGCCAAAGGTACTATACAGGTAAAGCGAATTAAAAAAATATAATAATTCCTTGAAATAGAGACGAGAGCCTCATGCTCCCTAGGAAGAGAGGGTCTCCAACCCTCTGTATCGTGAGCAACCCCAGGAAGCTGTCTAAGGAACTGGAGGCATCATCCTCTGTCGTGACCACCAGAAGGAAAAACACAGCTACTCAGCGGGCCTGTGCAGTTTGGGTCACAGCACCTTCACTGCACTCAAGAAACGAAAACCTTTCTTTCCCTTTGGTTTTAACCCTCTCACAGCTCAAACTTAAAGCAGAGGCTGGCTATATGGCTAATAACCAGGGGTCACAGGCACCAGATGGACACAAGAGGAAGAGTTCAGCTCAGACACGCTGGTAGGGAGCCCGAGACTGCAGGAAAGCATTTGGAGTGAGGGGCCATGGAAAAGTACACACTGTGCAGCATAACGTTGGATCAATCAATGACAACTGCAACTGGGAGACGAACATTTGCATTACGCATTAAAGACGCATGCATTAACCATACAGCCACACATCTCTGCTCAGCCAGGAGGAGGAACAGTGTTCTCTGTTCCTCTGAATGCTACCAGTCAGGCTAATGGGTTTAAAAATCTACCTTTATCAAATAAACTGATTATAGCTGTGTTATTTACCGGGTGTCAGCCTCTATGAAAATTCAGGTCCATAAGCAGTCCAGGCTATACCACCACCAGGAACCTGAAAGCTGACCCAGTGGGAGAGGACTGAAAACTGATAACATAATTCATATGATGGTTTAGCGTTAAGAGAAATGACAGGCTTTTTTTGAACGAGCACATAATGCACACATTTCCACCATCATGTTCCCCTGAAAAGACCAAATCTGCATTTGAAGTACTGACAACTTTGAATATCCAGGAGAAAAAAAGCGTTCTTTGTACAGAGTTAAGCTTAGGCAAATCTTGCAACAGTAATTACAAACACTGCCTCCCCAAGCCATCTGCTGTGGCTTTTATAACTCCTGGAAGGGCAGCAGGCAGCGCCGGTGGAAGAGGAGAAGAGACACACATCTCCGCAACTAAAGCCAGGCTGTGCAGAAAAGCTGCGGCGCTGGTCTGACCCAAATGGGAACTTACATCCTGGTTATCCAGACCTCCTTCAGCTTGCAGATACCACCAGAGTTCACATAGCGGAGGAAAAAGCTGGATCTGCAGCCTTTTTGGATCAGAATTAGGAGCCCAGCCTCAAGGCAACTCATAACCCTGAGCAAGCCCAGACAGGCAAGAGCCCAGCACGAAGAGTCCCACCAGGACCTCATCCCACAGATGAGCAAACTTGTGCTCTGACGTCAGTCTGAGCAACCCAGCTTTCACACACAGACAAACTTTACAGACACCAGCACAGCCAACAGCCCTGCACACCTCTCCTCCAAGAAGCGATGCCAGTAACATGGGCAGAATAATTTCAAACAAGCTAAATTCATCCTTTATGAGGACGCATAGGGTCCAGCATGATGTATGCACCTGCATGCCGTGACCACTGCATCTGCAAAATGTTTCCATCAGCACAGGTACAGCTAGAAGAAGAGGCAGAAAGACGTGCTCACCCACCCCTTGCTCACACAACCACAAGTTTTAGTGGCAGGCCAAGCTGCGGGCACTTTGAAAATCCCACTTTTGCAGTACAGCTGGAGACAATGCTGATTAATTGTTTTCCCATCCATAAAAAATTACTACAATACGCACTTCATAGGGTTGTCACAAGGATGATTTAACATCTCTGAAGAGCTTTGAAGAAGAAATAGTGACTATTGTTCTGAGTACTATAGAATTTCAAAAGATCTCACATGAATTTTGCACGATCGTGCATGTGTGACAGTTGCAGCACCAATAGATTATTTTTCTCCACAAAAAAGCCTCACAGAAGCTCATTTACTCTGCTTTGGCCAGAAATTTATTTTGTTTTGCTCATTAATATATCCTAAATAGATATCAACTTTGACTATTTAATTAATAGATTCAGGTGCTGTTTCTAGTCTCTCTTAATTAAGGGAAACATTGCATTTTTGACAAAGAACTCAGTTTAGGCTGTCAGGGTTCCTAACAAACACACTATAATTACCTAAGTAATGCTAATGCATGAGAACAACAACGGGGGGTGGGGGAGAGAGGGGAAAAGCAGCAACTAAAAATTTCACTGAAAACCCATTTCCCTTACAGCAAATGAGAAAGTCTGTCTGCATGGAGGAGAGGTGCTACACACAAAAAGAGGCCAATGTCATCCCGCTTACACCTGACCATTAAAGAGCTCTTAACACTACTGCAGAAACATTGTAAAGGTTTTAAGTAGTTCTTTCTGCATGAATAATAGGCAGCGAGCGTTGGATTCTAAATATTCTGCCATACACTTGGATCCACCTCTTCTGTAAGCAAAATTGCTACAATCCCCCTCCAAATGAGTAAGGAATCTATATGCCCTTTCTTCTCATAAAACATAGCGAGATCAACACCTACTTCAAGGATATGCTTTTTTTTTTTTTCTGAGCAGTCTCAAACTACAGCAGTAAATCACAATTAGGCAACAAGGTTGTACCCAAGGTGTGGTACATTGACCCTGGCTGGACACTGGGTGCCCACCACAGCAGCTCCATCGCTCCCCTCCTCAGCTGGGAAGGGAATAGAAAATACAATGGAAGGCTCCTGGGCCAAGATAAGGACAGGGAGTTGCTGACCAATTACTGTCACGGGCAAAACAGACTCAACGTGGGGAAATTAGTTTAATTTATTACCAATCAAATCTGCGTAGGGTAATAAGAAATAAAACCAAATCATAAAACAGCTTCTCCCTACCCCTCCTTTCTTCCCAGGCTCAACTTTACTCCCATATTCTCTTCTTCCCCCTCCCCGAGCGGTACAGGGAGAGATGGAGAATGGGTGTGGTCAGTTCATCACACATTGTCTCTGCCACCCCTTCGTCCTCAGGGGGAGGGCTCCTCACACTCTTCCCCTGCTCCAGCATGGGGTCCCTCCCACAAGAGACAGTCCTCCACAAACTTCTCCAACGTGAGTCCTTCCCATGGGCTGCAGTTGTCCACAAACTGCTCCAGCCTGGGTCCCTTCCACGGGATACCATCCTTCAGGAACAGACGGCTCCCATGTGGGTGCCCCACGGGGTCACAAGTCCTGCCAGCAACCCTGCTGCAGCTTGGGCTCCTCTCCCCACGGGGACACAGGCCCTGCCAGGAGCCGGCTCCAGCGTGGGCTGCCCACGGGGTCACAGCCTCCTTCAGGCAGCCCCCTGCTCTGGCGTGGGGTCCTCCATGGGCTGCAGGTGGAGATCTGCTCCAGCGTGGAGCTCCATGGGCTGCAGGGGCACAGCCGGCCTCACCATGGGCTTCTCCATGGGCTGCTGGAGAGTCTCTGCTCCGGCACCCAGAGCCCCTCCTTCTGCCCTGACCTGGGGGTCTGCAGGGCTGTTCCTCTCACATCTTCTCACTCCTCTCTCTGGATGCAGTTGCACAGGTTCCCCCCCACTTCTTACATGTGCTGTCCCAGAGGCGCTACCACGGCTTGTGATGGGCTCGGCCTTGGCCAGCAGCGGTTCCATCTTGGAGCTGGCTGGCATTGGCTCTATCTGACATGGCGGACGCTTCTAGCAGCTTCTCACAGAAGCCACCCCTGTAGCCCCTCTGCTACCAAAACCTTGCCGCGCAAACCCAATACACCAGGGTGAATACCAATCTGGCTGAGTGAACTACCATTTCTACTACACAGAACATCAAAGGATCTTTAAACTCTTTGGGACACAGACCACATCTTTTGTTTGGAAAGCAAACAGCACATCACTGATACTACTGCAAGATAAACAACAGTATTAGGACTAGTCAGTACACTGTTTTCATTCCCCATCCAAGGTGCAACAAAGTTTCTTCTCTCTATTTTGTACTAGCTCTCTACCAAGGAACTGGTACCTACAGGTGCACAAAAACATGCACCATTGCAGCAGCAAGCCTTACAGAGCCAAAGTCCCAAGATTCCCAGGGGAATCGGCAGCCCAAAGTGATGTGCCTGCTCTCCCAAAAAAAACGCATGGAGGAAGTTGCATGCCTGAGAACAGCAAAGAGAGAAGAAGGAAAAAAATAAAGTGACACAGCAGCTGATTTACCAACAGCACCCACAAGGCGATGTACCATCAATCCCAGCTTTCCCAAGGTTTATACCTGATAGAGATGAACAACTGTAGGAGATAGTTCAGGGTGCCAAGACTATACCAACCCTCTCATAAAACACTGGCATGAAACAGAAAGGCGAGACCTATCAGCTCCTTTGCCCATCGGTCCGAGGGCAGCATCCTCACGTAGCTTAAGCTGTACATCGTTTTGATACAGCTTTCCTTGCCTTTTCCCTGGAAGGTATCATAACCTTCACCCAGCACTTCCTTGGTAATGCACCAGGGTACCCTGGCACAGCCAGTCACTGCCCACTCCTACTAAAACTGTTTGGGTTTTGCATGATTTTACAGACAGAAAAAAAGAGTCACTGTGGCTCTCAGTTCCTTCTTACAACACCAAATACTCATTTGGACAAGAACCCAAGCCTCCTGCTTCCCAAGACAAATGTCCCATTGACTAAACTGCACAGTTATGCTGTCTATCCCGTGAAAGGTTAGACAGCTACAGGTAAAGACACACCAGAAGGAGGTGCTGTCATGAAGGACCGGATCCAACTCCTAGATTAGTCTTTACAAAAGAGACAAGCATTTCTTTCATTTTTGCTGTGACTTGCATGTAACAGCTGTTAAGTGCCCAGCTTCTCATCACTGTCCTGTCTTGCACACTCCTAAACGTGTCCAGACTCAGAGGCACAAAGAAATTTTATATGTAAACCATAAGTATCTGTTGATTTTAGGAGCATCAAAAATACACGTTAGCCAGGGTATGTTTCCTTTTTAGGCATTTGAAATTTGGACTTCTGCAATTAATAAACCAGAACAAGAAGCGGAGATTATTGTTTCGGCACGCCAGCAAATGAAACAACTCCTAGATTATCCTGATTTTACCTATAGGTGCCTGTGTCCTAGCGATAATCAGCCCCCAACTTAGGTGCTGACTCAATCCTGGAATCCTGACGTGATCACGTTATCAGATGGTAAATCGATTTTAATGTAACACTTTTAAGAGTATCTTCATCAAGCACATGGCAGAAGTCTTGGGATTAGTGTTTCTTTTTCTCATTTTACATTGGTTAGTATTACAGGTAAACAAGAAGTTTGGATAACACCTTCCAATGCCTTTCCATTCCCTTCCTTTTAGTTTTACTTAAAAAGATGGTATCAATTACTCATTAAGAGCTACCCACAAGCAAATGTTTCCTGGTGTTAGCCTGAAACACAAGTATAGACAGAAAATCCTTATTACTAGGGGCTTGGCACCAGAAGGTAGTGGAACAGTCTGAGATACAATGAAATTTTGGTTTCCCTTTGCTTTTCGTAATTTCTTTTGTTCTTTATCTTGTAATACTCAAAATACCAATTGCCTAGTCACCTGTTCTTTGTTCAGGCACTGACTATAAACAGATTTATACGCATGTACCAACACTCAGTATTAACACTAAAAAAAAAAAAACACTGAAAGAACAAGACATTTTTAGTCATTATAGATGATAATGATGTTTCTTTGTCAGTATCTTGGCCATTCTATCAAGAATTATGTTCCCAGAAACCAAAGGAGTAAGACTGAATGCAACCTTTCTTTGGGGTGGGTTTTTTTTTGTATCTGCATAAAGCATAGAAGCAGCCTACCATAATTTATGGCTATCATAAATTTAGTATAGGTGAACTCATTACAGTTAACAGCAATACTTTATTCGTACCGGTTCCCCACAAAATGTAAGCCTCCAATCCAATTATTCCATAATAGTTTTGTAAGTAAACAAAACACCATTTAGGATTTGAAAACAATGCATCTTTCTGCAAATAGAGGTTGAAAGAAAAACAAAAAAAATGAAGCTAGCATAGGACTGTGCAATAGTTTCATTTTGTAAGAAGATTAACACAGGACAGAAAGCCTTGGTTGAGAAAAGAACATACACTTTATGCTGGTAGAGTTCCCTGCAATTATAAGTGGAATTTTGTCCAGCTTGTTAATGTATCTCTTCAGAGACAAAAGAAATCACATTGGGAAGAGGAAATAGCATCCTCATTTCTGTCCAACATCACCTCAACTAAAGCCCATTCTGATTTCAGCCCTTGTCAGATACAAGTCATGCACCCTCGACCAAGCTATCTGCAATGTATTGTTAAACTGCAGTACAAAGTTTTGATAAGTGGTCCTGCCATTTTAATCGTGCTCAGCAGGGACAGTCTGGTCAGGTGTTCTTCCTTGCTTGTTGAATTCAAGCTATATTTGGAGACCAACTGTTCTCTATCCTTCTTTCTCCAATTAAGTGTCTGTATAAGGGTGGAGAGGTGAAGGTGGGAATCAAGAGAGAAAGAAATAATGAGACTTTCTTAGAATACATAAGATTGCCCTTAAAAAAGGATGAAAAAAGGTACTGAATGTAATGCACATAATTTTAATTGCAATGGTTCAGTAAAATAGATGTGAATGGGAAGAAGACTAGAGTACACAGAAGGGAAAGAAAAGCCAAGGCTCCTGTGAAAGTTACAGGAAAGACCAGAACATTTATGTTTAAAATCCAAGGGCCAAAATTGCTCAGGGCACGAGAAGCTCTGTAACAGCCCAAGCAAGTTCACGCCAGGTTACAACAACAACTCCAGTTAACGTCTTCATCTCATATACAGCTGCAGTCTTGAAAGAAAATGAATAGAAACCATATAGGGTTTACTGCTTGCAGAACCAAACTTAAAAAAAAAAAATACACATACCTATCTGTGATTATGTTGAACTTTACCCAAATGACCTGTAGTTCAAGTAAAGAGCCTCAAGTGAACAGTGTCACCACAAAAGAAACACTGCCAAGACAAGTGGAGAGCTTACCACTTTTCTCCCAAACATGCCTGTACCTATCAGCAATTCACTGATGGCAAACATGCGATCTTGGACTCTAGCCTATTTCCCTCAGAGCAGGAGACGGGGAAAAACCATGAAGTTTATTTTGGACTTGAAATTAATGTGTTTGATAACATGATGAGCTAATGAGATTATTGCTGTTTTGAGGAAGGAACAGCAAGATTACCGCAAACTCTGCCACTTTCCTTTCTCGTTCCATACCTGCTCTCTGCCTAATCAAGGAGGCAAGATGAAGATTGAAAGAGGGAAAAAATATTGGAGGGGAAGAACATACAAGTGTGGCATATAAATAGGTAACACTCAGCCTCAACACAAAAGTTCCCTTAGAATACAGCATATTAAAAGCTGTAAGGGGATAATCAACGTGCTTATTGATTTAGATGCCTACACATTCAGTGAGCAGCTTATTAAAACCATCAGCATCATCTGAACAGCATCCCGGCACAACAGCATCCCATTGGGTTGCCGCTCTCAGATCAATATGGTTTGCTCTTCTCCATTTTGCACTCGCAAGCCGTACACCCAGGTGCAGCCTGCCTCTTCGGAAACGGGTTTTCCTTCTATTTTTGTTGTTGTCGTTGTTTCAAACCGCTCTCCCACTTTTCGCCCATCCTCCTCCCTCCCCAACAGGCCCAGCGGAGAGCGCGGCGGAGAGCCCAGCGGCCATCCTCCTCGGCCGCCAGCCTGCGCCTCCGTCACCCCGCACCCCCGGGACAGCGTCCATCTCACCCGGG
The DNA here is from genome assembly GCF_964289735.1 of Phaethon aethereus. Taxonomy (NCBI): domain Eukaryota; kingdom Metazoa; phylum Chordata; class Aves; order Phaethontiformes; family Phaethontidae; genus Phaethon; species Phaethon aethereus. The sequence goes on along the minus strand of NC_138575.1, from coordinate 123,056,152 downwards.
AGGCGAGGATGCATTTCGGCCGGGGCCCGGCCGCGGGGACTATTGTGCCGCTCCCCGCACCACCGCCAGCCCCCCCGCCCGGGGTGCCCCTCGCCGCCGGGCCCGGGCCGGCCGCCCCCCCACACCCGCCCGCCGGTGCACAAAGGGCTGCGCCTGCCGGCGGCACCGGCTCCGCGGCCGCCCGACCCCGCCGGGTCCGGCTCGGCTCCTCCTGCCGCCGCAGCGGGGGGCGGGCGCACCGGGGCCTTCCGCGGAGGGGTCGGCACGGCAGGACACGGCGCGGACCGGGCAGGGTCCGCTGCCCGCCTTCTTCCCCTCCGCAGCCCGGCACCCGCGCCTCACCGGTGGCGCGGCACCAACCTGCAGTCCCCGCCGCCGCCTCCTCGGGAAGAACCGGAGCTGCCTCTGCCCGCCTCAGCCTCCAGCCCCGGGGCGGGCGGCCTTGCCCGCCTCCGCCTGCTGCTGTCCGCGGTTCCCCACTCGGCGGCGGCGGGCTGGCTCGGGGCCGCTGCCCTCGGGAGGCGGAGAAGGGGCGAGCGGGGCGGGCGGCGGCGGCTGCGGGAGCCTCGCTCATTGAGTGCGGCAGCCCCAGCTGTCGCCGCCGCTGCTCCCCGCAGCCGCTACTTCCTGTGCAGCGATGGTTCAGTTCCTCCCGGGCCGCTGGGGGCAGGAGGGGCGGGGGGCGGAGGAGGAGGAGAGGGGGAAGGTCGGGTCAGATAGCGGGGGCGGCAGCCGCCGCCCGCCCCCGCCTCGCCCCGGCCAGCGCGGCGGCAGCCCCACCGGCTGCTCTCACCACAGCGCGGCGGGACGCGGCCGCCCCGCGCGCAGCCGCCTCCTGCGCGCCCCCCACGGCGGGGCGGCCGCCAGGGGGCGCCGCCGCTCCCGCCCGAGGCGCCCCTCACCGCGGTCCCGCTCCTGCGGCGACCGTTGGCGGCGGGGGAGGGGAGCCGGTGTTCCCCGCCGGCGACCGCCCGGCCTGGGGGGAGGTGTGCGGCGCCCCCGCGTCTCCACCGCTCGGTCGGGGCCGAAACGCCGCTCCCCGCCGCTGAAAGCCCGCTTCCTCCTCCTCAGGGAGCGGCGGCGGCCCCTGCCCCCGGCCCCTCTGTGAGGAGGGGGAGCCGCCTCGCTCGGGCACGGCCGCTCACCGGAGCCATGGCTCGCTTTCCTGCTGGCTGCCCTCAGGGAGAGCAGTCTGCGTCCTCCCGCCCGCCCCCGGCAGCGCGTCCCACGGCCGCTGCGGCAGGGCGGTTTGCGGGGGCCTGATGCCGCCGGAGCCCGGCGCTGCTGCCCCTCGGGGCTGGGAGCGGGCGGGCGGCCGCCGGGGCGGTGTCGGGGAAGCTCCCGGGTACGTACACTGGGACGGGGGATCTGCGTGGAAGAAACGCGAAGATGGCACCGTCAGGAATCAATAACGGAAATTCTCAGTCGCGCAGCAAACCGCTACGTAACGGTATTAATAAATAAAGATACAATCCCGGGTCCGCATGAAGAAAGAGCGGTAACGTGGGGGCTCTGGGCTGTAGGGGCGACGCTCCGCATGCAGTAAACCGGCTGCCCTGCCAAGGACTGGGCTTGGTGGAAGCCCTTCATGAAGGGAGCAGGATCTCACCTGGTTTATCTGATTTCGAGCAAATGTAACGCCACAGACCGACAATATCTTTGTGTTCCGACATGTACCATAAAGAAGCAGGTCAGAACACATCGAAGGGAATACAAGTTTGGTCCGTTTTCCAGAATACATCTTGAAAGATAACGTTTATTGTTTGGAATCCTACTCGTTCTCCTCAGGGTGTGACAGGACTGCATGCGGGGGCTGCAGCAGCTGCGTTTGTCCTGCCAGAGAAATTCAACTGGGTGAGGCTTTTATGGGTGATAACGAGGAAGGGTAAGGAGGTCTTCCTCTCCTTTCTTGGGTGCAGCATGAGGAAGTATCAAAGCTTGGAAGCTACAAATCTTTTATTAAAAAAGAAACCTTAAAATTGGAACAACATTTTCAAATACCAGTAGCTAGCGTTATCCTTCAAACACCTTACTGATGCCACTAAATAATTGGGTTTACTTTTCACGATGGTGAGTGCTTGCCACTCTCAGAGCTTTTTGTTCGAGATTGCATATGTTTATTACCTCTGAAAGTCCGTTCCTTTTATTTGGTTCCACAATACAGATTTTGAGGAGACTAATGTCAGGCAGTGACATGGAAAGACAGTGGTCACAGTGCACTCTGGATCATCACAACAGAGCAAATACTACCCTCTGCAGTTATGGGAGACCTGTAAAAAAAAAGGGGGGGGGTTAGCTGTTATTTAGGTCCCAAATGTCCCCCTCTTTCGCCTACTGTTTGTGACATTCAGAACATCATAATTCGACCTACTTTAGAAAAGTACACACAAGTAATATCTAAATATTTACGTTCTGTGTTTACTTGAAGTGCCATTAAATCTCTTAATTGCTGTGCATTTGCTAACATTGCAGAAGTCACTACTGGCTTCCAGTTGTATGTGAGTTCTAGTATGAGGCAGAGATTCTGCCCTTAGATCAGGTGTGTAAGCTGCTTTTTCTTCTATCTCCTCCAGCACAGCCTCTAACTGGCAGTTCTGATAAGCCTTATCTAATGCTGCTCAGCCCATGCCAGCTTGGCCAATCACAAAATCTTTGGCCAGTCTCCTGTGCTGGTGTAGCTTTATAGTAGGCTGCCATAAATTACAGCAGCCTCTGTGGCTTCCTGGAGAACATCACAGGTGATTTCAGTCCCTTGCGTAGCTCAGAACTGAGATAGGACAAAGTTAATTTAGCATTCCTCTGAAGGTCCCAGTGCTGAGCCTCCTGTTTTCTCTTTGTTTTCCACACTGATAGTACACAGGTATTTGCAGCTTATTTTTCTGCAACTTCTGGGTTTGCACAAGGATGCACATAGAGTACAGCTTCCATTTTTCAGCTGTGTGAACTTTTAGTATGCTTCACAAGTCTGCTTCCAAGTAAGAAACAGCTCACTCAAGGAAATGATCTAATAGACGTAGCTTATGACAGTTTGATTGCAGAAAGAGAGCATGACATAATTTCTTCAGTCAGAAGACTTTTCAGATTGTATCACTAACAGGAAGACAGTTAAGCTTGCCTGACCATTTCTGGTCTACATGAATTTAAATTACAATAAAGTATAAATTCCCTATTTTTGTTTTATATACTGGCATCCTACTTTGCAGTGCTTACATACTTATAGCATCCAGTGAGAGTGTTGTGCATATAACAATCAAATGATCAAAACTAAAATCTGAAAGGATGGTACATTTATGGGGTATTTTAGCATGAGACAGGTAAGAGAAAGAAAAGAAAATACCTTTAAAGTTTGTGAATAAAAATGGTGAATACAGAAACAGCCTTTAAAAAAATCCCCAAAGGTAGCACCTATAAAGTTTGCCAAGAAATTAGTTTCCACCTTCATGTTCAGGTGTGTTCTGACATCTTACTGGCAAATAGCAGCTGGTAAGAGAGCTCTGTGAAGTGCTGCCCATTACTTCTGGAGTGAAACTGAGAGCAACTGTCCTGGTATTTACTCATCGTTTCCAGGCTTAAAATGAGCTCCTCCACAGGAGCAACGTGTGCTATGTGCATGAAGCAAGATTTCAAATAAAGCACTACTAGCCTTTTCTATTGAGCGAAAACCACTTAAAATATCAAAGTGGTTGAAATCTACTTAAGAACATCAGGAAAGCAGCTATTTCAGATCACCCCAACAGGTCTGCAAGGTCTGCTGGAAAGAAAGTCTCTTACATTGATCTTTGGTCATCTTGTCAATTGCTCCGAAAATGCGGATATAATTAGGAGAAGCAGATCTTCTCTCCGCCTGAAGAGACTCTCTTAGTTTTTGAAATGTATCCCTTTTGTACCCATCACACCTGCTATAGCCACCCCGCCTCCAAATCTCATTCTGGTTTCTCAAACCAATAGTGAGAAATCACTGGGGGACATTTCCATGTTAGTTTTCAATACTGAGCAGTGTCTGAGTCACGTTCAACACCTCAGTCCAAAGGCAGCTCCTCATTACTTCCCATCAACTTCAGTGAAGCCCTGATTAACTTGTGGAGTGAGCAGAAGCCGGGCAACCATTTGTAGTTTTGTACATCAGGTATTGCACAAGCCACAGCATGTCAGCTGCTGAAAGGTCAAGGAGACTTGAAGCTGACGCTGAATTGGGTCTCATCTATACTTGGAAATTCAGGGCCGCTCTGGCAAGCACAGATACGCAGCTTTGGTCACGTGAGTGAAAGCACAACATAACACCACCACTGTTATTTTCTAGTGTTGACACATCCTATCCTAAATTTAAGCTCTAATTAATTTGATGTCTTAACCAGAAACACAAGCCGATGCAATGCATTAATGTGCAAACGATACAAAAGATACGGAAAGCCAGAATTCATCTCCTGAAGAGGTTAATACTTTAAATCCAACCTAACTGAATATCCGCTTAGCTTACCAAATGTTCAACATTGCCTTTGTAATCATTACTACAGTATTCTCTGCTTTGTTCTGTTCTTGGTAGTGTTGTGCTGTTGATACTGACAAATGAACAGAAACCTGTACTATGAACACAGCTTTCTAACTATTACCTGAAATGCAATTAGTGTTACAGCTGATATTTCTTAATGCATAAAACATTTTTTTTTCACTTTGCAAAAGTGTAGTCAGCTTTCATTTGGTCATTTTTGAGTTAGATGAGCATTAAAAAAAGTCCTATCATCATAATTACTAATACTTCCAGTATGTTAGAAGAAATATGACTAGAAACAAAGAAGCCACAAGCTAGAAATACATATAATAGCAGGCATTTCAGAAGGGACTGCTGATTTGGAGTGCCTAACTGTGCATGCTTTAAGGGCCCAGCTTTTCAAAAGCTGTTGAGTTTGTATAAACAGTTCCCTTCCAGATGTCTCCATTACAGCTTGATTTTTTTTGTTCTCTCTTTTCGCAGTTCTAGTGTTGGCCTCCATTAGGAATGAATTGAGAAAGTCTGATAGACAGGGTTGCTTATGAGACTGGGACAAAGGAAATCCTGTTTTAGGAATGCCAGATCATTTCAGCCCAAGGTGACATCTCTAGATTTTCATCTCCATGCGCATAGCTGAAAACAACTTCAGACAGCTAAGCAAAATTTAAGCAGAAAACTTAGGCACCGCTCTGAGCTGGGAGGAATGAAAGGCAGCTTAAATCCCCTTCATGCACTTTAGACACCTAAGTGCTTAACTACCATTGTGGTGGGAGGTGGACTTTAAATCATATTAAATACAAATGTAATTTAATTTGTATTTTCCTGATGCCTTGTACATTTTTGAGTAAAAACTTAATGAAACTACATACTGCCAGCAACAGAGAAGGATGTGCATATGCTTTATACGTGCATCTCTTTCAAAAGGGTTATGAAGTTTAAATAAATAAATAAAAAGAAATGCAACTTTATACTATGTTATTGGGCAGATTGAGAAAAATCAGATTTGTGTCTTTTCCACTGGAAAATTAATTCTACTTCTTTTACAGAAGAGTCTTCCAATACAAAAATCACATGATGCTGGGAAATAGGTCATGCTGCTCAGCAAAGAACAAAACCTCACACGCTACAAATACCCAATACACATTTTGCTGTAACTGCAGATCCCTACACTTTCTCTTGAAATTCCAATTGTTATCTTCGGATGCTCTGAGGTGAATTTTAGTTCTGTTTGTCTCACAAGGCACTTGGAGCTGAACCAAACACTCTTGACTTCTATTGAAACTGCATATGTTTATGTTTAGTTTACAGCCCTGTAAACTAAGGGCTGTATCTTGTACATCTTCTTAAGGAAAAAATACCCATTATGTTAGTGGGAATTTTTCTGTACAAGGAAAGCAGGATCACAGTCCTATGTGTAATTAAATCTGAGGAAATGCTGGATAAACACTGCTTTGATTTAACCCTTCTTAGCAGTATATGTTTAACCCCTCTTTTAGCGGTATATTTTCAGTGTCAAAAGCCTGAGCAAGGCTTGCTCTCCGAGCAAGGCCTGTTTCCCACTGGTAACACAGGGAGCCCGGCTCAGTGTGAACATCTGTGCTGTAGATGTTGAGTGTTAGGTGAAACGAATCCAGCACATGCTGTGTTGTGTGGCTGCAGAAGTGTGGGTCTGGAAGGGGCCCTGGAGATCGCTTAGCCCAGTGCTCTTTCATCTGCTCCAAGGGCTACATAATCACCTCAGATAAAATTAAGGGATCTTGTAATGCACCCACACTGGTTTTCATTTACAAAGAGCGAGCCTTAGGTTCAGCTTTGAGTATCTCTTTACCATGTTTCCTTTCATGAACTTGCTTACTTTATTGCTTGCATGCATGGAAAGATGCATGTACAGCTGATGCTGAGTTTTAGTGGCCCATTCCATCAACCACCTTCTGACAGCTTGTGAATTGTGTGTGGTTCTCAGACCACAGTATGAAAAAGACTGACTTCACCTATAGAAAACATCTATACAAAAGAGCATGATGGGATAATAAAAAACCTACTAAATACATAGGATCAAGGAAACAGAGCTGAGTTTACTCGAGATTCTTAATTCTGCACGTTTTTATATTTGCCATAGATGTAGGAAGCGGATTTGACATCATTTGAGTCTTCAAAGCAATTCTAGAAGCTTAGTCAATTGATTTTCCTTTGCATTGCCACAATGGTGGATGGGGGCCAAAATGTGAATGCAAATGAGATTCCTCAGCTTCAGGACTGCATTAGGAGAGCTTCTCTCTCAACCGCAGTACTTTGCTTTCTAGCTCTAGTGGCACTCGCATACCGTTGAGTTTTGTTATGTTTTTCATGGCGGTCAGCACCGTAGGCAGTGCCTCCATACTTTGAAATGAATGTTGACAAACCAACGTACCTATTTCATGCACTGCTCCCGCAAAAATATACTCACTCGGAGCTAAGCCGTCGCTGCTGGTTTTGGCCTGAGCTGCTGGCAGGCTGCCCTGTTATGTATAAACATGTAAAACACGAAAAGATAAAAGACTGCAATGTGCCAGATCCATAATATAGATGAAAACTTGGTTTCCTGCCTCTTTGTGGAAGAAGTTGCTTTTTCCTGGTTTTGGAAGCATTTGCAGTTCAGTAAGCTGCTATTACATGGAAGGGGATGTGCTTTCCCACTACGGTTTTGATATGCTTCAGAATGCTTTTCTGGAGTAATCCATGGCTTTGCCCTCCTGAAACTCAATAAACATGGTTTTAAAAGGACAAAGATTTAGTGGTACTGCTGTACGTATCAAAAAATAAATTTCCGTTGATTTATTAATCTCTGAATGAAGCCACAGAAGATTGTCCGATATTATCTGTCATCATCGTATACGATCCCTGATCTATGGACCTGACTCCTTGGTTTCTCAAGTGCGATTTGGTGATGCTAGCAGAGTCAGGCTGGCATTACAACAATATACCCAAGAGGAAAACCAGACCCTATTTGTGCCATCAATTAATGTTGTAGCCTAAGTGTGTTAGATAAGCTGCCAAACCCAGGTGGGAACTAGTATGTAAGGTTGTGGCAACATTTCCATTTGACAAACTTATTTGTACGGTTTTGTAGTCTTTCTGTATGTGTTAATCTTTCCACATGAGTAATTTTCCCAAGACATCACTGAAATGAAAATTGAATGTCACAGTATCTGTTTCATCTGTACATCTGTTACCGATGCTCTGGTTTACATAATACTGGTGGACTGTTGTGGTGTTTAGAGTCCATACCATTTTTTATTGTAGATTTCAATGTAATTGTCACATTTCTGAAGATAAGTAGAGAAGAGAAATGAGCCAGTGGACATCCCTCTCCCTCCCCCCCGAGAGTGTGAAAGGCATTTATAATTCACACAGCCTTAGAAATCCCATGGCTGATGTATCATTGCTTCAAAATCTACATTCACGAACCACAGGTTCTGAGAAATGCCAATTCCGCAGTCATGTTACAGCCTGATTTTCCAGAAATGGAAATGAGGGTAAGGTATGGCAGATACGGTGTGATCAGCAGTGCTTTAGCATATCTGCAGTTGTGAAGAAATGTTTGGATGCATTTGTGTCAGAAGAAAAAAGCAGCAATTACTGGTAGGGAGTCTCTGAGGCAGATCCAAGTGGATCATCGTATGAAGCAGACTGTCTCTGCTGTCAGATGGGAAAAAAATCCCCATATTTGAAAGTACCGGGGATTCATGAAGTGCTGGTGTAATGCATGGTAATCAAATGTCCAAGTAAGAAAATCTGCTGCAAAGAAAATGGACAACAGGTGCTTCACAAGTTTCAGTAGGGAGATTGAGGCTGCAAAAGCCTGTTATCATTGTGCTTGCTCCCATATGTACACTGAGAATGAAGAGATTGTTATAGCAAAAAAGTGTGGGGCTGATAATCTGGAGTCTAGATTAGAAAGTGCTCCTTAATGCAAACATTTTCTGGCTAGAAACAGTATATCCCTTAGTGCAAGTACAAGAACTGTGACGAACTTCACAGTAAGACTTGACTTACACCTCTATGAAATCATCTATATAAGTCGGCAATTAAAGGATTCATGGAGGAAGCACTTCCCATTGTAAACCAGAGACTGAATTTGGAGAACTACTGCTAAACAACCTTGTCGGGGCAGACCAAAAAAATACATCTAGGTAACTTGTTTCTAACATGCTTGCTATAGATTATCCGGTGGTAAAGGCACAGTTAGCATTTCAAAGCTCAAACCAAGCAAATCCAAAGCAACACACAGGCAAGAGGTTTTGAGTAGAGTAGCATTATAGCTAAGAGTTGACTTCACTAGTAACACCATGTGAATCGCTATGAGAGAAAGAGGACAGGCAGAAGAGAACAGGAGGCCAGCTGAAACCATCCCAGGAAAGAGCTCTACACTACAGACTGAATCTAATCAAAAGGATGAGGGGATATTTGCAGATCTTCCAGAAGATCTCTGCGCATTAGCGCTTCAGGGAAGCTGAAAGTTGTAGATTTGACATGGCGTTTGACATTTGCCAGGAGAGACCAATAAAAGCACTGCAAGAAGCAAAGGATACTTCTCTTCCATAACACACCCACAAGGCACATGGTCTAAGAACAGAGGCCTTTTCTGTATAGCCCTATTTATAAGTCCAGATTCATCAAATTATCACTTGAAGAATAGAAAAGATACTAGCAAGAGGCTGCACGACAAAGTTAATTGTCCCACAGGTGAATCCTTCTGCTTCAGTCTCACCAAGGCCACTGAGGGGAATCTAAGGTTCTGAAATCATCACGGGAGGATACACACAGACACTATTTCACACGTTCTCCAGAACGATGGGACAAAATCAACCATCACTAAATGGACAGAAGCCTTGTACAGTGCCTTGGATTCAGCAATGCTGTACTGCACTGGAGTATCGTAAAACTGCTGCTGCTTTCTTGTGTTTTTGGTTTTTTTCTGAAACACAGTCCTGGGCAAGATTCACTGATAATAATAATAATAATAATAATAATAATAATAATAATAATAATAATAATAATAATAATAATAATAATAATGCATATTCCCTGATGAGTGCCTTTTGGGATGAGACACAGCTCATAAGTGTTTCTGCAGGCAGCACGGCTGCCCCACTATTTACAGACCTTTTGCATGCTTGGATAATCATGGGACTTCCCACCAGAAACTGGGGGATTCCCGTGTCGCAGCATGAAGTGCAGTGGCTGGTGCCACTGGGCGCCGCCAGACACTCGCCTGTGCCCAACGCGGATGCACGGGGAGCCGGGAGATAGGAATGAACTCCAGCCACTTACTACCACACAACAGCTACCAGCACTCAGCACGCCTTGAGTGGGCACTTGGAAGTGAGAAACTGGAGACAATCCCTGGGATGGGACCGGCTGTGCTGGGTGCAGCCAGTGCTGGCTGGATCCTCGAGGGACAGGCAGGCAACCAACGTGTGACAGGCTCTCCACAAACCAAAGCCACCCTCAGGCTGGTGAGATGGGACAGTAACTGATGGACGTGGACACCTTAGCAAACAGACCGAAGGGCACTGAGCTGTGCAAGATGTCAGTCCAGACTGGCCCAAAGGCTAAAGATAAAAGCAGTTGCATAGAGTGTGCACTAATTAATTTCAACTGAGATTTGGAGGAGAAGAAAAATCAGTGTTGCTTGAATTATGCATCTTGTCTCATAGTAGGACCTTGCAGTGTACATTGTGGGCACTCATCAAGGGAGAGTAATATGCCATTTTTTTATGGTGCATTTAAACAATGAATATTGTTACTTGTGTTAAATTTTTCTCTTTTAACTGTAAGTATGTGAAGTTTAACCATTTTTGCACCAAACACTGATGGGAGGAGGTCACCGTAAAAATGTTAATTACTGATAAACTACTACAAAGAGAAGGTTATTATATCTAAACCAAGCCTAAAAATATAGATGTCTCCAACAAAACACCTTTAGAAATTTGCTGCCTTCAGTGATACCAAGAGCCAAAATTTCCAAACTTGTCTCACTGACTGTAGGACCCTTAAAAAGAGTAAAAGAAACAGTGTGCTCTGGCTTTGCTGCTATTGCATTGCCATCTCAACAGAATTTCATAAAAAGACAGTATCCTCAAAACATGAAACAGAAGGGAAAAAAAAAGGAATACCTGCAAGATATTAAAATCAGCAGCTGTTCAGTATTGGAATAAGTGTAGCTGAAAGATTTCCTTGTCCAGTGACTGGATAAAGTCTTGGCAAATTCTTAAAATGTGAAGAAGCCCAATTACTTGAGCAATTAGAACATCTGAAAAATACCTTCTGAGGTTTTTAAGTTAGAGGAAAGGAGCGGGTGGTCTTTCCTTTGTTTAATAATTTAAATGCAGACAGGTACCAGAGAAGGTTCTACAGCAAATAAATCATAAATATGAAATATTGACTTTCCACATTTTTTTGTGAGTTCCATTCTTTATCAAAAGTACTTGGCACAAATTGGTATCAAATTAATTTTCTTTTTTTACTGACATTATGTCACTCAGTACATTAGGAGTGCAAAAATTGAGCATTTGGATAAATGTATGTTAAAGTAGGTAATTATTTTAGTAAGTATATACAGATTGTGTTTGCAAGAAAGAAGTATGAAGTAGTGTAAAACTCTATATGATTGCAAAATGAGCTATTTTAATGGTTTTAATGCAATAATAATCAACTTCTCCAAATGAAAACAGCAAAAAGATGAAGGACAAAAAAAGCTTAAGATTGATTGTATAAATCAGGGAATATCCAGCTATGCCTTAAATCATGGTTGAAATGACTATGAATTCAAAATTAGAATTACTGGGTACCACAATTTGCAATCCATGAAAAGCTTTTGCCTATAAAAAAGGGCTTTTTTTTCCTCATGCAGAATTTGACATGGGAGTATTTCTTGCAGCAGAGCTTTTAAAACACTCACACCTGCTTATATGCAGGTACGTTTTGCCTGGCTCGCAGCTCCCCGGTTACTCTTCGGGACAGAAAAAATACGCAGCCTGGGGACGAGCAAACCGCATCCCCCACCTCGCGGGCAGCCCAGGCAGCCGCTCGCCTGCAGGCGATAAAACGCAGCCCAGGCAGCCAGAAGCGAAGGCGCCCAGGACTGCCCGCTCCGCTTGGGTTCGCATCAGACCTCTGGGAAAAGAGGTGTGACGAAGCCAGAGGGAAACTAGTCAACACGAGCCACCGATCGCAACCTCTTGCGCCTTCCACCCAGCCGAGCAATCTGAAGTACAGCGGAGCTACATGCCGCGGCTCCCGGCGCGCTGGCGGCTCATCTCCGAGGCCCGGTGCTGGGGCAGCTTCACCCAACTTATTTAAGTGGCAATAAAACGACGAGGGAGAAACAAATCCTTCTGGTATGGATGCTGAAACAAAAACATCATTGTCCTAATGTCATATATCAACCCACTTTTGTTTCACGTGCGCACAGACCAGCTCTCCAGTCGTCGGACTGACTGTTGAAAGTACGAAGAAGGTAGAGAGTAGAAGCTAGTATCTCGATTGTCTTGTTTTCAGATCAGTAAGATATTACTTCTTTACAATATATTCCACCATGCAGTTTACAGAACAAGTACTGATGATTAGAGTGTTTCACAAAAAAGTCTGAACGTAGGTTTTTGGGAAAAACAGTAGAAGTTGCCATTTCCAGCTGGGAGACAGCTCATTAAAAGGCAGCTCAAATTCTGCCAAGAGGGAGAAACAAGAAGGCAAAAAGATCTCAAGGTAGTCTGTTACTCATATGGATTATTTGCCTTGCTTTAAATTTATATTTAGCACAGGGGTTGTTTTCAGTTACTCTTTGGAGACTTTAAAAATAATTCTACTCTGCTTTCTGTAATTTTTCCTTGGCTTTAATTGCTCAGGACTCCTGGGTTCCGCTGTGGTAGCAGTCGCTGAATCAGTGGATGATGCACACCAACATCTCAATGTTTGTTTACCTACCTCTAAACTTGGGATGGTCTTCCTAGTTTTTAGTGGGCTTTAATTATTTGATTGTAGAGTACAGTGGGACACCTGTGCCTGAAAAATGCCTCCTGTCCCATTTGATTGCCTTTTAAGTAAACTCTCCCACGCCTCCCCAGCGTGGGAACCTCACTAGTTAAATGGAAAGGCAATCCTAAATTCACTCAAGGATGTTCAGTGTACTGAGCCACCCTTCCCTGCTGCCTTTCTAGCTGCTGGTACCTGCCTCGTCTCACCAAGCCGTGCTCCACAGCCTTGGCTCTGCCGCTGGTCCATATAGACAGCCCTTCCTTATCGGGGAAGGGGGGGGATACAGACACCTTCTCACAGAGGATATCTGCATGGAGGTGGTTTTTACCTTGCCAAATGGAGGTGGTTTTTACTCAAACTTGCTCCTTGTGAGCCTGACTCATCACCTATTAAAGCAACAGGAACCTTTGCATTGTCCATGGTTAGGAGGTGCAGCAGGCTTGGGCTGCTTGGGTGTGGGTTGTTAATAGGTTTCCAAAGCTTCACCAGCAATGTTGGACTATCAAGTGCTGCACCTGCGTAGGAAGTTTCTGGCCATCAGCATGGGATGACAGAGAAAAGAGGAGTTTTGCTTAAGTTATACTTTGAACTGTCATTGAGATAAGAGAAAATACCTGGAAACTTGACTTAAAGGTTTTCTATGCTCACTGTCTGAAGATCATATGCATTTATGATCATAGCATATAGATATACCTAACTATTCCCTTAGCAGCATTAAATTTTATAGCTGTTGTTTTACAAAACCTGCTGTTCAAAGTAGTCTGAAATTATTAAGTTAGAAGTTTAAGGGCAGCTTCTCAGAAAAAAACCAAACCCAGCAACACAGACAAATGTACTGCAGAAAACCAGAAACAATTAAGACAGGTCTTAAGAAAGATTAATTCAGTATAATTGCCTTGTCAGAAAGAGGAAGGCAATGTCATACTTGTGGTGTTTTCTCTTCCCCTAAATCAAGAAAAGGAATTAAATGAAACTGATGCAATCACGGCTCCAATTTGGCCATGACCTTGCGGCTGTGCCAAACAGTGACAGCTGTAATCTCTGCCGTGCATATGGCCATGGCGCAGCGCAGGGAGTGCGGGAGACAGCTCCGAGGAGCCCTGCGTTACAACGCTCTCCAAAGAAAATACCTTCATTTTCCCTCTTGTGCCCCTGTCCCTTTCTTTCTTCTCCATTTTTTATATGCTAAGCACTTTTCATGGTAGTGTTATGTTCTATAACGTGTCAGAAAACATGCACAAATATTTACAGTAAATACACGCAGTGCATGGCAGTTTTGTTCGCCGTTTGCCTGAATTCACCCACTAGTTAAGATAAAAAGTCCATATTAAATGGAAGGGCAAAAGATGCTTTCTGAACACCACCGTCCTCCCAAATTCAAGGCAGAAAGGCAGTAATCACAGAGAGAGGAGGGCAGGGAGGTGGTCTGGGCAGCCAAGGGGACAAGGCGGTGTTATGTGCGGTGGGGGTGAACAGAGGCCCATAAGCTGCGGGAAGGTGGTCTGGGGAATTCTGCACAGCTAGAAGTCATCATTAGGAAGCAAATGGTAACTGATGAGACACTTGATCAAAGACAGTGGAGAGCGGTATGGGATAAAATTGCTGATGATTGCTCAACAGAAACCATGAAATCGTCAAGTCTGCTTTCAAAATGGCAATTTGACTACCCAAGACAGACAGGCAATACTTGTTGGGAAGCTCACTCTAAGTAAAAGAAAACCAGCCTCCTGCCCAAGGCAAACACAGAAACCACAGAAGTAGTGCTCTTCCTCTTCTGGGGCCGAGCCTCATGGTGTAAATTAGATCATACAGCCTTCCAATCTTAACAGGCTACTCATCTGTAGCAGTTCACACCAGCATTAACATCACAGCCTCATGAGACACTCAACAAATTTTAGGCCTTTTGAGGACTTTGGAGGCTACTGAAAGAAAATAATTTCTGAATTAGGAACAGGAACAGGGACAGCCGATGGCTCTGGAAGTGATGCACACCTAGCAAGTCTGATGTGGACTGGGGGATTCAGTTTTGATGCTCCAACTTGTATGTAGACAGAAACCTGTGCAGTCAGGGTGGCCTCATTGCAGGTGAAGGAGAACCTGTCTTTGAAGGAAGTAAACCTCTCTGAATCATTCCAGAGGGCAACAGGGTAACAACTAATGGGAAAGAATAAGAACCAAATAAGCACTGGTTTAGCACAAAATCATGCCTGAAGACAAATTTAATCAAGACACCAAAGATATGACAAGAAGAATGTCTTTAATTTCCTATACATCAGCTCTTGATGACTGTGTAATAAATAAGATTTGGGATTTCTCAAGTAGTTCACACTATTTGGCTTAATAAGGATAGTGATAATTAGATCATAGGCTGTAAATATCTATCTACATGGGAATAGAAATCTGATAAGCAAGGGCTCTTCAAACAAAAAAGTCCAATTGACTAACTGAAGCTATAAACTGAAACTAAAAATGACATGCAAAATCTGAAATGTGAGGATAGATAACCATTACCAAGATATACTAATGTTGGATTTCCTGTTTCTGGCAATCCATTAGAATGATGTACCAATGGTTATGGTGGATTTCCTACTTCTGACAATCTTAAAATTAAAAAAAAACCAAAAACCAAAAAATTGTCTGGTTTTTTTTTTTTTTAAGTGGGTTTTCCCCCAAAAG
The DNA here is from genome assembly GCF_964289735.1 of Phaethon aethereus. Classification (NCBI taxonomy): domain Eukaryota; kingdom Metazoa; phylum Chordata; class Aves; order Phaethontiformes; family Phaethontidae; genus Phaethon; species Phaethon aethereus. Next base: position 123,040,968 of record NC_138575.1, on the reverse strand, counting down.
ACATGGTTCTAACATGGTTTTGGGGATGATGGGTTGTGTTGTAGAGATGCTCACCCTACATAATGACAACTCCATGAGGTTTATAATGTGCAAATCCCTTGTTTGTGCAAACTCATCCGTTCAAGGTCCTTAGCAGGGTCTGTCATGGGTTAAAGGAGTAAATTTCTGTGGGAGCTGCTTGTCAAAATATTGGGAGCCCCTTGCTAAGGCATCCTCATTAAATATAGCTCTCTGAAATCACAAGTGTGTGTGAAAGACCCGGAACTATGCAGACCATCACTGGCAAAGTTACAATGTTCTGTAGAGATTTTTCCCAAGTATATATAAACAGAAAGAAACTTAAGTCATTTGAAAGACAGAGGGGGAAGTCTGCAGTTGAAATTAACCGTCACATCCATCAAACCTATGGATTCAAACCTGGTAGTTTACACTAACTAAGAATTACTCCCAAATTCCCACCTGTCACAAATAGATAGGCTGGGCTAAACAGACCATAATGTGAGTAACAAGAAAATAGATGAAACTGGACAAAGGGTGAAGGGAAGGCTAAGAGCTTGATAACTGGTATTTTAGAAAAAGAAGAAACGTTTCAGCAGAGATTTGCCAATAGCTTAATCGAGTCCCAGTATAAATGAATACATCTCTAGCCTCCTGCAGTTGGTAGTGTGGATGATGCAGTCACACAGTAAGATGGACTAATAGCACTGCTCGGTCGTGCAAAGTGTGAACGTGTCTGGGATTTGCCTTAATTTGTAAAAAATCAGAACAGACATGCAATAAAAAGGAGACGTTTTCTGCCCCTGTTCTCCCTCCCCATCCAAGGCATGCCGAAGCACATTGCCACAGAGTCTAGAGCCCAAGGGTTTGGGCAAACATGCATGACCGTCACTGGCATATGAAGTGTATGTCCACATATAAGAATAGACTACCCTGTAGTACTACCAAGACTTGGGTGCACTCCATGGGTAATTTCTACACCTTATTTTTGCAGCTTTTCAGAACAGTACCAGAGTTTGTCCCCTTCTTAACTAGCATGTATAGCCCTCTTCTTCATACGGATTCAGTCAAAAGCAGACAGCTCTTGTTTTTTGGGGAAAGGGATTTCACATCTGAATTTTAGGGATACTGATTTAAAATCTCAGATTGAAGTCACTTTCCATGAGATTTGCTTCCAGACCTGAGGCATTATTGATTGTGCAGCAAGGTTCAAAATCAAATTAAATGTATTGATTTACTCCCAAGAAAACTGTGTACAAAAGAAGCAGCAGTTTCTCTGAGTCTCCTAAAATGAAAACAAAACAAACTCCCATTGCTTAATAAAAACTCTTCCTATCTGACAGCGTCTTTGCCTCTTTAGAGAGGATTATTTTTAGCTTTGATTGTGAAGAATACTAGTGGAACAGCTCTCGTGTGAGTCACAGCAGGTAAGCAGCAGTGCTAAAAATGTAGCTAGGATTTTGCTATGTTGCTGGGACGGTTGTGAAGGTGATGTTATGTCACCTAAGAAGGTAAAAATTATGCACTTTTTACAAATTCAGACAAAAAGGTGATAGCAGTCAGATTTTGAAAAGGAACATTTCCACCCATTGTACCAAACTGGAGTTCATTTTCTACCCTAGTACACTCTGATATATTTTGGGATATTTTCTTACCAACCTTTTTTCTTCTCTCCTAGGAATATAACAAACCAGTCAGCTTACAGCATTATACATCAGCAGCCAAGGAGAGAACAGGGAATAAGACATTTCTACCAGCTCCATTTGGAAAACTCATATTAATCAAAATCAAGCACTGTGGTACTTTTCAACAGCTATGGCTGCTGAACCCCAGAGCTTTAACTTATCATTTAAACAGTGGGGTTACTGCTTGTGCAAGCAGTTGTGTTTGAGCTCTCCGTAATTTGGGAAAACAAAAATGTGAGGTCTAACTCCCCTTTTATTTCGCTTATTCTGTCTTAATTAGAAAGGCTGCGATTCCCAGGGTGAGCGCCTGCTGAGAAATACCGTCACGGTATTTGCTTTTCATTCAGCACAATTAATAGACGATTTGCAGCAATCCGTGGTGCTGAGGGTGAGTTCCTCCCCGCTCACTGCCCAAAACCTTGCCCCAGGCACCAACCCCGTCTCTCGGAGCAGAGCATGAGTCCTGAGGGATGCTGGAGTTAGGGTCGGAGCAGTAGCTCCCGAGGGACATGGGAACTCCGGCTGCCACAAACTCCCGGCTGGAAGGAGCTCTGGTGGGAAAGGGATCAGGTGGAGAGGGCTCCTGCTGCGGGCAAGGGACAGAGGCTGGTTTGGAGAAGGCCTCGGTAGGAGAGCGTGCCTTTGGGAGCCGGACATACTATAAAGAGGAAGAAAGGTTAATCAATGAACACGTGTGGGGTAGCCGGGGCAGGGAGGTCCAGAGTGGACGGGTGGATGAGGTGGGACGATAGGGCTGCGGCGTACAAAGAGGGAGGGGAAAATGCACACAGCTGGTGCGCACAACCAGCCCAAGCCCTTGGCATTTATCCCTCTGTCCCAGCTCCTTTGGGCTGTACCCCCAGCTGGGGTAACGCAGACACCCCAGCAGCAGGCACTTAAACTTCCTTCTGTACAACGCCAGCGGGGACTCTCTTTTCCGCTTTAGAAAGCATGCTCCCCGGGCCCTAAATTGAACCTTAATCTACAGTTGAGCAGCACTATAGGGGCTCTGCTCTCAGCTGGAGTATCTGGGAATTACTGCAATGTAAACAATAATTTCAGAATATTAATGTAAGCATGTTGTTAGATTTGCAGAGTCACCTATTACCGTTTAACATTCCTGGCGTAATGTTGCTTATGCATAGTCTTGCAGAGGGTTTAACTGGGAGGGCTAGATAGCTACGAAGGGGTTACTATGACATTTTTTCTGTGGGTAATATGGGTTCCACTGTCTACAACCCAGCAGATCCATATGGAGGATTCTGCATTAAAATTGGCTATTATTCAAATCTCTTGAGAGATTTATCTCTTTGCTCCTCAGATGTGGACACAAGAGAAAAGGAAAAATGTGTCTGAAAAATTTCACTGTTGTCACTTGTGGGAGTGTTTTTTCTTTCATTTTGCTATAGCTGTACACTATTTTCCTCCTTTGTAAAGTAGTTTTAAAACACACAGGCTAAAAAGGGCAGAGAGTGTGTATTTTTATTAAGTATTACTAGTTACTGCAGAGAGCTTGTGATTTGGATAAATTTCCAAGGTGAAACCTTGACCTCAGCGCAGTCAGCAGTAACTCTCTGCTGACTTTGTGGGGCTGAGTGGAGGGAAAGCAACACAATGGTGTGATATTGTTGGGGTGTCCTCTTTTCCAGAGATACTATTTTAACACAACCCATATTGAGCAAAAATCTAAGCAAACCTTAGCTTGACTTTTGGTCTTACACTTGAAGGTCACAAGTCTCAGTTTTGTTTGATCTGCATGTAGACCTGCTTCTAAAAACAGTGGACTCTTCCCACAAGCTCATCTGGTGTCTTATTACTGTCATACTGCTATGTTAAGAAGGAGGTTTTGTAAGATATTGAGAGTGAAAACCATACATAACCTTGTTAATTAAAAAAAAAGATCTTGCACTGTGTCTACAAATTAAAAAAAACCAAGAAGGTAGCACAGGTCATCCTCATGCCAATAGAGACTGAAGGACTGTGGAAATCAGAGGGCTCCAGAGGACACCAAAGCTATCACACCGTAAAACTGATGGATGCCAGGATTGTGTAACATTGACCTTTTACTTACCTATTATGATGACTTTCTGGTGTTACCTATCATAGTGTTGCAGATATTCCCAAATTTGAGTAACAAACTAGAAATGGATGCTGAACTGCAAGGACTGCAGCAGTAATTGGTAAGATTCTATTTCCACATTTTGCCTGTTTTGCATTAAAGTCATTTTGCTTTGAAGTAATTTCTGTGGCAGGTTAATTACTTTTTTTCAAATTAGTTAGTTCAACTAGCTTGGTAAATTATATGTGCATGTTCCAAATTGTGCTTATTTACAGCACTAAATGGACAAGTCCCTAAAGGTCTTGCTTAATTTTGTGGTGAGTTATGGGTGGTGGAGGCCACCACAAATTGTCCTTTATTAGCCTCAACTCAAAAGCTGTGACAGTGATTGCTGTAAGACTATAAAGATTGAGCAGGATGTCATAAAAACACAACAGTGGCAATAAGAAATGTAAGTATTTTTGATACCTGGAGGCATGATATTCTGTGCAGGCACTGTTACATTTGTAATATTTCTCTCTCTCTGCATCCTGTTGGCTGCAGGAAACTTAGGACTACAGAAAACTGGACTCTAACTCTCAGCAGGTCACTCCTCTCCAAAACTGCAGCATTAATTTGTACTGCTAATGGAGAATAAATAACTCATTAAAGAAAAGAAGTATTAACAGTGGAAATGTTTGAGTAGAGGTTGGGTAACAACCCATAGCAAAGCTCACAGTCTTTGCAAAGAACCTGCCCGTTTACCGTGTTAAAAATATGTGAATGCCTCATTTCTTATGCTCTTTCCCTAAGCATCTGCTGTTGTCCAGAGCTGGAGACAGGGTACAGGCTAGGCAGACCTTTGGTCTCTCGCACATGTGTGCTTACACAGAAGCACCAAAGAAACACAAACTGTTCCGCTCTGCTTCCCGCTTGCGCATCCCTCGCTCCCTTCCCACCTTGTTTACAACTCCCTCGCACGCACTAGCCCTCGCTCCCCCACGTATACACACCTTTGATGGAGCAAACAGGTAACTGTGGCTAGAAAATTGTCTTTCAAGAGGTCTTCTCATCCAGGAAGGGGGCAACTAGACCAGGAGCTTACAGTCAAGAGCGAGCAGGACATCGAGGAGCTTGACAAGATACAAAGCAGATCAAAAGTCGGGTGGAATAATCCCGAGAGTCGATGCATGCTACGTGACGGGTGGATAGAAGTGGGGTCAGTGTGAGCCAGGAGTCAGGAGCTGAAGCCACAGGACTACGAAGGGGACCACGTCAGAAGGAGGCTGGGGGGACGAGGCAGGGCTGGAGCAGGTTAGGTGCCAGGCTCAGCAGCAGCATGCCGGGGCTGAGCAAGCAGCCTAAGAGCAAGGCTCCTGGGCAGCCCTCAGAAACCACACTGTACAATGATTGCCTGGACAAGGCTTGACAGAGAGGCTGATGGCTTTAATGTAGGAGGGCCCCATTTCCCACCAGCTCCGAAGGCAAGTTTGTTGTCTGTAGAGGGTTTTTTTGTTGTCTGTAGAGTTGTTTTGCTGTCTGGGCTCTCACAGCCCAGCAGAACCCCTGGAGAAGAGCCCATCAACACCATTAGCAATCCCAGATAGCACCATTAGCTATCTGGAGAGTGACAAATTCTCCTGCTGCTCACCTCCTGCTCTGAATATAAAGGTGGTCCTATCACCTTCACCATCTTCTTCTATCTCAGCAGAGCTTTGGCAAAGGGGAACCAACCTTTCTCTGGACAGTCCCTGCCCCACAAGTAAAGGGGGCAGAGGAAGCCAGCTCCCCACTTATCTTGACCTTCCCTGCAGCTGCTGAGCAGGAGGAGTGTTTCTCCTCAGAGCATGTAGCTTAAATCACGGAGAAGTTTGCAAACAGGAGTTTTGGCAACCACCAATCCAACAGCTCCTGGTGAAGGTAGAAGTGCCTTCAGCACAGAGGAGACAACTCCCCTGCTCTCTGTCCCAGCAAGAAGAGCAGCAGAGAGAAGGGGTATCCAGAGAACAAAGCTGAGGAGTGCCTTGTACACAGGCACAAGGGCTTTGACTGTGTATAGTCACATCTCCCCTGAAGAACCAAAGGAAAAAAATCATGGTATATATGCTTTGCCCGCTCATCTGTTGAAAAGGGCAATGTGAGCTGAATAGCTCGGAAGACTGTGGAAAGACAACCAGGAAAAACACAGATATCATTTGTGCTCTTCAAAAAAAGCCAGAATCTCATTGCTCCCTTCTTGTGTGATGGGTGTTAGTGGTAGATCTATAGCCGCGCTGTCCTGCACAAGTCCCTGAAAGTCACTCTCTTTTTCCTGATGTAGCAAGTCTCCTAAGAAAGATGAAAATGCAGTAACTTGTGTCTAGCTCCAAACCTGCTATCCTGCTGCAAGCAAGACAAGCACTACTCTGCAAGAGCTAGAACAGTGCCTCTGCACACACAGACAAAACTCGGCAATGTTAGAGACCAAATACCTCAATTTTGCTGTACCTCTGAGTCATAATCCTTAATAAGGTGCAGGCTGTGTAGTTGCAGCTCCCTGAGCTGACATTAAGGAAAATAAACATTGCTCTGCGAGAAGCAGAGCTGAGGAAGCTTGGTTTTCTACAGTCTTTCATCCTACAACCCTACTCTCTGCTCTTCACACAATATCCCCTTCTTCCTTCCTATGTCCCCTGTGATTCACCCTTTCCCTCTTGTTTCTCCAGCCCCCCTCACATCTACTAACCGCTGCATCCCACGGATGTGCACAGCCTACCTCCAACCTCTTCCCACGTGCCCCCATACTGTCTAACTCAGAGGCAGCTTCTGTTGTGGCCAGTCCCAAGCCACAGACGTGTGGATCGCTTGGGCAGGATGCATCTGCCGACCGACCGTGCCGCGGGTCAAACAAAACCAGCGACGGCCAGTGCAATCTTTCCCAAAGGGGTGCACACGTGGCAACTTTAGTATCTCTGTGTCTTCAACTCACCTCTCAGGTTTGGATGAAACTGGTCAGTTTTGAGGGTGGAAGTGACAGGCAGCGTGATCTCATGAGCTTTAGGAGACCTGTCTAGAAAGCACAAGAGGTTTTGCAGTTGTGGTCATGCAACTACGTGATGCCAAGGCCCAAGCCTGGGTAACATTACCTCCCCGATCTCTCTCTCTTTCTTTTGCCTGCCTTCTTTAAAGCTTCTGTGTCCATGTCAAAACCCACAGACCTCTGAGGCCGTGGTGGCACTGTCACTAGCAGCACTGCTTTAAGCTGGCTCAGTGCTCCCCGTGAGAGTTGCGCTCATCTGCCTCTTGTAGTGTCTGTCCTCTTGTAACAGCCCCTCAGGCCGGGCTGACTCAAGCATCTGCGCTTGAGGGTGTGAGGGACCGAACCTGGACTCTGATCTGACTGCAGCAAAAAAAAACCCCAAACAGGCAAAAAGGGGTAGGCACGAGCGGTCCAGGAGCAACATGGCAATAGTTGCTTAAGCCAGCACCACTGCCAAGGGGCTGTCTGTCAAACGTGCCCTGAATGTCGGAAGGGGCCCAATCCTCAGAGCTCAGGGAGCTGAAAGCCACATCGCTGCCCGCCTACGCGTCCCTGGGCTTTGCGAGGCGGGGGCAGAGCAGCACGGTGCAGAAGCAGCTGGCTGAGCTCCTCTGCCCCTCTGTACGCAACGACAGCAAAGGGAAAGAAATGACGGCGACGCATCTCAGTGACTGAAAAGACACAGGAAAATTCAGCGTGTCCGCTGTTCTAATGCAAACCCTGTGTAATCCCGTAGGGGAGAAGAAAAGTGGCTGCATTCCTGCCTGGTTTTCCACCCAGGGTTTTGTGCACAGAGGCAAACAAGCAAGCAACTACACACCGCAGAGCCTTCATCAGGGCCGTGTTGTGCCCACGCTGATAAGCCTGACTGAGAGACTGAGCTTAACGTTAGGCTGATTGCTGCAGCTCAGAGCATGAACTCGGCTCACGTCTATCTGCAGAAAAGGCTTCATGGACACACTCAGGCCGGAGAGCTTGACTTGCAGAGCAGCTGCCATCACTGCCTAAAATGGAGGTCATTATCCTCAACCAGATTAAAAAAAACAATGAATGAACAAAAAGTCCCACAAAAAGCCCAGGGACATCTTAAAACATCTACTGGGAAGTGGTGAGGAAACCAAATGCATACAGCCTGTCCATCACCAACCAAAATTTACTCCTCTGTGGAGGTTTGTGACAGAAATAAGTCTAATCTGAATGAAGTATGAATGGAAATGAGTGTGTGAAAGCACCAGAAAAAAACAGAAAAAAAAAAAGATTAAAAGAGTTGTCTCTTTTAACCAAGGACAAACTGATAGCAATAATATACTAACAAAGGTGGTGTTTATGCCAAGACCAGAAGGCCTGTGCTCAGATAAAACCACACCTGGGATAGTTCGTCAACCGCAGATCCCACAGAAGGCAGACAATAAATTTACAGGATGTTGCACGGGCCATTCCTCTCAATGGTACCTCTAAGATACCCCAAACGCGGCAGCACAAAGCACATGCCAATGTTCATGGAGGAATAAGCAAAATCCTGAGGCAAAAAAGTCATACTGCAACTTGTTGGCTTCTAACGGGTGTAAAAGGCCTGTCCAAACCCAGTTTGCCATCACCAACGATGAGGAACTGCAAGCCTCTGTCTCTTGTTCTCCATGTTACACACAAGTGGTCCTTGGCCAGACCACTTGAGCACATGTATCTACCTCACTGTGCGTGACTGTAACAGTGCATGAGTGTAGTGGGTGAAATCTGGCCAAGAATGAGTGTGAGTGAAATCAGTTTTGCTTAGTATAAAATCCCTTACGTTTCCCTAAGACCTCACTTTGAGGTTCTGCACAGGTTTCCTACACCTGAAAGTGTAAAGACAAACAAATAAAAAGGTTCATAACTCTCAGACCAAATCTAGTCGCGAGCTAGGCCCCACTCACAGTTTTATGCTCTGCTAAATGGTTACACTCCACCAGCTGATTTTTATATTAGCACTTTATCTGTATCTGGAGTATCTGAACAGGTGTAAAGGGTTTAAAAGTGGAAAGGATTTAAAAGTTGGCATCTTTCCAAGTCCATCTCTTTCATCTCCCAGGTCTTCTCTTCCTTCTGCTGCTTTACTGGAAGGGGTGAGCCATGTCCCATGTTCCTGATTCTCCTCCCTAATCTCAACTATAGACCACTGTGTTTGGGAACTGTCAAAGCAATGAGGTAACTGATCCTTTTCTTCTAAGAGTCTCCCATTTCTGCCTTCATCTGGTGACAGCAGCAAAAAACAGAGCTGCAAGAAGCCAGATTTCCATCAAGATGGCTGAAGCATCAGGCTGTGTCAAATCCCTCTGAAACCTTCTTTTAATTGCCTTTCCAAACAAGCATTTCCTGCAGAGTCCCTTCTTATGTTCAGTGTCTACTCTGTTTTGATGTTAGTCTTCCTAATGCTTAATGTAATCTCCAGTATCCCATGATAGTTATATACATGACACGAACCCCATTTCTTGGGTTATCGGTCATTTTTCTCCACTTAATATGTACAGAGCAATCCTAGATTCAGTGGCTCTTCCCTGATCTTCAGGAAGTTGAGATGCAGGGTCATTAGAGAACAACGACTATCTGGCTGGGCGTCTTCCCATCTTTGAACAAGAGGTGTGAAAGGGCTTTTACCATGAAGTGGTTAAAGTGGAGGTATGGCATAGCTGGAGCAGGATGAAGCCATTTAGCAGAGCTCAGAACTGATGGAGATGAAGTGGGAGATCTCCCTGCCCAGGACCCGCTGTTCTGTGCCCAACTGCTCACCAAAGTGACCCACAGCTCCCCGGGCTCCCCATGGCTCTTCCCCTCTCCCCTCCCGCCCTAGGGTGATCCAGAACTAACCATCTCTCTCGTCTTGTTGAGAGAACTGTGCTGCCTCCCCATTCCTCCCTGTCCTCTTGAAGACCTCCATGACCAGTCTGAGACCCTGCACAGTCTCCTGCCCTCTTACCTCTAAACCTAAGCTAAGGGTTTTTCTTGCTGCCCCGTGGAGTACAATAGCGAGGAGCTGAGCCAAAGCCTAGGCAGAAAATCACCTATGTGAACCCTTATTTGTATGCCTGCTGGGGGATTTTAAGCTTTATATCTGTGCTGCAGCTTCTTGTGAATAAAAATAGTAGGAACCGGGAAAAAGCCTCCTAATTTAATGCCACCTTTTTCACGGACTTGCTTTGTGACTGCGTATAACTGAACCCATCAGTGACCCCTTTACCTCCTGGTAAGAAGAAACGAATAATACATGTGCTATTTGGTTTGCAACCAGCACGAGCTTGCAGGAATGTGAGCAGTCTGGTTAAGGAAAAGGCTGTGTAAGTGCAAACTCATGGTTCACAGTAGTCAGAGAGAAGAATTGTTTAATGGCTTTACTTGCCAGGTGCTTTGTAGAAACAAGATCTGGCTTCGAAAATCACTGTGTCTGCTCAGTAAAAGCAGAGTTTTTCTATCCCAATAATGATAGGCCTTCCAGGAAGAATGGCAACTTTCACATTTCATCTTAAATATTTATGTATGCACGATAGAACCTCACTTTAGAAGAAAATGTTGATACGTATTATTAAATAAGGGTACAGCCAGGGCTCAACTTGGCCAAGGCATTAAAGCTAATACCTCCACAAGCTGAAAGCAGTTCTACCTACTTTTATCTGAACCTATGTAAATTATGGAGTAGTTCAGCTATGTAATAGTGTTACTTAGTTCTCATAATCCATATTACCACTCTGGACCACACAGTCGTCTGTGACAGCTATTGTACTTCTAGCTAAACAGAGATCTTTTTCCCCTGCCATATTATTCATGTTATATGGAAGGAAAAAAATAACTTTGCACTTCTCCAATAATTTTCAGAAGGTGAGAACTCCTCTGAGCCACACAAGACAGAATAATCTTTTCAGCACTCACATTTCTGGAATACTAGGATGAATATATTATTGCTTGCAACTGTTTTACACCATGTGTTCGCAAACCCACACAAGAGGAAGTTGCTTATTCAAAATACCAGAGACATGATGTAGGCTTGCTGGTACAACAAGAGATATGTCTTCTATGTGTGAGGTGTTGCTTTTTGTTTCTTTTTTTTAACTGCTGAGTAACATTTGGATGCTAAATAGGAGAGGTCTGGACAGGGTGTTTTCTGCAACTGAGCTGTTGATAGATCTGCTGTTGTAGAAATCACAGCTGATCTGCAGAAAATCTATACAGCAGAGGGTCAGCGACTTAGAAGAGCCAGAACATGAACATGCTCTGCCTAATGCCTCTTCATGCGCTGCAAAGAGCAACAGGCTACCCCATATAACTTTGCAACCCAAATCAGTTTTCTCTCATTGGACACTCATATTGGTGTTGCTCAATATTTTTTAATTAAAAGGCTTTTTCACTCTTTGGGGAAAAAAAAAAAAATACCCAGGCACCTGGACAGGATCACTACAAGGACTTTCATTTGTAGCAAAACTAAAATGCACTTATTTCCCTTTTCCCCACTTCTTTTTTCCGCTTACTGTAATGCACTGGTGTGTGCATGTTTTATTTTACTTAAAACAAACCAAACCTTTTCAATTATCTTTTGTACCACCTCAACACAGTTTAACACCAACCAGTGGCCTGGTCTGAAACCACTGATTTATACAGTTTGGCAATTTCACAGTTTGGACATTAAGACTTTAGAATACTGCTCAGAAAGAATCACTGCAAGCCTCTCGCACTTCTCTGCAGAAAACGAGTACTTGGCTGCCTCAGCTCTCATCAGCATCACAGGAAACTTCCCCTTAGACCAGCTGGTTTCATCTGTGATCAGTTGAACTGGCACCTCAGTCTTCTCTTACCACAGAAAAATCATTATTCTTTGTATAATTATATTCTCTGTGGAGAAGATAGATAAATGTGTTTTCAGGTAAGAAACATTAAGAGAGAACCATTATATAATCTCAGAGTGTTTTCTACATTAAAGATAATTTTGTCTTCTTTAAAATGCACCAGGAATTAATTAAAGCCTAAAAAATGAGCAACTTTGGCATGGGGAAGGGGGACTAATCTTATCATTTAGATTTTAAAAAAACCCAACAGAGCAGAGGCAAAGCATATACAGCATTGCTGCCTATTACGGCAAACCCGAGCCATTTCTGCCCGCCTCAGGACCCTGCTGAGCTGGATGATGCCGAGCACCAGAGACACCAGGCAGGAGCTTTCAGACCCAGCAGGACCGGTCACTCTGCTGTCCTATTAGTCAGGTGGGCAAAACGCTAGGACTGCTTTCCTCTTTTCTGGAAAAGGAAAAAACTGTGTTATCACATTTGCCAACATGTGAATGCAAACCATAAAGCTCCACTCTTTAAATGCTCTTACAGATTGATGATGGCCTCTGTGGTGTGCACCCTGTTCTGACAGCTATTTATTCTCCAGAGCTGTCTCAAAACTGGTGAAAAGAAGTTAAATTTGAAACAATGGTAAAACTTTTCTACAAAGTTTTAAGATTCTTCCATAAAGGATTCCTGAAGCACAACGCCCTCAAAACCTATGGCTCTCAGGAGCAATCCTTCTACTCTTTTAAAATCCCTTCTGTGGGAGAAGGGAAGGAAGGAAAGACAGATTTAAAATATCCTTGAATGGAGATTCTGCCAACCCTCAGCTAGGGCCCAAAAGCAAAACCCTGTGAATGAGATACTAATGGGACTTAGGTGCCCAAATGTGGGAGTCACCTGTGACCGCAGGACTTACCTTCTGCAGTCCCACCTGCAAGGCACAGCACCTCTCTCTTCTGGGTGTGCCAGCGTCACGGTGAGAATTGTCCTGGGTAGATTTGTAGGAATTTTTAGGATGGACACCTAGGAATTAAGAAAACATCCCGGCTCCTCTTTCAACCCAGCCCACTGCTTCCTCCCAGCTGGTCACTGGCTCTCCCAGCAACTCTCCTTCAGCTCCAAAGCTGCAGTTTTCGGGCTAATGCAGCATCATCATACCCTGCGGCAGCCCGGGTAGGTCTGATGTATTATTTCCCTTGGCTGGGGAAAACCGCGCCTTTCCCAAGACGGCTCTCGGGGTAGCGTGCTACCATCTAACTGTGATGAAGGAGCATTGAGCTTTGCTATAATACCTTTGTCTCTCATCATACTTATCCTCAAAAGCAAAGAAACCACCCAAAGTCTTGTGCACTGCGAGGTCAGATCAACCGACCCTTTCTTTTTGTCTCGCCTTTGCCCTGAGGCAGGATGATCAGGGTTTATGTGCCATTTCTTCACCCATCTCAGGCACCACTGTTCCCAACATTTCTTGGAAATAAGCATGCTGAGCAACTTCTAATTTGCTTTCATCTGAGAAACGATACTTTTCTGCTCCCATTCCCACTAGACACCTTGCTTTTTCCCTATTTATATTCCTCACTGATTCTGCTGAGAACAAAAGCAAAATTTTAATTTCTTTGTGGTGACAAACTGGTTGCATTTATTTCCATCCTGCCCTCACCATGTCACAGCCCCACTTCTTCACTTTCCTGATGTCTGAAGTTTTTAGTATTGTTTTTGCTGGGTTTTGTTTGGTTGGGGTTTTTTTACTATTTCTATTAATATCCTTTGCAACATCCATCTCAGCTTCCTCCTTGGCAATTTTTACTTTCTTCTTGCACTTAGTTAATGTCAAGACATCAGTCATGGCCGTAGGCTGCCTGTTTACTCTTAATATCTATCCTGTGGCTGTTAGTCTCCTCTGATGACCTTAGCCTTTTCCTAAACGTCTTTCCCCATTTACTTGGATCCAAACTCCACCTTGTCATTAAATCAAAAATGCAAAAACTTTCAAAGCCCACTCTGCAATTCAGCTTTTAAGCACAAGAGCCAGCTGCACAAAGATTGACCCTTTAAAATCAAAAGCATTGCTTACATGCCCATTTTGATTATCCTTTCATTGAATTTAAAGAAACCACTTGATCCAAAGTTATTAATTTCTAAAACCAGCACATTATAATATTCTTATTTTTTACTAAATCAATACTTCAACTTATGCACACATTTAATTTATTCAGTGGCTGTGTGGAAAAGAATAGTTTGGGTTTTACTTCCCAGAATACCTGGATTCCACTGTAGTAACCAGCATGTGTAGGAGGTCAGCGACACTCCTCAGTAGTATTAATCCAGAAAACAGTAGAGAGACCATTAGGTGCCTCCAGGTCTAAACCTGGTGATAATAATCCCTTGGGTCTTCTCCAGTGAAGCCTGAAAAGTTATTCTGACACTTTCCTGCATCCCTAGGGTGACTTGGCTTTATGCACAGCATCATTTCTTGCTCCTGTACTTTCTGCCCTGCTGCAGAGGATATATTCTCTTCCTGTGCTCACTTTGGAAAGCGATAACATGGCATCTACAAAGAGAGCATTATCCTAGTTGTTCTTTTTTGAAGCAACCTTAATGTTTGCCTCACATACAGAGATTTTTTTTCAAATCCAGGTGAGAATCTTTCTAGGCCTACGAGTGCATCTTCTGAGGGTCACTGAAACTGGAAATAGTCCTGCTTGCTGAACACTAGGATTCATTTTTTTTCTAACCTCTGAAGGTGGAACAGAGCGATGGGAAGGTTACTTTAGGATGGTAGGAACAGAAACAATTCCACCTTTGGTCTGCAGTCCTTTTGTAATGAACTGTAGTAAAATAAAAGGGTTTACTATCTGTGGGTTTTGCAAAGCTGACCTGTAAAGATTCTTGTTGCCCATGAGCGTACTAAAGAGATTTTTCTATACTGTTATCATTGTGCTGGTGTTTGTAGGAAAAAAAAAAAAATCTGGGCTGGATAAAGCTCTGAATAATGGCTCTAAACCTCATGTGAAACTGAATTGTTTCCCTCTTCACTTTACAATTAATTTTCTTTGAGAGTTCTCTGTGTTTTTGCATATTAGATTTGGGTTCTTCTAGTTCTCATTGCACACACGCCTTGCTGATTTCTTATCATATTAGTCCATCAGTTCTATAACCGCTCAGGGGAAAAAATAAAAAAATCACTGTGGCTGCAGGCACTCACAGAGTTACTGGAGAGAAGTTTCCTTTTCAGACTTATTTTTGTTTCTGAGTGTCCCATAGTCTTTACCCTGGATACATCTGAACTCAAAGTGCTCTTCTTAAGAAACAGGGCTGAAATTTCAGAATTCAAACCAAACTTGATTAAAGTGATAACCTGCTGTGTAGCTTGGGAACCCATCTGTTTCTGACTGCTCTTTACTCCTATCGTCATGCTGGCATGTTACATGCCCAAGATTAGCCTCATTAGAAGGCATGAGCTCCAGTCAATGCCTGAAAATTTGTTTGGACCTACACATGTCAACGGAATGACTTCTGAATGCTTTTGGTATTGAATGGCTCAAGTCTGCCTTTCCTCATGCTGAGGAGTGTCTGACTCCCCCCAGAGCTGTGCTGACATGAGCAGAGCACTGGACGAGTAAGGCACTTCTTAGAAGAAGAGAAATGAGGACAGAGAGGGGGTGGATGTCAGGGGCTCCTCTCTCCTCTGGCACTGTTTGATCAATGCTGAAGATAGATACCCTCCCATTGCTGTTTTTCTTATAGTTAAGTAGTTATCCACATACCGTAATTGCATCATTCTCCTTGGAGGCACTGAGGCTTCCTTCCTTCTGAAGGGAAATACAAGATTTCCTGCAAGAAGATTTTCCTACAAGACAACCCCAGGGCTAGCGTGCTTGTTGAATGTAAACAACAAAAATCACCCTTTTTTCTCCCACCAGACTTTTTTCCAGAAAAAGGACGGGTGGTGGTTTGGGTGTTTACCTTTTAAGCCCAGCAGCAGGTTATAAGCCTGCGAGCCACCAAGGGAGAACTGCTAGTGACTTGTCAGTACCAGAGAGCGGTACCTCTTTCTTCCTGGTCAAGGAAATCCGCTGCTCCCACTGCAATGGGAACCCTGAACTGCAATGAGTTCAGGCCAATACCCTCTGCTACCCAGGGTGCAGGACACTAGCCATAAAATATCCTTGCTCTTCTGGGGCACCTGCAAATTGGCCCCTTCCCAAAACTCAGCTACCCACAGGACCTGTTTGTCAGATAATTTTGCTCATTTTTTCACAGACAGCAAAGCGAGTTGATGTAATTGGGATCCATGGTGCCTCTGTAGAAAATACGGTTTTTCATCCTCATGGACGTATGTACGCTGCACGTTTCAGTGCACTATAGATGTATACAACCTGCTCCTACACTAGATAACGTGCTGACTCGCAGCACTGAGACTTGCACAGGCTGGCATACCCTGCTTTCCACAAAAAGTTAGCTTGTGCTGCGCTCTGTGCCTCCGGGGTGCTAGATGTCTTCTGGCACGAGCTGCGTGGGTATGACGAGATCACACTGCCGCAGGGAGCGAAGGCTCACTAGTTGAATGTTTTTTTCCTCTCTTTTTTCCCTCTCTCTGACCCTTGCTATGAACTATCAATGAAAAGTGATGCACAACACACAGTCCTTCCAGAGGGACAGATTTTGCAAACACAGGTCCCTCGGCATCAGCTGGAACATCCACTCTAAAATACTTAAAGCAACATTTTCGTTGAGTATGTAACAAAGCAAAAGCGTTAGGAATAAATGTTTTTATAAAGCTGATATCCTAGTCACCTGCTCAGTATCATTCCCTCTGCAGCATATGACACCTCACCCATTCACTTCTGCCTAGTTGTAAATTTATCCACACAGTCAGAGAAGTACAAAGTTTAGCTTTGGATCAAAATCATGAGCTCAGAACCAAAGTTATTCATAAAGATTCAGCAGTAAGGGGAGGAACTCAAGCCCTGAATTCGGGATTCAGAACTGCATTTGGCTGTGGCTGAGACATGAGAGAGGGTTTGGTTGTTTTTGTTCTTGTCCTCATCCAACTTGCAACTCCGTCCAACCTCGCTGTTGTTCAGGATTCCTAATCAATTTACATGTATGTCACTATTTTGTTTCAAAAGTCTCAGTACTGCACAAAAGTCCTCATTTAGGGATGTGGGAAATGACATACAGACAGATTAACTGGCTGTTTTTGCCACAGTCGCGCTGTGTGGTCTGGAACAGGACCGTGTCTCAGCCTCTTCAAAAATCTGTTTTGTTTACATGACAATGCTTCATCCCTTCCAACTATGGAACTCTTCACCTGACTTCAGGAGACTGAAGCAGCACAGATGAAATGTTACTCAGTGAAAAAAAGACTGCAGCATGAAAAAAAACCCCAAACCACCAAAAAAGAAACATCCATTTCATGACTACACAAGATAGCATCTAGTGACCACAAATGCATCAGACACTGCTTTACACATGATTTCAGATTAGTGTTCTTGCTTAATAAAAGTTGTAAGACACTGAAACGTAACAGAAGCAATCAAAATTATCTCCTGTTCTGGGGACAATCATCAGCAAATATTTAAATGAAAGTACTTGGAGCAGTTAGAGTCTCTTCCTTAGAAAACGTGTTCTCTCCTTGCTGGGCAGACACTGCGCTGAAAATACCCAGGCAAAGCGGCGGAAGCAGCTGGAAGCCTCAGCATCACCGACCCTGTCAATCATGACTTCGTGATAGTCACAGAGCTCTGCACAGCTCAACAGCCCCAGCCAAAGCACCGCTGAATTACAAGAAGAGGGGGAAAAAAAAAATAAAAATCTCCTTTTCTTTGTGGTCCTGCTAGCAACGGCGGGTTAAGGTCCGTTTGTCTGGGATGCTCTCCGAGCACACTGACGTGCGTGGCGGCTCGTGCTTGCTGGGAGCAAAGGGCCGACTAACGAGCTCACGTCTCTGCGAAGGGCCGGCAGCAGGAGACTGCGTCCGAGCGATTCAGCAGCTGCAGAACATGGGCAGAGCAAGTAATCACTCCTTATTCACTTCCCTCATGGTGTGCTTGATTTTACATACCCCTGTCATATCTCCTCTCTCTAGCTGTCTCTATCAGGCTGAACTCTCTCTTGTCTTTTTCATTTCTACTCATACAGCAATTGCTCCACAGCTCTCACCAGCTTTGCCACCTTTTTCTCTGTCTTTCCTGGTTCTTCTTATATCTTTCCTGTGATGACGTGAGCAGGACAACATAAACCTTTCGAGATGATAGCGCACCGTGGGTCTACAGAATGGGAAAACATCCTGCTCTATTCCCTCGTTTCTTTCCTGCTGGTTTTTAATTATTCGTTTACCTTTTTGACAACTGCTGTGGGTTTAGCTGAAATGTTCTTGAACACTGAGACAGTTTTCCTCAGTGGTAATTCTTCAGGGCTGACCACTGTGCATGTGAAGTTATGTGCTCTAAAATTAAGCCCATTCCTCTGCACTTGATAACATTGACTCTCATCCACTGTTTTATTCTCAAGCTATTCAGTACCATGAGATCTTTCTGTAACTCTTCACAATTGGTTTTGATTTTGATTACTCCAAGCCACTGAATATTGTGGGCAAATTTTGTCACCTCCAATTAAAATAATTTTTCAGGCCACTGATGAGTATATTGAGTATATTGCCCTGTGGCCACCACACATCCCTGTATGACCCTGAGTGGTGACCTTGCCATGTTGTGCAGACTGGCAGGTATTCCTGCCGTTAGTTGCTTGTCTTTAAAATAGTTGCTACTCCGTAAGACCCTCATCCTTATGACAACTTGACTTCACCAGAAGCTTTGAGGAATCCAAGTACACTGTGTCTACTGGATCAGCTTCATCTACGTGCATGCTGATTCTCACAAAAAAAAAAACCAAAACCCTAACAACAGATTTATGAGCCATGGTTTCCAAGCTGTGCTGACTCTTCTCTATTATTTTGCATTTCTCCGTATGTCTACTAATTCTTTTCTTTATAATGCTTCTCACAAATGCCCCTCAAATGAAAATCAGATTTATGAGTATGTAGTTCCTTGCGTTCTTCTAGGGACCTTTTCAGAAATGGGCATCACATGTCCCACTTCCTCTAACCTTGAGGCTAATTTAAGCAAAGCCAATTTAAGCAGTGGGTTATTTGCCACAGCTAATAGTTTGGCAATTTCATATCAGAGCTGCTCTGAAACTCCTGTGTGAGTGCCATCTGGTCTTGTTGATCTGTTGTTATCCGTTTTATTGCTTTGTTTTAAAAAGACTTTTAATATCACTTCAGTTTGAGACCTTTCATCAGACTTGCCCAATTAAAGTTTTCAGTATCACAACCCCACTGAACTCCTAAATTGGAGTGAACACCAATGCAAATAATCCATTCAGCTTTCCTGCTATTGCTTTGCCTTCCTTTTACGCTTTGATCATTTATCAGCTGCACTGAGTTTCTGCCAGCAAGCTCCTGTTTCTGATGTGTTTGAAAATTTTCTTATTATTAACTACATGTCTTTAGTGTGCTGCTACCAAGAACCTTTTTATTACCTATTTCTTCCTTATGGTTTTATGTTTGCTTTCCCAGAGTGTGTATTCTCTTCTATTTTTCTCATTTGTACCTTCCCCTCTCTTCTGCAAGATATCTTTTTTTCCTTTGCTTTGCTCTTTACCTGGGCCAACTTTGAAGTCTTTTTTCAACACATAATGTATCCCTACACTGAATTTTCAATATGTCTTTGAATGTGTACATGACATCTGCAAGCATTTTACTTTTTTAACTGTGCTGTTAATTTCTAAAAATTTTCTAATTTATACATTTTTGTCCTTTCTGAAGCTCTACACTATGGTTTTTGTGAGGGTTTTTAGTTCCTGTGGACTTGCTGAAATTGGGTGTGCTGTGGTCACCATGCTAAAACTTTTGAGAGATACTTGCATCCACAGCAATGCTCTTCTCATGGCTCAGGTGAAAACCAGGTGCTGATTTTTCTCAGTTGTGTTCTCTGTCTAGATGCTACAACAAGCAGTTATTTATGGCATCTGCAAATATAATCTCTGCCTCATACTTTCTCATAACATTTACCCAGCCTGCAGGACATCACCGAGGCCTCCAATCTCCTTTGTTTTCTGCCATTTCATGCTTTCTCATTACCCTTCCCATTTGTCAGTCAAGGTCACCAGCCTGGTCCGGTGACTGAGAGCATCCCTCTGTTTCATATTCTTCCCTTTTAGGCACAGTATTTCAAACCGCAGGGATTCTCCGTTACCTGTATGCCACAGATGACTTATTTACCTGGTTTGACTCCAAGCTCTTTTTAAACAGAGTAGCACAATGTAATCTGCAATTCTTTTACCAGTCACAGCCTACAACTATGCTATCTCACGGCTCAGGTTTTTTTCCGAGTTTTCTGGTATGTCTGTTTCATCAATATAATAATGTAAAAGTCCAGCCATTTTAATTTTTAGCCTCTACCCATTTAAATTTTGGACTTCCACATTTTATACAAAAGCTGTTCTTGGGTTTGATGATCAAGGTTTGGGGTTTTTTTATTCATGACTGCTCCTTGTTGTCTCCTTCATTAAATTAATCAGCTTCAGCCCTATCTTTTTTTGCTGTTTTTATTTTTCCCAGGCAGGGGTGTAATTGAGCACTGTATATGGTCAGGAAAGAACTTCAAGTCAATTGAGAAAGCTACAGGATGTTTGCTCACTGATGTCTAAAAAAAGCTGGAGAGCACTCTGCCAGTCCCTGGCTCCTGCAGTGTGAGCTGTTTCAGTTTTGTGCTATTACTTATTAATTAGTAGCACAGAACTGGCCAAAATCACTCACGTCAAGAAGCAAACCAAGCAGGATAGCTTTTAAAATGCTCATGCGGTATCCTTAAAATGGACTACTAATGAAAAACAGCTAACAAAGTATAGACATATCCCTGACGTCTGGGCTCCCAGCAGCAGAGCCTAAGAAAATCTGCAGCTGCGTGACAGGGACGCAAGCTGAGACAGTTTGCTGGTGGCTTGATAGGTCGTCATCCTAAACTGGAGTCTCAGGGCTTGCTCTGCCAGAAAATCTCATGGAAGCTGGGGCACTGAAAAATAGAAAGGATTAAACATCCAAGAAACCACGTTTAACACCAGAGATGTGATCACACAGCACTTGCTATCCTGCCAGATCTCATTGCCCTAGGGTAAAAACATATTATTTACCCTTACGTGACAAAACCTACAGGTTTTAACAGATTACTTTCACGACGGCAGCAGGAACTAGTTTTGTGCACCATCTGTCGCGTCTCCGCCTGCTGCAAGCCATCATTAACGCGTTATCGTTATCCACCTTCCACATAAGAACAGCAGCGATGACCCTCCCACTGACCAGAAGCCCACTATGACGGGGGCTGTATAAACACAAAATTATTACGGCAGCCCCTCTTTCCCCCCCGAAGTTTGCAAACTGTGGAGAGTTCAGGCCTTTTTATGGGTCAGTGCAGGCATATAACACTCTTTAAATTACTTAGCTCGCTAGCTAGCCTTGACCACGTTCTGCGTGGGATGCAAAAGGCCCTGAGAAACAAACCAAGCGCTCAGGGTGGTTGGACCACATGAGTGCTGCTGTGGTTGTTCGTCTCCAGAGTAGCAGCACTAACGAGCTCAGAGCTGGCCCCGGCATCGTTACATCGCACCCAGCTGAGTGCATACGTACGTCCAGCCAGGTGACACATGATGGTCGTACACAGAGAAAGGATGAGAGAAGGTCAGCTGTGGTCAAGTTTGGTTTTGGCAAAAGAGACTTTGCAGAACATGGAATGGCTTTGTATGTATTTGCTGGGAACCATTCCTCATTGTGAGGAGAGGTATGGGGAAAAGCACGTGAAAGGCTGTGCTTTTATAAACCACTGAGATTCGATAAAATCTACCAGCAAGTATCATGACTCAAAAAAATCCATTAAAAACTCAAAAGGTAGTGATAAGACAGTTTTCAACGGAGAGAGAAGAGCTAAACCTGCACCTTAACACTTTTTTTGCCCTCCAGTAGTGAAGCAATCCCTCCTTCAGACCCAGACACTTGTGTGAGTTCCACAGCTTGTGAAATTACTGTCTTTTAAAGAGTAAGAAAAGACAAGAGGAGGAAGAGGGAGGAGGGGGTGGTAGCTGAGCTGAGGTCTTCTCATCCCACCCATCCCATGATGGAAATACCTCCGCGAAAAAAAAACCCTCCCCAGGAGGATCCCAGCACAGAGCTCTTCTGGAGTCGTGTTGCCCACAACACAGTCACGGTTTCGGGTATGGAGGGACAGGCTGGACCTTTCCGTCAGCACAGAAGGAATCTGCTAAACGGACCTCCAGGAGACCTTGAGAAGCCACACTGGCTCCAGGCTTTTGAGCTGCCCTCTTTTCCATGGTGAAATTTCAACACCAGAGAGGGGCTTTCCCAGCTCCAGTGCTGAGGGGGTGTTTAATGTTATGAAGGTATTTAACTTCCCTTCCCAAAACACCTTCCTCCCAAGTGCTTTGTAAAGAGGCTGTGTTGGGATGGTCCTTTGTGTCTTCCTTTTTATGGCCAGATGTGAGTACAGCTACGTTAGAGTCTTCCACTTATTATTTCTCATTAGTTTTTAATTCAAGGGAAGCAGCTTAAAGTCTGTTAAATGCTTTACTCGCTGCCTTGCTGAGACTCTCATTTGATTTACTGATGGGCTGTGAAGACTTTCTTATTGATTTGCCTTTGCTCTTTTATTGTGTTACTCTAATACAATAGTAAAAAGATTAACTGTGATCAAGTGGCTAACACAATTAACGTGCTGGCAGCAGAAAGGGAAGCCGGGCTAGAAGAAGACAAAGCAGTTCTGAAGCCACCAAAGGAGCTGGTGGGAGACACCACAAAGCCTGGAAGGGGAAAAACACAAAAAAAGGAAAAGAGAGAAGCCAGAGACTGGCCAAGGCTTCACTTTACTGAAATGAATGATGAAAACCTGGAAAAATGTTATAACTCTTTAAAGATACAAAAATCAGGAACCTGATAAAAAAGAAAGTTTTAAAAATACACGTTTTTAAATCTCAGAAGTTTTTATCATAGCTGTGGTTGTGGAGGGAGTATAAACCAAAAGTTTTGTAATACCTGGATGAGTCAGTATTGCCGACACCAAGGGACAAGGTAACCTCATGTTCACTGTGAGCCTGGGGAGAGGTGGGCTACTGGGCTGTTTCTTTATCTCTAAAACACCAATACAATGATCTCCTGTTGCTTAGTGAAGTCCTTTCCCATGCAGAGCCTGCACAGAGCACATGGTCAGTCTACAAATTAATTCCCAGTTCTATTTTTTTTTTCATTAAAATCACCCCAAACGCCACACAGCTCTTGTTCTCTGCAGAACACAAAGAAAAAGGCAAGGGGACATCCCATCTGGGACAAAGGAGACAGATCTGGGGCAATTAAAATAGACACCTTCCTCCACCTGGAAGCCTACGCAGCTAATCCACACCAGCAAAGCTGGAATCAGGGAAAAGAGGCAGAAAGACTTTTAGAGGGAGGCAAATAAAAAATAAAGCAGCATGCTGCAATTATTGAACTACCTGAGCAAATAATTTTGCTCTTCCCAGACTAATTAGCATTCTGTTCATCTCAAGTAGCAGTAAAAAACCCCACAACTCTGATGTCCCCTCTGCTTCAAGCTCTGTTTGGCTATTTATAGCATCTCTGTTTTCAAGAGTGCACCAGTTACAACAGTTCTGCCACAGCTTTCATATTTCAGTGAAGTCCTGAAGAAGAGAAGCTGGCCAAAATGGAGCGTGACAAATCCGGCACCTTTTGCTCTGCTTGGCCTCAGTAGTGGTGGGCATATTTCATACCGGTCCTTTTCGGAGATAAAGGATGCTTTGTCCAAAACCTGCAATGCAAAGGGGAAGAAGACCTGTCCACTTCATTTGGCTCAGACCCCTCTCTCCAGCTCTTGCTGTCCGTAACCAAACCCATCTGAAGGCTGCCAAGTGCAGCTGATGGGAAGCCAAGGCAGCTGCTCCCAAAATCTCCTTGCCTCCCCGTTTCCCTTTTCACCTCCTTGCACAATCCCCCCAGCGCAGTCCCAGAGACGGCACGTGGGGCCAGGGCAGCTGCTGTGAGGCAGTGGCTGAAGCTTCTTGCTTAAAACTAAAGAGAGCTCTGAGAAAGGTGGGAATTTCTTTCTTACCCATATTCCCAGCCCAAGAGGTAGGAAGTGTCCCAAGAACATAACGAAAAACAGTAAGGAGTTTTATGAATGAAAGCGTGGTCTATGGCTTCATTTTATGAGCATCCTTGTCCCTCAGAGAAAAGCAGCAGATACTGATTAAGGGCAGTAACATTTTCCAAGAAGAAACATAACTTCTGCTTTTTCTGACTTTTGCATGTTTAGAACTGACTTCTGTAACTCAAAGGCAAAGAGCTTTGCTGTAAGACTGTGTCATTTAGGGTATATTCACTTTTTTGTAATGTTGATTTTCGCTAGGCTGGGAAACATGCACATGAACACCCGCAGTCTGCAGACCTGTGAAAACCAGTCGCTCAGCAGCACCATGTCCCGCGCGTCTTGGAGGACAGAAAGGATTGCAACAACAGTATTTTGACTATGAGGACAACAGCTGTTTGTCTTCTACTTACAGTGCTCAAAGCACCCCCAAAACTTGACTGTGAGCACTGTAGTTCATCTTCTTTTTAAAGTCAGTTTTAGGGGTAACAACACCCCTGTCTTCAGATCAGGAGACAGGTCTCCAAGGGAACCTTAGTAGAATGAAAACCTGTAAAGATCACCACAAAATATGCAGCAGCAGTTGCCCAAATGTAATATTTGGCAACAGACTTTTTTAGCATTTCAGTGCACTTCAGCCCAGAGAAATCATAATCCTTTCACCAAATAACTCTTGATTTGATAGAGCTTCTTATGCTCACTTCATTCAGCATTTTGTGTGCTATTCATTTTAGAAAGACATTCTTCTGCTCTTGGCAGATGGAGAATCCTGTAGCTGAATAGTTCTGGAAGTTGTCCCAGGTCTTTTTTTCTCCCTTTCTCATTCCCCTTCTTTCCTACCTCTTCCCCAGATTGCAGCAGGCTTTGCACAGATTTGGAGGATTTTTAATTTCACAGTGTGTTTGAAAAATAAGAGTGACTCGGGGGATACAAAACAGGAAATGAAACTATGTCTTCAATTACAAAATTTTGAAAGCCAATTCCTTCTTATGCGCACCTGCATTAATTTGGTTCAACAAGTTACTCATGCTTTCTGTATTCAGGCTATTCCTACAGACTCCTTCCTATAACAACTCCCAAGAAGGAGCATAAGTAAATGCATGAATTTTCAATTATTTCTTCTTCTACATTTCCTGAGATGTCCTGCTGTCCTCCCCATCTCTTGCCTTCACCCCTGTAGTGGCTAACAAGGCTACCCCTGGGCTCAGAGCTAGGCCTGCAGGCAAGGGTTTGCCAGACTTCACTTTCTAGTCCGGTGTTAATTCATGTAAGTGTAGAACACACTGCCGACACATAGGGGCAGTAAATTAAAAACAACTGCTGTCATTTTAGTCCTGCTACAGTGACAGTGGCTCTAACTTCTTTCTTTGTTTAATATCTTTTGCGTTAGGAGCCAGCTTCTCATCTCTTGCGAAGTGACATGTCTCTAAGGCACTCAGTGGAGAGTCTGAGTTACCCCAGATAAGCAGCTATGCCTGTATTTTATGGATCAGAGCAACAGCATTTTCTTCAGCTATTTTTCCCCCCTTTTGTTTCTATAAATTTCCTTCTGGCAAACATTCCCTCTGGCCACATTTTTAGAGCAACTCAATCTCTCGCACATGCATATTATTGAATGTACCTGTGCCCACCTCAAATTTCCCAAGCTCATTTCCCGAGACATTCCTTCTGAATATGTGTATTCCATGCACATCTTAAAACGAAATAAAGTGAGAAACCATTTACCCATCAACTCAACGTACCTCACTTCATGCCCTTCTCACTCCATTCACGGAGGTGAATATTCTCATCAAACTTCCCAAAGATTTACTGGGGACAATCATTTTTTTTCTCCAGATAACTGAGTCTGAAACTAACAGCCTTTGCTTTCACCCTTTGTTACAGAGAAAACATGGCAAATCAACCCATCTAGAAAAAAATGAAACAAAATGGGGAAGGGGGGTAAGGAGAATGTCCCAGAAAGACAAAGAACCAAAACAATACCTTTTACTTGAACACATGCAATTTTTAGCAATGTGTTCAGGCGCTCTGGCTGGAGTGCCATCACTGAGGGACTGCATCCTGCAATGCCTGTTTGACCCTCCAGTGAACACAAGCAGACATGTCTAGCACCTGTAGCAGGAATCTTTCACAGTCAGTCCCTGGATCCAGGCAGGCTGATCACCCAGCAGTGTCCCTGTAATGCCTCTCCAGTATCTTGGTATCTTCTCCCCGCCTTGAATGTCATCTGTTTCTCCAGCCCCACGAGGCAAAGTCCTACAGACTGACCACAGGCGTCAAACCGAACCCCTAGAAGCCTCACAGAAGTTACTTTAGTGGCGATCAATTATTTGCCCTTCATAGTAGTTGACCAGATCTGTCTGCAGGCTGAGTTTTGACCATCTGGCCTGCATGCCATGACCATAATACTGTCCTTTAAAAATCATACTGTGCAGATATGGAAAACAATCCTATCAGCACACACAATAGCCTCTGCAGGGGTTGTGTGATTACCACCAGCAACCATCTCCTCCTACCTTCCATACCCCCAAAAATTCCTAAAAATAAAAAGTTTATCAAGTGAAATGAACACTACGATATCCTTTTGCAGGTAGGCACTCCCACACATCTGTGCAGTTTCCCCCTTCAGAAATAGGCTTCCTTTGAAAGGACGTTCCTAGTTGCCACACAGCCTGGGACAGCCACGGCCCGAGTCTGTGCTTTCCTTCTTTTCCTTGTTCCCTTATTTCCTCCCACAGGATAACTTCCTTTCCTTTTCCTCTATCTTGTCCATCATGAACGCACTGCCACCAAACTATGATATGAACAGCGAGGGGTGACTCGCCCCCCGTCCTGGGCCCTCTGTGCCTTTCTAGAGTTGCACCAGGAGGTGGAAGAAAGGACAGAAGTAAAAGAAAGATAAAACAATGATTCAGAAGCTACCAGTGACCACCGCCTGAGGAAACGCAGACGCTCTTTGGAAGCATCCTTGTTCAGCACTTTGCAGTGGGAGCGTTGCCTAAATGCCTACAAAAGTTGGATAGAGAGAGAGGACCTGGAAGGAGGGCACCACCAGGGCAAGCAATCTCTAGGCATTGTGAGGACAAAGAAAATAATACCCGCGTGGTTTTCTTTCTATTTTTCAATGCTGTGTGCAGTAGCCTGTAATTTAGAACGGAGCGTGTGCTACACAACAAGGCCGTTGGCAGGCAGCGTGTGCCAAACATGCTGCCGCTGGGCGTTAAGTGTCAAGGACGGCTTCAGTTGTGTCCGACTTACCAGCCACAGGAGCCATAGTAAGGAAGAGCTGTGGAGTCATAGGAAACATACAGGCAAGGAAACATAAAGGTAACGTATGCTTATTCTAACAATGTATCGTCTACTGAGGAAGCCCATTCAGGAAGCCAGACAAAACCCGGCAGTCAAAGAGGAATAAAAGGGGTGCATGACCTGACTCCTTGCGCACAGCCATGGTATGCTGGCGTGGAACAGAGAGAGTAATTCATTCACTTATAGAAAGCCAGTGTGGGTCCAAGACTGGGGAAAGGATGCGTAGAAAATAGCTTGCGGCCGTTTTAAACGTCATGTTTGGTTCCCCACTTGCAGAGCAGTTTGCTGATGAAAACAACCTTACTCCTGCTGTGTGCTGCCCACAGAGGAGCACAATGGGGGAACCCCTGAAACCAAATGTTTCCTTGAGCTCAATGTTTCATGCCAAAAAGTAGCACCTTTAAAAACATTATGTAACCCACCTGTTTATTCCTGACTTTCAAGTTTCTCCAAGCATCTTCATCTGCAGCTACTCCATTGATTTTACTGCTGGGAAAAGGTGTCAGAATAGCTGTAGAGAATGACATCTCTTACATGGCTGGCGAGCAGTATCTCTGTAGCCTTCCCTTCAGCACAAGATCAATGAGCTTCCTCAAGGACAGATGAGAACTACCAGGGCTAATGAGGGTGGCTCACTCCCCTCTGCTCACACGCGCCTTGGCTTCTTGCCTGAGATTAAAAAGAAGAATTGCACAGCAGCTCTGATAAACGGTGGGGTTTTTTCATGCTGCCTTGTTTGCTGATGGCTAAATGCAAGAAGCTCAGCTCCTGGACCCTGCTGTTGTTCCAGGGAATCAGGCCCTGGGTTCATTTTTGGCTGTCAGAGCAGCCTGAGGGTTTTTTTTCCAATGACAGCGTGGGAACTTTCTGGGAGCCACCTGGAATGCACATGGCTTCTACTTCACCTTGCTAAACATTTTAGTAATGGGCAGGAGTATCAGAAAATAGCTCATTCTTATATTTTGTGGAATTTTCTCAGTTACTTATATAAAGATTCCTATACCTGATCAGTCAGTCTTGATCTTTCATTGTTTAGACCAGCATCCATTGAAACAAGGCAGTTATGCAGGAACACCGCCAAAGCTGCGCCTTTACCCGGAGCTGCGGTTATGGACAGTCATGCAGAGTTTCATGACCAAGTCGCTAGAGAAATTCTCTCCTCCAGAAAACAAGAAAGTACTGCTGTTGAATCAGAAATTAGGAAATGTTTTTGAAAGGGTGATTTGATTTTCCATTTTGAGTTTTGACATTCTTTTTTCAAAAATAATGTACTGCAAAAGTCTCTCCTGGTACATATTTTTTAATCTTAGAAGTACAGTTACATTTTGTTTTGGTTATCACTTACCAGGGCTGAAGCTGAATTTATAAAAATAGGATACAACATTTTCTATCAGCTTATAGTTACGGTACATCTGAAAGACCATCTGTCCAAATTAACCACATATGCACACGTGATCAGTTCATTTTAAAGTACCTGTGAAATGTAATGTATATGTTTCATAATTATTTTGCACATTGTATAGAACTTACAAATAATGCTTTGCATTATTTTAACATGACCTGACTAGACAAGAGGTAACTGGTTCGATATTAGAATTATCTAGACAGTTTTTTCCAGTAAGCATACTTACCCACTCTCTGCTTGTTAGTGAGAACATTTGTTTTTTTCCACAGAAAATTTTTCTTGTGAAAATAATAACACTTCCTATCAAATGCTTTGAGTTACAAGTTTCATTTCATAGAAATGTGCACATACTGAAAATAAACGCATTAAAATGAATACAATTGTTAAGGTGAATATGGCAAGAGTCTGCACAGAGACACCACCCTAGAAAATACAATAGGCAGTTACACAAGTGACTTAAAACTTACAGAACTTTTGTATGGGGTTTGCATGGCCAGGTTTTGGTAGTGGTGGGGCTACAGGCGTGGCTTCTGTGAGAAGCTGTTAGGAGTTTCCCTCGCGTCCAACAGAGCCAGTGCCAGCCGGCTCCAAGACGGACCTGCCGCTGGCCGAGGCTGAGCTCATCAGTGATGGTGGTAGTGCCTGTGGGGTAACAGAGTTAAGAAAGGAGGGGGAGAGAGAGAGGAGTGAGAACATGTGAAAGGAGGAGCCCTGCAGACACTCAGGTTGGTGCAGCAGGAGGGGCAGGAGGGGCTCCAGGCGCCGGAGCAGAGACTCTCCAGCAGCCCATGGAGAAGCCCATGGTGAGGCCGGCTGTGCCCCTGCAGCCCATGGAGCTCCACGCTGGAGCAGATCTCCACCTGCAGCCCATGGAGGACCCCACACCGGAGCAGGGGGATGCCCGAAGGAGGCCGTGACCCCGTGGGAAGCCTGTGCTGGAGCAGGCTCCTGGACCTGAGGAGAGAGGAGCCCAAGCTGGAGCAGGGTTGCTGGCAGGACTTGTGAACCCGTGGAGCACCCACACAGGAGCCGTCTGTTCCTGAAGGATGGCACCCTGTGGAAGAGACCCAGACAGGAGCAGTTTGTGAAGAACTGCAGCCCATGGGAAGGACTCATGTTGGAGAAGTTCATGGAGGACTGTCTCTTGTGGGAGGGACCCCATGCTGGAGCAGGGGAAGGGTGTGAGGAGCCCTCCCCCTTCGGGTGGCAGAGACAGCATGTGATGAACCAACCACTAGCCCCATTCCCTGTCCCCCTGCGCTGCTGGTGGGGAGGACGTAAAGAAAATCAGGAGTAAAGTTGGGCCCAGGTAGAAGGGAGGGGTGGGGAGAAGCTGGTTTAGGATTTGTTTTTATTTCTCATTATCCTACTCAGATTCTGACTGGTAACAAATTAAACTAATTTCCCCACATCAAGTCTGTTTTGCTTATGACGGTAAATCAGTGAGTGATCTCTCCCTGTCTTTATCTTGACCCAGGAGCCTTTCGGTATATTTTCTCTCCCCTTACCATCTGAGGAGAGGAGTTATGGAGCTGCTCTGGTGGGCACCTGGCATCCAGCCAGGGTCAACCCCCCACGACTTTATAGAGAATAATACAGATTTCATACCTCTCTTTAACCAGCCAAAAGCCACAGGGATGTAGCGAGCAATCAGTAAATGTCATAAGGCATTTTGGTGGTGGCAAACTTTGTTTTGTACCTCAGGTATAGTTCTATTTCGTTTAGTTAGTTCTTCTCCTAAAGAAAAGTAATTTTGTACATTGAAATATCTCAACAATATGAAAATATAGCTCAGCATTCTGGCCTCACTAAATCAAATGGCAGATTTCCAAGCCGGATTATAATAGGACCAATATTTCATTTCCAGTTAGAAAATAAAATCCATTCAGCCTTCGGCAAGCTAAAAGCACCTCTGTTCCAAGTCAGAGGTTTTTAGGGGCCTAGAAGATAAAAAAAGGATCTCAGACAAATACTAGTGCATCAGATTTATGTCATGTGGCAAAGCGATGAACAAAGTCTGTTATTTCTGAGGATGGGGCTTGAACTACCGTACACTCTGCTTATTCACATCCCCTGGCATCAGGGCGCTGCGGGGCCATCTCATGGGAGAAGAAGAGGGGAGCACGTCCTGCACGAAGAGCTCTGTGACACACCCCCAACGTAGGGCTGAGCAGCCGGAGGCACTGCAGTGTTGGGAAGATGCTAGCAGAGCGTGGGAAAACGCAGAGGTAAGCAAAGAAATATCAGAGGGGCAGGGAGAAATCGGTGAGGTAAGGCAAAAGCACTCCATATCTAGCTTGGCTAAGTAAAGATGTAAAACTCCACAGCTATTTAAAGTATGGGCTTGGCAGTGAGGGAATTGCCCGTTTTACCCCGAACGATGGAGCATAAGCAGTGTCAGCTAACCGTAACCAGAGCGATACCCAGCGAGTAGTGGTGCAAGCTCCCCAGGGGAGTTTTTGGAAATACCGTTCTTCAGGAGTTACGCAAAGCAGGCCGGGGCATGGCATGGGGCATCACAGCTTTGGCAACTTCAGCAGCCTCCGAGGAACCAAAGGGGAGGAGGGTGGACTGAGAGAGGATGGGGGCATAGGCAGAAGCAGTCTAGATGAAGCTTTCACATTTCCTAGTTAGCAGTCATCCGTGGTTTTCTGCATCTTTATGGTTTGCTCTGAGTGCCAACGCATGGGCTGGGCTTTTAAAGAAAAAATAAAACGAGGGAAAAAAAAAAAAGTTTGAGCACATTGAAGAGAAGACATATTATTAAAATACCACCAGAGGTCACAGAAAAAGCCATTTTGAACCTACCCAGGCTGTCCTGTTGTACAAGCTGCCGGGTTTTTGCAGCGCTGCCTCTGCGACTGTGACCAAGGCACCGCTGGCAAGTGGAGCCTCTGAAGCTCATTGTGGGCAACTTGGCAGCGACAGGCAGTTTATGGCAGGTGAACAAAACTCTTGCGGTTGGCAGGCCTCTATCAAGACTGTGGAAGTAGAGGATATAAAAAGACGACTGTTTTCGGATCAACCGGAGACGGGGCTGCACTTGCGGACGAGCCCCCGGTGGCCCGGCGATGCGGGAATGCTGCTTCGCCAAGGGGCTTGGCAAGGGACGCTGGTGGGAACGGGCTGAGACATCTGCTCTTCGTGGAGCTGGGAAGAGGTCATCAAGGGTTACTACTAGAAAAAAAGAAAACTGACATGGCTCTTCCAAAGTAGCTGATGTGCCGTAAAACCAGTTATGAAAGTACTCTTCATTTTATATACAACTTGGCAACAAAAGCTTTTACTTTAATCCACTCATTTCAAAGTGCCTGGG
This sequence comes from Phaethon aethereus, assembly GCF_964289735.1. Classification (NCBI taxonomy): domain Eukaryota; kingdom Metazoa; phylum Chordata; class Aves; order Phaethontiformes; family Phaethontidae; genus Phaethon; species Phaethon aethereus. The sequence continues at coordinate 123,009,191 of NC_138575.1, read as the reverse complement.
GTAAAAACCAAGCTCCCTTGAGAAAAGTTTCAGTTTAAACAGATTTTATGGCAGCTCCACTGGGTATTTAAGTCCGGTTAACTTCTTATAAGGCAAGAAAATTTCCAGTGACACCTGGATTCCCCTTTTCCTCCTGCAGGCAGACCGTGCCCAGTCTGTGCTCTCATAGTAAAAGTTTAGAGCAGGCTGAAAAAAAATCACCTGCAGACTTGTAGAGGAGGAGGCAATCTTTGGTTGAAAAGCAAAAAAAAAAAGTTTTAAATGGCATCCTTTCCCCCAGCTGAACTCTGAATCAGTTAGTGGTAGTCCCCATCCTCACCTGGCTGAAGAACTCCTACTGAACACTTCAGGGTTCTCATTTCCCATGAGAAGGATGTATCATTGCCTCTACATCATCGCTCTGGCAGACATCAGAGGAAAGGCCTGGTTTTTCATCACTGAGTAAAGCAGACCACTATTAAGATTCTGGATAGATCCAGCATCCCAGGCTTTTTTCATCTGCTGTCCTTTTTGACCAAGTGAAGAGCTCAGGTTATTCTAGTTCTGAGAAGAAACGGAGACCAGCATCAGATGACTCTGATGTCAGCTTATTTGTTAAGAAGACCACACAAAGTCCTGCTTTGATGGAGAAATCATCAAGTTTTCCTACTAGCCATGCTACATCCCCTCTAGCCAGCATCCTGGCCCCTCCCAGGAGGTCTGTTCTTTGGGTCACAAAAGCTTGCTCAGCCTCCATCAAACTCCTTTTCACATACTCATATGTGTATACTTACACATCCCATCTGCTGAATAATACTCAGCTAAAAAAAAGTGTACCTGAAGCGTTAGATTCCTCAGCATTTGCCTTGACAAAGGCCCATCATGCAGACCAAAACCAGTTTGCCCAGTAAGCTCTGGATAACAGTGTTTGAATTCAGAGTCGGCAAGGTATGGAATCTGTAACAAGACTCTGAAGACAAAAGGTCTAAGCTCTCCTCCGAACTTCCCTGTTAATGAGCACATGCATCAAGAGGCAGAGCGGGCCCACGCTACCTACCAGACTGATTGCTGCTGCTGCTGAACAGCCCTGATTAAAAGCTGTTTTTTTCTGTCCACGATAGTATTCTGAAGGAAGTTCCTCTAGTAAATTAGATCTTGAGCGAAATGATCATTAGAGGGTGTAGGTCATTAAAGTATAGCAGAAAGCTGCTAAAACGGGGGTAGAGTTGAAAATACTTTTAATTAATTTAGGGTCCTATAGTCCCTGGGCTGTCAAAGTGATCTGTCGCTATCGCCAGTCCAAATTATACTTTCAAGAAACAAGTGAGAGAGGCATCAGGACTGATCAGATAACAAGTGCCAGGAGGTAATTAGCGGCTCCACTTCTAAAGCAGAGGCAGCGGAGAGCAGTGTGCACCCTCACGCCAGCCTGCAGACGGCGTGCGGGCCCTGACGGCCGGGCTGCCTCTGCTCAGGCTACCGCAGGATCCTGGCTTCAAAGCCTATGAGCGACGCTCAGGGTGCCGGGAGGCTCCCAGGGGCTGGCTGGTGCTCGCAGCCCTTGCCAGCCCCTTGGGTCAGCGAAAGGGCAGTAACGGTAACGAGCTGCGGACCTGACACCGTCTGTCGGTACCGCGGAGACCTCTGAAACGTGGACAGCAGAACCAGGGAGTCGTTCAAAACAAATTCAGAGCTTTAGGAAACAGTTGGCATGGGAGGTACCACGATGGAGCTGAAAACCGTCAGGGAAACAGGAGAGCGCTGCGGGAGAGGCCGGCTCCAGCCCCGGGCCGCCCAGGGCCAGCTCTCTGCGCCAGAGCTGTCGTAGCTGCGGCTTCCTACGGGCTGTGCAGGCAGGCAAGGCCGCTGCTGCCCCGGCAGGGTGTCGTCCCGCTGCCCGTAAGGGCTGACGTGGCTGAGCTTTTCCCCACGGGAACTGCTGCCTCTGGAAAGAGCAAGGGAGACCTCGAGAGAGGCAGGGGAGGCGGAGCTGGGAGCTGCTGACCAGCAAGGGCCGGGAGGCGTCAGTGCCAGGCTCATCCCAAGCACCGCCACAAAAGCAGAAGAGGGCCGGGGAGGCAATTTGTGAGGCTCGGTGCAAACGGTGGGTCGAGGTGGTGTGGCGGCCTGCCCCGAGGCTTCCAGCACGCCGAGGAGGGCGCGCTGAGGAAGGGCCTTTTGCTTGCAAGGGAGCCAGGCAAAGGGGGCATTCCGTGAACCCCATGGTTGTGCAGAGGAGGGAGAACGGCAAAGCAGGAACTAAAACTGACCTTTCGTTCCTCAACGCAACCCCACCTTCTCCATGCTGGTACGCGGCGTGAGGAGTGAGACGAGTCGGTACAGGCTCCCGAAAATAAGCTCCTCCGTCCATCATACACATTTGAGATCTGAGAGAAAGGTGATTAAAATGCCCAGATTGTTAAAGACTTTAAGCAAGCAGCTAATCTTGTATTGCAAAATAGCCTCTGAGTTACCCTGGAAGAGGCTGGGAGCCTGCCTGAGTTCTTAGCACAGTGTTAATGTTAAGGAATGAGAAAACAGAAAATCTGTCCCACTGCAGGCAGGGAGTGCCCCTATCCTGCAGTCCTTTACCCAGGCAGCAGATCAATCATTCTGGTTTTTGCTTGCCTTGCACTAATTATTTGGACATGTTAATAAGTTCTTTGTCATGGCTAGGTAATTGCAGGAAGCATCTGAGGCCTTGAGAATGGCATCTATAAAACCAGATGCTTAGTTAATGAGGTCTTCGAGAAACCCAGCTAGCAGTAATTAAACAGATAACAAGTTTAACATTTAAGAATAACAATTACTAATTTCTTTCCTTAGCAAATTATTACTAAATTAGAAATTGCCATTGCTTTTCTCTGCAGATATTTTTTAACTCAAAATGACAGCTGGGGCGGCGGGAAAGCAGCTCACAAAGCCTTTGCTTGTCTCAGTTTTTCCGTGTGGATACAAAGCAGGGAAGGAAGGAAGGACAAGTAAACATCACTGAATTGGAAGTAGAGTCATGAGTAGCTGGACACGGAGAGGAGTATGTGGAGAAGAAACTGCAGGAAAGTATTACAAAATTACAGTGGATTTGGGTGGTGGTGGCTGAAGGAGAGCAAGATCTAAGTGCTCCTTATGGGAATTACCAGCGGCTGACAACAAATGCATCCTCAACAGGCAAAGGTGGTGGCACAGGGAGAGAAGTCAGGGACTTCTCTGAGGCTGGAGTAGCTGGGAGGACAAACTCTGGAATATGCAAGAGAAACACCAGAACCTGGCATCATGCCTGCCAGCTCCCAATGCCTTCTCTGATCCTTACTCTAAACATACTCTCCCCTACCGCAAATCTAGACTGTTGGGACCATCATTGAGCACTCTACAGCTGCGTGCCTTGCCCTGTCCTAGAGGCCCATGTCACGATGAATAGTGTAGGCCACTTAAAGAATCACCGCCAAAGATATTAGAAAGCAAATGATTTTAATACAAATTTATAAAAAGCATGACTTAAGAGAATTCAATGGCAAGGTCCACTCTATTACTTACTCGACACGGAAAAAGTATACAAAAGAGAAATCAATCAGAACTGGGTTGGACTGATTTGCACATGGATCAGGGGATGTGATTGACACAGAGCCAGGGAAATCAAGTCAGGATCATGTTGGTGTGATTTGTATATGGACTAGGGAAAGAAAATGAGGGAGACCCTCCCGTTGAGTCAGGAGGTTCAGAGTGGACCCCGTTGCTTCCTAGACTCCTGTTTGGAGGAGTCTAGGGGCAGCTGAATTCACTCCTAGTCCTAGACTTCATCAATGGTTTATGACTAAGGGAATTAAGTGCAGGTATCTTCATGTGATGATTTAACATATGATGTTGTGTTTTGTATAACTTTAGAATGGCAACAGGCTAATACAAAATAGCAACAATTTAAAATTCACTAACACTGTTATGGCAAATCACATTAGATTATATGCTTTTCTAATAAAGCTTAGCAGCACAACAACTTAAGAACTTTAGTTAAAGTTCTCTAATTACACATACACACACACACACGTAGATACAGCCATAGAAGTATATAAAGAGATGTATATATAAAAAGTGATATGTATGTAAGAAGAGATATATGAAGAAAGATAGATATAGCTATAGATACACATATATAGATAGATACACACATATATAAAAAGGTACCTGTTAAAAGTTTCCCCTAGAATTCTGTGAAATACTCATGTTGAATGCTTTTGCATTTCTCAACGGGTGAAGAATTGAGCCAACAGAGGTTTCAGCCCAGGTCCATGAGAGTCCTCTGAACTTATCGCGAACTTGAGAGTTCATGAACTCTGAGAGGCGTCCCACTCAGAGGGAGATGCTGGTCGCAACCCGTTGTGGTCCAGGAGAGCTCAAAGGGCCTCACTGGGAACTACTGTTTATAGGGTCAGGGGATGATTGACTTTAGGCATCTGTAAATTTAATCTTTGTCACAATCAATTGCTGGTAATTCTCAAAATTCCAGTGACATTGACACTGATCTGCCAGTGTCATGATTAGATAAAATATGTTCCAGGGCTACCAGGGGAAGGTTAATTACTCCCACAACTGATAGTCCTGGGACAGTCAGTACCATCCCCTACCTTAGCTATGCAAGAGTCAAGGGGCTCTTAACTGCCAAACTCATTGCACCACGGTCAAGGCTTGACAAGAGTTTCAGGAGCAAAAAGGAGAGGGGAGGGGGGAATGCACCACCACAGCCAGCACGAGCTGGTTGTCTAAAGAAGGAATATGACCCCAAGCTCCCCAAATTACAGGAGTCATTCTCCATACCGCTTCAGTGATGCTAAGCATAGACAGCTACAGCCATTCACCAGCACAGAGCACCATGGAGCCACACAAGCTCCCATCAGTAGGTGAAAAACAGCGGAAAATTTAACTGGAGGGAGTTTCAGCAGGTAGGCACAAAACCTGCCCCGGGACAGCTTGTGGATAGGCTACCACTGTTAAAATGCTTATGCTTAAAATAGTGCCTGTGGTATTGTATCATTCTTTTTAAAGTGAGACTTGTCTGGTGTTGATGATGCTCTGCAGCACAGCAGGTCCAGGTGCTAGCGCCCAGCTGTAGTCACTATAACTCAGCTATACTTACTGGCTCCTCAAGTTCTCTGTGCCATGAATAATTCTACCCCACATTTCTGTAAAGCTGCTGGGCTTCAGTTTTCCACGTTATTGTTTAGCCCGTTCCTGGCTCAAGCATGGGACAAAACACCCCCATCACCCTGGAGCACACGAGAGCTCAACGAGGTGAGAGCGCCCTTGCTCCAGTCCCAAGGTCGGTACGAAACAGCACCTGAGCCACTTGCATGTGTTTGAGCAGGCAGTGAAAGACGAGCAGAGATGTCTGTTGACTGGGCATTATCTGGGCAGCGTTCCTGCAGCACCTGCGCAGAACTTGCTGGCTGCAGCCGCAACACTTCCAAGAGGCAGCACCAGAGGTACATTCCACCTGCATGCGCAGGCATTGGCAAGATGATGCATGTTGTCACAGTTTCTGGCTACTCCATCTTCCCTCCCCCGGGGTTATCAATCATTTCCCCAGGCTGATCCCACTGTTCTGAGGTGGGGTAAGGGCCTTCAAGAAAAAGATGAAGAAAACCCCAGCTCTTTAATAATGAATTAAGACCAAAATCAATTTATAATCATTGAGGTAATGAGTTAATGCTTTGGATTGTGAGCCACTTGATTTTAAAATGGAAACCACCTTGCAGTTCTTCTTGCTCAGCCTTTCCTTGGCCTTTTGCAAGCCCACACAGTCTGTGTGGCAGCTAATTGAAATGGAACTTTGGGATACAAAAAGGATAAAAGGACTTTCTAAAAGCAAACTTCTGTCTTGCTCCCCAGCACCTTCACACTGCACTGCAGCTCCTGTGTTCAGGACAGCACACAGGACTGTACTATGTCCTCAAAGTCAATGCTTTAGGGTAAGGTCCATTAATTGCTGAACCACAGCCTGAAGTTCTTGACTACACAGCACCCTCAAGATGCACATTCCTGGGCTGCCACAGTGGGCACCAGCCAAGTATCAGGACTTCCCATGTGGGCTGAAGCTTTAGACAATTAAATGCATGCTTTACACATCAAGGTCATACTTGATAGATGGGTATTAATATGGGTATTACCAAGAAGACAGACGCAGCAGCGCAGAGCGGGCACTGCTGGCAAGCCAGTCCAGCCTAGCCCAAAACTCTTGCCAGGACAGCTGTTCTTCATTTGCTGTTCAAGTGAGGTGGATCAAAACCTGAGGAGGAGAGCACCCCAGCCCTGACAGACCCAAGGGGGACAACCCAGGGCTGACCAGCTCTGGCTTCTGCCCTACAGCCCAGGGAAATGCTCCCTTTGGCTTCAGCAGGCCCGGGGGACGCTGCAGGAGAACATCAGTGACAGCAGTGGGACTTGACCCTGCATGAGAGAAACCAAATCTGGGCCACAGCGCTGCAACACTGGGAGGGAGGCAGCCAACAGCTGGAGGCTCATTTGCGCTTTCCTCCTTCTTCTGGCAAGGGAGTGTAACCCACCACTGCTCCCTCTGTCCGTCCTGCCTCCAGCACTGCAGCGTCTGAGCCCTCCACAGACACAGCGAGGTGTCTGTCTGGTCAGTGCCTCAGCTAAAGCCTCTCTTCTTATCACCAGCAGGTTTTCCATGGATTTTTCTCACCTGTTTCTTCTTCCAGAGCACGACTAATGTCCCCCAACATGATGCCTGCTGGCAGACACCTCAGTCAATGGGAACCAAGCAGAGGCTCCTCGTCTGCCTTTTCAGCAGCCAAGCAGAAAAGCAAACCAAGCCTCAAGAACGGCCTAAGCTCCTGGTGGAGGTCAGTATCCTGCCAACAAGGGCAGGTGGACCTGCAGTGGGTGGGTGTATGGACCCACCTAAGCCCCATACCAGCACAGACAGGTGTGGCCCAGGGCAGGGAAGGGTGCGAGAGGGATGCAGCTGGAGGACAGCTCCCCCAGCATGTCCTGCAGCATGTACAGAGCTGTTGGGAGGATGGGGCAGGCAGCCCCAGCCCGGGGGCTTGAGGTGAATCTGCACAGCCATGCCACCAAACCCAAAGAGCAGGGACCTCTTCAGCACCTCCTATCCCACAACAGACAGCGAGCATGTACCCAGCTCCATCCTGCCCACCTGGGGAGTGACCATTGATCCTTCCTGAGCCTCCTGCAGTGACGCTGCTGTGACTAACCCCCCAAATGACTCTGGAAGGAAGAGGATGGAGTAAGCCCTGATTGCAGGTTTAAGTGCATAACAGCGATGGGGGCTTAGGGGGCTTTTGTTCATTCACAGGCTGAAGACAGGAGGATAATGTCTGAACAGTTGTACTATGAAATCACCAAAGATGAGCAAAGCCAGGACTTCCTTGAGAATACCTTGGGACAAACTTGCTCACAGGCTCCAAAATAAAGAGGGTGAGGGATGGTACCCCAAGCATACCCCAACACTGCAAATCCATCCCAACTGATTGCTACCTTTGCTTACCTGTTTGCAAATCCCCCATCTCTGTGATGTTCAATCATCTTGCACAGAAGTGAATTTACCCTGTAGTTGTTCTTTAAGACAGAGAAATCCTAATCCCTGCCTACAGACACAGAAGCACGGAGACACAGAGATGACACTGGCTGCCTAAGGTCACACCAACGTTACTTCCACAAAACCACCAGACCAGGGCACCAGAGCTCTGTTTGAGAAGGAGCAGGAGGATGCTGAAGAACCTCTCATCGCACCTGGGATGCTGTGCGGTAGCTTGCAGGGCAGCTGTGCGGTAGCTTGCAGGGCAGCTGTGCACCTCTGGTAACACCATTCAGTGGTGCACCAGCCCCACAGGCACCCTCTGCTCACCATCCCAGAGCGTCTGGGGGAGGGCGAGCAAGGAGAGAGGAGATTGAGGTCTGAGTGCTGGGTCAAGATGAGGTGGAAGAGGGAGAAGAGTAAACAGAAACATGTAAGACAGCTGAAAAAAAACAGAAGGTGGGGAAATATGGGAAGGATAAACTGAGGGGGAAAAGTAGAGGGTGGGGGGCAGGAGAGGGAGCTTCACCCAAAACCTGACTGATTCTTCAGGCTGCGGCAGCAAGGGAGGTAGGGGCTGTTCCTGCAAAGCAAGAGTGTGTCACTGCATTTGTTGTTACCATTAAACACCAAATAAGTATCTGTCACTGATATATAAATAAATACAAGTTGTAAAAAAAGCAGGTTTCCTTTATGAGGAAGCTTTGAAATCCTTGCTCCTCTGAAAGGAGCTGGCAGGCCCGTGCCCCACGGGCCAGGCTCAGCTACGACGCGGACCCCGTACACACACTTACCTACGCGCCCAGCTTTACGGCAGGGAAAAGCCATTCAGGTCTCAGGGGACAACTCACCACCTTCTGTTCAAGTACCCTGTTTTTGTGAGATTTTGGGAGGGAAGAGGGAAAGGGTGGGTGGGGGGTGACCCAGACATGCCATTTTCACCATGGAGGGAAAAGCCCACCCATCCCCACCCCACTTAGGAGGAGCTGCCCCGAAAGGCTGCTCAGAGGGGAGCGGCAGCCCTGCCTTTGCCCCACGGTGTGACCAAGGTACTTCCAGCCTGGGGGCACGTACAGCGCTGCCATAACAGGACAGGAAAACATCAACCCACTCCTCTGCTATATTTTCCAAAGCCATTAAATACATCACAATAAAGGTAGTTTTCTTTTAAACACTTGGAAATAAAGCTCAGACTTTTTTCTTTCCTCCATTGCATTTTTGTCCAGTTAACACTATAGAGATTTTCTTTTATATTTCCCATGCCCCTGTTCCAAAAGGTCACTCCCACCCACCTCCAACAACTCTGGGTTTTGGGGTAGGGACCTCCTGGGGTTATCCACAACCCTCCATCTCAGGCAATGTGGAGCGTCTCTCACCTCTGGGAGGGGCAGTGATGAGCAGCCCAGTATTTGGGGGGCTCTTGGGGGTCTCTGAGAAGGGGGAGCAGAGAGGGAAAAGCTCCCATGGCTCTGCTTGGGGCGGTGAGACCAAACCATGGAATCCATTCACCTGCCTCTGCCTTGCAGGGGCTGGTTAGCCCAGGTTTAGCAACCACCAGCACGCTTCGCCATTGCAAAGGTTAAGTCAAACTTTTCCTACTTAGCTAATAAATCAGCAGCTTCATTATTTCTTAGCTACCGCATCATTATTATTTCATGCCTTACTCTACTCTGCAGGAAACCGTTTAACAGGCAATAAAACAGTCCCTGGGAGTGCAGGGACTTTCACAATATTCCCCAAAGGCAGGGCCTGGGGGACAAGTCACCTCCCTCCTCCAGGGTCACCCTAAAATCAGCACATCCCTGGTCCCAAGGGAGAAGCAGCAACATACCACTTCTTAACCTCATTTACCTACCTGTATGAAGGAAGAGTCTCACTACCTGTGTTTACGTGAAATGCCAGGATCACTGCAGAAGAGCCTTTATGTTGAGAGTTAACCTCCCTGGCCCAAGGCCTCCCAGTGAGCTAATGAGTTGTTAAGGGCTCAGCCAGGTGTTAAGAATAGTCTTTATCCACCTGAGTCTCAGGTGCGCAGGTGAGCCTGCTTGGGCACAGCCCAAAAAGTGGTATAGCTGCTTTGGGGAGCTTGGGGCAGCCTCTCTGCTGCTATGGCTGGGGGGAAAGGACTCTGAGGAAGCTTTCCTCAGGAAGCTCTGGCTCATACCCCGTGGGCAGCTGGAGGGTGAGGGATAGGCTCTCTGCTGGGTGTCCTCCTGGGCACCTCCCAGGAAAGTGTGCAACAGCTCCTTGGCTTGCTCCAGAGAAGGAAAACAAGCCTCTCAAGAGGGTAAGACCCCAAGCATTTTCTCACATTTCTGTGATGGATTTACTTGAAGGCCTTCATAGCCATGCTGGCTATTTTGGCTGCAATAAACTCACCTCTCTCTCCTCCTGGTGGCAGGGCAGCTTCTGATAAATTTTCCAACTTTACAGCACATCACATTTAGTTGCCTGTTCTCACGTGTACCCCGCTCATCTGTGCGGGTCGGTTTCAGCCCCATGATGAAGAGAGCAAGGAGGTGGGGAAGGGTCTTTGGCGAGCGGAAGCCAGGAATGGGCTGTGGCAGGAGGCTGCACAGCTCAGCGGCTCTGCTCTGGCTGGAGCCTGGAGCACCTGGTGTGACCTGTCGGTCCCCACCAGCGCCGGGATGCTGTGGTCAGTCCCCCCTTGCTCTCCTTCCACCCCCTTGCCCCTGCCATTTCGTGCCTGTGCTGTTCCTGACGGCATGGTGGCTCAGGGAACCGACCCCGCTGAAAAACAATCCCATTTTTTGGTAGTTGTTGTTCCAGCAGAATCAGTTCCTTGAACCACCTCACCGCAGGCTTCCTTGCCAGCTGAAGGCACAGTTCTGGGGGGTGAGGGGCAGGGGTCAGTAGGGCCACAGCAGCCCTGCACTGGACCCACCTTCACTGCTGTGTAGCTGCATCCTCAGCTGGTTTTAACTGTGTGTATTTAACTAGCAGAGCACTTAGAAAATTCACCACACACCTGAAAACCTCATCTCTCCCTGCCCACACCCCCCAACCCCTCCGAGGGATGTACGGCCTGTTGCAGCCGGCGCTGCCAAACCGGCCGCTTGCTCAGTTGCTGCAAGAGCCTGAATTGTGCCAGTGGGATTAAAAAAAAAAAATAGTGAAGGTCTCGAGAATTATTCAGTGCCTGGGAATAACTTTGGTGACCTCTAAAAGTGGGCCTTAGATTATTTTGGCATGTTTGCTTGTGCCGACAAGGGCACTTACTCTTTTGTAGTAGTAATTTAGCCAAACTTCACCTAAAGAATAAACACAAAACAGCCTTTACCACCATTAGTAGTGTTTTTTTGCACTTGGGCAGGCTCTCTGGATCAACAGCACAGCTTAAAACAAACCCAGGCTGAAGAGATGCGAGTGGGTTGGTGCCGTATCATCACCTTCCACACCTGGGACCCAGGCGTGAAATGCTGCATGGTGGGTACCAGTGGAGTGTTAAGCTCCTCCCCGGCTTCCCTGCAGCTGAGGTACTGCTGAAAGCAGGAGATTTAATTGCCTGTGTCTTAGCAGGCGCAGCTAACGAGCATTATGAATAATGCCACAGCTTTCCAGCTCTCCCGAAGCCCTTCCCCAGACCCGACCCCCAATCAGCTCGATTCAAAAGGCTGCCAGTGCTGCGTTATTACCCTTCTGTTCATTTTTTACACATTTTTGCTTATTATTCAAGCTAGTCTTTGGAATAAAAGTGGGGCGAGGGGGTGTGGAGGTGGTGCCAGCTTTTATTGTTTCCTTAAAATTCCTCATGGTTATGTGGCCTGCGATGATCTTCTGCTGTGTTTGAAACTAACTCTACTTACCAGAGGAAAACGGGGGGCGGGGGGGGAAATCCACCATGCTTCTATGGCAGGGCTAACCAGCCTGCTCCATGGAGAGGGCTCGGCTTTGGGCAGCCACACTCCGTGGCTGGGACAGAAACGTGAGGACTCCAGCTCCCTTCATCCGCAGCAGCGCTCCTGGGGCACAAAGAGGACGAGCAGGGCTCAAAGGCGGAACGTGGCCTTTTTCTCCTCCTTTTTTCAGGAGATGGTCCTTTTTCCGGGATACGTGAGAGCCGCGTGTCCCACGTCAGCCACGTAGATCCCCTGGAGACCGGCATCCCCCCCAGGCCCTACTGCTGGCATGGGGGGCGGCTGGGACTGAGCCACGGAGAGAGCGTGCGGCAGCTCTCGCTGCTGCAGAGGGACTGGCTGTAGGCTCTGCTGGGCCTCCCCAGGAGGAGGTACCACTCCTCTCAAGTCTCTCCTTCCTTTGCACGTGCTCCACTGCTTCTCCTAAGCAAGCTGCAAAGAAGGGCAAGAAGAATATGAAGGGGCCGCTGCTCACAACGGGAGAGGGCCCCGGCCGGTGCGGTGCCCCATCTTTGAGGACAGCAGCTTCAGCACTTCCCCCGACCCCCAAGACATTCAAATCGCCTTTTCAGCCCTTTCCCCCTGTTCCTTGTCTCCATTGCCCAGAGCTAACAGCTGTCTGGGAAAACCGGGCCATGCTCCCTTCCCCTCCGTGCTCGCTCCAGCGGTCAGCTGGAGCAGACAGCCGGGCTGGCTCAACACATACCCCTTCCAAAGGCCACGGTGACAGGCTGCTGCCGTATATCGGGCACAGGCTGGGGCGCGGGCTGGTAGAGCAGGGCACTGTCACCGTGCTGTCAGGCAGCAGCACCAGCAGCGTCTTTGAGAGGGAGAGTTTCAGGAGGACCCTGGAGTTCGTTGGTAGGAAGGTTGGAATTTGCTGGCTGGGTTAGACCGATGATGGCATCCCCGATGAACGCACAGAAAGCGACTTTCTGATATGTATGTATGAGAAGTAGGAGCAGTATGAGAAACAAACAGGATGAACTGGAAGCATTGGCCTAGTCCCTTATGGGAGATTTCAACTTCCCAGACATCAGCTGGGAATGTCATACTGCTGAGACAAGCAGGTCTCGGAAATTCTTGAAGTTTGTAGATGACTTCTTGTCACGGGTACTCAGTGAGCCAACTAGGAAAGATGCCCTCCTGGACTTGCTATCTGCAAATAGAGGAGGACTCGGGGGGGATGTGATGGTAGGTGGCTGTCTTGGCCACAGTGATCATGAAATGGTTGAATTGAAAATTTTCAGTATAATGAGAAAAAAGGACAGCAGAGTTGCTACCCTGGGCTTCAGGAGAACAGTTATGCTATTCAGGGAGCTATTCAGCAGAGTACCCTGGGAATCTGCTTTTGAAAGGCTTAGGAGTCCACAAGTGCTGATCAGTATTTAAGAACCACCTTTTGGAAGCACAGGAGCAGGCAATTCCACTGTGTTGTAAGTCAAGCAAGCAGGGCAGAAGACAAGCTTGGCTGAACAGGGAACTCCTCGTGGAGCTCAAAAGGAAAAAGAAATTGTACACTCTCTGGAAGCGAGGTCTGGCTTCGCAGGAAGATTACAGAGCTGTGGTTTGTATATGCAGGGAGAAGACATGAAAAGCCAAAGCTCAATTAGAGTTGAAGCTGGCCAGTGCTGCTTCAGACAACAAGAAGGGGTTTTTTAAGTATGTTAATAGCAAGAAAAGGTCTAAAGTAAACATTGGACTGATACTTGCTGAAGATGGTCATCTGACTAATAGGGATGAAGAAAAAGTGGAGGCATTCCATGTGTTTTTTGCCTCAGTCTTTCATACTGATAGACCTTGGGCTGCCCGGTCCCCTGAGTCAGAGAACCACGCATGTGGGAGCAGTGACTTCCCATTTGTGGACACTGAAATCATAAGGGACCAGCTGTATCAGCTGAATGTGCTCAAGTCCACGGGACCCGATGAGATGTGATCGATGCCCCAAGCCTGTCAGTGTTTAAGAGGCATTTGGACAACACCCTTAACAACATGCTCCAACTTGATCAGCCCTGAGTTGGTCAGGCTGTTGGACTAGATGATTGTTATAGGTCCCTTCCAACTGAAATAGTCTGTTCTATTCTATTCTAATATTTCGTTCTCTCCCATGATGATGGATGTAGTCAGACCATTAGCAGGGCAACACCTTGATCATTCAAGAGCACGCCTAGACCTGGGATTAGCATTCACAAAATGTCTGAATTAGCCATGTAAATAAAATTGAATAAATCAAGGCTCACAAGACAGGATCAGGAAGGCGTGCAGCTGTCATCGCACCTCTCCTCTTGGCCTGCCGTTCAGGACACCTAACCTAGCAGCAACCAGCAGGCTAGTCCTCCTTCTGATGCTGGCCTGACACTTACTGCCCATTCATACCACATCATTTACAACCAGTGAAACCTCAATAACTGCAAACAGAGGCTATTTAACTACCTCAGGCCCCCAGAGGAATCCAGCGTGTTTTACCTAACCTTATTCCTCACGGTGAGGTTTTGAAATGTCCCGGCACAAGGAGGATTAAATACCTTCCTTCTGCGTTTTAGGCATTCTTCATAATAATTGTTTGAAATTACCCAGAGCCGCAGGAACCAGGGAGCAGTTGGCAGGTCAACAACAAGGCACTGCATGGGGGAGCGAGATTTCCTTGTGCGGGATTCCCAGGAGGAACCCTCCGGCCGGCCACAGAGGCCACTGCCCCGCGCTGCAGCTGCCGGCGGCAGAAGGCAACACACAGCAGGACGGGCACAAGGCTCTGCACCGGGTAACTCACAGCAGGTGTTTGCAAGAGGGGGGCAAATGCCAGCACGCAAATCCCACAGTTATTGTCTCTGGTAAAGGTGGGCACTCCCACTTAACCGAGGAGAGAGAAACCACCAAGAAAAAAACAAGACCCACATGTAGGAAAGGAAATGTATTTTATTGAAAAAAAAAAATTACATTTCACTTACACACCATGAAAACACTGAGTTGTGTGTTATTTTCTTAAGAGGTTAAGACTTTCACAAGAAAACCACATTCTTTATTACAGCGTTACTCCACGAGACGAAGCTCTGGTGGTATCTGGGTGTTTTCACTGAACAGTAGAGCAGGACTAAATGTGCTTTGGGCAAAAACCCTAAATATTGGCCTCTTCCAGATGCTACTCCCCGCTGAAGGCATGGCACTCATGGTCAATACTGATTTATTTCTGAATTAGAGACAAATCTCAAATTTTCTCTACTCACTTCAATCTTAGGCAAATACTCCTCTTCATTTTTAACAATCTTGATTTGTATTTCCCATTCAGCCAGCTTAAAGCATATTAAAACGGTGTAGAGGCTGACACCCTCCCATCTTCCAGAAAGAAAACAATACTGAGAGGGATACATTGCACTAACAATCCCTAACAGCAAATGACGAGGTCACCGGATGGAGCTAAATTCTCCAGCCTTTCCTTCCGTCATCGCATCTCCAGCAACAAGACCTACAAGTTTTCCTCCCTGGCAAGGCATGTATGCACATCCAGCGCGTGCTAGGCACGCGAATGCATGGGCTGCGCTGATCGCAGGCCACAGGAGAGGATCACCTGTCTGCAGGTGGTATCGCGACGCCACTCGTCACAGGCCTGTCACAAGAAGCGCGCTGTGCTCCACGCCAGCCGTGACGGGCTGTATCACATCGCTCAGCAAGGCATCTTCTGAAAATCCCTTGCAAACTAGAGACCTTTGGTGTGGTAAGATTTAAAAATCTGCAGGCAAAAATAAATATTAATGCCACTTAAATTCCCAGGTAACTTCCCTTATTTATTTGTTTGTTTGTTTGTTTGCTTGTGTATGTATGTATGTATGTGACTCCTTCCTTACTTAAAGAGGACGGGAAGGAAAAGAGCCAGACCTGGACAATTCTGACACTGTGCAAATGTGGTGAAAGTGGACTCGAAACTTTTTCCACCAGGATCTCCCTACTATGTTCCCTAGTTAACTGCTTTATTCTATGCTATTTTCTACTCTGCTAGGCACAAGCGTCACACAGATCATTAAGAACAGTTACAGAAAATCTTTTAGTACTGCAATGTTTTTGCTGTACAGGGGCTGGGCTGGACTGAGAACACCAAACTCAGATTACTAAATCTGCAGCTCTTCCTTCAAGTACTTAGCTGACAAGGACTTCGTTTCTTTACCACTAACAGTGCAGCTTTGCAATCAGGCTCTGCTTACCCGGCACCTTGCTGCCAGGAAAAGAGGCAATCCCCTTCTCCCCCATTTTGTCCAGCTGCATCTTCCCAATCCCTCCCTTCCAGCCGCTCGAGCGCTTATCCGTTCCCAGGAAGAGAAGGTTAAGGGAATGAAAGGAGATGAAAACTTCAGGGTTTTTGGCTGGGCAAGTTCCCCGTTGGTTTAGCGCTTTCACTTCGCTCCTTATGGGGACAGGCAAGTACCAGGGCCAGTACAAGTGACCGGAGAGGTGCAGCTGAGCTGGACAAGCTAGGTCTACCATAGCAGCTGGTAATTCTCTACCTTTCTTTGCCAAAGAACAAGAGCCTAGCCTAAATGATCTGAATAATTCACTTTTAGAGTCTCTTGCTCTCCATCGCCTATACATTAAGTCTAGGGAAATTACACGGCTTAAAGTAAGTTCCTAAAACAGGGAGGAGAACGAATACCCTGCCACCTTACGCCGCAGCCAGGAAAGCAGCGTGCTGTTTGTCACACGCTTGGAAGCGCGTACAGGGTTGTGCTGAACCGGAGCTTTGGTATAGCACTTCGAAATGAACATCCCAGCAACTTCAGGCAGCCCTCACCTCCCACTTGCTCAGAGTAACTCCTCCGCGTTTCCCCCAAGGGAGGGCGCAGGCAAAACAGCCACTCCACCACCACTGCGGGTGTATCGTACCCACGGATTCCCAGGGGAGGGAAACACAGGCACAGCAAAACATGCAAAACATAGCCGGTCCCTTCCGCAGCCCCTCTCCTCAACAAGGCATTATTAATCTCGGTCATAGTTTTCTTGCTAACTCAGCAAAGCAGAAGTACTTTTCTTTTAACATATTCAGAACTTGGGAACTCTTGAGAGAAAAACTTTTGATAAATTCTCCCCTAGCTCTTGCAGCAGTGATTTATTCAGAAGTGTGGTGGGGGTGCTGCCATGTGTTTTAAAAGAGACATAATAAATGACGCTCACAGTTTTTCCAGATCACCAACCGCTGTGGCAGGAGCACAACGTTCAGCGGAGGGCCATACTCCACAAACTGATTTATGTTGCAGACCCTTAACACCTTCTACAGGGCCCCGAAAAGACCAACCAAGAAAATAAATATATATGGACGGTTGTGCTTTAGCCCTGGTCTCCCAGCCATAAGAAACAAATACTCAAGTACAGGAAGATGAAAAAATCATGCTCTGATTTTTAAGCATGCTAACAGCTTGCCTTTTGACGGGATGGGATTTTGTTGGTAAATCAACTCTTCTGAAAGCTAGAATATTTATGAATTTAAATTCAGATCAGCCTACTAAAATTCTTCACATTATTACAACTGGCAAGCTACATGGAAAAAAATCTCCATTTTCTCCCATTTAGCCTACTCATCTCTGTTGCACGCATTCAGCAGAAGCTATGAAGTTAGCTCGGCCAGGTTCATAAAATGTGAACGAGCTAGTTTTGTTCCAGTCTCTTGGCTTGTCCGTTTGCATGTTGGTATTAAGCACTTGTAAGATCCCCCCCAGTCTTATTTAATTAAACAAACAAATCCCTCACCTATTTGTAACCTTCCCTAGATGTATTCGATACTTTATTCCAATGAAAAAATCTAAAATTCAGGCTTATGCCACAACTTACCCGATTTTATAATGGATAAGGTAGCAATATTTAGGGTTTTCTTTTTAAACAATGGTATCTACCATCCTATTGCCTCTCTCTACAACCAAGCGTACAAGCCTTACTGCAGAAAGAATACAACTGATAACTGCCAACCAGAAAATACACAAACACTACAAAAGCCTACAAATTCATTAGAAATTAAGTAATTTGCTATTACACAGAACTGCATTGTTTTTCTGGCATAAAAGTCACTGGATTACTACATACACCTCAAGGACAATCATGAAGATGTGTAAACATATAACAGGGCCACTTAGTCAGTACAAAGCACCACACAAACTTTAAGGACATAGAAAGTTTGCTCATAAATATTTCTTTGTTTAACAATTCAGCACTAAAAAAATATTACTTAAAAAGGCATCTTTTATTAAGTTATTTCAGTTTGTCCAGGGCTGGTGGGGTTGTACTATCCCTACTATATTACAGCCACCTGACTCTTTTTTCCAAACCATTTTACTTTTCTGGAAGAAAAGGCTATGTGTGGCTGGGACCCAAAGCTTGAGCACTATCTATAAAAAATATAATTCTCTAAGACCTTCTCCTCACATCCTGAAGGCCTACACAGCCAGCCCCCAAATTCTGTTTCCCTCCCCCACCACATTGCAAATAAAGCTTCAACATACACACACACAGAGTACATATATTACACTCTTCTACACACGGATTTTTCTAAATAGCAATGCAACCACAAGGGCAATAGGTAAGGAGTACATGTGATTTCAGTGGCAACATACGGCACAGCCTTCTCATATTGCTGGTTTTCTCTATCTGAATTATGTGCTGCCTTATTCACCGCTCTGCAAATTGTGGATTTATTACTGGTATTTGCACTTGTGGAGGCACTAAGTCAGGAATGCGTGCTTATTTAGGAGCACAGTTGGAAGCATCCCATTTGCCTCATGGTCCATTGCTGCTGGAGCAGTAGAAGCACCAAACTAGTGGCTGGTGGCGCTGGGGCTGTCACCTGGCACTGGTTTCCTGGTGAAGCAGACAGGAGCTTTCCTGTGCTGCTGAAAGCCAAAACACATTCTTTCTTTCTGCAGAATGTGAGAACTCGCTTGGGCTCTCCTGAAAAACTCTGCTGACAGCAGCAGCTCCCTTGCATTCTGCACTCAACGCCCTTCGCCGGGCGCTTAGGGCACACTCCTCCAGTTTCTGATTGAACCTCGTGGATTTACCTTAAATCTGCTCCTGCATGCATGTATAAACTCACTGTTTTACTCATTTATTTACAAGAGGAGAGCAATTTTGGGGGCTGTGATTGAACATCTCAAAGCTTAGTTTCCACGGTTGAGTCTTTAATGGACATGTTTTAGAAAGCTACAAAACTGTTCAGCAGTAGGCTCTCACTTACCAGAAACAAATGTCTTCCACAAAGAACAGCTCTCAATAATCTTATCCTGTGATTCTAACAGGGGTTGAATGACTAGTCAATGAGCCAATAAGGCTGCAATGGGATGTAAAAAAAAGGGGTTGTGCTTCCGTTTATGAAGAAATATTTTGAGTTTAGAGTGACCAAAATTTGTAACTCTTGTGTCTCAGCTTCTAAAAGTATTCTTTAAATGGGCAAGGACTTTACTCAGGGGAGGTGGTATTCTTTAGCATAAATATAAGCCAAGCTTCTTCAGTGGGCATACACATAATGACACAGCACCTTCTCCAATAACCGGTGCTCTTGTTAAACTGGATACTTGCTCTCTTCCTCTTGCAAAACACTGCCATAACAGAGACACTGCAGAGAGCCAACAGAAGCACTTGTTCTGACGTGCAGGAACAGTTGTTTCCTACTGTATAGCCTTGTATGCTCTAACTTTCACGGTAAGACAAAAATTACTCTGTGAAGGGGAGTGCAGCTAGATGCTGCACAAGAAACAGACCTCAAATTGAGTTGTGGTTCTTATTCCGAGCCCCTCTTCTCACCTTGTATGCAGGAATAAAGAGCACAACACAAAGAGGTCCAACACATGCAAGCAAGAGGCACAGCAGTGGTACAGAATGCCAGCAGCTGTCTTCCCATGAAACTTCTTTAAGAAAAATAAAATTAAGACAAGGATGTTACTCACTTCCACATACCTACTCTCTTACAATGAGATGATTACAGCACACAAAAGTGCTCTCTTCCATTAACTACCTTTTCTCTATACTAGGATATAACTAAGGAAACCTTTACATCTACTTTATTCAGCAAGACTACCAAACAGATCTTGTTCTGTTTAATTCTGAAATTATTAACATATTCAAAAATAGGATCTAACAATTTGTGTGTGCATGGTATATTAAATGTAGATGCTTTTATTACAATCTTTCTTGCCACATATTTTAAAATAAAATAAATCAATACAATCACCATAACAGTCTCAGACAACAAATTAACACCATCCAATCAAGACACAGTTAAGATACTCAAAAAGGCAGTATGAGTAGCTGGAAATCTTGGTCCTCCAATTCTTTTGTATAACACATTGATTATAGATTTCTCCCATTTATGCTAAAAATCAGCAAACAAACATTAACGTTAACAATTAATATTGCGGATTTCTTAAATGTTTATGTTGAGTGTAATTAGCATTGATTTTAGCACAATGTCTTTATGCACATCTCCCAAAGAGGTATGTGGGAATTTTAAGCATGTAGAGACTAATCCGGGCCCAGAATGGAGCAGATGGTTTGTAAACAACTTTTGGTCTCTCCTGCACGATGGCTCCGCAAATGGGTGCGCTTGCAGTAATCAAAATGGCTGACCACATACACTGCAAAGTTCATTCCAGAAAAAAGGGATCCAACACAAATTACTTCCAGTAAGCGAAAAGAAAGAATAGTGAAGAAGTTGACTAGATGAAAAACACAAAGCGTTCACCGCTCCCATGTGTACATGTACGTCAGCATTAGACAGGTCCTTCACTGCAAACTCCACACGTACGCATGGGAGTACGCGTGGCAGCGAAGCTAGCAGCACCTAACTGGTGAATGCTGGACTGGTGGGTTACTGACACCTTTCATGCTGTTAGGACGGTCATGGAAGATTATCCATTAGTTATTGACTCCACTCTCTGGCCTAAAGTGCTTGTTCTTCTGTAATCAACTGGGAACAAAACTTGTTTAGACTAACTGTTTTTCTTTACTTAAGGATCTGCAAGTGGATCAGACAACCCTGGTAAGTCTCCTCCAAGCCCTTAAATAAATAGTGGGCAGCTGTCTAATAGCGAGACACTTTCCAGCTGCACCAGAAAAACAGTAGGAACTCAGACATAAATACAGATATTATATGCAGGAGGAGACAGGCGAATAAAAGATTGGACAGGACTGTGCTGAGTCTTTGAATTTTGTTCTGCAAACGTTATGAAAAAGCGCTGTGTAACTCTGAACAAATAAAAATGCATCCAAGTATTAAGTATGTATAACTCGACATTTAAAAATACCTGTTAGCCTGCTGTGACTACAAAAGTTAGCTACAGAATATATTTACAGATAATTTCTGATGTTTGCTCCTGGCAAGAGATGTTAAGCCCAATTCTTCACTGAGGACATAAGCCTGACCAAAATTTAGATCAGGTTAGTGGGAGTTTAAAACAGGTATCGGATCAGCAACTCCCAAGGACTTCAGCAGACGCAGCTAGCAGCCCATTACTGCAGAATCCGACGACTGCAAAATATGAAGTTTTGCAAATTGAGCACATTAGTTTTGTTTTTTGTTTTTTTTTTTTTTTAACAGGGATCTGTTAAAAGTGTGAATTACTGAACTGATCCATTCTTTGAAGCAGTGGGAAAAGATCACACCTGATAGGTATAAGCTGCTCCAACAAACATATTGCTTTCTCTTTTATGGCAAGATCACTATTCATCATGGTTTACAGACAAAGCCTTGTTTGCAAGGTAGCTTTAAGTTTGCTGAATTCCAAGCTGCTTTATTTCAGAGAAAACCAGCTTTTGCCTTCCTCTCAATTCCCTTGTGAAAGTCTATTTTTTTTTAGTGGCAAAAAAGATCGTGCTGTCTCACGCTTAGTAAAAGGGCTTTTCTGTAGTACATGCTTACAACAGGTCGGGTTTCTCTGACAGTGCATACTTATTGCTGCTTTTAAAAAAAAAATTAAAAGGCCAGTTTTGAGCTTCTCTTTCCTGCTGACCCCTGATGTGAAGAACTGAAGAATCTCAATTTTGCATTGCACTAGTGCAGGGATGGCCACCATATGGCTCCCAATTTGGCCCCATGCAGCTCCCAAGCCAGGCCGTGTTACATGACTGGCAATGAAGCTAATGCTGGTGCGGGGGGTGCTGGGCAATCCACAGCCCTGGATATAGGGGGACAGTGCACCAGGAGCCACTTCCAGACCCAGCTAAGCTCTGTGCTGGAGCCATGGGACCCTTGAAAGCAAATGTCAGTTACTGCATTTGAACTGCTCCTGGGATTCATCTAATTCTTGGCAATCTGAGGGACACAGTAGAGGTCTCACAGCTTGGCCATCTTAAGACTGTTGTATGTGACCCACAGGAGCTGCAAAACTGCATACAGCTGGGTAAGGGTGTCAAGCATAATGCCACAAAGCCAACCATGGTATGTACAGGCAGGGAAGTTCAGTATGTTGATCCCTTTTTCCGAAGAGGATGGTAGGGATGATACACTTTCACATGAAATAGTCTAATTTTAGAGATTAATAAACTCATAGTTATGTTTGGAATATGGCATGCAACACTTTGTTAATCAATGCTAGAAACATTTTAAATCCTTTTGTGTTCAGCTGTTGAAATGCATCACCAGCTACAGTATTTAAATATCTTTGCTGAAAGCAACTACCTCAAAAAAGGCAATTGTATTCCTGGCACAACTGCCTAAGCAAAAAGCAGCTTATCTAAAAAGGGGGCAAATTATTAACACTGAGCTATTTCCTATCCTATCTGGAAGTTTGTGTCTCAGGAAGAAAAAAAAAAATATTTGCAACAATTTAAAAATACAGTGCTGCAAAGAAAGGCAATTCATTGTACTTCACAGCATCACAGAATGGTTGAGGTTGGAAGGGACCTCTGGAGATCGTCTAGTCCAACCCCACTGTGCAAGCAGGGTCAAGTATAGCAGGTTGCTCAGGGCCATGTCCAGTCAGGTTTTGAATATCTCCAAGTATGGAGACTCCACAACCTCTCTGGGTAACCTGTGCCAGCGTTTGATCACTCTCACAGTGAATTATATTTTTTAATGTTTAAATGGAATTTCCTGTATATGCCTTCGTTGGGCATCATTGAGAATAGCCTGGCTCCTTCGTCAATGCTTCCCATCAGATATTTATACACACTGTTAATATAGTTCATGTCTTTTGACATGTTGGATATCAGCCATGAGCTCATCTCTGTTACTGATTGCTAATTTTAGCAACTGTTCACATCACCAAAATCATTATTGCTAGAAAGTTACTTCATGGCAGCGGTTACTAAAAACTGTGGCAGTAGAGTCATGTTTTATGGTCATCTCTGGGGGTTCTTTCCCCTTAAAATTCTTAAGTCATATGAATATTTTTTTCATTTTTAATGCTAAATACATGAGAGGAAATAACATTATTATTAGCTGTTGAGAGTGAAAGCCTGAAGTTTGCCTCTTACATTTACTGCAAGACATGTTCATCTCTTATATTTCATTTGCTTCAGAGATATGGAAAATGAGAGATTTTAGAAATGTATTCATTATGAAATCTTACTCTATGGAAAAAATCTATTCAGCTAAAAATTTACTTTAAGGATAAATTACTCTTCTACTAGGTGAAACCAATTAACTTTTACAATGGCAGAAAATACACACAAATGGTGGGATAAATGAAGACTTCAGTGGCCAAAGCAGTCTCCAAACCAGCTCTTCTAGGGACTCCCAAGCTATGCCACTGACACTATCAGTTAGGCAGGTGTGATGAAGAAGATGCAGGAAAGGTATCTATCTGGGAAATATCCAAGAGTGAGTTTCCTGAGCATACTCAGGTAATCAAGAAAAAATCAGCTCTTTCCTTCAATGCAAATTGGCTTCATATCACTACAAGTAGAAATGCAATTTTAATCTCCCTATACTGTCTGAGACAAAAAAAGCTCATCAACTGCATTTGGATTTAACAACACACTAGACCTCATCTTGGCAGAAGCAAGAACCTCGGTCCCATACAGAAATCATACGGAAATACGAGTGGTCAGTACCTGTCAGCATATCTGCCCTACTGGTATAATATGTGGTTGTGATGTATAGAATGCTGAAATTAAGAATCCCATTTTGAAGCCTTATGAAGCAGAATTTTGATATAAAGATGCATTAATAACAATGCATTTCTGTCATCTCTAATCAGCTTAGGCTGCAGAGACATTATAAACAAATTAATTTTCTATGTTTTACTGCATTTGGTAAACATATGTAACTTACTAAACCTTACTAAACTAAAAATAGTACTTCTACCACATTGCTTCATTGATAAGCCTGCCATCAGTGCTCACTATTGGTAAGTGGAAGTGCCCTATGCAGTTTGTAAATAGATCCACCCATGAAAAACAAATGAGGATAGCCAGCTTTCCAGGTAAGAGCTGCTTTCTCTTTTGTCCTTAGTTAAAAACTACAAAAAGAATCAAACCTGGCCTTGGAGGTAGAACTACAAACTTCGAATCAGTGTTACTGAATAACGATATTATCTTATTAATGAAGATGTTTCTGGAGCAGCTTTTGGAAGAAAATCATGTGGGCACCCATACACATTATAAATAAGCAGCCAGTACCTGCAAAAACTGAAACTGTGCAGCTGTTCATAGACAAGAAACAGGAGCAGTTATCAGTAACTTGAATGAGACCTCAAGGTCACTTCAGAGTACTTAAATGCCAAACATCTTCAAAGTACTCCTACACACAACCAGACCGTTGTGTGTAGTTTTAACCCTGCTTAGTTTCATAGCAGCCGAGATACTGAGTACCAGAGTAGGTAACCAGATATCTCCAGGAAAAGGGAGCATGGAGCCAGCTCCATTGGCACTAGATGCCATCTTGAAATATATTTTCCAGTCAGTCAAGCATTCCATTAGCAAATTCACATCTGAAGTCTTTGGCAAGGCAGGAACATTGCACTCTCTTGCCCTGGGTAATTACACAGACTAAGTGAATTTGACAGCCATTTTGATACCTGGTAATATGCTTCAATGCACACAAACTGTTCTGTTTTTAAAACTGAGCAAGGCCAGCACATATGTTTGAGAGTGGATATCTGCCTATGCTGGGCACTATTTCATGAAAGTCAGGTTTCTGTCACAGATCTAAGGCAAGTATTACAATTTACAGGAAAGAAATGAGGACATCAATACATTGTGCGTTATTGGAGATGTACAGCCTTTATAACACAGTGGCTTTCACTATGATCTCTGGGTTTTCTATGTCCTTTTTGCTTTGGACCATTCTCAGTTCCAGCTGGGCTGAGTTTGGTTTGTTTCCTTCTCCAGCTTGTGCTAAAAAGATGACATCAGAATGTCATTAAAAACAGCAGTATAAAAAGAAACAAGTTACATTGTTATGTTACCCCATTATTTTTTCCACACTCCTCCCCTCCCCAATCTCCGTTACTATCCCTGGCTAAAGGCTTCCAAGGTGGAAGATCCAGGTCATCACTGTGATTTCTTATCACCCCTGTTCTGCACCCCTCTCCAGGAAAGAAACACAGCTCTGCTGTTATTAAAGTGTCACAGACATGCTCCGAGAACCCACAGATCCCATTTGGATCTCCTTAGGAACTGAAACACATGGGAACTCCAAGGGGAAAGAAGCTGAAAAAGATCACTCCTCACATGGCCAACATAGCAAACAGACAGTTAATTATTAGTTGATAAACCCCCCTCGATACTAAACGCACACACTCAAAGGGAAGTGATCAAACTACACTTAAAACAGAAGCTCTTTTGCATGTCAAACTCAGCATTTCCTCAAGTTCTTCCGCCACTGTTCTGCAAAGCTGTCAAGTGCAGTCAGCATCACTGTAATCCCACTACAAGCTGAACAGTGACATCTTCAGTCAGGTGTTGTCAAAAATAGGCTTGGAGGACACAGTAAGGAACATGCACTGACAAAACTACCACGCTCTCATTCTGTAAATCCTCTGGCTGCTTCTGCACTGAGGGCTGCCTTTAGTCAGGAAACCCAGAAAGCTCTTCGAATGTTTTCTCATGCAAATCCAGACAGAACAAGGGAACAAGACTTGAATGAATTACCTTTTGCACTCTTAATAGTCCTTTGCAGAACATGTTGCATGGCTGACACAGTCTTTTCACATGCCACCTGCATTAACACAATATATTCAGGTTTTAGTAAAATTTCTGTTGCCTAGTTTAATATTATTATTTCAAAAACACTGCTGTTAAGAGGCAAGCATGACTGACAAAACTCAAACAGGATGACAACCATGTACTGTATAGTTTGGGAAAAAAACTCTTAATTCTCCCAAAACAGGGATTAGAAACCATACACCTGTATCAAGAACTCTATATGCTTAAGGGAAATAAAACAGAAAAATAGATCTGATAAATGATTTTCAGTGCTTATTATGAAGTGAGGGTAAAAAAATATAATTACAAACATGCATGCAGTCTCTCTCTCTCTCTCTCGAGAGAGAGAGAACAACATCTTATTTGGCAAAATTACAAAATCCATGTAACTGAAATGTGACTGCCCAAAGTCGTACAAGCTAAAAAGTGTTGGCAAAAGGGAAATTCTGCTTTTTTTCCTCTGCAATGAGCTAAAAAAAGCCAAAACAGAAGAGAGTCTTTAAATAATGTCATAGATTAAAAGTAATAAAAAAGAAGGAAACATAGTCTGAACTTGCAGAAGGATTAGTAACTTCTCCCACACCTTCAAATTGTTTGGATGCTTATGTGTCCATGCCAAAAGCATAGCAGCGAACAAGTCTCCTGTTCCAACAAAGACAGCATCCACTTTAGGAGACTCCACTCGAATTCTTTGTGTCATCTTGGTACCATCTGCTTTAGCTACAACACAGATAGACAGTTAAGTAACAGATCCAGCAATTAATACAATAGCATTTACTATAATTTAAAAGTGATCACCATATTTGAATTCCTTTGTTGTTTGGAACGTAAAGATGCTACGGAGTAGTGCAAACTTTGTACCAGCTCTTTTAAAAGGTGCAACCTTTAAAACTTTGTGAAGTTGGGATAGCATTTATGACTTATATACTGTACATACTTCACTTAAGAGGGAGGAGGTAGCTAGCACCCTCATTTTCATAAAGGATTGAGCGCCACCTATTTTCCTTTAGTCAGCAGCAGCAGCTTGCTCAGGAAACCACATATTTATAGACTGCTGAATCCTAGATGGGGCATCCCAAACCATAACCTACAGTATCTCTGGGTTGTATGGAGGCACAAGAGCACCTGTAGACATCAGCAGAGAATATCTGACCCATGTGCCATATTGTAATTACCATTGGAATGACCAGACTTATTCCAGACCTGGCATGTACTGAGTGCTAAAACCCACTGACTGATTCTTAGTAGAACCTGTTTTAAACATCAAAACTTTTTCGGTCTCTCAGCAGTCCAGATTTTGATGCCCACATTTAGATCCCTTAAATGAACAAGAAAACAAGATCATATACCATCCCACATAACTATGCCCTTCTCAGGTAAAAACATCCTGCAACAGTCCAAACACACAGTGAATCTTGGTGACGGTATAGAAAGGGATATAAAGAAGCAGCAGCAGGACATTTTACAATCTGCCAGGGGAGGAACAATCTGCTAAAAGGACAGTGTAACTTTTCATAAAAGTATTCAAAACATTCAAAGTTCCTGTTCCATACCACTACCACTTGTACTTTAACAGCCCTGATCAACCTCACCTAGGACATCCTCCACCCATGCACCCTCTGCCCATTTGTCCAGGTGCTGCACAGAAGCTTAGGCCCAGGCGCAAGCATCCTTGCCTGAGCTATGTTGTAGGTGTACCTGTGCACAGCCCTGCTGTCCCGACTTAGTGACTGGATTTTCCAGATTAATCTTGGATCTGGCTTGTCTCACCTTCCTGTGATGATCACTGGACTGTCAACGGGACCCGTCTGCCATCACCACCCCTGTTCTGCTCACCTTATTCAGATACTGTGAGCCTGTGCCCTGCTGGTGAAGACAAGTGCTCTGCCTGTGCTACACTCAGCTCCCAGCTTGTCTTCCCTCATGGAGCAGCCCCATTCTTACTGCTTTCTGGTATTACTGCAGGAGAAGTTCACTTAGGGATCTAAGCTCCTTCCATGCACTACAGACGGGTCTGATGAAACTACTTCTTAAAAAAAGTAACTGAAAGCACAGAACAGCTTAAAAGAAAGCCTAGTTTCATGAAGGAATTTATGACTTACTTTTTCTGTGGCTTCCCAGAGCAATTAGGTAGTCATTTCCTAGAGGTGCCTGCAGATCTGAGCTTGTGATCACCACAGTCTCTGGTCCCATGGCATGGAGCATATCCATTACCTTCCCATATGCAAAAAGGCAAGAATCAGTGACTGCAATGTGTGTTGACTAAACCTTGCATCACTCATAGTACTGAGGATTTTTGACAAGCACCTTATTTTGGCATGTTGAAACACTTGCTAGAAAGCCAATAACTTCAGTTCATGAAGTCTGATTTAGCTACTACTTTAAGAGTTAGCAAAAGTGAAGAGTTAAAGAGCTAAATCAGAGGCACAAGTGTGTCTGTCTCAATCTTCTTTTCTCATTCTGTTTCAAACCCCAAATTACACCTGTAAATTATGTACTTCTGCAGATGTATTTCTACTCTGTGTGTTCCTCACTTAAACTCATTAATACTCTACTTCTGACATCACAATTGGTTGCTACAGAAGTGATTTTGATTTCACAGAAGAAAGAATGACTTCAATAATGAGTTTAGCATAAAACACAGATAAAATATTAATTCTCCCAGAAGAGTTTAACTAAAAATCCTCTCAGGCTACCTATGACTCATAAGCAGCTGAATGATATGGATTTATTTCTGCTATTTTTTAATTCTCTATTGCTTTTCTTTCTTGTCTAAGCCTCCAAGTTTCTTCAACTGTCAGACCTCTTTGCACAGACATCAGCTGGGTTTTAAAGAAGCAGTAAATCCACCAGCATATGATGACATAATCAACCTGTGAAGTAACATTAAACTCAATTCCATTTCTCAGTCACAGTTCACCAAGAACCTAATCACCAGTATTTCTAGTTCTAGGAGGATCTAGCCCCTTCTACATTAATATTACATCGTATTTAATTTTATGTTAGAAGACTATACTGTCATCACTAGTCTTGCTAAAGAAATGAATGTCAGCATGTCACCATGGAAATGGATGCCAGAATTCCTAACACCTCCAAAGGGGACAAATTCCAGCATATGGATTATTACTCAGAAGGATAGACCTATATATGACATGCAGCTGGAGAGGCAGACAGGTTAAAATATAATATCCTGTAAGCAAATATTTTAAAAATGTTTCCATTCCTTAGTATCATTCCATCTCTTTAGATGAGATTTTTAAAAACCCATCACAAATAACAGCTATCACATGAATCAGACAGACTGTCAGAAAACTAACAGCTGCTCAGCTAATAATGTGATTCTCAAGACTGTGGTTCCGCTGGTGAGGATGAGAGTAGAAGAATTGAGTTGTAGTTAGCAGCTAGTGACATGAAGCGTAGTTCATCACCCTTGCCAGCAGAGTGGGGTAATGCCAAACTTGGCGGGGGAATATTGAAATAGCAGAGATCTTCGGAGCTACTTCCTGCCATGAAGAGATGATAATCAACCCATGTTGCATGACGTTGCTGGAGGAAAAAAAGAACAAATACTTGGCCTGACAGACCCCAGCTACTCTCCAGGGTGCCACTGCAGCTGCTATTGTTTAAAGATTTTGTGTTCCTTTGAAGTTCAAAACCAAACTGGAAGAAATAACATCAGTCCATTATGAAAGCACTTGACTAGTCAACAAAACAAAGAGCTCAGACCTTTTCAAGACACCAATAAAACCACATTCCTATTTTGTCCTCATCACCAAGGCCTGCAGCTTTTTCTTTTCTTCAGTTTGCATAAAAGGGTAAATTCTTACACCTCAAATGCAATGTATTTGCAGACCATCTATCATCTCTGTATGGCGATGACAGCAGCTATCAACACTGTGGATTTGTCTGTCTTTCACCAGGAAGTACCCGAAGGCCATCACTCCCAGTCTGCTTTCTCATCTATGCAATCTATCCTTTTGCAGTCCAGGTCTCAGACCCTTTGAGTCAATTTAAGGAAAAGAAACAGACCAGCAAACACTGTCAGGAAGCGATTCAGCATGTATTCAATCCATCCTCATAAGAGTTTGCTAGTAAGCTCTCTTCCTTGCAAACGGCCTGTATGGGAGAAACGACTGTCCCAACACTCAGCATTGCCGTTGCACGACTCACAGTGGACGGCAGAGGGAGCGACACACGCAGGTTTCTAATGCCCAAGGTCACCGGGGGTTTTCACCCCAACCAGTGCACTTCCACAGCACTGACCATGTGTGGTTACTTGCCATGTGTGCTGCTGCTTCCCTTCTTACACTGCAGGAAAAAACAAGCTCACAAAGATCTACTCATTACCACTCTAATGCCTTTTTCTGTAGTTCTTTTGGGAAGTTTCTTCAGAAGTCTGACACTAGAACAGAAAAGTGTTTTGTGCCTGGAGTGCACAAGCTTTAATGATAAATGGAGAGAAAGGACAGAGGCCAAAGTGACTTCAACTTTAAAGACAAATGGCAAACTGCAGCATTGCAGGCAGGAATAGAGAAAGAGATCTTACACATTCTACCCCTTGCCTACTTACCTCTAAAGCCTCTTTTTCTGTGTGAATCTTCCTGCCTGTGAGCAACCTGAAAATGAGAGAGAAATCTTAAAAGAGCACATGTACTCCAGGCAATGACTGCTTTGTTTACTCTTTGAAAGGAGGAAAGATTGGACTGCACACCATATAGGCCTAAACACTTCGTAGCTACATGGTCTGCCATACCAGACCACTGTCTTTAAAAGTTATGTGCACAGATCGACAGTGCTTCTGGAGCAGACAACCACCAGCCCTAACCCGCCTCCTGTAGAGGAGACCCCTGTATCATAAAATTTCCTCACAAGTGTCTTCTCTCCATCTCCCATGTAGCTGCTCCCTCCCCTTAGGGGAATAGCCTATGATATATCACAACCAAAAAGTCACAACTAGGCAGACAAAGATGGGCAGGAGGCATTTAAATTCTTAACTCCTATGAGATGTTGCCGTGGTAGTATTTCTGAACCTAATTTTGGGGGTTTGAGTCAAACTATTTCAGTTTTGATATTCTGACATAATAATAAAAATTTTCCTAGGAATGGGTAAGGACGGGAAAGGGAAGAGAGGTATTTTTTCAACCTGCCCTACATACAGCCCTCTGGAGACAACAAGAAGTAATCATGAAAATGAGACAGGAGAAAACAAGAGAAATCTTTTCCTCAAATAGCTCCCAGATTTTTTATTGGTTTCAATATGGAACAGTTGGAGATTTGCTGAAAAGCACCACTTGAAAGTAACAGCTAAAAACCAAACCCCAACACATACATACATATGGCACTGTATTGAGACAAATAAAAGAATGGGTATCAGTCACCCCTGCTTTTATCTCCAGTTTTACATTTGGCTGTAAAAAGAAGTAAGTACTTACTCAGCTTCAAACTGGTTAGGAGTAATTATATCAGCAACAGGTACAACTTTGTCCCTGTAAACTGGGAGGAGATCCTTGGGCACATACTACGGGAGAAGAAACAGTATCAAATGTCAACAGCATCTGAGATGTGGGACTGCAACTCTCCTTCTCTCAACTACCATTCATGATGTCACTGAGTAACTTGACAGCTCCCAGTGTACCATTATGCAGCACTAATTAAAATGGCAGCCAACAGCCCTTCTTTCACTGGAGGCAATGAGAAGCACCACTAAGGAGATAGGCCTAAACTATCAGCATTAAAAGGAAGTGGTGCCTGGATGAAGAACTTTTGGGTTCCCTCTCACCAAGGCGACACAGCAGCACAAGGAAATACAGTGTCCCAAGATGGAGAACTCTTTCTCATGCCCTTACCCACAAAAGAAACTACTTTGTTGCTGTACCAAAAGTACAGAGGTCCTTTGCTGCGGCAGCGTGTTGCCCCCATTGACTGTGTTGTATTGTGGGGCTTAGGAACAAGTAACATCCATGCTCTGTGTTATTTTGTCTCCTTCTTTCAGTACAGTATTTCTAAGGTGTGCTGTACATTAATATGCATGAACAGGAATCAGATTTGTAATCTGTTCAGTACAACTTAATCTAGATAGCAGGTCTGATAAGGACATTAAAAATATTTTGCCTGTGTTGCACCCAGTCTAACCACTAGCGTACTTCACTGCCTGCAGAACCAGCTCTTCCAGTAATGAGTGCCAGTACTCCCCTTTCTGCCTGTCTGTTCCATCTTCCTTAGCTAAATACGGCCAGGCAGCAAAGGGAACTTGGTTGTTTAAGCAGGTGACAAACACCAAGATGTAGCAGGAGCCCACCAGTCTGTATGCTCTTCAGACTCAAAGCTGAAAAGCATCAGCTGTTCTGGCACACACTGGAGCTCAGCTAAGTGTTCGAGTTAGATGGGTACAGGGGTCACCCCCCTTTCCTGAGTCCCACTGTAACTCAATTTGACAAAACCTTTAATAAAGTTCATTGTTTACTAGCAGCTGATATTCTTTGGCATTTGCTACATCAGGATTAATATCCTCTTTTGTCCATGTTTTATTTCTCTGTTAGGCTCATAAGCTACCCAGGGCACACGTCTACATGTGTCCATGTGTTACTGTCTCCCATTCCAATTGTATCAGCAACAGATACAACCCCACCACAGTGTTGACTGCTAGGTGCTACAGGAATACTCATCATACTGATGCTGAGTTCACTCATGCAGTAATGGTGAAGTGGTGATGTCACAGGGACTCTGTCTTTAGACAGAAGTACAAGACTAGGTCATGTCTAAACCAATGTGTTTTAATTAATGATTTTATTACATTTTATGGCAGGAATGAGTTGGTGGGTTATGTGTTAAATTTTCTGCTCTTCCATCTACCCTGTCTTCCACCCAAAAGACCTAGGTAGGCCCATGGTTCTGATTTCTTCCAAGAGCTAAGGCTTTGCAAGGTGACTCTACAGCTATTAGATCTTAGCCTTGTTAGAAAAAGCCAAGGACAATAAATATTGCAATAGACATAAAATGAAAGAATAGACTACAAAAGCAATGGTGAATTTATTACTAAGTGCTATTTCATGCGATGTTTTATGAACACGTAAACTGCAAAAAGGTACAAGGACAAAGAGGAATTCATAGCGCATGACTAGCTAAGGCAGGAGAAAACATAAAATATCATTATTGCTGTTGTCTTCCCATGTTGTATTTTTACTGAAATTATTTGCTAGTTTTGATCAGAAAGGAACATTTCTTTGTCAGTATGCAGTTTGGTATTGGCACACAGAACGTTTCTATCACTGATCACAGCCCAATGCCTAACAGCTGTTGGATCTCACATGAAGTCAGTCATCTTCATTTAGGTTCAAGTGGTATTTCAATCCACATGATCACTGACAATGCCAGCCAGGCTACCAGAGCTCTTGACAGAAGATGAGGGAACTCCAGTGAGACAAGGAGGGGGAGCAGGGGGATATTTTCCTGTGGACAGGGTCTGTATTCCACCTGTTGTCTCAGCAGAGAGTTAGAAATAATCCCAGTGCTATGCAGCCATCATACTTCCCAGGTACTAAACTCATTCAAATACAGGAAATCAAAGTACAAACTTACTTGATGCTGGGATCCAAAGCCACACTTAGGTAAAGTAGCTTAGTTTTGGTGTTTAAAAATCAATAAATCTTTATATAGCAAATATTCACTATACAGAGAATCCAAACAGATTAGTACTAACCATAGAGCCTTCTCCATTCCATTTGTCACCCATCACTGGATCGCACACTGTAACAGAATAAAAGTAGCTTTAGAAATGAGGGACAGTCATAGAGACCCTGATGGGAGGGAAAAGTTTTAGGTAACAGTAGTGGCTATATAAGAGCACTGAGCACCTGACAGCTGATATACTCACTCCTGCAGCATGCTCAACCAGAAATTTCTAACTGGTGGCTGCCAATTCTGAAAGAGTAGGCTGTGTCTTAAACAATTGTCAGAGGGTTGTAGTCACCCTCTCCTACCTGCTTCCATATTGTTATGTCTGAAGTTGATGAGGATGAGAGGGTCTGACTGCTGGGAGTGAAGGGGCTTTTGTTAGGGAAAAGGCAGACAGCCCTACCCTTCACTCTCCAACCTAAAACTCTGGAATAGTAATACAGTGGGGAAGAAATGTGGGAGAAGCTAAAAGCGGTGAAGAGAGTCCTATTTTTACTTGAGCATAAAAAGAAACATGCTAAACGTACACACCAAAATGCTGTGTGTACACAAAAAAGATTAGGTGTATTATAATGAAACAAGAAGAAAATCCATGCCAAAGTACATAAACATACTTGCTGTAATAATATTAACACACATTTGGCACAGGTTCTGAATCATCAGCAGTATTAACAACATATTCCAAGCACCCTCAGTTTCAAAGTGAGGATGAAAACAGCCTACCCTTGTACTTTAAAAAGGAACATTGTTCATTGTATTAAAAGAGCTTTTAGCAAGACAAAAAATAAATACAAATACAAAGGTATCAAATCAATGTCCAATCAGTATTTAAGGAAGTTTCTATGAGTAAGAAGAGGGTAATTTGTTTTATGTTTTAAAAGTATTTTCCTTACATTATAACCTATTTATTAAACATAAAGGATCTTAGAAGCCTAGCTGTGTTCTCACCATCTGACCACTTCCTTCCTGTTCTATAAAGTTAGGTATTTCTTTCTGTTCTCACTTACTAGTACAAGGCTCTGGAGCACCTGATGATGCAACAGTATTAATAAAGGCTAAAACGCAACAAAACCCAAGCTCATAAGATATCTCTGCTACATTTTTCTAAATGACAACTGTGCTTTGTTAATTTTAAGTCAGATATCACATTCCGCAGTATTACACCTTGCAAATCCTGTGAACCATTCTAGATGTTTCAAGACCACACAGTTTACTGAACTTGAAGATGACAGGCTCAAACCATCATTCACAGCTTTTTATACCACTAAATCAAGCCTACGCTGGTTATGTTCAAAAGTCCTGAAACACTCAGAGTGTCAGGAAGGAAAGAGGAGAATCTTTTCTCACAGGTTTAAGCCTGATGTGACACGTTAATGACAGCAGCTGCTAGATTCTGTTGCTCTTTAAGTGCTCCCAGGTAATCTTAGCAGAGGGCACCACAGTTAAAGCCTCGGAGTTTAAGCTAAATTATGAAGCACAGTAAGACACTTCTGGTATGGAACATGAAACCATGGCAGGTCAATACAGGAGAGTCTATCCTGCTTTTGAATGACTTGGAAATCAAGGAGAGGATTCAGCTATCAGCACTTCCATCCTATGCCTCTGAACCACAAACAGCAGCAGTCAGCTGGGATTTTACAAGCCTTGTTTTGATACAGACAATCAGTTCACAAGGCACATTCTCCTTTGGACAGCATAATGCAAGAAACATACTGAAAGGCATAAAATCAGAAAGACAAAAAACCAACTCCCTCAACACCGAAGCACTGCTGAAATGAAACTTCACTGGAGGCTCAGCTGGTCCCGGCCAGACCAGAGCACAGGATGGTTGTGAAATGCTGGGTAACATCAGACCAGCGTTTTCATCTTAAAACATGAAAATGATGGGCATATACAATGACGAAGCAGAAATACAATACACATCCTTACCATAGACTAGGTTAGAATTCTGTTGCTTCAACTCCTGGACAATATCCACCACCATTGCAAGAAATGATGTGTCTCTTGTATACCCTTTGGAGAAAAAAAAGACACTTTTGAAGTCTGTTTTCATGAATGTCTGTTTTGTTAATTTTGGATAGGAATGCCGCATACTTTTAATTCTTTGGAACAATGCATTTTTAGAACAAAGGCATTTTATTATTTCATTCAGGAATAATAGGTGGAAGACAATTTCAGACAGCGCTTGCACAACTACAAATGTAAACTTAAAAACCCATTTATTAAGTATGCTATATACGAATGGCTCATACAACTTCAAAATGCTTTAACATATAAAAAAAGGTCAGGCTGAAAGGAAAAAACATTCTTTTTCTTCAAAACTGCAGTCCAAATCAGTACTATTTATCATGTAAGTAAATAAGAAGTATTTTAAATTCCATATACTTTTCTTATACTCTGGTTTGAAGCAGGTTTTTTATTATTATTGATGTTCCTGCTGAAACAGTCCAACATATTAATCCAATGGAGAATTCATCTTGAACGTTTTACAGCAATGGCCAATATACCAAAAAAATTCCTATTTTTAGGCTTAGCAGTGAAATAAGCTGGAAAGAAGTTTTATTATATCTCAGGGCCCTAATCACAATGCTAGCACCACAACATTCTTATTTAGTCATTAATTTCTTTATTTTATAGATGCTTCTTTATATGTTTATTTTCTGTATTAACTTTATGTACAACATTTATTAATTAATAATTTAATTTTCATTTATTTTAGTTCATTTAATAGTATTATTTTTAGCAAGGTAGCTTCTTCAACCCTTCAGCTTGAAAGATTTAAAAATACGCTTCGGAGATTATTTTTTTATACTCATAAAATTGATCAATTCTTAGATGGTACAGAGAAATGGAAAAACCTTCCAAGATTTTTGGCCAAAATGCTGTGTCTTATGTCTACAAAATGCTGATAATCAGTCAAAAAAGCCAAGCAAAGATTTTTGTTTAAAATGACCTGTGATGATAGACTGGCTGAAAAAAAAAAAAAAACCCACAGTGTAAGATTAACATTATTGACAGAGGTGTTTCAAAAAAATTACATTGAATTGGAGTTTCCTTATCTCTTACTTTGAGTGTTTTACTGTAAATGAAACAATATATGAAGATCTACAAGTAACTAACAGTCACAAAAGTTAATGAAGTGTTATTTTATATCATCAGCCTAAAGATAATGATTTCCATCTCAGCCAAGATATCTACAGTCAGATATACAAGGACAGTCAAATCCTGTCTGCTGACAAATTAATTTATTTTCAGTATTTGAATAATCATATCCAGGTTCTTGGAGGTACAAAGTACAGTTTTTGTAATATCTGTCTTTTGGCCCTGAATGAAAAAAGCTGAATTTTAAGTTCAGCCACAACATAACTGAACACTAAAACACCGTCAGTATTATTAGATTTTAAGAAATTAAGTGTCATTTCTTACCCATGCCTTTGTTGTTGCCCATACTGAAAATGGCTACACTGAATGAGGTTTTTAAACAAACATGAACAACACATTGACCCATCTACACACAACTCATATTTTAAAAGGCATGTTAATAAATATTCCTTTTTCCCCTCCAAAATTTCTTTTTTTGCTGAAGATTTCTATTTTTCCTTATACCACTTTTGACCTCTTACATCTGTTTTGCCAGGACAAGACAGTGATAGGAAAAGAGCTGGGGTCTCTTCAAAGAGTTGAAAGTAAAATAAAAAAAGGGACATTGCAGCTAAAAGAATACTCAAACATTATTTACAAATTTTACATACTAACATCTCCTGAAAACTCCTACAATACAGTGTGCTTTCCCTGTAAATGTCATGTGTGACTTCTTACAAGGAAAGAAAAGGTGTTTGTCTATTTCTCAATCACAAAGAACCCATTTATGCTGAAATTAATTTCTTAACTTTATTTCAGTCTATTTTCTGTTTAGTCTCCTTTACTTTGGAGATATTCCCTGAAAAAGTAAGGAAAACAACTCTTCAGACATGCCACACCCTTCAAGCCAGAATGACTTCTTTGGGGTTATAATCCATACACTTTAAAGTCTCCAGTTTTCCCTATGTATAAAGCACTTCCCTACATGTAGAAGCCATGAAATCAATCAAATCTGGCGATATATTTCTGTTTATCTTTAAAAAGTGACTGTTCACTGCTATAAAAAATTGATAGTGTAATCTAAACCAGATGCATAGCTCTTACTGAGGTGCAACCCGATCAGTAGTGTACATTTGAGAAGCAGGAATTGGATGAGAAACAGTTTTTAATAAGAACTGCACACAAAATCTCTCCTTTCTATAAAGCATTCTACAAGAAGCTCTCTCTGCCTGTATTTATAAACACCTTGCACCTAGTGGCAAGCAAAGGAAAACACTGCACAGTCATTATGTCCTGCAGAACTGTATCCACTCAGAGGACCTACATAGTAACATGAGCAAAAAATCAAGAGATAGGAGAGTCAAAACCAAAATCCAACCCTGCTTATACTTTGCTCTGTACCGAAAGCACTATGCCTTAAAGATCAAGTAGAAAAACCACAGACAGACAAATGTGTATAAAATCATGCTATAGTACTGCAAAGTGTCAGTACCTCAAATTTAGGAGAAAGGGTTAAAACTTAAAAAATACTAAAAAATAATAAAAACTTAAACTTAAAAATAACACTCTGACATTCCTCATCCTTTTTTCAGTAGAGGCACTCCCAAAAAATTAATTAAGCCTGTACATGACTGGACTGCACAAGTCTGTAAACTATACAAGAGGATCGATTTACCCACCCAATTACAATCTCCAGGCTGGAGAACACTGGCTGTTTCAAACTAAACAGCATGAGCGGTTGAGACTGTAATAAACAGATAAAATTGCAAGAGGAATGAAAGGAGGGAAAATGTAATTGCTTGGTTTGGAATAAGGAGCGGTATGGCTTATATCTACTTTTGTTTACACCTCATCAGAACTCCAAGGAACAAGCTCTTCTTACCTGTGAGTACATAATCATACCGGTTGACCTTGTTCAGCTTAAGTCCTTCATACAGTTCATGAAGTTCATCTGAATTTAACACCTGACCTTTCCAGTGGGAATAACCTGCAAAATAAAAGCCACATAATTTTTCAAGAGCTAGATTTTCTATTTAGGATCACATAGATTAGACACTTGGAGGGACCGCATCAGATATTAGCACCAGAAAGCATTTCCACCTCCTCTTCTGTAAAATGCTGTTGCGAATGAAAGCTGCTGTGAGCAAAACAGTTACGTGCTCAAGTTCTTCCTAGCATCTGTGTTTCCCAAAGGAACTAGAGTGACTACGCTGGAGTTTGAGACTGTTCATTTATCAGCAAATCGAGCAGAGCACACACAAGCTCTTGCAAGTTTTCCCATGGAGCCTACACAACTATCCTTTTCCTGGGTGGAAGGGGACAAACATGTTTTAGATTTCACTGGAGGAGAGTGTCAGTATAATCTGTTTTTGTTATTTTATACTACTAAAAAAAAGAAGAAGATTGACCGCTAGATGACAAGCTTAAACAGGTTTGTGGATCTGTCTGGAGACAGGCATGCAGCACTGCTGCACCCATCAGATACGGCGTTCACTGGGACCTGCATGTAACGGAGCGACCACAGCAGAACATTGTCATGGGTGCTCTAAACTTACAATGACATCTCACAGATTTTCTTCCCAAAAATAGCACAATTTTAATACTGAGGATCCTGGAGGCGGCAAATGAGTATCAGAAAGACACTATAAACAGACAAATAAATATCCATACACTCTTATCCTTGAATGGTCTCTAAGAATTACAAGCCAATATTCTTGGCTGAGCAGCAGATGGAGTGTGAAGTTACTTGGGAGAAGCTGCCATGGCAGCCAATTTCAAAGGAAAAAAAATCTTCCTTGACAGACTCTACAAACATTTGTTGAAAAATGTAAATGCACCTTGCACCTTTTCATCAAAGACTGCCCATATAGATGGCAGCCACCACTCCCTTATATAAAAGAATGGGGCTTCCTTCAGGATATTAGATGAAGCACCCACAATTTAACTCTTCCAACCTCCATAAATTCAGATGGAATTTGTCTAACAAACTCCATTTGTTAAAAAGCTTATCCTTTTATTAACTGGAATTAGGAGAAGTGAAGTGTTAAATTAAGTACCTTGTTCCACACCACCCCCATGTGAAGACAATGATATTTTCTTTGTTTTAATTTCTACTCTTGGAGTTAGAAAATTCTGTGACAAAAACTGTTGGCCTTGATTACCACTCTAAACTGTGTTATTAGAGTAACTGCCAAAAGGTGCCTAGAGCCTAGGATAAGCACATTTTTCAGTTTTCCTTTTGATGAATGCAAATACACCCACAGTAGGGTGAGCAGATGGATCATTTTGTTCTCCTCAGCTCTCAAAGGCCTAGCCTCTGAAACACGACTCACTGCCAGCTGGCTGGGGGACTGACTCACATCAGCCACTATGATCCCCTCCATAGCAAATGCTTTTTAAAAAGTCTCTGTGAAGAAATGGACAAAGTGAAGGATTCCTGTATGTTAGGGCTGTCGTTCCACTCCAGAATACAGTGATACTCAAAATGGCAACGCCTAACACCTAGGCATGTGTCTAACCCCAAGCAGATGAGGAACCCTTGACTACAACTGACTCAAATATTGGGCTGCTTTAACGCATATGCAGTTGTTTGTTCTGTTACATCTGCAGCTTCAGAGAGAAATAGCCTGCCCTCTCTCCTCTTGCCCAAAACTCTACTTCTATTAGCACAGCAAAACCAGTCCATACAGGGACACAACACAGTCCTCTTTATTCCATTGTGCCCATCAATGAAACTGAGTTTTCACCCAGAATCAAGGTCAGGTGGCAGAAGAGCAGTCATTCATCTTACACATGGCCATAAAAATAACTAAAATAGATTGTCCAGACAATCCAGATACTCTTGGGAGCCATTCCTACAGAGGGATCTTGCAAATTCACGTTTTCACTACAAGTTCCTCTTCCTCTGTCAAGCTGTCCTAAACAAGTCACTGCATAGGGTCCATGTCACACTGATCCTCCACCAAGGGAGGGAAATAAATATGGAAACAAAATGTTAGGTAGCAGCCTGGCTTTGCTCAGGAATTGTTAAGTTACTCACATGGGGCAGGGACACTGGCCAAACTCTGTAGCACTGCCTTCCAAGGGTATCTAGAGGATCCTTTTTACCACCTGTAATACAACCCAAAGTCTGATCACATGACAGCTGGAGGAAAAAGAAGCCCTAGGGAAGCCCCAACTATTCAGACAGAAGAAAAAGGGCAATGCCTCATTGGATCTACAGAAAACTGATTTCGCTAGGAGCTGATTCATGTTTGAGTAAGAAAAAACAAACAAAATCAAAACTGGCATCAAGATGGAAACCATCCTAAGCCCTTTCCCCAGGGTAACTTCATGGAACATGATGAACAAGGGGCAAATCCTACAACCCAGTATTTATCCTACTCTCCTGGTGGAATATAAAACCAAAAAGCAGCTTCTGTAGGGGGACAGAAGAAAACGCCAGTTACTCATGTTCAAAAAGGGTTTCAGTAATTGAAGGATGGATACCTTGGGGTCTCAAGAAGAGGGAGAGGTACTATTCTGGAAGGGGAAAGGCAAAAAATCCAGATAGATACCGTGTGGTCAAAAAAACAGTGCACAGCCCTGAACCCAAAGCTAGTTAGCAAGGAATGCCAAGACCAAGCTTAAACATGTGAGGTCCAATCGGCTTCAGGGAAAAGCGTGAGTGGTTGGAGTTATAGGTGATAACAAGGAATTGCTGTCTTCTTTGGCTAGACGTTAGAACTCGGCTGGCAATGAGCACATTTGAAGGCCCTGAGCTGCTTTGCAAGACCTAAAAGAAAATCAGCATCCTAGAAATGTTATCCCTATGCCTACGCCACTAAATATGGGAAACAGCAAGAGAAAACTTAAAATCTTCTGTTTAACTGTCCACTTACTATAACTCCTGCTCTGCAGTAGTATTTCCACTGTGGCACTCAACAATACAGAAGTTCAAGGTCTCTCAGTACCTAGCTATTTGTACACATTATACAACAACCACTGCAAAGAAAACTAAAGAATGAATTTCAAGTTTGTACTTGGCAAAACAACTGCATCCCAGTTGGAGACTGCAGAGCTGGTTAGGCAGAGCAGCTGGATCAAATTATTACTCTTTTATCTTGGGTATTAAGGTGAAATCTCGGCGTGTATCTTCCAAAACCGAAGAAAGCTCAGTCTTCCTTGCTTTTGTTACAAAACCACCAGATAATTCCCCTCAGTGCTGGACTGATAGAGCACTGCAAATCATGATACAGCTCTCCAAAACTGCACTTGGCTCAGACTGACCACATTCGTCTCCCAAATTAGTAATAATTTTAAACACATAGATGAACATAAACATTTAAACATCTTTATACCCCTTCTGCATATCTGTGTTATAGCATTTCATTGCAATTAAATGTTATATATTTGCTTTTAAGCAGATAAGGGAATGAAAAACAGGTAAGATATGATGCCTCTTGTCACTTATTCCTCTAAAATGATAAATGTATTCATTAGTCTACAAGGAAATGTCTTGGTTCATCTGTAGGAAAAAGAAAAAAAACCAAACAAAAACACAATCAAGAGAGGCAGCTAATATTGAATGCAAGATGAATTTACATACTTTTCATTCTTGCCTCCCTCTACTGATACCTTCCAAAGGAGAAAAAGAAATATACTTATAAGCCTCTTAATTACTTTCAAAAACAAAAGAAAAAAGAAAAGAATAAAAATCCCAGGCATACCAGAAGTAAAAAAAAACCCAAACATCAAAACCAAACAAAAAACCCACCCCAGACCCCAGAAACCAAGCTACCATTTAAGTATAGCAAGGCTTGTAAGAGTTCTTTGTTTTCCAGCCCGGAACATTCTGTTCTGAGGTTTGAGTTCCTCCTGTCGTGCTCCCTGCAAAACTATTCCAAGTGGCTTCAGCAACCAAATATTTTACACAGAAAAAAGGAAGAAAGATATAGTGTTTAAGGCACATGATGGGCAGGTAGTCTGGTTCCAGCTGTGCCACAAAATTCACATGCAAACTCTGGCAGACAACCTGGTCTAAAAACAGGGCTTAATCTTCAGCTACCAGGATGCCTTCAACAAAACCAGAAATACAAGTACCAAATTCTCCATTGGATTTTTCACAGCTGCTCAGAGTGGAAGTAATATACTACCAGTGTTAGGCACAAGTGGAGATCTTTTTTTGTCCCACACTGCACAGGTGTGAACGGCTGCATACGGGCGGTAGACTGTGAAGAATCACATCAACATGACATAATTATAATTTCACATGTATTGGACCTACCAGCCAACCCAACCACCCACTACACACCCACTAAGTGGAAGTGCTTTGCTTAAAAATAAAAAGGAACAGAAAAAAAACAGGCTATTTGCTCTGGCACAGCTTCAAAGATAGGACTTGGATGGCAAAGTAAGCACGTTATATGTTTACCATTAACCTACCAATTAAAAACAAAAATGCAAATCACTGAAGAATTAAAAATGCACCCCAAAAAAATTCAACAATACAATACATTTAAAAAAATCTAGATTTTTATTTTTGCACATCAGATGATGAGATGCTTCTGCAAACAATACAGTAAAATAGAATAAAAAGCACAGATTCTTTGTAGGTTGCATGACAGCTTCTTTTATTTGTACATGAAGCATGATGCCATTCAAGGGTGAGTCACTCTAATCATAGAAGTTCTTCACCAAGCAACATGACAAACTGTTCTCCCAGGGGGGAGATTTAAAGCACATTTTCTGAATTTCATGATTATCAGAGACTAAAGAAAGCTGAATTTTCTGAGCAGAAGTCAGCAGAAATAGGCCTGTGGTACCTTACTTATTTAAAGACAGGGCAAAAAAAAGCAATGATGATTCACCAAAGAAAGGCTGTTAGTCAACAATTCTCTCTGCATTCTACCTTTTGCTGACAAAACCAGGTTTAAAGATGGGGATGGAGAAGGAAAGAATGCCATGTCCAAAACCTCACACACTTTGCCACCTGTGCCCCTCTGGTATGTGGCATTATTTTAGAAACTAAAGTTCACAGCTAGATTTTGAAGCAGAAATTTGCCCTTCAGCTTTAATGATGACCACAGAAAGGGTTCTCACAAAGTCTTGTTCTTGTAGGAAAATCAAGCTATCTTCACCCATTCATCCAGCACATGATTCTTGTGTATTGCAGCACTGCTCCAGACAAGCCACAGCCCAGCACGGCAGTTTCTGCTCATTAATCCCTGCAGTGGTACATCGATTTCCAGGTACTGGTGCAAGCTGATGTGCAGGCATGTGTAAATGTTCAAGCTTGGAAAAGTCTTCATATGATGACACCACACGTTCCTACATGCCTCTCTCAAAGAGAAGGTGGAAAGCCACTAGGCTTAGCATCTATCCTTCAATTTAAGAGAGAGTAGGAAGGATTTAATGGAAAAACTGCAGTGTTAGAAAACTAGACATGTCATAAAAAGGAATGTGTGACCTTCCTTTTTTTTCCATTCCTTCCTCTTTCAGCCAAATGACCAATACTTCTAAATAGAATCTCCTTTTACTCACGCTTGGCAAGTGCCAAACATTTACTCTATTGCGATGTTTTTCTGAAAGCCCTGCTTCCCGAAGTCATGAGGTTGTGCGCCAACCTTTGGGATTTTTTAACACATTTACTAAGACAATCAAGATTACAAAAAACCTTGATAATGTGACTCCTAAACACCGGGAGACAAAATAAAAGTTCCAAATATTTTAAAGGTTTATGATCTTTGAGACATTTTTGGGTTTGGGATGTTCATTTAGGCCTTCTAAGGGAAAAAAAAAAAAATCACTAATTTGTTGTATCTTCTACTATCTTCATTGTCTGCCAAACCTTGAATGAAGCACTGGTAACCCTTCTCCAGCTGTGATACTATTACAAAAAATCTTCCCTCTTTTCTGTTTGAAGAATCTGGTCATCCTATCGGTAATGTAATTTTCCTACCTTCAGACACATTCAGCTGATGATCTAATAAAAACTCTGTTAAGCTCTTTTAATGCCCTATAAAGCTGATTTAATCTTGAAACTGAAAGCCAACAAACAACAGGTGCTGATCCATTTTGAGCGCTGAGTTCTTTCACATGAAAAAATTGCTTAATTTCTGGAAGATTACTATTGTTTTACCCAGCTATCACAAACTAAACAACAAAAAATCCCAAGCTCCAAAACTAAATACATTAAAGAAACATAAGTCACATCTAATCATCTCAAAAACATGACAGAACCTTTGTATTGTGTCAAAGGGTACAAGCAGAATAAGCAGCTTTTTTCCTCAGACAGGAAAGACCCCCACCTTGTTTAATTATTACCGCTTTCGTGCCTTTCCTCAACAAGCAGAGATGGCTTTCTAGCTATGTTTGAAACATTAATTTCTTCTTCCCAGGGTGACACTAAATTCTTTCCATGATAAAAACATCTTATAACCTTTTGAAAGCTCCACGGAGCTCAGTAAGTAACATAGTAAGAGAGGACACAGGTTTCCCGATCTGCTCGTTGTTAAAAAGCAGTTTATTAATAGAGCTGTACCTGTGAGATACTAGCAAAGAATCTCAACTTTAGGTTTTGGGGCTTTCTTCTTTGTCAGACACAATGTTTGGTCTTTTACAAAATGTTAATGTCTGAGTTTGTTCCTTGATTATTTAAGACACCCTTAGAATTATCTAGAGTAGATCCCTCCTCAAACAACCTGTCACCACCATATCCATAGACATGTCGCTTGA
This sequence comes from Phaethon aethereus, assembly GCF_964289735.1. NCBI lineage: Eukaryota > Metazoa > Chordata > Aves > Phaethontiformes > Phaethontidae > Phaethon > Phaethon aethereus. The sequence goes on along the minus strand of NC_138575.1, from coordinate 122,964,197 downwards.
TCTAAAATAGTAAGTCACTTGGACCTCCTTTATGGATGGAAGGTATTTCTAAAATAAACATAAATTTCAGCTTTCTTTTGAAAAATAAAAGTCCTCTAGCACTGTGAGTGTTAGGAAGTCTGAAAGTATTATGCAAGTGCATCGTGTTCAGGCTTAGAACCCAAGTAAAAATACACATAAATGTATTAACACTCCACTCCCTTCCTCCCTCCAGAATGTAATTTCAGGATAATTTCTAGCCATCTGGGTGGGCACATAAAGAGAGGAAATATTGCGTCTAACTCAGTATTCGTATGATGTTTGGGTTGGTAATACGATTATGAGTGACATAGAACATACTGCACAGAAAACAGTACTGAAAACAACACTCATCACAGGCCTGCCTGCGTAGATAGCTGTATTTATGTTATTTCACTGTCTGACTTAATTAAATTACTGCCTAACGAAAGAAACTCACACTCTGAAGTAGCAGAACAGAACATTACCATGCCATATCATGTTCTTATCTCAAATCCAGACTTCTCTAAGACTTGAATCAAAACATGAAAATTACATTTCTGCCCTGTATTCTGAAAATGTGAGTGAAAACCTAAGACTGATCTTTCCACTGTCATGTGATGAGGTGAGCCACATGTTGAGTGGAGCTGAATGACTGTGGAGCGTTTTCTGAAGACACGTGTAAAACTTTACCTGTGTGGTTTGAAAACTGGACAGAGTTCACCGTATCAACTTCAAATCCCAAAACCTGTAACGGAACACAGGAATATTTCTTTTACTAACACAGCTTTGTCAATATGTTATCAATATCACAAAACACAAGAAAGGCTTCTTACTTCCCAGTACTTGTTTAAAAACCTTGAGCACCGTTTTAAAGCAAAAGTTGAGTCAACATAGATGCAACATAAACAAACAACTCGGTACTTTACTATAGCAGCGGACATGGAACAAAAGTCACACTGGCAACAGCACCAGAAAAACAGAGCTCTGGATCCTCAGGTTAGAGTTCATCTGGGGATAAGGATGAAGAGGCTGGTCCAGCAGCAATCACAGAAGCCCTAAAGAAAGCCTTGACTAGTCTTTCTTGGCAGGAAAAGCAGTGTAAATTTCAAGGTACTAAATTAATGCAAAATATAGAGGGAGGATGCTGTGAGTATTCCAGAAAGCCAATCTTTCTAAAAGGGGGATAGAAGAATCTTAGAAGGGATCAACGTTATGAGTCACACTTGGATTTCACAAGCAGTTTCTTCACAACTGAAAGAGAATAGAAAGAAATCACAGAGAATTAATTTGGGGCATGATTAGGCAATCAAAGAGAGAGAGCTCTTAAAAACAAAAAGTAAAAAAAGCCAAAAGCATGCTCCAAAAGCCACCTGCTACCTTGCATACCAGCAATCCAAATATTGAAATATCCAAGAATTTGCTAGTGCAATCAACAAACACATTCTTGTTGCACAAAGAGATAAATATTATGAAAATAAGAGCAACGAATCAGGAGAAAACTAATGAGGATTTTTAACCTGACAATACCTGCTTAATACAGACAGGCATTGCTGTTCAAGACATTTTTAGACATTTTTATCTGCCGTGAAAGAAATTATAATGCTACAGTGACATAACAGTCTGACATTTAGTATTTGTTTTCACATGCTACTTTCTCTGAGTAAGAATTCTCCTCAAAACACGAGCTGCTATATATGGCTCAGTGAGTCATATCGGGAGGTAACAGTAATGATGCATCGCTGTTTATGATCCACTTTCAGGCAATTTGCTGGGCAGGAGGGAGTGAACAAATGAAGCTTTTGCCAGTCACGTTTTTCACTGAGATGCACGTCTCTCTCTTTCCACCATGAAGGCAACCCCTTCACATATATTAAAAATCTCTGAGTGTATTGTGGCAGACTAATTTAGGTTTTCCCCACGCATGTACTTTCTTTCACACATGAAAGCCATTAAGTCATAAGCCCCTTATTTCAAACCCTGGGCCGTTACAAGATGGAGGTATGTACCGCAATGGGTAGTTCCTTCTGCCTGCCGGCACTGCATTTCTGTCACTTCACAGCTCAGAGTCCACACAGGTCTTCACAGAGTAAGTCTCTTCTTTCAGTATATGATAAAGGTTTCTGTTCATCCCTAACCAGAAAGCAAAGTAATCTTACATGATACTAATGATCTAATGATAGACAGAATGGTGGGTTGTCTCAGCCTGATCAAGTTAAAATTAACCTAGCTTCTACTCTCACCCCATTTTCTTGTTTCACTTTGGTGGATTTTATTTTAAAGACCCAGGAATTAAAGGAGTGAGAACATGGCAATACTGTTACGACCTTAACCTTGATGTTTGCACATGCTCTTCAAAGAAATAAATGAGAATACTGCCTCTAACCACACTGCCATCCCATATTCAATTCCCGTCCCTGCAATAAACAGACCTAAGAAGTTCTTATTTCCTTCAAACATCTTGGCAACAATTGTGAATTAACCCATTTCTGTGTAATATTTAGATCATGTCTCTCCAACTATTTAACACCTGACACTACAGAACACACTTACTATGACTTACTAACTAGTCAGGTTCACACATAGTGCTTTACAGAGGAAGCTTGTAGGGAGTAACACAGGGATAGACTATTTACAAGCTGGTATAGAGAAGCAATAAATGAAGCACTACTGTGCATTTCATAGTAAGCTCAGTCCTCACAGTAATCAAATATGATCTGAAGGCGTTAGTTCTGACATAGGCAAAATCCAAGTGGAGCGAGTTCCTTCAGTTTATTTACACAAGTGCAAGGAATACATAAGTGCGTACACACACAGAAAAATGACAGTTTTAACACCCAAAGTTGGGTCATTTTGCAAACGTAGCAGATTGATAGGCAAAGAAATTCAGGAAGCAAAGGGAAAGTGGTACATCAGGGAGTATAAGGTGAAACTGTCAGTATCTCAATAAAGGCATTTGTCACACAGGTGGACCTGGCAAAGTGCTACTTGTGGCTTCTGCTTTATTTTTTTAAGCAAAGCGTAGAGACAACTGCATACTTCAGTGAACTATGATAAACCATTATCAGCTTGAATTTGGTCTCTCAACTGAACACCACAAAAATACTATATAGATCTCACTTCATGTTTGTTTACCATATCACGTGTAGTCTTTGCTGAATTGCAGCATTTTGATTGTTCATGAAATAAGGAAAGGTGTTGAGGTGACAGTTGAACTGGTGCATATATATATTCAGAAACACGAAGAGGTTTGTTTATATAGAAAAAAACATCAGTAACTGGAGTGGATTGATTTTAAATCCACGAATTAAAATAAGTAATTTAAATGTGTTTCATATTAACAAGCAAGTAACTTGATATAAATAATTGAGTTTAGTGCTGTGTTGAATTTGTACTTTCTTGTCATTTTCCAAAGGAAAGGTTGATTCTTATTGGTTTATAACATTGAAAAAAATGTTGATATCCAGCTAAATGCATAATTTTGTGTGATATTTGGTACTTTTGTGTACAAAGATGAGAGATAGACTTTATTTTGTATGATTTACCTGATTCAATACATTTGCTCTAATCTCAGTTTTCTAGGTCTGTACATACAAAAATTGTCTATTTCTAATTAGGTAGTTAACTTTCACTTAAGATATTTAACCTCTGGTTTGGGTAGAATTTTTTAATTAAATTTTAAAAATCCTCATAATCAGTGCTTTTAGTTAGCTCTGCCCAAGAAATTAAAAATATGGGTGTATTAAAAAGATTTAACAAGACATGTTTTGAATAGAGCTCCCCTTGTAAGCAGGGGAAGTATTCGTCGTTCAGTGAATCAGGAACTCTTTCTGTTATGTACAGTCCTTTAGATATACAAGGATGATAGTTATTAGTACTGGCTTTTAATCGTTGGTTGAAGGAGGAAGATAACATTTCCTTATCCACTTTAAATGATCAAGTTGTTAATTTTGGTTTGTGTAGTTCACTTTAAGACAGTTTTCTCTGTAGCCATAGATGACTGATGTCAAAAGCTGCTTTTAGCACTTCAGTACACACTCTTTTCAGGTTGTCTTCTGATGACTAAATTCCATGAGACTTTTCAATTCAGTTTGCTTTGGTAGCAAACACGTACTGGCTGAACTTGACTTCATCATTCTTTTTGATTATTTTAATACTTTATACTAAGCCTAGACCTCACCATGTGTAAGTCTCATTTCAAAGGTAGTACTAATTATGTTTTCTAGTTATACTTTGTTTTTCAAATGGTATTTTATGTCTTTTAATTACTCTGTTTTGATATGTATCTTTGTAAAAGGAAATTCCTTGAAGTAGAGTAACCATGGCTTATTTTGAGGGTTTAGTCAGAACTAGAGAATCGCATCATTAGGTGTGTTAGATTACAGTCATGTACATTTATTCAAAACAATACTTTAGGGCAAATTAGTAACTGTGACAGAGTAGACTAATGCCAGTGATTGTTATGGAGATCTTTAAAGACTTTTTAGCCTGTTTTGCACCGATGAGAAAAGTGAGAATATCAAGCTCCCTTCCTGAATTTGAATTGTCTGTGACTTTTCCTCAACTACTCAAAAGCACTTTAACTCTCTTTTACCAAGCATCCAGCTAAGCTAACCTGACACCTAGCTGTTTCCATGAGAGGTGGCCTCCCTTGTATTTTCCCTTCTGCCAGTTGAAGCAGATTAACTAGCCAAAACAAAACAAAAATCCCTGATCCTACAGAAAAGCTTGTTAAGACATCAAATGATAGCAAGTGCTGGTGGAGACAGTAAAGGAGGACTGCTCTTTGTGGTGACTATCAGTTGGTACAGTGCTTATCAATGCTGGAGAACAGCCCCTGTTCCCTGCAGAAAGAGTCCTGTAGTGATACTCCTTGCTCTGGTTTTGGAAATGTAGGTTACAGCAGCTACTCTGCAAGCGTCCAGGGCTCCAGCTGCCAGGGATACACATCACCTACGTTACCATTATCCTCTGTTTTGGATGATCTGGTCTCTTACAGGCCTTCCAGTAGAGAAAAATTCCTGGTTTCCGTGCTCTCCCTCTGCTGTCATTATGTATAAGTATAATTTGCCCACAGAACTGCAAATCCTGGGAAAATCTAAACCCATAGTCAGTTTGGGTAAGGATGATAAGCACTCTTCAAACAAAAAACATAACTGAGTTCACCCTAAATCTCTCGGCCTCCAGTCTAAGCATAAGTCAAATGGTGTTCTTAAGACCCAAACTAAGATTGCCTGTATCACCTCATATAGTGACCTTTACTGCAATTGAAGTCTCAGAGGAAAATGGGCAATTCCAACACATTTTTTAAGTACCTTCAAGCAAAGGAGGCAGAACTGTTGCATTTCTAAAAATAAATCACAGAACATGAAAGCCAGAGGAGTTTTATATTTGGAAGATACGGCTGGCAGATCTGAATGACACATTTCAGAAAAATATCTGAAACATTAAATCAAAATACACACACTGGAGCAGAATGGATTTGAAGAAACAGCTGGCATGAAACACATACTCCAAGATTGTGCATGAGATCAAATTGGGGTTAGTTCTTCCTCACAAGTACCTGAAGGAAAAGGACAAATGTCATCCAGTTCTTCCCGCAGTGCAGAAAGAGCTACCCCAGCCTTGCAAAGAGAAGGTGCATCACCCATGCAGGTACTCAGTCTACAGAACTAACGGAATGCACACCTTCAAACTAGCAAGTGCTCAGGGGAAAAATGAACACATAAAGAAGACATGTCAAAATACATGGACAACCTCTGAAGGTGTTGGCTCTTTTTGGAAAACTGGACGAACAGCCTAGTTTTCCTAAAAGCACAGTATTAATTTAAACTTATATCCAGCCACCAAACCATAAATAAAAAGCTTAAAAAATGGATGTCCTTCAAGATTCAAATTTTACAAATGATACCAGTTGTTTTACTAGTAGAACAACCTAAAGACCCAGACATAGAGAAAATGTCTTGAGTTATATAGGTTATATATGAGCTACATCTCAGTTCTGGTTCACCTCTAAAAATGCAACCTTTTGGACTTTGCCACTGTGTTAACGCATGAATTAGAGCTTTGTGTAAAATTTACAGTCTCCCTTCCAGAAAACATTTCAATCATACATACACTGAAATATGCTATTTCTTCACTGCAAAGAACCAGTACCTAAGATTGTTAGAAATGAAAGATTACAAACATACGTTACCTTCAGGAGGACAGCCTAAATTGTGCCTGTTATGTAAAGGGAGGGGGATTGTAAAACAACAGAAAGAAAACTATTCCACATTATGGAAAATTGTGAGTGTAGCAACAGAGAAATTAACAGGAAGATTTTGAAGCAAATGCAACATATCAAATTCAGTTTTAATGATTGCTAAGCTTTATGTTTATGTTTGCGTAATCTACATTATGTACCAATGGTCTGGAGACAAATAAAAGTACTCATTTTTACCTTCTAATCCTATTTGGTATTTGATTGTTAACACCGGTTCAGACGGAAAACTATTAACTTCAAAGACTAGCTCTGCCTCAGAGTAAATATTAATATAAATTCTCATTTAATAATTTTATTTACTCTGAGAAATCCTTAGAGAAATGTGAAAAGCTGTTACTGAACTGCCTCTGTTTAAAATTTGTATTGCAGCTTTACTATGCTTCTACAAGGAAAAAAGTAAATTTTCAAAAGTATCACACACTTTATAGTACTCAAGAAGTTCTCCTTTTTCCTTACTTGTATTCAGTTTGGGAAAAAATAAGGTTTTGTTTCAAAAAAACCCCAAACCTTTGTTTTATATTAAAAAAAAGGATAAACATCTTAATTCTCCTCCTAAGTGTGTGAGAAAAACTTGAATTACATGAACTTCTGAACTGAACTACGTTTTATTGCTTTGCTGGGTACTAAACGTTACAAGCAAACAAAAAAACCTAATTTCCAATGCATTATATGTACATATTTAGAGGAAGAGAAGTTTAGAGGAGGCTGAAAGAGATGGTGTGGAATTGCTATCCTTGGAAGTTTTCAAGACCCAAGAGGACAAAGCCCTGAGCAACCCTGCCCGAATTTAGTGATGACCCAGCTTTGAGCAGGAGGCTGGACTGTGGACTTCCGGAGGTCCCTTCCAGCCTGGGTCACTCCGTCACTCAATGATACCACTACATCCAAAAAGCCCAGCTTTCCTTGTTGTAGAACTCCATGTGTAAAATCACAGAAAATATCATCACCTGCTACCCATCCTAAAGTTCTGGTTATAAGGATAAAAACCCATGGTATGGTATGTTTACACTACTATGCAAGCTTTTCCAGTAAAGATAATATATCCTTTGCTGTTAAATGATCAGTGGACCAGTTTAACTAGAATGCTTTAGTTTGTACTTAATTTAGACAACCTTAGAGAACAATGACCTAGTTCTGTGAGAATGAAATTAAATTAAAAATACCTCTCTGTTCTGCAACATGGTCGGTACATATTTCCCTCTTTGGGCACTGGGTTTATGCCTCCGGTAGTATTTCAGTTTAAGGTTTGAAACTAAAGCCACAAAGCAGCACTGCAGCTCAAGTTAGAGGAAAAATCTGGAACAATGAGTGAAAGGCAGGAAAAAGCAAAAAGCAGTGTGAGTAAGAAAAGAAAAAAAAAAAAGATTGTATAAAACCAGACTTTGGAAGAAACATGTATGCAGTTTACATAGTATTTATGTCCTCTGATACATGTTTATAGGTTGCTATCTATATTTCATGAAACAAAGCTGAGAACTCCATCCAAACTCTCCAGTTCCTTCAGAGTTCCTAATTTTGGAGAATGTTAGCTTTACCATACCAGAACACATCAAAAACAATCTTCCCAAGTGAGCCCACAAACCAAATGGCTGGTAAACCACAAATCCAGTGAAAATATCAGACGCTGAGGTTGTAAATCAAGCTCAGACAATCATTCATACAAATTCTTTCATTGTAAACACAAGGTACCTCATTTCTTGTATGCATAATTAAAAGCTCCACATCCAGGTCTGTCCCACTGGTGAAAATCTCACTACATAATTTGTTTGTTCATTTATCTAAAAGGTGATTTTATCTCCAAGGGAAACACAGTATGACAAGAAAAGAGCACTGCCTAAGAATAAAGAAGGAACAAGATTCTGTTAACCAGGAGAAGAGAACCCTTCAGACTCAACTACTGAAAGGAGGATTTGACTTTCATGCATCTAGTTCTCCCCAAAATAAATGCAGCATTGTATTACAAAACTTAACTTCCTTGCACTTCAACTCTTCTGCTTTGTAGCAAGACACTTACTTTGTAAATAAAGTTTATAGAAAAAGGATTATTTTGTTTCAATTAATATTCAAACGATGAACCATCCAAGCCAGGTATGTCCTGTCCTTTGTGCCAATGGATGGTAACAGACTGATGAGTTAGAGCAAAGTAGCAGTAAATAGTAAGAATAGCGAGAAGAAGGTTAACACACACTAGACATGTGAATCAAAACCATCCAGATAGAGCCTAAAAAGGCAGCACGGTGAATTATGCGCAGAATGCCAAATCAAGGATTCAGATATGTAAACTCAACTTGTGCTACTGATTCATTTTACTTTACCGGGGAAGATCAACATGCAGGTATATTTTCCGAAACAACCACTAATTTCAGCTGCTTTCCTACTCGATGACTAAATTGTGACGCCTAAGAATGAATCACTAAATCAGAAAAACCCAGGGAGATCTCACTGCTTTCACTTAGAAGTGACGGTCAGGCTTGTCTTTATCGCAAGCTGGCTCAGACTCTGACGTATGCTCCACTAAAATCTCTTGCCTGAGTTTAGAGTGATTGTCTCTGCAGAGAAAACATGTCCTTGTGAAGAGCCTGAGAAGCAAGGAACCATGACAGGTATTAAGATGTTGTTTTAAACCAGTTCTAAAAGAGTGTATTACCCTCAAATCTTTTAGGGTATGCACTCATCCTCCTGGTAAAAAGCAGTTAGTGCTATTGGAGGATTTCTCAGCTAGCTGCACTCTTTATCAAGATATGGAAGTTCTAAAGCACAAAGAAGATCATCACATTCTGACCTCCAGATCATTTTGTATTTCCAAACCCTTTCTAACCATTGTGCTGTCATTTAAAGAAGTAGAAGGAAAGCATCTCGAGAATATGGTCTATCATCCTACCTCAAACACAGCACTAGTACAGATTTCAGCAACAGAAGTTGTAAAAAAATAAATGTTGTTTCAAATACTGCATATTCACCTCCTTAAAGCATTAAAAATATAAGCCTTCATAGAGCCCTGTGAACACGAGAAGTGTTATCCTCATGCAGAACCATATTATCAGTAAACACTGTCAAAGAAAGGAGACCATCACTCTGCAAGGCATTGTGCTTAAACTACCACCACTTGAATTCAAGATGTAAAGAGCCAATGTCTTGTTTCTTATACACACACAGTAAGAATACAGCTAGGAACGAGGCACAGGTCCCTCCCTGCCACCAAAGAAGAGCTTAGGGAAACTATGCTGCACAAAATCAATTATACTGCATTATATGTACTCTATCTGTGTGCTGCCATGATCTCTACAGTACTGTATAATATGTGTGGTCTTGTACTTTGTTTCTCAGAACACAGACCATGCCACCTGCTGCAACAACTGCAACAGACACAAACCCCCTCTATTTTTATCTCAACAAATTAGTGTGTTTTTTATGGAAGCCTCCCGATACACTCAAAACATAAGTGTTTAATTTTCAAAAAGTAATGCAAGCACATGACAAGCCTAGGGGTGCTACAGAAAGGAAAAAAAAAAGTCCTCAGTATCAAAAGCCAGTCAAGTTTTCCAAGTAATGGGGAAGTGCTTTGATTTGTATGATTTAAAGCACACAGCAGCATTTTAAAAAATAGATTAGTATTTAAGAGCAAATCCTACAACACAAATATATACACACAAAATACAAATATATACACATACACAATTTTTTATTAAGCTTAAGGATATGTGAAGTTTTTCCCAACAAACTTCTTAACTATGACTATGAATTATAATTAACAAATACTTAATAATTGCCTAATTACAGTCTTACTCCTCTGCCTCCATAAATACAGTTAACATAAGGAAATTCAACAACAAGGTAAGTCGGCATAAGGCATTTGAATAAATGGATCTGGGCCAAAAAAAGAAGCTAATAGTAGACAGGTGTACTACCAGAGCATGTCCGGTGCCCCATGCAAGAAGAAAGCATCTCAAAAATATCAACCAGCAGCCCACCAGGATACGATGTATGTACTGCAAGCAGAAAGTTGGCTTGCTCAGGACTGCACAAGGCACATCAGGTTAACTTTAGAGGGCCTTTATCTGAGAGTACGTGACAGCAATACAGAATCAATCAAAGGATTGAAGAGCCCCACTATATAATCGTATTTTCTTCCAGAGGACCTCCCTCCTCATCTGCATTTAGATCACAAGTGGCTTTACTGCTATTAACAGGACACACATATGGTAGGCCCTACATCAACAGGAAAATTACTCTTGTAGCAATGTAACACTGACAGATGCATCAGTCAAAGGACAAAGTTTTACAGCATAAAGCCATACATAAATGAAGGAGGGTTACAGAGACTTAAACATACACAATTTATGAGAAGTTTTCAAGAAATCTTGTGGTAAGTCCCCAAACTGCTGACTTTTAGCAGTGTGTATTCAGATTGTGGATTAGCCAGTAATACCTGTATTTGTCTACAAAATCACTGTATCACATAAACCAAAACCATTCCATCCCATTCAATTTTCTTATATATATTAAAACCAAGCTTAATTTAAAGTCATTAACAGAATTAGCTTCAATGCCACAGTTAAAATTACCCTGCCAAACAAGTTTTGGGGTTTGTTTTTTCTTGCTAAGTAATGGCAGCGATACTTTCCAACAAGAAAGTCTCCATATCAGGCCATGAAACACTCTTTGTAGCCGTTGTACTACAAGCCGTTTGCATATATGTGCTGACGTTTATGTACTACAGTTTGGAACTTTATCGTACACAGCCATCACTGTAGTTCCAGTGAACATCATTGCTCCACTGTTTTCCTCTCGACATGGAACAGAAACATACTTTAAAAGGCTGGATTTCTATAACCAATTAATCTGGAGGGGGAGAAAGAGAAAGGATTTCCCAGTTGCAGTTTGCACCTCTCACGGTGTGCCAGCTCTTTCACTTAATTGCATCTCCTTCCATTTGATACTGAATCAAAACACATACATTGTACTGGGTGTAGAAAATTAGAACACAAATTCAGTTTGAGAAAAGGAACTTGGGAAAAAGAAAAGGCATGTCCTGGCAATTAGTGAAGCAGCCATAATTGCTGGCGTGGGTTGATAAACCGAACTGAAACTTCTATTGACTAACCCTCTCTCTTTTTTCTATTTCTGAGCTTTTAAGAATCCATACCAAGTAGATAATGAGAACTCTGTACATGTAATATAGCTGTATTTTAGTGCAGCATTTGACAAGGCACTGCAAAGAAAAATCATTAAGATATTGGAGATATTGTGCCAGGATAAAAATACAAGAGCAAATAAACTAGCTTAGGATCAGGGATGCTGAAGATACTGTTGGTGGTTCATTAATCCAGAGTCAGGTACCAAAAAGGCCACTTCAAATGCTGAGGTTAGAAATAGATAATCACAAAACAGACAATAAAAAAATACAGCAGATTACCTTGAGAAAAAAAAGTTATTTCACCAGTGACAGACACAGGAAACACAGGAAAGACTATAATGGATATAAAAGAATAGTATTTGAATAGTAACTGATATGTGTTAAAAATGAGAGAACTTTATACTCTTAAAAAAAAAAAAAACCTACAAAATACACTATACGACGACCACACAAACCATACACACACACACACACAAAAAAACCAAACACAAAACCAAAAAACCCAAATGATAACAAGAATCTATGACAAACTACCTGGTTAGAACTGTTCAACCTCGCACTAAAAAAAAAATTAAAAAAGAAAAAATCCCTGGAAAACCACAAACCTCCATGCCTTTCCATACCTGAACCTAACTTTCACCTCAACTTCTGGTAGGAAGCTAGGTGTGAAGGAGTCTGGGATATTTTATATACACTGCAGCCACATTTGATGCTTCACTGTTGCTCTATGGCCACAAGTTGTCAGACCCAAAAACAACTAGCTCTGCATCAGCAAAAACAAGACGAGATATTCACCTCAGGTAGCCTAATGGCTGTTTCTTGAGTGACACTGCCTTTTCACCTCTGACCAACTGCATACCAATCTGCAGGATTTACAAGCTGTCTTCAGCACAGGACACCACAGAAGACATACTAAAGACTGGAGCAGAAAACAAATGCCTCTCTCTTCTGCCAGAGCAGAATGCGATTTTTGTCAAAGTGCTCTGGCAAAACTGGTACTTACTGAGAATCTGCAGATGGGCTGATCTAGCTGCAACATCACGGCCATCTGAATAGAAAAGACTAGACAGCCTGAGACCACGAGTTTGTTCTCAAATAGTTTCTTTCTTGATTTTTTCTGAAAAGACTTGCAATATAAGTACATATCTGAAACATAAGCAGGCCAAATTCAAGGTAAGGATAATAGTGCCTTAAAGATGCCTCTCCAAAGAAGCCTTGGAGATACAGGAATGCTTCAGCGCAAATACCACCAGGTCACTGTTTTACTTTCCACCCTGACAGACTGATTGGTATGCATTGCTAACTATACAGTGCAAAATACTAAGATGTCATAAAATTCATGCGTTTATCAAAATTCCCTCCTAAGCCATTCTGTTCAGCACTAAGAAATTCCTTGTTCTATATCATCAGCGTTTTTTCATAGGCTACTCAAACAAACAGCTTCTTGTGTGTGCAAGAGGCACATGCTCATCACCATTACTCCATGCATTACACCAGTTCAGGATCGACCCGACTGCAGTGTCAAAGGATTTGTGATGTAGCTGCTCTGTTAACCTACCTATGGGCAGGAGGTCATTCCTGCCATCTGGGGTGGGATCGAGTGATAAATCACTGTCTTGCAGATCCATAAAGGCTAAGGCAAATGCAAGACAAGAAAAAAACAGCTTCTGTTTCCCCCTTCATTCTTCCCACTAACGGAAAATCATAAAAAAAGGAGAGTGAGGCAGTGCTGTGGGTATCTGACTGCCTTCCACCCAAGAAATACATTTATCCCCCCCGTTCTGAGATTCTGTTTACTGTTAGGTAACAGTGACTTTGGATACTGACTTCAGATGGAAAAGGTACAGTTCGCATATTCTTTTGAAGAGTTATAAAATCTGCAGGTTCACTGCAAATTTCAGATTCATCATCTTCATGCTGCTTCTTTCTACACTTGGATATAATTTGACAAAAACACCACACTTGTCACTGCAAACTCCTGCCAACTGGAATCATGCACTGCTACACAAGGAAGTTTACAAACACCGATTAAAAGAGGCAGACATACACAGCACCAATAGGTCCAATAAGCATGGACCTAATCTCTTGTTTATTTTAGTGAATGAAATGGGGGCGTGGATCCCACAACACATTATTTTCCTCTGATTTTTATTTTATTTTCAGTCCTGCTGTTCATATTTTGGATAGCTAGCTCTCTAACCACCAGGCCATTAGCAAGGCGTGGCAAGCACATTACGTACATCTAAGGTAGAGTTATCCTACGAGAGAGATTTGTTTTATCCAGCACATATGCTTCATTTGGCCTTCTTAGGTAGACTATGAATGGATCCCACTCTCCTACCAAAGCTTTAGATGTTAAACTGCAAGATAACAAATGCTTGTAAAAAACGGAATGGGAAACAACTCCCTGAAAGAGGCGCCACGTTATGCAAAGATCACATCAAGGCCACAGCAGGGAAAGAATGAAGCTTCTAGAGAACAGTTAAATGTCTCAGCAGTTCCTTCAGAGCAAGCACACGTCTTGGATAAGAATGTACTCTGAGGAATGTTTCCTTCAGCTGATGCCAGGTGCAGGAGCCTGGGGCTTGCTCCTGTTCTGGCACCTCAGTTACGCCAAAAGAGCTGTCTGTGAGGCTGTGCACAGAACCGGATCAGGAAACTGACTCCCAGGATAAACAAACATTTTCTTCTTTTCCCTCTTTGTCATGTTATTTATAACCTGGATGACTTCTCAGAGCAGTTTACCACATGGCCTCCCAAAATTACTTTCCTTGAAGAGTTGAAGTGGACAGCAAAATAGCACAGGTGGAAGAACCAGCTGGTGGCGGTAAGGAAGGGGCAAGAGTTTCTCAAGCTGGCTTTGCTACTGAAACCAGCAGATCTTGAAACTATACCCTAGAGGACTGGTGACAATATAAAACCGCTCAAAATTTAAACACTAAGTTGCGATATATTTATTTGGCTGTTGTATAAATAAGCAGAGGCATGACCACACTTCCACTAACTACACTGAGAAAGAAACAACCATCCCCAGTATAAAGGTACCAGCAATATTTGGCTACAGAAGGAATGAGCTGTGACACAGGTTGTAGCTTGTGCTGGCCCACAAACAGCAACAACAAGTAATTAATGTGCTGCAGGAAATACTATCCCTCCTGGCCTCAGTTCTGACCATTTTTTAAAGAAAAATACATTTTTTTCCATTTCTCTTAGTTGCTCAGAGTCTCTGATGGTTTCCGTGGGTAATGTGGTGCTTGTGCCTACAAGATGGGCTGTATTCTACCAGAAAAATGAGAGTAACCACAGTGAAGAGCTGGATGGATGGAAAGAGTTTTCCTTCAGCTTGAACTTGCTCAGTAATATTCAGGACCCATAATAAATGCTGTAAAATATATGAAAATAAAGAGATTTAGAAAAAATACATAAATTTTAATCAATTACTTAGGCCACACTGTGCTAAATACATCACCATAAAATCTGTCATATAATCTTGACAAACAGCATCAAATTTTAAGAATTAGCCAACATATGTTTCTGTTATAACTTACTTTCTTTTTCTTGCCGCTTTCTAGAAGATGGGGACAGAATAACCATGCACAGTAAGATTCAGGAAGAAAACGAATAATTTAGTGTTAACAATAAACAAATAGAGAATTTTGAAGGGGAGTATCAAAGCAAAGATACTTGGCTTCACTGGCTAACAATCTGCCAAGGTAAATAGCAGAAAAAACGTTGCCTCATTCTGATATTGTGGGATTGACCAGCACTTCATTTCTTTGGCAGTTTCAAGCACAATGACCTACGAACTGGAGAATGCCATTATTGAAGATTGCCATGGATTCCTCCCTTCAGCTTACTAAAGTCACCGATGTCTGTGTCATCCTTGCTTGAGATTTCCACATGGATCCTCTTCTAAGAGTTAAAACATTACTGGACCCCACAGTGGGCAGAAGGGGAACAGCTGTGATCAGACTGCAAAGGTTCTACTGGTCAGGAAAATAATTTACTTCTGCTTTCGGAAACCACTGCATCTACACACCAGAAAGTGGTTTTCCAGTTTTGCTTTGCCACAGAGGAAACTCTTACCATTTTCCAGTATGTGCTGTAGCACCTCCTCAATACCACACATCCCTCTGGCAAGAGGTGCTTTGCATTCCCAAAAGAGGGAAATTAAATCACCATGGAAAGATTTCTACTCATCCCAAACTAGTCCATATGCTTAAAATTTACACAGGATGAGAGAAGGTGAAGTGAGGGTTAGTTTGTTTGTTTTCTAATGAACCACGTATAAGGTTTTGGTATCACAGATCTCTCTCCTACTTTACAGAGAGTTGTTCCAGATGTTAAGGGAACTGGAGCTCAGAGGTGTCAGAGACGAATTAGCATCAACAAATACGAATTTGCAACAAAGGCTTGCAAAAATGTGGGTAGATCAGCATAGCTAAATTTCAGTTCAGTAATACTTTTTTGCTATGACAAGTTACCCGACCACTGCCAAGCCACAAGATGATGAACTAGTCTGGCTTCTGTGGGGGCATATATTATCTATCAACATGGATCTGCTTGGCATGTTTCAAATTTTATCCTCATCAATCCTTTTTTTTTTTTTCCCCTCTCTGTAGATTACTATACAGCTGCACACTCTTACAGTAATTTTAGAAGAATGGACATTTTATGTACCACGACTAATGTCCAACTCCTCACATTAACCTTGCTTCACCAACTCAAGCCTATTTTCCACACAACACAAGCAACTGAAGTGGAACTTCCACTTGCATCTTTTCAGCCTAAAGAGGCTAAAAATACCTGCCTGGCATGTGTTCAGTCAACCATGGATAATGCTGTAACCCTTATCTAAAATGACTAAATATGCTTTTCAAGGAAAGGTGATCATCATTGTGGATATAAATAGAAAAAATGAAAAGAATGTGACAAGACGTTACTAAAAGGGAGATTTTAAAGAAGTACCAGTAGCTTTGTGTGCCACCTATTTTTCTCAGGTGTATCTTTGTACCATCCGTACACATACAATTAAAGATTCATTTTATTATTTCAAATTATACTTTTATTTTTTAATTTATTGCAATACATTTTAATACATAAATTAACTTTAACTTGAAGCTCACTTTTTTCCCAGAAATCTGATCAACATTGACTCTGTTGTCTGCCCTTGTTTGTTTATATAGGAAAAAAATATTCTCTCAACTGTTTCATTTGGAGCAGATAAAAGACATAAAAACTGCAAGAATCCAAGCAGTCAAAAAAATCTAAGGCTTACAGATAGAACATAAGGCCATTCCCTAGCTAAGAAAATGCCTTAAGCAAGTAAACACTTGCTACTGAGTTTCTGAGTACATGATATTCTCCATACAAACAGTGAAAATCCACCTTTAGGCAAGGTTTTCCAGTCCTTTAATAAGACTTGCAATTTCTTGACAATTCCTTTTTTTTTCCCCCGAAGAAAGTGGGTGAATCAGGGTAAGGCAGTTTTGCTTGCTCTGAAGTAAAATATTTGCATGTACTTGTAGGCACCAAATGGGATCCTGCTTAATCTTTCTACTTTGCTGTGTTGTGTTAGATCAAAAGAGACATTTAAGTCTGAAAAAATGCTACTATTTCTTCACTACAGTACACACTCCAGTGTAAATATTATGTCGAGTATCAGCCTATGTATCTGCATAGTTCCCATTTTCACAATGTACCATGAAAAAGTTAGCAAATTATAATAATAAATCACTGTAAATATTTATCATCTTTTTAAAAAGCTTAAAATGGCAACTGGATAACTGGCCCCATACACACATGGTAAAATAAATTTTAATGCACCTTAAAATGTTTTTCTCAGATTTTCAGCTGTAATATACAATCAGGCTGTGGCAACATACCTCAGCATTTCTGTATTTTCATGACAAAAGCTTACTTAACAAGTTGTCACAATTAAGTGATTTGTAGGAACAGTTACACATACCACCATCACACACAGACACAACCTCAGACAATGACCGTTTGGTCAACCTTGCTCTCTCTTTATTAGAGACTCTGCTCAGTCCTGTCATTTAAGAGTCCATAGCACATCAACAGTCCCAGATGCACTTCTTTTAGGCAGGTTGAAATTACTCTAATTTTTCAAATTTATTATTTTTGCATTAATAGTTGAAAAGATTGCTGTAAAAAGTTTGTAAAGAAATTTGGGATCTCTTAGTTAACAGTGCTGCTACACCAACGTAAACTAGTACTGTTAAGTAAGATCCCAATATTTTTCACAGTTCTTTGCCTCAGTCTAGTCTGTCTTCAAGCAACATTAAGAGCTGAAAGAGCGACAACCACACCCCCCCCATTTTACTTTTTTCAGTTTCAAGGAATTTTCTACTTCCTTGTCCTCTCTCAGACCTGTTCTACTCCCCTTCCAGCTTACCATACAGGTCAAAAGTCCATCTCCTACAATCTTCTCGGAAGTTCAAAGTTCTCACAACACATGAGAGCTCCTAGAGGGCCAGAGCCATCTTTTCTTCATAGGTGGGTTAATCTGGACAAGCACTTCTAGAAAGTTCTGGTAAAGCCTTTTCCTAGAAATCCAGACTGCTAGGAACCACCTTGTTAGGACCTTTTGGATTACAAGTCTCAGGGCCTCACCTGCACATGGTATTCACCGGACTTCTGCAACTAGACATACTGACATCCACATAACAAGAAAATGGTTTTATATAGCTATGAATAAGCTTTCCCAGAGGCGCTGCTGTTTTTTGTCTTTTTTTTTTTTTTTTTAAACTCATCAGTCCCTTGTTTACCTTGCTTAAAAGAACAAAACCAGAGGCAAGGAAGAAAAACATACTTCTGCAAGCTTCATCTGAAGTATGAATCTAGAGCCACAATTCTTGTTTTCAGATACGTAATTTAGGATGATCTTTGGATATTATAAAGACAAAATACATTCTTTTATCTTTGTATTTGTTTAAAGGTTAGGCTTTTTTCAGCCTTTGATCTGTAACAAAAATAAGAGCTAGCCAGTAGTGACATCTCTTACTGTTATTCTGTAAAGACTTTTGATTGATTCATCCTTCTTCTGACTCATATAATTAACACGATAGAAGTAGTTTTTGAAAAACAGAACCAGCAGTCACCTTAAATAAGAGATACTCTTTATCTATCTCTCTTTCTTTTTAATTAATCCATTTGACTACCTTGTTCAACAAAAGAAAGAAAGAAAAAAAAATCCTTCAACTTTTTTGCTAGAGTAGCAGATAATCATTAAAAATAGGTTGATAATGGTTTTGGTCTCAGTGTATGAAAGCAAATTATACCCTTGTCTGAACAATGCACTTCAAGACTATCTTTAAATATCACAGAAACAACTGTCTGTGCTGGCCAAAAGTGTTTTTCCACCTTTTTTACAATTAAGAAGGAGCTAAAAATGCAGGCTTACTGTTTCTTTTGTGGAAGAGAATCTCTGAGGACTAGTCTAAGAATGAGAATCGCCTGCTCTTCTTAACACCTGAATAGACAACCATTTCCATTCAGCAAGGAAAAAAAAAAAGAAAAGAAAATCATTAAACAGATTTCAAAACGCTATCTTAGCCAGTATTGTAGAAGCTGTTATGGTGGTATCCTACAATTCGGAGCAGAAAATTTCATTCTTCAGACCCACATAATAGATGGTATTTGTCCATGCTTTTAGCTCCATCTTCAAGGTAAGCAGATATAAAAGGAAATCAAGAATTAAAAACTCAAAACAGAGACAAGATTTTCTCAAATTCTGTCAGTGTTAGGGCAGACAAAAAAACAATAATCATGTTCCATTACCATTGTGAACCATAAATTAGGAACAGAAAGTACAGAAGTCTCCGGATCTCATTCCTACCTACACATACACAACAATCAACAGTCTCTGGCTTGCAGACAGGAGTATAACCTAGTCCAATGGCAACCAAATGCTAATGTCCAGTGCCCAGGTGTAATTGGCTGGGACCTTCTCCCTTCCCTGTATTTTCCAGCCTCTCTCTTGGAAACTCGGAGAGGCCCAAAGGACTGAGCATACAGAACAAAATACTCATTCACAAGAGCTGATATTATGATGGGTGTAGTATATGAATCTTAAGTTCATCTACCTACCAAAATTTTCCTGACAGTCAGAATTAAGTACCTCTGCAGAACGGAAATGAGCTTGCCCTTGTGTATGCACTCTGTGGCTTGAGGAGGACCATAACTCTCTGCTTGCCAGGACTGCATCCTTCACCTGCTGCCACATTCTAACCACATTCCTACTTACCTAGAAGGTCAGGTAGGAAAGGCAAGTTAAAATGGTATTTAAAATTAACAAATAAGAGATCACTTCTAAGGAAGAAAACATATATAATAAAAGTAATGTTCAATGGCATGGTAAAAACATAGATTTTTATTTTATATCACAAAAACTATGACAACTCTTAGGCCAGCAGGAGAAACATTCTTTGGTGCTTTAAAACAATTTATCTGACTGCCAGTGACAACTGCCTAAGTTAACGTACACCCTATCGCTCTTCCTCTCTTAAATGCTGGACAATCCTAAAGCACTTCCCAATACCAAAAGCTGCTCAGGTTACATGATTGTGAAATAACTTATGGCTATTTTTAAAATAATTCAGAACCACCTTCCCAACTTTTAAAGAGATAGTAAAACCATGCAAGTAAAAACTACTTAAACTCTTGAGAGAGTTCAGAAGACCGAATTCAAAGCACAGCTGAGGACAGTTCACTTCCTGGCATTTTACTACCTGGAAAATCCAGATGCACGTTTCCTCTAAGACCTATTAGTTAATCTAGAATCTCAAACTACTTAAACAAATGTATTTTAACCTGAAATGGTTAAAGGGTTCTAACATTTCTCACTCAGCTATATACTTCCATTATTATAACTGCTCTAATATATGGTCTAACTCCCTTTTGCTGTGTTTGTTATATAGAAAGCATTTACCACATAATTCACAGAGAAAGCATTTCCACACACCTACTTTTTAAACACTTTAGCTTTTGGTGTAATGGAAACCTAACAAAGCAAAACCAACCAGCTAAAAAAAAAGACATTAAAGAGTTCTTTGTCGTGCATATTGCTATGCTGGCTATTTCTAATGATGTCATGGACTTCCACCAAAGATCAAGCCACTCAAACATGACCGATGTTTTTTCAGAAGTCTTCAAACAGCAGGTTTGCATGCTGCTGTCCAAATGCAGATTCCTGAACTGTTAGGATTTCGGCCTATCAGACCTCATGTGCACGCACACACACATGTATCTACATACGTCTTGCCTTGCAAACTCAGTACTGATGAGCTAAGAAGGAAGCCTCATTTAACTGTTATTGGTTCTGAAGAACAAAGTAAAAAAAACAGAGAATGGGAAATAACATAAGCATGCCAGACTGGTACTCATCCTCACAACTAGCATCAGGTTTCATTTTATATATATATATTTTAAAGAAAGCCAGACTCAGCTTTGTAATTTCTTTCCTTGTTTCAAGAAAACATAGAAAACGAAAGTTTCACTTGGTAGCAACTTGCTACATCTGATGTTCTAGCAAAACCAAGGTTTAAATAATTTTCTAGCAAGCGCAGCTTCATTAAGGGTTGCCTACATAGGATTTTCAGGTGTAGCCTGTAGTGATAGGAGTTCAGTTGTTCACCAACTATCTTTCTTCTCTGCACCCCAGCAACTTCTTGTTACACTATACACCGAGCAACATTAGACAGTGTGAGTGTGATAGTCTCCTAAACAGAACCCAGCTACAACATCAATAGGACTTCTTAACTACAGTCGTGTTTTATATTGTCATAGTCAAGGATTTAAAGATGCTTTACAGGAACCAATATGACAAGTCATACGAGACACCCATACAGAGGCTCATATGCCACAGAAAGGTTGAGTTACAGAAGAGTAAAGAGAACCTTTGACACAGAATTAAAATGAAGACAACAGTTTAAGAGACTGGAGGCGTCTGGAGTAAGTACTACTATGTGCTCTTCTGCTACCAGAAAAATAGACAGGGGACATGAGAGGAAGGAGCACAATTCAGAGATCATTCTATCAGGAAAGGAGAGACAGTTGGCCTGCAGATCATGACTGCCTTTCAGGCACAGATTTTTCCACAATACACGGATTTCATGTGTATAACACCCTTCAACATATACTAGTTTTCAAGAGACTTGGTTACATTATAACTGCATGGTGATAAGGGGGTGTGATGTAAGCTTGTTGCAGCCCCGGTCTCAAGTGCATCATTTATCAGTGTATACTATCTCGAGTCTAGTCAAGTGAGATTACAGCATCGTTTGTTAAGCATATACCAAGATAACCAATGTCACAACACACTGTGTTCTGACAATGAAATTCTTAGACAGCAAGCTTCATACAGACACATGCGTGTCAAGGAACAAAGAGCCCTGGACGCTAAGGCCCCAAATTAGCCCCTTATGATATGGACGCTTCACAAGAGAGAACAGCGAGACGTACAAAGGCTCGCCCAAAGCACACCAATATTTTCCCGCCGTCAGCTAAACCTTAGCAAGCAACTCTGAAGTCAGCACATGACAGCCATGAAGGCCAAGATCCAATTATACACTCAAGCCCCGGGTCATGTAAGCTAGTTTCTCTGGCCCAGCCTTGTACAGTCATTAAGTGGTCTTACACTCTCCTACAGCTTCCCCAGATCCTCAGAAACCGAGGGGTGCAGGTTCACCCAGCTCCACCGCCCACCAGGACTAGAGAGGTGGCATAGCTTTGTCCCAGCAGAAGGCCACCGGTGCAGCACGCCCAGCTCTCCGTCCCCAGCGGGGGGACACCCAAACCCAGACTGCGTACGCCTGTTAACAGCAGCGTTAACAGACACCCTCACGCAGGAGCGCCCGGCCGACGCCGGGGCATGTGCCTCGGCGACAGGCACAAGCGCCCGCAGAGCGCCCCACTGTGAAGCCCAGCAAACCCACCAGAAACACTCCCCTCACCCCCACCCCTTTACAGCCGGCTCGCCGTACCTCAGCCTTCAGCCAGCAGGGAGAAGACCTTACGTTAGTGGAGCGGAGGCGGCCGCACCGGCCCCGGCTCGCCCAGGGGTGCGCGGAGCCCCAGGACGGTCGCTGCCCCCGGCTCCCCCCGCGCTCTGGCGCTGGAGAGGGCGCCCGGGCGGGCTGCTCTCGGCCGTCCCCCGACCTTACTCCCACTTGGCAGGAGGCGCCCGCCCGCCCGGGCGCCGGAGCCCCGCCGGGCAGCCCCGCCGTCACAACCACCTGCCCGGCTGCCCTCGCCGCTCCGCAGAGGAACAGCGGTGGCGGAAGGCCCGTCCGCACCCGCTCACCTGCAGGGGGAAGGTGGCCGCCTTGTTGCCCACGTAGCCACGGACGACGTGGCTCTGGATGGAGAGCACCCGGCACTCGCGCTCCTGCTCCATGGCCGCACCACGCGCCCGCGCCGGGCCGAGCTCGCGGCGCCGGGAGCAAGGAGCGGGGGGCGGAGCGCGGAGGGCGTCACGCGCTCGCCCTCCCCTCCTGTCACACACACACATACCCTCGCCCCCCTGCGCGCGGAGAGGCGGGCCCTGCGCCGAGGCCGTGAGGCAATCGGCGGGGATAGCTAATGGCCGCCTCCGCCCTCACTGCCCGAGGGAGGGCGCGGGCGCCCAACGTCGGTACCCAACGTGTCCTGTCGTCCCCCCCCCCCGCCCCCGGCGCTCTCACTGCAGATCCCGCCGCGGCTTCCGCCCCGTCGTCATGCGGCACGCGCCGTCACGCGCCCCAACGGCCGCCCCTGCCGCACTCGGCGACGCGGCGGGTGCCGTTGCTGTCACAGGCGCCATCCCGCAGGATCGGCGGCCCCAGCGCCCGCGCCTGCATGGCTACCCCCTCTTGCCCCCGCTTCGAGGCGGGAAGGCTGTGCCCCTCCCCCCGGTACTGGTGGCCCGCCCAGCCCTGCGCTGAGGCACTGGCAGACCCCAATGTCGCCCAGCACTCCCCAGCACAGGGTACCGCGGGTACCACAGCCAACTTGTACGTGCTGGTGCTCTCACGCATCAGGCCCTATGTCCCATGCCAAACACCAGCTGGGGTGCCCAAAGTCCACACACGTGGACCCCCATCATTCAGTCCTGCATGTCACACCGGCTGCCATTGTTGCCTCTCTCCTGCCCTCACTGCGCAGCACCACGGCACCTGATAGCTCAAGCACACTTCCAGCGCCTGTCGGTATGCCCAAACGTTGGCCAGTACACATGGCCTGGGCCACCCAACCCTCCTGCACCGCCCATCCTGTGCACTAATTGCCATTTGCTGTTCATGCTCCCCTGCGCCACGGCACTAGCCACCCACACCTTCCCCACAGCATGCTGGAAACGCAAGAGCAGCAGACATGTCCCACCTGTGCTGCAGCTTCCCCTCCTCAGGTGTTCAGAAAGCCCCGTGGAGCCAAGGACTCCGCAGTCAGCCCCACGCAATGCCCTGTGGTGGCACGCCAGCCCAAGCTGCGGGTGCCCTGACAGAGCACCACCCTCGCAGTTGGGTTTGGAAGTGAATGCAATTGCATGTTATTGACACAAAACAACCCCTTTGGAGGGCTGCCAAAGAGTAAAAGAAGATGTATGTGTTAGCTGACAAGTGCTACAATACATCAAGACTCTCCTGAGATAGGACTTCATAACATGTTTGGGAATTTCATCTTCCTCTGGCCATTTGTCATTATTGACCGTCACACATTCAAAGACCACAAGAAGAAATGATGCCTGATGCCTCTTGTTCTTTTTTGTGGATAGCTTTAAATCGGCTCTTGAAATAGTGTGATTATTTCTCAGCAGCATGAAAGAATATTTTCTTCATCATAAGTAATCTGTTAGAAAATGAGGGAACATACTGTTCTCTTTTCTGTTGTCACTCCAGTCGCAAAACTTAGGGCTTGTTCTAGGCCAGCCTTACTACTAGCAGTTTCTTCATCACTTATAAATTTAGGTATTTTCTTGAATTGTAGAAATTGGTGCATGTCCATGAAGTATAGGCCCAGAACAATGAATGATCTGCACCATGTACGCTCCAGCAGTCTGGAAAAACGTTACAAAACAGCATTTCACACGAGGAGGTTATCTCAAGGGGACGTTGGTCTGGATGGCAGGGTAAGCCAGAAGAATTAGAGAGAGAGGTGTATCTTGGGACGTGATCTTCCTCAGTTTCTGGCCACCTATCTCCATTCCTCACCTCCGGGCTCCTCGCCTGCTTTCCCCCACACAATCACTCTCCATATCCCTCAACCTGCAGCATTCAAAGTCCTAATTTTCTTCCTCTCATCATCTTCGTATTCTTAGAGCCAATGCTGCTTGCCATGTCTTCTACCTCATTCACATTTCCTCGCATCTGTAACTTTTTGTGCCAGTCTTCCCTCTTATTTTTCGTCTGATTTGAGCTATTCGGCCCCCCAATAACTCCACTATCTCCAGTAACTCCATCTTTTTCTTCTTTCTTTCTCTTTCTTAGTCCATGTCCTTGACTATCTAGTGATCACTATTCGAGTGAGCACTATTCAACTGATCACTCTTAGCCTAGTGTCATTTTGTCCCACCTTCCTCTTCTGCTTCAAACTCCTTGACTCATTCCCACTCGCACTCTCCCCACCAGCACGTCTTGCTCTGGCCCAAATGAGGCAACCTCATTGAGGTCAATGTTTTCTCAATCACAAGGGAGGAAAAGGGAAGGCTCCATTTGCAGTGGTGAGATGAGACAGGATATTTGAGTCCAGACTGGCAGCTGCAGGTCAACTCTGCTTTAAAGATGACAAAACTTTGAAGAATTTAATGCACTAGCAAATCTTAACAGAGCATAGACAATGACTTTTTTTTCCCCTTCACAAAGGCTAACAGAACTGGGTTACATTTGGGGCTGCTTTTCATAAGTTGAGCCAAATGCACACTCTTGACATGAAAGCGTTGTCTTCCCCCAGAGAAGAAATGCAGTGTTCCAGAGCTTAAGATGTCATCACCTTTTACAAGAAAGGTTGCCAAAAATATGGGGGGGTTATTCTGTATCTTCTGCAAGACTGATTTCCAGGCATGACTCGATTGTTCTGGCTTATACTTATTCCTTCTGTCCTCTTTCCTTCTCTTATCCCAAAATGAACCTGAGACAGAAAATTTCTACGAAAACACTCAAGAGCTGTCAAATTTATAAACAACTAAAAGTAAGGTCTCACATGGAAAAGGTTAGGCAAGCAAGAGAAGTTTCCAGCCCTGCTTATGACTGACACTTGGCATAAACAAGTACAGAACGCACACCCTATAAAGAAAAACATGTACATGCAGTAAGCCGTATGCCACATCCATGTGCTGCTCCCGTGATGCACATCCGAAGGACGCAGCATGACCTGTAACACATACTTGTACAAGATACACACTGCAAGCAGTTAACATGAAACCTGATTACAACTTGTTCAATCAGCCTAAAGCCCAATCACTGATTTTCATTTCACAGCAATTGCTGCATGTGTCCTTTGCTTTTCAAGGGAGTGGCTACTGCATATTACTTGGAACAGAAGGCATCTGTGCCTCCATTTTGCTGCTCTTAAGGTCTCCACAAATACAATGCAACAAATTCTGACGTGCTCTTATCCTGTGTTTTTCCACATCTCTTGATACACTGAAGGATGAAGTTTCTTTGGCCTTCCTCTAGCTTGGAGGTCAACTGTTGGAATACAGTTGCCCTTTTTCCTGCTTTTCTTGCCTTGCCCAGAAATAGGGCTTTAATGCTCCACTATGATACATACATACTGGCACATGTTCCTTTTGGGGATGACTCTTTGGGGAACATCTATCTCGTGGGTTCCACAGTGTTGTCAGGTGAGACTGGGCCTCTTAACAAGGCAGCTGTGCAGTGACGTTAATGGTTTGGCTCTGTAGTGCCTACACCAACTGTACCTTTCCTTTCCTGATAATGATATACTGTCCAAAGAAGATGCCAGGAAGTGTTCTGGCATTTACAGCTGTTCTTTCTACAAACTGCCCAAGCACATCTGATGTTCTCACTGGACCAAGTTCCTCCCCCGCGAAGGAAAGCACACCTCGTACATTTATTAATGCCGGCCCTTAGGTTTTGTACAGCCACTACTCCTGCTCCTAGTAGACCATATATGCAAAGCAAGGAATAGGTTCAAGGAAGTCTCACATTGTAGAGCACAGCTGATACCAGGCTGCTTGTAGACATGAGCGAGGAAACTACAGCACGGGTGGCAACACTGAGGCCCTTCGCAGGAAGGCAAGGAGGGTGCAAATGCAGAGCTCTGTTTTCCTCTGCAGCTGCTGGCAGTGAAAGAGTATTGGTTACACGGGAACACATGCTGTTTCTCCAATACTATGCAGGATTGCTACCTTGTTAATCCTAGCAATCTTTATGCTTACCCCAGAGGAACATCTGAAGCCGCCCTTTATACTCTAAGCTGTAAAAATTGAAGTGTTTTTCATGGATTAAGAATTAGAACCTACATACACAACCAAACGTAAGCAAGGGGGTGACTAAACAGTATTAAGCACCAAGACTTTTCAAAATATGGGGGAACCTATGTGTCTATACACTAAAAAAGTTGCCACAAGCAAAACAAGGATCACAAAACTATTCTCCTTCCCTTTCAGAACGCAGTTCATTTAAGTGTGAACACCCAGTTTCTGAGCAGTGTTTTTTTTACAGGCTTTGCCCTATTTATTCTAGAAAAAATCAGGCCCTTTCCTCATAAAGATGAATGTGTGTCAGAGGGAAAAGTAAAGCTAGACTCCAACTGCAGTTATCATGCATTCTGCTACGCTATCCTTCTCAAGCTTATTCTGTTTGAAAAAATTAACTCCCAGGTACTCTTCCAAATCTGTGAGTTACTAGGACTATTCAAAGAGCAAATAACCATTCAATGTGTGACAAGGAGCTTCGTTAGGAAAAAAGGCAGGCCCAGTTGGATCAAATGTAGGCAATAGAGAAGCTGTCCTAGGCTTCCTACTACAGCTGCTGCTGTAGTACTACTGTGATGATACCTTCTCAAGCTCCTGACCTTGTCACTGGGCTGTGTATAGAGTTTTATGGTTTATTTTTTAAAGTAATTTGATCTCTCAAACCAGTCCTCCTTGGTCAGAGCAGAATATTTTTTGGAAATCATGAATTTTGAGTAGAAGATTATCATAATTTGATCGAGAGAGAGAGTAGTCAGAAAGACCACAGTTGATCAACAACTGGCAATGTTTCTTCCACAAATGTTCCTTGTTCCTCCTATGCTCTCCTTCTACAACTCCCCTAAACCCTTCTCACATCTCCCCCACCCCTCAGCTCAGCCTGTCAGTGCACCAAAAAGCAATAAACCCCGTGGCAGACCTGAGGCAATAATACATGTGACAGTTGGCCAGCCAGCAATCCAGGAAGATACACAACCTTCCTACTGTCTTTGCTTCTGGGCAGACAGGACAAACATCTTTATGGGCCATTTGTTGCACAGGCTGCTGCCTTCCTAGATATGTGTTGTTACCCTTTGGAATTCCAGCTCGCTGTGCATGAAGAAATCGTGAGACTACAGTGAATAACAAGCTTTACGTGGGTCAACAATGTCACAATATTGCAATAAAGATAATCACTTTTTGGACTGCATAAACAACAATATAGCCTGTAAGACATATGAAGTAATCCTTGCACCATATTCAGCACTGGTAGGGTCTCTGGTAGAGTACTGCCAGGTTTTTGGAACAGCATTTCGTTCAAAATGAAACAATGCAACAATGCAAGAGGCTGTAAGAAGGATCCAAGGCTCAGGACACACAACCTAGGGGGAAATGGTTTCTTTAGTTTAGCAAAAGCTCACCTCTAATAACAGCCTACAAATACATATAACATAGAGCTATGAAGGAGTAGAAGGGAATAAACTGATGTCCATATTGGAGGGCTTACCTCCATTATGCAAAGGATTATGAAAAGTACAGGAAGAGGTTGCTTGGAAGATTGATGAGTTTTTATCTTCAGTTTGTTTTTCATAACTAGTGGAAGAAATATTTTTATAAATATTGGTAGCTATATTTAAGTTTGTCTTGGAACGGTGGACAGGCTGTGTTAACTACCAAGGTCTCCTGAAGTCCAGATTTTCTACATAAGCACAATAGAAAAGATATGGGGCTGCCAAGAACGTAACATGCTCGGCTTGATAAAAGATGCATAAAGATGGCCAGCTGAATGTTTGCTAAAACAGATTGTAAAGTACCAATTTATGATTGTAATAGTAATAATAAAGTATTAGCAAAATTTGATGTAGGAGGGGGCCATTATTCTTGTTTCATACTTGTTTTCACTTGGCCTGTATTAAAATGATTAACTTTGTCAGGAATTGTCAATAAATGGCAGCAAAGGAGCCATTTTATCAGCAAAAGAAAGCAGATTATTGACATCTGATCTTGCCATCAAAGCAATGAGGGAATTAGAAGGGCCATTCTAAACCCTTTGACAGGCAGGTGGGACTGCTGTCTCTAGTACAACAAGAGCAGCCATGAGTGCTGTTTCTCCAAAACGTAGCATGAAATACAACTGCAAACTAGCAAGTTCGACATGTTCTTAGCTTTGGTGAAAAAACAGCCTGCAGAAAAATTGTTGGACTTAAATCCATATTGACTCCACTAGCTATTATCATGCAGAGAACGGTACTCATAGATGCCCCAACTTCTTTAAACAGGATTGAGAGAAACAGTCCTCGTAACAGGCAGTAAATAATGAAAGTGGTTACATGCAATTCTGTACGCCAGATCCAATCGTGCAAACTGCTGGGTGCTCCCTTCTCTTATGGCCTTTGAAACCTGCAGAACAAGGACCTATACAACCTTTCTGACACCCGAGAGTGTTGTCGCCATTTAAAAAAGAAGTAATTTTATATATTAAGAGATTACAAAATCAGAAGAGTAACAGTGGGCTATCCATTCTCTTACACCTCTGACTTGAACCTGTCTGTTCTTGATCACTGACTTGCCAAAATTCCATATATTCTGAGCATTTTTGCAAAATGTGGCCTCAGGGAGGAGATCATGCAATGTATCAGCCTCCAAATGTCAGGCCCAGTCTTGCAATCCTCACATCACCTTTTTTAATGAAGTAAATGGAACCGCTCCTATGAAAAACACACAAGGGGCCAGGTGTCAAGCTGAGAGACTTTACAAAGTTCTTTTTAAAATGCTGTATCACTGTCACAAGTTGTGAAGAGTTGAACGGGACTGTATAGCATGGCATTCTTGATCCTCATCTCCTTCAGAAAACTAAAAATACACCTCTTTCTAAAAATTGCAAGACCACTTGCTGTGAAATTCTAAGCTAAAACACCCCTTATACTGGTACAATTCCCAGTAATTATACACAAATATTTTGGTTGGTACTGACATCTGCACATTTTGGTTCCCGTGTCCATTTAACAAAAGGGTTGAAGTTAATGAAAAGGAAGCAAAAGGCCTCCTTTGGCTGGCTAAGGGAGCTACAAGTGCTAGGGATCGGCTCGCAATTTTGTCCTGAATGCTAACGCTTGCGCCCTCAGGATCCAGTCCTATTGCACTTAGTGTCTACTACCTAATATTGGGGAAAAGTAACTCATTATTATCAAGAGTTTAATCCCAGTTACCTCTTTTTGTCCTTGAATAACCACTCACCAGCATGAAAGAGGTTACAGAGGAAGTGCACGTACCTCTTTGCCAACCAATGTATTTCTAGCAGCAGACTGAAACCCTGCTCTGGCAAGAAAAGAAGTAGGAGATGCAAGCAGTTTCGGTGCAGTACGGTACAACGTGGCACGTGGTCATGATAACAGCTTTAGAGAAATGCATATAAATGTTTGCATTTTGCTTTTGCTTCATTTTTAAGGCATTTGAGGGGAAAGAGTGAAGAAATCAGTGTTATTTCATTGCTTTTAATATTTTGATTTCACTTCTGTGCCTGGTTTTTAATATTTCACCTTGCAAATTATTTGATATCTATTTTGGATGAGAAATACCACACTATGTATATTTGTTTTATAAAACATGCTAACAGCTGGAAAAGAGCAAGGCCCTTCCTGGCAGTGGGAATAAACCTCTGTCATGAACTGCATCTATCAGCAATTTGTCCTGTGCATGTCTTGCATCACATGCTGTCATCTTGCAGTCATGAGTCACTTGCTTCAGCTCCCACTGCTCAGGGATATCGCCTTGGCAAAGCTACACAGCTTATTCCCCGGGGAAATGTGCACACAAAGCACAAGCCACTGCTGTGCTCGAAACAGAACAGATTTGCATTTGAGTTCAAGCTGCAGGGAGTACATGCGAAGTTGACTAATACTGCATCTATTTCTAGTCCTGTTACCTGGGTAATGGTAATTTCATTTTGTTCTTTTCATTCAGTGGTTACAACAAGATTTTCTACTTTAAATTAACCTTTAAAAATCTGAATGAAATTCAGTAACTTCAGAAAAAACCTATGTAATTTCTCCAGTTAGCATCATTTCACTAATTAGCAAAAGATTGCTAACAGAGGAGAGATTTCAGGAGTCTGAGAGATGTTAGTTCTGCTCCAGGCTGGAAATGCCTTTCTAATTTGCTCTTGCTTTTGCCTGTGCTATTAGGGGACAATTCTCCCCACTGTGGTAGGTTTGACTGTTGTGAATAGTAGCAATGGCTAACTTAGGTTGTTCTGAAGGTCTCCCAATTTTTCCTTCTTTGTAGAAAAATATAATGGTAGGATGAAATTAGCAGGTATTAGTGGGACCAGGATTTCATATGAAATTTTCAAATTTTCATCAGGAGTTTCAGACTGATCCTAGGTTTGCTATATCGAGCATTTAATAGTACATTGTTGGTTTTAGCACCCATACGTATTAAAAAAGAAAAAAAAGAGAGGCCTAAATTCCCCCCAAAATCCGCTGCAAGTCACACAAATAGCCGAAGTTGCAAAAATTCAGAGGAAATTAATGATTAGCTTCCTTTCTTGGAACATGAATAATAATAATTCTGTGCTGGAACTGAAGATAAACCCAGCTTAAGATTCTCTCAGTAAACAGCAGCAATTCCCAGGCAGCCCCCTGAAACTCTAGCAAAAGCAAAAGGGATAAAATGAGAACCTGACTACAGACCGTTAGCATAACATGAGCAATGCAATTGTGTGCAAGCCACAGAATCTGGATTCGGGCTTCTGGAAAGGGAGAGCTAAAAAAAGGAACATTGCTTCAGACTTATTTCAGTTTCTCGCCTAAGTGAAAGCAAGATGCTTCTTACAAGATTATTTCTTATGAGGACCTTTCATCTTCCCTGCTTTGGTGTCCAGGGATTGAAGGAGAGAAAAGAAGACTTTTTACATAAAAGTTACCAACACCACATAGTGAAAAACATCCAGCAAGATACTGGTAGGTTTGATAGCAAATGTTTTTCTCCAGAACAACTAACAACCTCTATATTTAAATAAGCTAAATTGATACAGAAAAGATAGGAAGACTGCATGAGACAGATAAGCAAAGACAAAAAGTTGCCATCTAGTCCTGGCAGATACGTGAGATATCATTATTAGCAGCAATGGTAGGCTCCTTGGGAAATTAACATCATTGACCATGGCTGCTTAGAAATAATCAACAAAAATGTCTGTATCATATGCAAGCCCTAAACATGCTGCAAATTCCTGTGCCTGGCATTACAATAAAATACAATACAATATTTCCTATTCTTGGCAAACAACCGTGTTGGAGTTCAGGCCCCCAATAGCCAATTTAGCAGCCCGTGAATGTCAAACAGTAATTTCTTCCCCTCTTGCTGTAAAGGGCTCCTGAGTGGATTTCTAAAAAAGGAACAGTGAACACTCCTCTCTGAAGGCAGTGCAGACCTCATGAATGATTCCCGTTCTTCCTTTCAAAGGGATTAATGACAGGGAAAGACTTGAGGGCTTTCTTTTCAGAAACAAAATTACTGCGTGGCAATACTCTGCAGAGACAAGTAGACATTACTGGATTATACAAGTGTTTACAGTTTCAGCCTTCATTTTATAGCAGATGCCTCCCAGATGTTTACCATAATGGCAAAACCTATGAAAATGTGGGTCGAGACTGGAACAAGATCTGCTCCCTAAACTGGGTGTGGAATTCACTTTCCTGGAAGTTCCAGAGTTCTCTGGAAGTCTTGGCACTTCCATGTTTTCACAAATCTGTCTCAAAGAGGTCGATTTAATCAGAGATTCTCTCCACATCCCAACTGCTTTGTAACGAGCAAAATTTCCTCACGGAGAGCTATTTTAGTATCGTATCCTCCTCTAAGCAAGACCACAGAGAAGGGTCCAGGCTGGAGCCTGGCCAAGCCTTCAATAAACTAAAGCTTTCAACAGCAGAAGGAAATTCTAAGAAATCGTGCACCTAGAAATCTTACTGGACTTCAGAGAGAAGTCTGTCTTTTTTGTCATTAAGATCTTGAACTCCAGTTTCAGTCTCTTTCCCTTCTGTTTTAATTCTTTGTCTTTCTGACCTTGTATGCATGTTTTTGTGCTGAGTATTACCTTCACCATCGTGTTAGCCCTGTTAGTCTTGAGGGAAGGCGGGCCATAGAAACAGCAACAGCAGCTTTTCATCAACAAACATTGCAGGAATGCAAGCAGGAGACGGTTTCCAAGACTGCAGAACGTGTACCCACCGTCAAAACCACACACTGAAGAGAATTCAAACCTCCCAGGGCTTTACTTTGATTATGCAAGACAAACATCTGAAAGAGAAATGTAAATAAGGAACAGTTTAGCCTATGAACTGTAATTGCACTGGGTTACATGTTCTATCTGGAGCGTTGTAAAACGCTTGTGCTGAAGCCATTGGAGATTTTTTTTTTTTAAAAAACAACTCTGAAATTGGCTAGTATCTGCTCGTGTTGAATCCAAAACATTGTGATATTTCAAAAGAATGGGGTACAAATCCTAAAGGAATGATGTTACTAATAAGCACTCTTCTCTCTTTAATTCCCCAAAAGAAGTCAACACACAACTGATTGTAGGAAGGATTTTAAGCCTATGTCTGAAAGCCCTTCTCCAAGAAGAAACGTTAAAGACTTCTTACATAGGAAAGCATCTCACAAATGCCTCCTTTAACATTTCTGTATTTTTTTCTGGTATGGGGCCAATATCAGAAAGAGAATATGGGTGCTAGAACCCGAAGCCTACCTCTCAGAAATAAAGAACATAAGCAGGTCTACAGAACACAGTCAGGCACATCTTTTTTGAAAGTAAATTTCTGTAAAATAATGCATCTTCCAAGATGAAATAAATATAAACATGGTTCTAAAAAGAGGTTTTGGGGGTTTCTTAAATCCTCTTGAAAAAGGCTTCCTAAAGAACTGAATATTTTACCTCTTCTGTGCCTAATAAAAAGACATGCCAATAAAGTGGCTATATTAAGGAAACCACTGCACAAAATGGTGTTAAAATATTTTGTCCACCTCTTGGATTTTATTTACAGTAATTAACTGTATTATGTGCAACACGTTGCAGTGTTTTTGCACATGAAATATTATTTTTCCTTCTCAAACTGGTCTGTGCTTTTACACATACAAAATGCTCGATTTTTGGGTCCTACAATACAGAATGCACTTTCACTGTAATTTCAGGAGTAACAGGAAAAAAAAAATCTTTCAACTTAGAATCATAGAAGAGTTTGGGTTGGAAGGGACCTTTAAAGGCCATCTAGCCCAACCCCCCTGCAATGAGCAGGGACATCTTCAAACAGATCATGTTGCTCAGAGCCCCGTCCAACCTGACCTTGAATGTTGCCAGGGATGGGGCACCAGGACACCAGGGATACCACCTCTCTGGGCAGCCTGTGCCAGTGGTTCATCACCCTCACTGTGAAAAATTTCTTCCTTATATCTAGTCTAAATCTACCCTCTTTTGTTTAAAACCATTACCCCTTGTCCTATTGCTACAGGCCCTGCTAAAAAGTCTGTCCCTATCTTTCTTACAAGTACTGGGAGGCTGCAACAAGGTCTTCCCGGAGCCTTCTCTTCTCCAGGCTGAACAACCCCAACTCAGCCTGTCCTCACAGGAGAGGTGTTCTACTCCTCTGCTCATTTTTGTGGCCCTCCTCTGGACCCGCTCTGACAGGTCCATGTCTTTCCTGTGCTGAGGGCTCCAGAGCTGGACGTAGGACTCCAGGTGGAGTAGAGCAGAGTAGAGGGGCAGAATCCTCTCCCTCGCCCTTCTGGCCACGCTGCTTTGGATGCAGCCCAGGACATGGTTGGCCTTCTGGGCTGCGAGCACACATTGCTGGCTCATGTCCAGCTTCTTGTCCACCAGTACCCCCAAGTCCTTCTCAGCAGGGCTGCTCTCAATCCCTTCATCCCTCATTCTGTATTAACACTGGGGGTTGCCCCAGCCCCCGTGCAGGACCCTGCACTTGGCCTTGTTGAACATCATGAGGTTCACATGGGCCCATTCCTTGAGCTAGTCCAGGTCCCTCTGGATGGCATCCCATCCCTCAGGCGTGTCAACCGCACCACTTAGCTTGGTGTTTTCTGCAAACTTGCTGAGGGTGCACTGGATCTCACTATGTTATTGATGAAGATATTAAAGAGTACTGGTCCCAATATGGATCCCTGAGGAACACCACTCATCACCGCTCTCCATCTGGACATTGAACCTCTGACTACTACCCTCTGGATGCGATCATCCAACCAATTCCTCCTCCATCCAACAGTCCACCCATCAAATCCAGATCTCCCTAATTTAGAGAAAAGGGTGTTGTGGGGGACCGTGTCAGAGGCCTTACACAAGTCCAGATAGACAACATCAGTAGCTCTTCCCTTGTCCACTGATGTAGTCACTCCATCACAGAAGGCCACTGGGTTGGTTAGGCAGGACTTGTCCTTGGTGAAGCCATGCTGGCTGTCTTGCCTCACCTCCCTGTCCTCCATGTGCCTTAGCATAGCTTCTGGGAGGATCTGCTCCATTACCTTCCCAGGCACAGAGGTGAGGCTGACAGGTCTGTAGTTCCCAGGGTCCTCCTTTCGACCCTTTTTAAAAATGGGTGCAATGTTTCTCTTTTTCCCATCTCCAGGGACTTCACCTGACTTCCAGGACTATTCAAATATCAACTACATCAGTCAAGTCCCTCAGGACTCTCGGATGCATCCCGTCAGGTCCCACAGACTTGTGCATGTTCAGGTTCCTCAGGTGGTCTTGAACCTGATCTTCTTACAGTGGGAGGGACTTTGCTCCTCCAGTCCCCATCTTGCAGTCCATCCCCTTGAGAGGCGTGGGAAGAGAGACTGCCAGTAACTGCCAGAGGCACTGCACCAAATCTTACAACAATCCCTTCAAGTGCGTTCAGGGTAGGCACTACAAGTTTTGCTGTACAGCACTGCACCAAAGTAAGATCCTACATGGCGTGAAGGTGGCATAAGTTCCTGCAATAAGTCAGTCATATCTTGGCACCACGACTAAACTACAGCTAAGGATTTCCACCTGGCACCATGTACAATAAAAGCACTTGCAGCGCTTCATTTATGGTTGTATGTTATCACTATGGTCTTCAACACACACTACTACTAGAAACTGAGGTATCCATAAAGACGTGTGAATTTATTTTAAACATGTAGCCAGAATGTCACTTTCACAGGACTTTGTTCTGAAGGAAATCTGTTTTCATTTTACTTGCGGATTTATGTTTTACTACTGCCACTTCTGTGGATAGGTCACTTTGTCTGAATAAAGTTTTTTGCATTTCTGAAAATTCTGTACCTGTCAAGAAAACATGATTCATTCTTTTTATTGATCCTGCACAGTTGCAGGGCCTGTCAGTACCCCGAGATGGAGATGCAGTACTCTGTGCAGGCTTCCTGTATGTATGTAACTCCATATGCCACACTATCACTTCAATTACCAATTTTCATTGTCAAGGAATGACTGTGATCTACTTGCTTCTCCTGAGCAATCTTTCAGCTGCTGGTATCTACTCTACAGCCCACATACAAAGGTCAGAAGCTCCAGGTGTATGAACAGGTATATCCTATCACAACCCTACTCAATTCTGACATGTTCCTGAGTCTTCATCAGTTTTGGTTATTCATACAATAAAAATAAAATAGAAAGAACATGGGCACACATGCAAAAAGAACTTCCTTTGTACTTTCAAGTGGTCCCCTGGATGCTACCCTCTCATCTCCCACTCCCCATATTTACAGATTTACCCAAAATACAATGTACACAAAAAGAGATGGTTTATTGGGCTAGACTAAATGATGTAATGCTTCGACACTGTATTTGTATTAACAATGCTGTTGCAGAGGTACATAAAATGACACATGGATTTTTTTTTCTGCCTGTAATTAAGTCTTAGCACAGGAAATGAATGACAAAAAGGGCATTTGATGCTTTCCAAGTTACATAGCTTTGATAGAATATAAAAGATCTTGTATACCCAACAATTTAAATATAATTTCAATTTTTTGCCTTGCTGAATTCATTTTGTGCTTTTAGTTCTCTTGAAGCTATAAAGAATTATAAACTATTAGAGCTTGAGAAGTACAAAGTTGATCAGATTTGTCACAAAAATGTAGAGACATTCATCACAAAATACTGTCCTTTAAAAGGTTTGCCATATTAACTTACTTTGACTCAGAGGATGACTGGCAGCTGTAGAGTTGGAATAACACTTATGAAAAAACCTGAAGTGACATGAAACAGGTCAGATCAGTTTTTCTTTTCTCTTTTCCTATCAATACATCTCTCCTTACAGTACCATCGTGTCTGTGCAGTGGATATTGCAGATGTTACACTTCTTCCTCCTTTGTTTGAAATTTTTGTCTTCAACATTTATTGGAATTGTCACTATGCAAGTATTTTGGGTAATGTGTTCAGTTTAACCCAACAATGCAAATTTAACCACATTGACAGTGCTTGGGTTTGGTTTGTGAAGTTGTCCTGAATGAAATTTCAGACACCACTGAAGACAATACACACTACATATGTATATTTACAAAACATTCCACCACTTTCATGGCATAGATGGATTATGCATGAATCCCAACAAGCAATCATATGACTAAAATTTTAGATAAAAAACTTGACTGCCATTTCTGCCCTCTCCATTTAGCACTGTGGGCAACAAAACATTTGGACAAGCAGCAGGGTCAATGGAACCATGGTCAACGGAACCACAACCAACAGAAAAAGATCCAGAAAACCATTTAAATATATTTCCGTAATAAGTTATATGTATTAAAAGCAAAACCAAACGAAACCAAACCCCAATGCGTCCTGATCCTGGATTTTTCTGTGCACACCAGATCCACCTACTGGTTGTTTGCATCTATATCCTGGGAGGAATGTGGCATCTTCAACCTATAATGCATTAACAACCATGCACATACAAATGATTTTATGCATATTCCACAAGAGACTTCTCACCCACAGTACAAGATAAACAGTACAATATATTGAACAATCTTTGTTAAATCCTTCTTACCATTGTCTTGTCAAAAAAATGCATTATGCTAATATACAATGAGACTTCTTAAAAACATAAATGAACAATACTTGCTGAAACTGCAATAATTGCTGAAACAGCAAGTGTTATTAATATTATCAGATATATTCTCCACAGTTCTTTACTGATCAGTCAAACCAATACAAACTAAAACAAAACCAAATGAAACTCGGTCCTTCACTTTAAATGAAAAAAGACAAGAGCAAAGTGACTTTCTGGCAGTACCACAAACCATGGCCTGTTGCAAACCTAGTGCAAGAAATGTCACGGATTAGAACTGAGCAATGGAGACCAACCAGCAATCTGCAAGTACACACGTGTTTTGAAGAAATTGTAGATGAACTACAAAAGAGCAGTTTCAATCCAGTTGCTTATGAGGAGTAATCTGGCAGAGAACAGTCAGCATCAAAGACTGATAATATATTTGCATGCTTCATTACTACAAAATTTAATTTTGCTGGCTGAAGTAGCTAAATGTTTATCAGTTAGCATAAGACAAGGTAATGAAGCAGGCCTACCCTCTCTCTTACAGGCTCACAGAAGTAACTGGTGGGAAGCTTCATAATAGCTTTGCTCTGGCACCAGGTTGTGCTTTGAAGCTGAGCTCTAACGTAGAGACCTGCTGCAAAGCCTTTGCCTCATTCACATAAGCAAAACTTGAAAAGAAAGATTTCAGATCTTCCAACTGTATCAAAGAAGTTTTTATTTTCATTTGCTCTCCCCTTCCTCACAGTTGCCCCTCAGAATACATTAATGGCCTCTTGCAGAAGTACACCTAATTCTTTACCAAAGAAGCAAAGATAAAACCAAAACATGCACAGTAGTAATAAAATACCCAAATAAAAACTTCACGCAAGGAAATGCTGCAGAAAGAATTCTTCTGGTTCTAGATCAAAACCGAAACCAAGTTGTCTGGGCTGTAAAGTTTTACTCTGTATTGAGAGGCACCAAAGCTTTTAGAGAGAGATGTGTGTCCTAACAAAGATGCACTACACTGATCTAGCTCTCTTTAGGACAATTAAGAGGTTCATTCATTGAATGAGATCTGAGTTCTGGCAAAATGTGGTGACACCAGCTGCTAAAATAGAAAACTATGAGTCTTGTCAGATCCTCAGAAAGACAGCATTGGGGGCAGGGGGAAGTATCAAAGATTTCTCCCATGCAAGAGCATCATTTCAGTTACAGTAAATAGAAGAAGCCAGCTTACAATATGACAAGTTTAAGCCAGCTTTGGCACTTGTGTTACTGAAAATAATGTGGTGACTGTTCCCAACTCAGCAGGCAATCAGCTGTAAAGGTTTACTTGCAACAGTGACCCCCTGAACAGCTAGGCATTTCTTATCCCGGAGAAAGCTTGCTTACTATCTGTAAAGCTACCCAAGTCCAGCTGTTATTAAGCAGAGACATGAGGTAATCGATATTTCCAGAAGAAGAATTAACAGGATGCCAAGGGTGATACATGAAAAACGATGGGGTAAAATTTTAAAATACATGAACAACTAGTAGGTTTAAAATCTACACTGTCTTTTTCCATTTTAAGCCTTGTCCAATGAAAGACAGTTTAATAGCATGAAGTACAAGTTTTCTTAAACTGGCTCAAAAGAACAGTCACCGGAACAATCAAACCCTGAACGTTCCTTAATTAAATCAACAATTGTCTCAGGAATGACATGGGCAGAGACCATACTTTTTGTAGACCAAACCTGAGCAGAGACTGGATTTTGTTTCTTTTCTGTAAATAGACAAAACAAGTATTTCAAGATATAGCTGAAGTGGTGTCAAAATAGCGATGACCCAGGTCACAATCAGAATTTTGTATATACAATTCCTATTAACTTAAAAAAATAAAGACCTTCAAAATACCTCCAGAGAACATTCTAGGTTAGCAAAATGTCCTGTACAAAAGTAGGCCACATCTGTTGGTTTAAAAGAAGTCCACAGGAGTTGATCTCTTCTTAGCTGATACAGTAAATGGTTTCTTCATTTGAGGCTCTCCTGCTGGGGTACCTGTGGGTGACTTCAGCACCCCATGACGGGGTTTCTGTTCAGGATTGAAAGCCACACGGGAAGGTCCTTCTGGGCTCACTAGTATACTTTTGTCAGTCTTCTTAAATTCTGTTGAAAAACAAGCAAACAAGTTAAAAGAAATTCAAGTCCTGGAATAATTGGGCCCGTCTATTAACTGTGGAATTGTCCAACCCTGGAAGTCTGCCTTAGATGCTTAAGTCCATCACTAAGGATCTGAAGCCTAAGACTTTGCAAAAAAAAAAAAAAAGAAAAAAAAGATGGTGGCGAAGCACATCTCTTAGCAGAGTTCCTGTGAGAGTGGGATCTGCTGCAATCCGTAGAGGGGCTGTGAACAATTCCCCATGGTTTCACAGACCAGTGAATACTCTGGGACAACTCCTCAGAAACAAGTGTTCCAGCTATCCTGAAGAACACCACACTTTAAAAGATGACGATGGGTAAGAAGTGGCTCTACTCTGTTGAACAGCACTGTTCTAGAGACTCTTGGTTATTCCTTCTGCTAGTAGGTAGGCATTTTTTCTCTCTTTGTGCAGCTTTGTTATATTAACATAAAGACATATATCTAAACCCACTATTCTCCATTTGAACTTGGCCTATAGCACACCTCTGAGAGTTAAAAAAAAACCAACCAAAACTAAATGAATACATGGAATAAACTTCTATGCTACAGAGCAAGACATTCATTTATCAGGGAAAACACTGCCTGCTTACATGTGGGATCCAGAAGGGAACTGACATTTACCTACTCATTACCATTAATAAAGCACAGGGCAGCCACGACAGAACTGAAATTTTGCTATTATACAGCCTGAGCTCATCAGCATATCAGCACCTCTGTCCTGTGAAACAGAAGTGATCAATGAAGACTGAAGTGCACGTGTTTCCCTAAGAGGTGCCCTGCAGAACAGGCAGCTCAGGGAGGAGAGTCTGTCAATCTGCTACACCGTTTCCTATCCGTAAGGCTCCCTCTGCAAGTCAGTAATGCAGCACCCTGGAATCGCACCACTCTAGCTGTTGGCCTGAATGTCCTAAACTTTACCACCTCCTCTGGATAGGAACTTGAGGATAGTTTATAAACTATATACAAATATTGAAGAAAAAAGGACCAGAATCATCCTGTTCTAGAGAGGTGAAGAGTATAGGTGTGTGTGAGTGCATACAGCTTTCCCCTTCCTTGGCTACAAGAGAGGCTGTGGAGACATGCAGATGTATTAGACTCACCAGCAGTCATGTTTTTATTCAAGCCAAATGTGACTTTTTTGGAGCTGGACGACTGCAGCTTGTTCAGCTATAAAGCAAGAAAAAGACATGAAATAAAATAAGAGTTCTGAATCAATGCTACGAGTTCTTTTACCTGCATCCCATCAAAACTGATGCAAAGCAGCCTATTTCCCTCATTTGATTTAGAACTCCCCCAATCCTCTAGCACTGACCCCTGCTAAGACAGCACTGTTTTTCTAGGGAAAAACAAACATTCCATTTGTAGAGAAATCACATACTCTCCTTAACATCATTAAGTAATTCAGCAACAGACAGGAAGATACTTGTTTGTTAGATACATTAAATACATTGGCCCCACTGCACTCAGGCCTCAAAGTGCAAAATGGGCTTGAAAAGCTATTACGTTAAAAGGGTTTAGAAAAGGGGGCAGTCTTTTGAAACCCTGTACTGTTGCCAGCCTTCACAAATGGGAAGAAATGGAGGCTCAAAGTCCCTTAGCAAGACTAAAAGTCAGTTTATGCTTTTGCTTTCTTGTGAAATAAGCAGGTTCAGAATGGTGTCCTTTCAAAAAAGAAGGTATTTCTGAGAGCAGGAGGGGAGGAAGAAGATATTTTAAAGATGTCTACAACTAATTTTCTGAAACTCTGGAGCCATGTGTGACTGTCTACAAGGAAATACAAGAGCATTTTCAGTTTTATCTGCCCATGTTAGGAGACTAACACAGAGTGAAAAAGACAGCAAGAGAAAGGTCAAACCCTTTGCTTGAGCACGTAGCCTGGGAAGAGACCTGTGCTCAGACTCAGCTGCCATCTGTGAGATCACACTACCTGTATGGATGCCCTGGTGGAAGAGATGCTGCTTCTGGCTTTCCTGAAGAATACTGGCTTTGGTAAAGTTGATTTTTCAAATTTTACAAAATCACTTCCTGGTTTTGCTTTCTTTTTCTTTAAGGATGATAAAGTGGCACTGCTTTCCTATAAAGGAGGGAAAAGAAAAAATGCTCTCAGTACAAAAGTATTGTAGTTAACTATACCTAGTACAGTGATCAGTGCTCAGAGCTTACCACACATGGCTTCTATAAATATTGCCACAGCTGAGAGAGCACTAGTTGGTACTCACATAAGCTAATCATCATGGTTAACTCTCATGAGTTAATTTTGCAGTTAGCATGGCTGAAAACAGGTATTTAAGGCAAGCTCTGTGCAGAAATAGGAAGGTCACTGCAAAGCAAAGGTAGAATAACCTGTAATACATTTGCCTCGCCAGTCAAGAGTGCAAACAAGCATAGAATCATAGAATAGTTTGGGTTGGAAGGGAGCTTTAAAGGCCATCTAATCCCATCCCCCTAAAATGAGCAGGGACATCTTCACTAGCTAAGGTTGCTTAGAGCCCCGTCCAACCTGACCTTGAATGTTGCCAGGGGTGGGACAGCTACCACCTCTCCAGGCAACCTGTAAAGCATGTTTTCTTCACGTACATGACGCTGTTTTACAGTTGACCCAGCTCTCTTGCACATAAGTAATGCTTTTTTTTTCCTTGCCCGTAAGCAAAATCTCTTTTTTGGTACCTCTGGATGCATAAGATACGCAAATAATGAACAAACTCAGCTTTAGGTTAAAATGGAAACTGAAGAAAAAGAAGTGGAATACGAAGTCTATCTATACTCTCAGAAATCCAGCTATTGTGTATTGCTACTAGTTTGCTGCCTCAAATTCATATTGAGGAGTGCCATTTAAAGCAATCCTCTCTCCAGCACAAGGCAATTCTTAGGATCTGTACTGGCAGTATCACTAACGAACTGCACTGCTCCAGAGCTTTCCAACCTGTTGCCTATGGGCCCCAGATATCTCTGGACTCCTGTGAGGGGAAGTTCAGCTATGCTTCACATCATCCTACAGATGTGAAATTCCAAAAGCAGTTCTCAGCCGTGCTGTGGAAAATGTCCAAGGGGATATGGCCTCTTTCGATCTGAAAATCACTTCTGCTTTAAATAAAGTGAAAAAGCATAAGTCTTTTAGCTTTATGAATTCTGGAGACGACTGTGAAATAATGCTTAACTTGACTGGTTCTTCCCCTTCTCCCCTTCCTCCTCCCTTTTGATATTTGAAGCTAATTTGTTGGAGGTGTGTGTTGTCTTTGAAATCAAGAATCAAAACATGCCCTTCATGATTTCTGGACACAAGACCAGTATTATGTAACTAAAATCAGGAAATAAAACAACATGTTCTTTCTCAAGCAATGAAACCAAAATTAACAAAGCCATATTTCCTCCACATTTGTGCATTTTAGCTTTACCCTGTCCTCTTCTTTCTTATACCACTACTCTCATTCTCTTCTCGACTCAACTCCCAAACTTCTCTCCTTGTCTCCGTCCCCACAGACCCACTCTACACACACATACACACACAGCTACTTTGATTGGGTAAGAAACAGCAAATGCTGTACTTTCTTTGCAATTACACATGGGAAGAGTGGCCCGCTAGCCCGTGCACTGACTGGCCAGCCAGCCAACAGACAAATGCTGGGGTCATGCTGCTGCCTTTCCCTCAGTGGCTATGCTAATTTGTGACAACAACTAATTTCCATGAAGCTTGCAGGAACTTTTGTCTTTAATCTATCATGGTTCTTTGAACCTGTTAGTCAGTTACAGCAAAGTTTTACAAATGGAGATGGGGGTGGCATAATCATATTTTC
Source organism: Phaethon aethereus (assembly GCF_964289735.1). Taxonomy (NCBI): domain Eukaryota; kingdom Metazoa; phylum Chordata; class Aves; order Phaethontiformes; family Phaethontidae; genus Phaethon; species Phaethon aethereus. The sequence continues at coordinate 122,920,383 of NC_138575.1, read as the reverse complement.
TTAGAAGCTAAGCATTTATAGAGAAAGAAAGACAAGGTATGCAACACTGAATATTTAGTGAACAGGAGACACAGCCAACGGTTCCTACTTTGGAAGCCTGGCAGTGAGAAAAATGCAATTTGCTTATGGGGGAGAGAGAAATGTTTTGGTTCTTCCCTCTCAGTACTTTATCATCAAAAATTAGAAAATGTCAAAGCTATTTTAATACTATTTAAGCAATGTTTCAAAATGCATTTTTTCTCCCTTGAAGGACTGTGTGGTTATGTCAAGTTCATGTATGAGGCTACACTACTTAACAAATCATAGTTTTAAACTTAAGAGGTGAGCTGACAGGCTGGTAACATGCACTTTTGACTCAGAGGAAGATGGAATTGTTTTGTATTCTGAATCTCATTTATGCTTTATGAATTTTCTTTCCACTAAAGTGAGATGGGCAGCAAGACTTCCAAGACTATAGCTGAACCCCTAAATGCGTCAGGGTGAATAGGCACACAGGAAATGAGCAGTTAAAAGAATTTCAGTGGCAGAAGGAAGAACCGCTGCACTCTCTCTTAGGCACACTACCAAAAATATACAGTGCAAAATGCTTCTTGACTCTCAAATCACTGAGCAAAATCAACCCTATTCTACGTATTGCCAAGAAGAAAATGGGAGTAGGAAGTAGAGAGGAAAAACCCAGCTTGTTCTCAAACTGCAAGACCTAAATTTTTGAAGAAGACTACAATCAGACCTTCCTAGTGAAAAAACACAATATTGTATTTCTAAGAAACTGCACCATTCATAAATGTGATTATACAGCCATTGATGACATTGAAGGTCACAGTGTCATATTCTCTGTTTGCTCTTCCCCCAAATACCTTCCCCATACAGCACTAACAATTTGTTTAAGACTGAGAAGTGAGCTAGCAAAAGAAGCCACTATTGGAATTGCTGCGGGCAATTTCACAAGGGGCTCGTACTAATCTAAGTGTGTGCCGCTGCTGCTACTCAAAAGGGGATGTTCTATCTTGCCATTCTCATCCTTTTGACAAAATATGCCCTTTGTGAACATGCTGTAAACTCAACCAGAAACCCAACACAAGAGAATAATTAACCCAGGGATGAAAAAAAAAAAAAAGGATAAAAGAAGCAAAAAAGACAACCTCATACCCTAACAACCCAAGTTTCAGCTAGATGAGTTCTTTCAGCTGAGTAGCTGGCACAGGGTTTAGTATTGTTGCACAGGAGGGCGTAAGACCGTGGTGGTGGGTGTGGATTTCTGGGGAATTGAGTTCTTTTTGGTGACAATGCATGATGACATTAGCACATGGTGTGCCCATGAAGCCCCACACTCAGAAAGCTAAAGCCAAATTTGGAAATAAGCCTGATGAAGAAGGCAGAGAAAAGAATGAGATATACAGGTGATATACATACCCCCTTCCTGCTTTTCTTGCATGCAGTCTCCAGAACTCCATTGGCTTCGACAGAGTTTAGCACCTCTTTTACTTTTCTCTTCTTTTTCAAGGTTGCTGCTTTCTGGCTGGAGACTTTCATCCCTTCCAAACCAACTAGCTTTGTCTTCAATTTGACCTTTCTGGAGGGTGCAAATTCAGAGTTTGCATCTCCTGACAGGGTCCCCAGCAAGCCCTCCTTGTTGGATTTCATGTTAGTTTGCTGCAAAAGGGTATCCCCATTCACCAAGACAGCTCCTGCTTTCTGTTTCTTTTTCACAACCTTAGGAGTTAACGGTGTGACAGATGGGCTGACATCCTCTGTCTTATTGGCATTAGCTGGTCCATTCTGACACGCTGGTTTTAGAGGAATATTTTGCACTTTTGGATTCATTTTCTTCAGTTGACTCTTTTTACTCTGTTCTGTGTCGGTCGGACTGTTCTGCGCAGAGATACTGTGATTTTCTCTGGTGTCAGTTGCTACATTTGTGGTCTCATTTGCCTCATTTACTAGCAATTTCTTTTTCTTCCTTTCCTTGTTATTTTCTGGCACCCTTCCCTGGCTAAAAACATTAGATCCAGATGTTTCAGCTATTCCCTCCTCACAGTTTCCATCAGCTGTTCCAGAATCAGCACTTGGGCTGTCCCTCTTCTTCCTTTTTTTCCTCTTCTTCTGGGGAACTGATGCTTCCTTCACACTTGACATCTCTTGTTCATCCCCTAAACCCAACCCAGAAAGAATGCCATACAACACAGGCGTGAAACACAAAGGTACTTACAACAACTGAATTCCAGTCTATTTCCCCCTCCCCCTTTTTTTTCCTTTTTCTTTTCTTTTCAAATAGGCGTGCCATTTTCCTGCTATCAGCCAGCACAACAGTTTTACTATTACAGCTGGTCAGGACATTGCATTCCTCTGACGTCTGGCCTAATTAATATTTTGCTGATCTTGCCTCATCACAGCTAACATCTAAGCCATTCCCTGTGGTAACCCTAGTTTGTATAGCAATATTGCTAGAAAAAGCTGTTATTTACTCACCTGTTAAGCCCATCAGAAGGGCAACTTAGGGGTTCAGTAGAGTGGTGAGATATTTTTGGGTATGACTGGGCTTTGTGCAACGTCAATATAAGCTGTGATGCTAGAGATACCTGCACCTGGTTCTCAGTAACTCTACCTTTCCAGAAACATGCCCAAATTCCTATAACAGTCATCCTACTTTAAGAAGACTAACATGTTTCTGTTTTCCTATAGTATATGGAACCACTTAATGGAGCAGAGCAAAAAACTGCTTCCAGTTCTGCTTTGGATTGAAATTTTTGATGTGATGTTTGCCTCAAAGTGGGGAACAAAATTCCCACTGCTTTCAGAGAGACCTTAATTTCACATTTAACCTTCATCGCAATGTGATACAAATCAGCACACCCCGAACAACAGGTTTGCCTTCTTCACAACAGCTTACATCTGATACTTTGCCAAATTACACAAGTGGCTGCAGATTGTCCCTCTTCCAAAGGTTGATCTTGCCTTACCTTTTACTTCTTCCAACTTGTTTTTCTCCCAAGACTTGACAGCTTTTTTCTTTCGCCTTCCCCTGCTGAATTCATCATCATCTTCATCTGTAGAAACATCTTCAGGAAGATCTTGGGGGAAGATTCCTGTTGAGGAGGAAGGATAAGGTCTCTGAAAACTAACAGTTCTATTTCTATGAACAGTTATGCTATTCACATACAGAATAACTCCCGCAGAAAGAAAATCAACTCGTTTCCCACTCAATCCAAAAGAAAAGTCATACAAGTGATTCTAATTTAAGTAAAAATAATCATCTTTCATTTAAGGACAAAGTACAGGGTTGCTCAGATTGTGAAGGGGATTTGGTGATCTCACCAAAAACGCGTAATGTGTCTTAATGAGACTTTTCAGAGAGAAAATTAGAAAGGCAAAAGCCCAGCTAGAACTCAATCTGGCTACAGTCATAAGGGACAACAAAAAATGTTTTTACAAATATATTCACAACAACAAGAGAGCTAAGGAGAATCTCCATCCCTTATTGGAGTTGGGGAGGAACACTGCCACCAAGGATGAGGAAAAGGCTGAGGTACTTAATGCCTTCTTTGCCTCAGTCTTTAATAGCCAGACCAAGTATCCTCAGGGTATTCAGCTCCCTGAGCTGGAAGACAGGGATGGAGAGGAGAATAAACTCGCCATAATGCAGGAGGAAGCAGTTAACGACCTGCTAGGCCACCTGGACACTCACAAGTCTATGGGGCCTGATGGGATCCACCCAAGAGTACGGAGGGAGCTGGCAGAGGGGCTTGCCAAGCCACTCTCCATCATTTATCAACAGTCCTGGTTAGCAAGGGAGGTCCCAAATGACTGGAGGCTTGCCAATGTGACACCCATCTACAAGAAGGGCCAGACAGAGGATCCGGGGAACTACAGGCCTGTCAGCCTGACCTCAGTACCAGGGAAGATTATGGAGAGGTTCATCTTGAGGGTGTTCACAGGGCATGTGCAGGACAACCAAGGGATCAGGCCCAGCCCAGCCTGGGTTCATGAAAGGCAGGTCCTGCTTGACCAACCTGATCTCCTTCTATGACCAGGCGACCCACCTAGTGGCTGAGGGAAAGGCTGTGGATGTTGTCTATCTGGACTTTAGTAAAGCCTTTGACAGCATCTCCCACAGCATTCTCCTGGAGAAACTAGCAGCTCGTGGCTTAGGTAGGTACACTTTTTGCTGGGTAAAGAACCGGTTGTATGGCTGAGCCCAGAGAGTAGTGGTGAATGCAGTTAAATCCAGTTGGCAGCTGGTTACAAGCGGTGTTCCCCAGGGCTCAGTTTTGGGGCCGGTCTTGTTCAATATCTTTATTGATGATCTGGATGAGAGCATCAAGTGCTCCCTCAGTAAGCCTGCAGATGACACCAAGTTGGGTGGGAGTGTTGATCTGCTGGAGGGTAGGAGGGCTCTGCAGAGGGATCTGGACAGGCTGGGTCGATGGGCTGAGGTCAACTGTATGAGGTTTAATATGGCCAAGTGCCAGGTCCTGCAGTTGGGTCACAACAATCCCACGCAACGGGAAGGAGTGGCTGGAGAGCTGCCCAGTGGAAAAGGACCTGAGGGTGCTGGCCGACAGCCACCTGAACATGAGCCAGCAGTGTGCCCAGGTGGCCAAGAAGGCCAACAGGGTCCTGGCCTGTATCAGGAATAGTGTGGCCAGCAGGAGTAGGGAAGTGATTGTGCCCCTGTACTCAGCACTGGCGAGGCCGCACCTTGAATACTGTGTTCAGTTTTGGGCCCCTCACTACAAGAAGGATGCTGAGGTGCTGGAGCGTGTCCAGAGAAGGGCAACGAAGATGGTGAGGGGTCTGGAGCACAAGTCTTATGAGGAGCGGCTGAGGGAACTGGGGTTGTTTAGTCTGGAGAAGAGGAAGCTGAGGGGAGACCTTATCGCTCTCTACAACTACCTGAAAGGGGGTTGTGGCGAGGTGGGTGTTGGTCTCTTCTCCCCAAGTAACTAGCAATAGAATGAGATGAAATGGCCTCAAGTTGTGCCAGGGGAGGTTTAGACTAGGTGTTAGGAAAAATTTCTTTACTGAGAGAGTAGTCGAGCATTGGAACAGGCTGCCCAGGGAGGTGGTGGAGTCACCATCACTAGAGTTGTTCAAAAAACGTGTAGATGTGGCAATTCAGGACATAGTTTAACGGGCATAGTGGTGTTGGGTTGGTGGTTGGACTTGATGATCTTAAAGGTTTTTTCCAACTTTAATGATTCTGTGATTAAGAAAAAAAAAAAGCCCAAAACCCCCAAACAGTATTCTTGAAATCCACATTTTAAAAAAAAAAAAAAAAGAGAGAGAGGAAGAAGTATTTGCAATACACACTGTATGGGAACATTATATATCCTTTAACAGAAAGAAACCATTGTCTCTGTATGCTGCCCTAGTCCTTACCTTCTGCTAAGTCCTGGAACCTGGAGGTGGAGAGGAAGGGAGAGAAGGAAAAATAAAACAGGATTACTGGTTTAGTACCAATAATAACATTAGCAGCATAGTGTCGCTGTACTTATTATGGTTTTGTCAAAAAAGGAAGAACGTATTTTGTACAAGAAATTACAAAGAGCTCATTCCAGAAGAGATCTGCCTCATAAATCCAAAAACTGAAACCAAATCACTGAAGTATCGAGAAAACAGAATTTTACACTTCTCCCATATCTGTAACTTGTGTCACACACAATCTAATGTCACATCGTCCAAGTACAAATCTACCCAGTGTATATACACCTCAGCTAGTTGCAGTTGTCTAGTTCCAATGAAGAACAGTAGCACAGGCTTCAGGCACCTTATGCATGTTAACCAGGGCTTTGAGACAAGCCCACTCTCGTGACACTGTCACCAGGACAAGCGAGGGTAGAGAGAAAGCAAAGTAAAAGTTGTTTAGGACAAGGTGGCACATGCAAGGTGTATTTCAACAGGACTCACTTTTTGACCAGCTTGTACAGGCGCTTTCTGTTAAGGGAAGGTGTATTTTTCTTGCTCGCCAATTCAAAGAGTTTGTCAGCAACAGCCTTGTAATCAAACTGTTGGAGGAAAGTATGATACAGCTTTTCTTAGTTAGCTCATTCATGCAAGATAGCCCAATGCGATTCGTGTTATCAACACTTCAAGAAGCATACACGTCCTTTAAACAGCCACTTCCTTTAAACCCAAAGTAGAGGGGGTACTGTTGGCATTTACACCACCTTCACACATGTATACTGACTTTTACAGATGGTTGCTTCATTAACAGAACAGTTGAACTCAGTATCACTTTCTCAAACATTCCTAACCTGAATTCTTACACAAGTGAGAAGCCAGTCACCTTCAAATCTCCTGCAAATATTTAGCTAAATATCAGATTTAAAGTGTGTCATGTCCTAATTCTTGCTTAAAAGCCGCAGATGCATGAAGCATATCTATCTGCATGTGTGTTTAATGGGTGGATCTGTCAAAAACACTACACTGCACTGGAAGTGGGTCTAAAAAAACCCAAATTGCAACATGTTACCCTCTCTCCTATGTATCCCACCATCAATTACTTTTGCTCTTATTGCAAATTAAACTTATGCTGATTGCTTCACCACCCACAGTGACTTGGCTTTTGGCATACATTTTTGAACTCTTGAAACAGGAAGGGAGGAGCAGAAAAAAGAAGGTGTGGGAGACAGGAAAGAAGAATTCATAGTTTAGACTGAATTTATTTTCTTATAAACTACTCACAGAGTACACATTACATAAACACCACCTTACATTAAGGCAGAAGGGGATCACATTTTTGTAACATGTTTATCCAATTAACACCCTTTATTTCTGTACCTCTTGAAAGGGATGGGAAAAAAGAAAACAAAGAGGGAGTGTTGATAACAGAACAAGAAAGCCACAAACCTGAAGAACAGTCCCAATACCGTCATCAGCATTTTCATAAACATCCTCTGTTTTTTCAGAGCTCTGCACTGATTTTCTTGACAAACATCTGTCTGCTATTAAAAAAAAAGACTGAGTATTAATGTTTAGTTTGTAAAAACCAAGATAGCACACCCTACTCTGATAGACAGAAGAACAGGTGCATTTTTCTTCATGCAATCTTGTGAGCCTGGACTGATTTAAGTACTTTATGTCACCATTATGCAATACACAACTGTGTCACTATCTGAGTGCTTTTTAAAAAATTGCCTCTGTACCAGAGTATATCTGTATTGAAAACCTTCCTGCTCAGCTTTTTTACTTTATTTTTTTAATTTAAAACTCCCATGGAATGACAAAACCTCATCTTCTTCAAAAATGTATGGACATCCAAGAGCCAAAAGCCAGACTGGGTTATCATCTAGCAGATGATTGCAGAAAGCTGATATTGCCTGGCTTTACAGAGACCGTTGATTTTTGTGACATTCTTTTGGAGTCACTTTGTTTAAGCACACCTAAAGGGAATACAGGGAAACACAATTATCCTTACAACACCTTGAACATGTGTTTGGCTGGTTCAGAGCAGAAATGTATTTTTAAGAAACAGATTTTTTAAATCCTAGCAAGTGTTACCAAGGCCATTTAGTACTTCCTCCTCACCTTTGGTTTTAAGCACCTCTTCATCTTCCTGTTTGTCTTCTTCAGACACATCCTCCTCATCACTGTTGCTACCCAGTTCTTTCATTAGGTCCTCGATGGCATAGGGGGACTGATCCACAATGATCTCAAAGATACCAGTGGCTACAGCATGCAGCACACATCGACTGCATTACAAGAGAGCAGCGGTGAGAGTTGAAAGGTAGAAGCACACACGCCTTCCCCTCTCACATTAAAAATATGGAAATTTGAGGGACACAGGGAAAATGGGCAAGAAAGAAAAAAGTGGAAGAGCAGCTAGCTCTCCAGATGAGGAAAGTGAACCTGTCACTTCCTAAACAGAAATCCTTTAATCCAAACAGTGTCCCGCCAATGTTTCCCTCTTAAATTTCACTGTTTGTATGCTGCTCTATATTACACTGCAACAACAAAGAATCTGATCATCTCAGCTGTTCTATGCATGTTTAAAAAAAAAAAAAACCAAAAAATGAGACAAAACCAACCAGCAGAGGTTGCTAATAGTTCTTATAAATCCGTGAAGATTATCTATAGCTTTGATAAACACAAGTTATCTTCAAATGACTGTGCAAATCATTAGTAAAATATCCTTCTTTCTCTACATTCTGAAGTTACATTATGACTCTTCTTCAATCCATTCATTACCATCTGGAGTGGTATATGCAGAATTTCTTGATTATTTAAAAAATATTTATCCTTTCATTACACTTACTCCTTTGATTTGGCAGCAATTTTGCAGAAAGGTTCAATGAACTTGAGATTCTGGTCTGCTGTAAGCTGTACGATTAGAAAGAAAAAAATAATGAGTACAGTAAATATTGTATGTGTACACAATTTCCTTGAATATTTGGTATAGGGGGATCTTCTTTATGAAGATAAGTCAAAGTTTTTCAGCATACTCTCTAATTCCAACTGACAGGAGTATCCAGTGACTCTTTGTTACCACTGCTACCACTAACTTCCAGATATTCCCCAGAAGCATTATAAAAATGCTGACTGCCTTGCAGACTTCAATCTACTGAGTACAGAAATATAACAAAACCTCTTATTTTAGATATGGAAACATGAAGCAGAGAAAACAAATAATTTTGTGTACTTTCACACAGACGGTCTGTAGCAGACATGAAGATCTGGGTTTCTCTTAACTGGACAACTTGGACCAAAACACTGTCAGCTACAGTACTACTAACGATAAAATCCTTCCCTAAATTCAATTTATGAGCATCAGCTGCGATTTCAGATAGTCTAGGGGACTAATTCCCCATGCTTCCTGTGAGTGGCTTAGCCACAGCTTTGAGGCTGTGGAGCTGCAGAAATTATTTAGGCTTCAAGCAGGCACTTCTCTTGTGCAGACATTATCTCCCCCTCAGTCCACAAAAGCTGCAGGCAAGATTGCTTTCAATACTGACTGCAAAGAATACAAATGGAAAATTGCTAACAGCCTCGTCCATTGCAAGGAGATGTATCAGATGCCAGAAAGGAGAGGAGGTAAATGAACAGAAGCCTGGAACACGGTGTGGGGCAGTGGGCAGCTCGCCCTGGTGGAGTAACAGGAGAAATACTCTTTGGAAGAAGTTCAGCAGTGACAGCTGCAGTAACAGGCTTTCAGTTGCTGCAAAACTCTACATCACTAACATCAACCAAAATTAAGGGCAACCGAAACAGCAATATACAGCAGACAAAGACAGATGTCATCAGCAAAATGAACAAGTGGATGTAGAGGGTAAATTGCTCAGTGAACAGCCAACAAGGTCTGAGGCCGAGAATAAGCAAATATTAGACAACTTTGAAAGCTCACTTTCTTCGTCTACACAGGTGTTATACAATCAGCCAAAAGCAGGTTTTATCTCAGTTTTTGCAAAAGCAAAGACTGGCAAACGTGTTCACACAAGAGAGAAGACATTGAGTCCTTTCTGTTGAAACAAACAAATGAGTATAGTCTAACTTTTATATCGTTACTTCCAACCTCAATTTGAAGCAGTGTACCAGTATTCAGGAACTTGAGAGAAACTACTATATTCTCACTGTCTACACTAAGACATGAATAAAAGTAAAAGCATAAATTGTAATGAATCACTTTCTTCATGCTTATTCAATGCTAATATATTTAAAACTGTTAATACATACATAATCTAAAAATTGTATTTCTTCTAAAATGCTGCATGCTACAGCTAACATTAATCAGGAAGAAAATTACAACATATTTTCTAACCTCCTCTGCACCAACTTTAGCCAATTCATCCAGATAGATATCAATGAAATGTAACTTTATCCCAGTAGGAGCATTACTGTCTGGGTCCATAACTTCCTTCATTAGTAGCTGCAGGAACAGTTCAATTAGACTGGAAAAAAAAAAAAGGAAAAAAAAAAAAAGAATATTCATATTCAACTGCTCATGTTCTATTTGCTTTGAAAATAAATTCTCATCATTCACAGTTTTACCAGTTCTTCAAGACAGCTATCCAACACTTGTAAGAAATAAATCCAGTGACCAATTTTCACACCTTAAAGCAAACTTTAAAAAACTCCATCCATAATCAGAGCTCCCAGATGATTTTGTAGCATCAGACATTCCATTCAATGCAGTTTGCTACAGTGAAAAACAGTTTTAAAATTCACACCTTAATTTGGACTGAAGTTTATTATGCCGCATGATTGATGGGTAGGAGGAGGGATTCTGCTGTTTGAGCAGGGCATTCCAAAGACATAGCTGTTGCATTCATTGATCCTTGATGGGCATCACCTTTTACCCTTCCATTTTATGAGACGATTTTCATTTTGGTGCACACCCAAGGATTGCATTTAATACTGATCTTTCTCAAACTCATTTCAACTGTGCAGACTTTGCCTTCGTTAAAGCATGTTATCCACTGTCTGTTAGAGCAAAACAATTATACTGAAGAACAGATCGAGGGCTAAGCTAGGCATTAAAAAAATCATCATCCCAATAGCTCAAGCCAGAAGTGACTGAGCTGTGTACAAGTAGGACTGTGTCTCTGTTCAGTTACTGACATCTGGAGTACGCACAAATACTGCTGGAGTGACATGGCTCAGAGATATGCTGTCATTGCTGCATCTAGGCAGCACTGGGGACTTCTTTCTTTTTTTTTTCCTGAGGCCTATCCTTGCTATCTTTCAGGAAAGTGAAGCTGTATATATTCCACGCCTTCTCCCCTGGCGTTCTGTGAGACCTCCTGGAATTTTGCCTAGAACAAACATGTCCAGTTCCAAGGAGAATTTAAAGCATTCCAAAACCATAAAGATTATTTCAGTTTTATTTTAATACTCCTTTCTTCAAAAGCACTTGGAAAGAAAAGAGGAATGGAAGACATGCTAGGCAGCTTCTAGGCTCCTCCTAGGAGGGAAAGGCAGCTCTTGAGCTCCCTCACCCTGCAAAGGAATCATGATCTTCTCTTCCCACCCCATCTCCTCTGAGGGTGAAGGGCCTCCAGGCCACTCTTTCAGTGAAGCTGGAAAAAGGGAGGCCAAAGCCATAAGAAACCTTGTCAGAGATCAGTTTGGGTGACCATGTTTCTGCCATGGAAATGTGTTTGGGGAAGAAGGGCTTTGCTTTATCAAACCTCCTCCCATACTTTCTGTTCCTGTCAAGGAGCGTTTTCATCTCTTCAACATGTGGGCATTTACCCAATGCAGAATTAAGGCAGAGCAGAGGGGATGGGGTGTACTTTAGCTTTGCATTCCTTTCTATTTCCACAAAAACATGCCCATATGCATTCCACATTTCACGAGGCAAGAGATAGAAAGGATAACCTTAACACCAGGTTATCAAGCGTTTTTAATTAAAGATGAAAAGTTCTTCATCAGTTTAAACACAGAGCAAGTTTAGAAGTCGCACAAGAGCTCTAGACAGAGCAAGATGACTGCAGCTACTTGCCATTTGGTAGAATATGGAAGAAATACAAACAAAACCACTGATGTATACAATAAACAGGAAGCCAGTTTACAGTTAAGGAGTTCTGTCTTAACAAGAGACAAGTCACCATAATTAAACACAGTAAAATAAAAATTTTTTAAAAATCACAGCCCATCAGACCACCACCACAAACCCCCCCAAAAAAATTATTTTTCTGTATTTTCTGGGATGCAGGTCACCTGTCTAATCTCTCCAGAGGTGATATTCCACTGATAGCTCTCCTGGCTAAATCAGTCAGATCTAGCAAACTCCATGAAAAATTTGGAACTCTCAGATTTCACCACTGCTTGGAATACCACACAATACCATACAACCACAGGTTGCTACATTCAGGTTTTGCATAAGCATACATGAATTACTTTCTCAAATCTCTTTCTGTGAAACATGCACTCAATGGCTTAGGTGAATGTGAGAGTTATCGATTGCAGTGTGTATTTAACTCAATGAAGCGTAGCACCTAAATTTGTTTCTAAACTATGTAAGTGATCTAGAGAACAAATAAACCGTAGTGCTAAGACTTCCTGACAGCGCTGTCTATGGAGAAAAAGGATCTATTAAAAGAAAATATATTTGATAAATGTAAATTGGGCAACTTCTTTATGATGCAACTACATTCAGAAATCTGCTTACCTTTCATCCCATTCATTTCTTTTCAGCACTTCAAAGGACTGCCTCAAAATCCTACGCATTAGCTGCAAGGTACAAAAATTGTTACACATGCTGTTCATGAAAACAGATAAAGGAGTTACTATGACTGTAATGTGAATAGACTTCTTAGTAAACCTCTTCATAGCACAACAAGGTGGAAAGCCTCCTCATATGAACATTTTGACAGACTTGTCTATCATGTCAAGCAACAAAAGGATGCTGTGAAGCTCAAAAGACAATAAACTATTTTCATATCCGAAGCCCAGAAAAATCCATGACCATTTCTACTATACAGCTTCCTCTTGCTCCATCACGCCAATTTCTTCATGAAGTGCTGACAAATTTAAAAAAAAACATGGCTTAAACTGAAGACAACAATACAGGACAGATGATAACAATAATAATTTGATTTACTTGAAACTTGTGCTAAGAGACAACCATATGTAAAACAGCTACATATAACCGACTCAAAACACTTCACTTCCTGAAATACCTGGTTTCTGCTAACATTGAGAAAAAAAAAACAGCAATGAACGTGCCTGCAATTAACTTCTTTCAAAGAAGAAAATTAATACAATTTTGTTCTTTACAAAGGTAAAGTAGGTCTTTTACGATTCTTCTCTCACTAATTTTATTATTTGTTTTAATATAGTGTTTCCTATAGAAAGAATTCTGATACCTGAACGTACTACAGTGGATACTTTAGTGGGAGAAAGTTGGGATTCTAGTGACAATTACTTTATACAGAGTCATAAAAACGTCTTTCAACAGTCTGATCTAAATAACTAATGTCAATGCAACGTCCTCTGAGACAGTATTTATATTCCATATAGAAATCAAATGAGGAACACCACTATGTTATAAAGGAAGGCAAACAAGAAAGCACTTGCAGCATGACATAAACTATAATGGCTTTTAGATTTGCAGTGGTGAGTGAAAGCCTTTAAAACAAGTATCTCTTACAATGCATCAAGAAGATAGCCACTTGTCTTCTCTTACAATATATATAAATGCACGTGCAGACAAAGGTGCCTTCCAGCACACCACCACCACATCTTTTCTCGCAGAAAAGATCTACAAGAGAATTAGTATATTACCATATAGAACTTATCGAGACGCAGACTGTCTATCCCATTCCATTCACGGTTCATAGTTTGCCAAAATGTCTGAATGAACAGATGACCTGTAAGAGAGTAAGAAAAAATATCTGCTTGTCTGGCACAACAGTTTATTTTGATAACCTAAAAAGAATCTCAAGAAATCACTTTAACGTGAGAAAGGGCTGCATTTCCCTAGTGACTGGGAAAGAGCTATGGGAAGACGTGCTTGAGACACACACAAGGACAAGTCAATTAAACTTCAGAACAACACAAGAAAAGGCACACAGCTACTTTTAAAGACAAGTGTAATTACAGAGACAGTTTTGTCTATATTTTGTAGACAAGTTAAGAGCAAAATATCCATTCTGCACTCAGTTCTGCACCCATGCAAGTGCACTCTATTTCAAGTGCATTTTGAATACTAGGTGCTCAACAGCTCATGAAACAAAGTTTCAAGAGTAGGAAATACACAGAACAATTAAGTCTATGCAGAATGGCAAAGGCAGGGGACAAGTGTGCTTTGCTACCCATCCTGCAAAGTCTCACCTATATCACACTGGAGATATAACTCTTCCCCTGCAACAACCAGAAACAAACCACATCACACGCTTCCCTTAATATAATCACACACAGCAGTTGGACAAAAAGCAAAGAAAAAGCCAAGGAAGCACCCCTATCTGGCTGTCTCTATTCTGGCACTGTGACAGTGGCCTCAAAATCGCCAAAGATCAAAGTACATTACAAAGTGTTACGTAATTAAACAGTACTTACGAGCCTCTGTATTCTGAATCACATGGATAAGCTGTGAGATATTGTCTGCAAGTTCCTCCTAAAAGTAAATAAATACAGTTAGCATAGCATGTTTCAGAGCTTGGTCTCCTCACTAAACATGCAACCAGAAAACAGCAAGAAGTATGAATATCATCAAACATCCCTCAAAATTAAAAATATTCTCTTAACAGCTGCATTAGTATTGCAGTTACCTTTCCACTGGGATTAGGTCAGTTTAAGGGAAGACTCAAGACTATCAAGCTCTGTTCATTTCACCAGATCTCTGCACAAGTCATCTTTTTGACAGCAGACAAGACAGGAAGAGAAAAATCCCATTTATTTGAATTAACAATTGACATAAAACTTTAGGGGTACTCTTTTCATACAGTTTAATTGTAGGTGGAGCTCTCTGCGCTATGTAAGAGAAAAAAACTTGTTCATGCGAACAGACAAGTGATCTGAAAACTGATTAAGTGAGGTTACTAAGATTTTGTACTCCCAAACTGGTATCCTTTAAAAGTATGGAGACAAATTGGTAGTAGTTGACTAAAGTCAGTAGTAGAGACAAAGTTGGTAGTAGAGGAAGTGCCACTGAACTAACATAAGAAAAGGAAGTGTGAAATTTTGAAACGAGGCTAATTGAAGGTTGCAGGTATGTTGTAGTTGCACTTAAGGGCAACCTGCTGTTACTGCTTTCGTTCCACCAAATCAATGCACTTCACAATGGTATATATTTCAGTTCTGGTTTTGGAAGGTAAAAGCTACACCTGCCATTCAGAGGGTGACTCCAAACAGGATGCCATTGAGCCTTCTGCTCATGTGGTGAGGATCACTGAGTTACAGTGACCTCTCCTGCAAATGTCACATATGAGCAGCAGGGGAAGGGGAAAAAAAGAAAGAGGTGAGCAAAACTCACTAGGGTAATTTTCATTATTCTAAATTAGGATGTCCCTACAGTATATTTAAGAAGAGACACACTCAAGCGAATATAAACTCAGTTACTGTACCTGTAGCAGAGGTTTATCCTGCATCCACATACAATAGAACAGGCCCTTCCATATTTTCAGCAGTTCTTCCTGGCTGAAGCCACCTATGGTGCAGAAGTAGTTTGATTGAAAACAGAAAGTCCCACATTTCCACCAAAATGTTTTCATGCAGTTCCCTCTGTTCCCTGCTTTCTTTCGGTTTTGTTATATTCTCTTGAGCAAACCTTGGTTCCTACTACAAGCACAGTAATTGGAAGGCAACTTGGTACAGTTCAGTGATTCCATGACAGTAAGCTTCTAATTTGTACCAAAGTAAGAAAGATTTCCAAGGAACCACAGATGAGATGAGATGAATACTAAAATAATTCTGATAAAGTCCCCTGGCATATTTTTAGCACCAGGTCTGAGAGAGATTCTTAAGGAGGGCATCATATCTAATTTTGCAACAGAGGTGATATGCAAATCCTCAAGCATAACTGACAAGGCTTTCTGGTTGTTTCGTTTTCTAAATAAAGACTCATTTTACCAATAGTTTTGTTCGTTACTAGGGGCTTGTTTTGATAGAATAAGCTTCTAGCAGCCAACAAATTTGTTTTGATATTACAAAGCATAATCAAAGAGCCTGAGCAACCATAATGAAAATACTTTCCTTACAGCTAGTCCTGAGGTACAGTATCACCTGAACTTTAACAGCAAAGAATATTTTCACTATTAACAGTATAAAAATTCACATTCTAGTCAGAATCTATGTAATAGTGTTCAAGAACATTTTAAAAAACAGGTTATTCATGACATCAGATACATTGCTGGGAAAGAAAATTATAACAGCATACTGTTACAAGGTAGATACAATAACCTACTACATCTATTTTCAAACTATGGTCTATTAAGTACTCTCAAGTGATTTCAAGAAAAATCACGTTAAAAAGGTAATCATCATCAGTAAGCTCAGATTTGCTCCAAAAGGATCACTGTCACTTGAAAAATTTTCAAGTGTCTGCCAATCAAAAATCCTAAGACCCAGTGCTAGGTCTAAACTAAGTACCTCCTCCTTGGATCAAGTCAACTGAAAGCATTTAGCACTACCGTGTCGTTCTCCAGACAAAAAACCTGTAAACACATTAGTTAAATTGTCTACCGTCATGTTTGCTTAAAAAGAAAGGAAATAGAGCTGAGCGAAGGAAATATGCCAAATGCTATGTAGGAAGCAATACCTCTAGTAATATTAAGCATTATTAGAAATTTAATTTAGATTTGGCAGTAATGTTAAGATTAAATATAAAATAATTTGATTCACTGATTTAATATTAATTGAAATATTAAAATTAGTAACATTTCTTAACAGAATTATACACTAGATACGTAGCAGTAAGAAGCAGGCTTAACCTCACAGGCAGCATTAACTCTACAGAGGCATCAGACATTGGGCTATAGGGATTCTATCATTAGGCCAGGGGATGTCAGCTGCTACGTATGAAGATGGCCCTGGAGTTCTTCCCTATCTAGGGAACACAGACTTCCATGGGGTTGCTTTTCATACACCGAGGGCTCTTTAAAGTGTCCTAGGCAGTCCTTTATCCATTTGACAAAGGACCCTGATCAAAAGGTTTCAGAGCAAGTTTCTTATCCTTGTCATTAAAAAATGGTTTCAAGACTGTGTTTTTCAACTTTATGTGCCCTGCTGTCACCATCCACAGCTGGCAAATAATCATTCATGCAAGGTTACTTTAAAACCTGAATCTATTGTATTAGCCACAACAGTCCACAAAACTGAAAGCCTCCTTTGCCTTAAAGCTACCTTGAGAACGATTTTGGTTTTAGGGCTTGGATTGTAACTCTGTCCCTATGTACAGTGTGGGAGCTTGGATTAGGAATGTTACAACCACTCACTGAAGACGTGCTACTTTAATGCAAGCCTTGTTAGCATTTCTGGTTGGGAGTTATGCTGTTTTGACATTGCTATCATTAAAATTGTTGCAATTTTTCCTTTTCCGGATAATCTCCAAGGACTAGATCCCCACAGGCACATTTCGGTAGAAATTACATAAATCCTTTATAGATCTGGGCCCATGTTAAGTGCAGCTCTGTCAGATAGAAAACCACCCAGCAATCTTTCCTCTTTTACTAAAAGTTACTTTTTATTACTACCACTATGTACTATTTATTATTCTTTCACCAATTAATTTACCAATGTCTCTATAATATCTTGCTATTATCAGCCCAGTACGGCATGCTCTTCTTCTGTTTCAAGGTAGCTAACAAGAGAAAAAAAAAAAAAAAAAAGAGACCACTTCCAAGGAATAATGTGCTCATCCAAGCTCATCTGCACCCATGACTTCAGTAGTTCTGTGCTTTCTGTGGAGTTTCACTTCTTTTTGAAAATTAAGAGCTCTAGCTCTTCAAAGAAGATTCCCCAGCATGACCCATAATTCAGCCTTAGCACAGACCACACTGAGCAGTCCTGCCTACCTGTGAAACATTTGACTGAGGCAAATGGCAGGTGGACTCCACCACCTCTTTCAAAAGTTAGCATTTCTCAACTGTTCAAGTTAGGGTATCTAGCTGGGTTATCCAGCATGTGAGTGTCATCTCTCTCAGAATGCTGGATGGATGTAAGACTGCTAATTAATAAATAACTTTAAAAAAATCTCTCCTGAACCTAACATTTTCTCTCCAAGCCCAAAGAAGTTAACCTTTGTTTTAATATTACTAGCTTGAACAGTACGTAACAGTAAATAAATCTAAGAGCTCTGGAAATTAGTCATCCTTGTTTCCTACTCATTTGCATTTCATGGTGGGCTAACTTTAACATGCAAAAGGTTACCATCCTAATTAACAATTTCCCTGTGGTGGTTTCCCAATACCTTACAGCATTAGCTTAACCTGCAACCTCTTCCTTCAGTTAGGGCACCCCTGTCCATCTGGCAGGCTACTTGCACAAACTTAAAGGAATCTGCACTTTGCAATGAGATGCATGGAGCAATACTGAACACAGAGAAGCCATGTGCAGCTTAGGAAGTCTCCAGAGCTAAAAATAGCTCAGAAAGTACTTGGGAGGAATACAGTGTACACTTGCCTTCTTTTACTAAGTCCTCGGGTAACCCCGAGGTTAATCTATGGTAACTGTCAGAAATGGGATAATGGGCTATTCGGCACTCTGGCCTGACCCTGTAAGGCTGTTCTTATGTGCCCTTCACTCTATCAAATGTGGCTAATGGGTCAAATAGCATTTGGAAAAGGAAGAGGGTAAGGGGAAGAAACAACATCTATTTCCCAGTGTCTTTTCATGGAATTAACACAGGTTCAACCAGCATTCCAGTTTCAGTTTAGCTCTTGGGGTGCCAGATCTAGGCCAGCTTCCTCAAACCCAAAGGAGTGCATATGCATAAGGCTCTGCGCGAGCTTCCCCAAACACTGCGGGAAGGTTTACTACGTCAGACACAGCACTCTGCAAATGCTCATAACCAGTTTCCCTCCCGTGTTGTGTCCAGCCTGCAACACAGCGTGCTAGAAAAAGCAGCCCAGAAACATCACAGAATATCTTGGGCATCTCTGCACTGTGCTCCTTATCACTCCAACAGGAAGGTTTACTGAACTGGACCCATGCATTCACACAACGCTATGATTGACCCTCTAAGCTTCCTATAACCTGCATCCATGTGGGGAGGGTGCACAGGAGGCACCTTCAGGTGTAGGCATCTTCAGACTGGAACAGCTAGACACAAGCTGTGTCCAGGGACACCACTGAAGTGCCCACACACTGGACTCTTGGTTCTAAGGCAGCAGTACGCAGCTCCAAGTAGGACAATAAACCTTGATGGAAAAAAGCTTTTGATACTATGAATGTGGAGGTAACAGATAACCCAGATAATATGAATGGGTAACAGAGAATCAACTGCAATTATACAAGTGCTGAAACACTTCTGAGCTTTTCCCAATTCTCTCCAATGCTCCTGCATATCAGTCATGGAAACTGGCAGCCACCACTCCACCAGGCAGCACAGCAAAAAACAAAACCATATGCTCCATACATCGGGCCGGATTCAGTCTGGATCAGCTCTGTGCATTTACGTCCTGTTCCTGGGAACGAGAGTGTGTGAACTATACCGCTCCCACCCCGGCAACGGTAACACCGCCAGCAAGGCCGGGCCCCGGCGGATCCTCCCCGGGCCCTCCAGCCCCCTGAGCCGGCGCCATGCCCCGGCCCGCCCGTCGCCACCACCGCGGGGAAAGCTTTACGGGCGAGGACCCGAAATGCACTCCGCTCCGCCATGGGCTGCTGGCAGTGCGCTCGGCGCTGGCGGACTCTCCGGCGCAGGTGCTCACTGTGATGAAATACAGGCGTCAAAGAAAAAAAGAATAATAAAAGGGAAAAAAAACAATCCTACAACAAAACAAAAACCCAAAGACCCCGCAGCCGGCGGCCCCGCGGTGACAGACAAGGCCGAGGAACGGGTCCCGGCTCCCCGCCACGCGTGCTCCCCCTGCCAACCCGCCGGGGCCGCCGCCTCACCCGCGCCGCGCCGCCGAGGGCCCCGGCCCCATCCCGGCCCCCACCACTACGGCCCCGCCAGCCCCACTGGCCCCAGGCAGTGCCGGGCCCCCCGCCTCGCCGGGCCTGGCTGTGCCGGGCCGGGCCCTACCGGCCGGGCGCTGGGTCCGGACGCTGATGTACCCCCGCAGCTTCTTCACGGCGCGGTCCCGGATGCGCTTCTCGTTGGCGGCCAGCCGCTGCGCGAACTGGATCTCCGGTGGCTGCACGGCGGCGGGAGCCATGGCCTGTCCCAGTCCCGTCCCGTGCGGGCCCGTCCCGACCGCGCCGCGCAGAGCCGGGCGCTGCCTGATGACGTCCCCCACGCACGGTCGCCCGCTTTTGCCGTCATCACAGGGCGGGCGCCGTGGCGGAGGGGGCGGTCCCGCCGGGTAGCTGAGGTGGCTGATGGAGGCGCTGCGGGAGCGTCACCTGAAACCCACCTCCTACAGTTTGAAAACTTACCGGTGTAACCAGGGCAGGAGCAGGCAAGGGAAGCATCTGCCCGCCTGCGGCCCAGGACCCCATGTCACCCCCAGGGCCGTCAACCCCTGGCCCAGCGACGCCACAGCAGGGCCGCTCTCCAGCCCCCCACAGCCCCGCCCTGCCCGGCCACGGGGTCCGCCGAACAGGGCCCACGTCTGGGCCCATACCCAGGTCAATGCCCAGTGCCCCCCGGCCGCACCGGGCTGCGGGCGGGACGGACCCTGGCTCCAGGCTCCGCCCATCCCGCCCACGGGGAGGGAGGGGTTCCCGCGAAGGGCGGGGTCAGTGAGGCGGCGGGACGCCAGAGGCACGCCCCTCCGTTCCACGCGGCGGCTTGTGGGCGCGATGAGGCGCTGCGCTGGCCTCGTTGGCGACGCGCAGGTAGCGCGCGAGGCCTGCCCGGCGGGGCGTGCGGGGCTGGGCCCGCCCCTGCCCCACCGCCCCTGCCCCACCGCCCCTGCCCACCCCGGGGTCTGGGGGACGACACCCTGCCCCGGAGGAGGAGGAGGAGGAGGAGGAGTGGGGCTCTGCGTGGCGGGTGGCGCTTCCCGCTGGGCCTTGTGTGGCCCTGAGGGGGCGATGGCGGGGCTCACCGTCTGGGGCCGCGGTGGGTGCCCGGGTGGGCCCCTGCCCGTAGCGTGGGCCCCTGCCCGTAGCGTGGGCCCCTGCCCGTAGCGTGGGCTCCTGCCCGTAGCGTGGGCTCCTGCCCGTAGCGTGGGCTCCTCATACACCTGCGTATGGCGTACTTTGCAAGGGGGGAGCGCCGCCGGGGCTGTGTAGCAGAATGCCGGCGGTACCCCAGGCGGGTGGAGGCGGAGAAGGGGCTGGCGGTGTTGCTCTGCGGGGCGTTCATCGCTAGCTGCGATCTCTGTCGTCTATCAGCCCCCCTGCCAGGCCCGGAAGGGGGATCCAGGTCGTGAGCTAAGGTACATAGCCAAATAACTTGGACGTTGTGCAAGAGGTCTGTGAGGACTGAAGTCATATTTCCTACTTCCAGTCACCTGCCATTACTGTAAGGGGCTGGACAGAAAACCACAGCTCTCCATTGTCTATATTTGCTTCTAACGTGCTTTGGTAGTGGGGGGAGACCTTGAGTAGCTGCTTACGCAGAGAAAATAAAACTTCTCTGTTGGAACTACAGTGTTGCAACGATCTGTGTTTACAGTGGGAACTATAAATGAGAATTTTTCTCCTTACTGTGTATTTCATATCTCAAGCCCAGTCCTTCAGTAGTGTGTTTTATTTGAATTTAGCTTCTGCTAGTGAATAGAGCTATTTATACGCCTGTACCAAATTATGCTCTATAATTTTGAGCAATGCTGAATTGTCTCTCTGTCCTGCCTGTTTGCTGACACGCAGATGGTATAGAATCCTGTTGCCATGTGTTTATACTTTCTTGAGACCTAAATGAGTTTTCTTGAATCGTGTAGTGTGGTGGTACTTGGCCGTACTAACTTTGCCATAAGCACTTCCTAAATGCAGCTTAGAGCATACAATTAAAGTTAAAAGTAAAATCTTTCTTCCATACCTTTATTGTGGCTCTGATGCCTCTGAACCTGGAAAGCTGGAACTGGCCTATTCTGTCCCTATAACTGTCTGTGTTTGAAAGGCAGCTGGGAAAGAAATAGAGTAGGAAGCAAAACTGAAAGGAAATGTTTAACCTGAGGAAGTAGGGAAGCAGAAAGAGAGAATTGTAGGAAACTGCTGGAAAGGATAGAAATGCCAGGGTAGCATTGTCTGTACCAGTGATAATGACCTCCATTTGTCTTGTGCAGCTGGACGCGAGAAGGCTGTGAGGGTGGCATGGTTTGTATCTGTAGGAGATAGTTGTGTTGTTCTGTAGTACCTTCTTCCCTCTGGAATAAGATGCGATATGTAAAGGGTCTCATTTTTTCTGGACTGTTCACAATGCAGTGCAAAACTGCTAAGACATTGTAATTTTGCTCTGTGAAGGCATATTAGATGATTAATGCTTTAGGCAAAGGACACTAAACCTTTTTTATGTCTGTGTATATGGTAGCCTTTTTAAGATACAGCAGTGTGCACATGCACATACATCAGAAATTGGAGTTTAGGATTTTTTTGGTACAGAAATTTCTCCGCATTTTTAAAATCAATGCACATTCTCTTAGACTGGGATTAAAGTTATTTCATAGCAATAGCTTGGCAGAAGAGGAAACTAGTAAGCATTTTTTGTCTTAACTCATGATTAAATTACTTTTATGTGGCATTAGGTTCCAAATAGTTGGAAATATTTTTTACTCCTCACAAAAGATGAATTCTCTTGAAAAAATAGAGTTGCCTCTAAAATAAGTTGTTGTAATTTAGCAAGGTGGCTGAGGATCTTGCAAATATTTGAATTAATTAAAAAACTGAGTTATTGTATCCTTTACAACAGTCTCGATGCAATAGCTTGAGATAGCATAGCTGCTCACATTTTAAAATGTAAATGTTAATTTTTACAGCATTCTGAGGTACACTACACACATTTTAGGTGAAGAAACGGATGCAGAGAGGTAATATGATTTGCTTTAGGCCAGAGTGGCAAAAATTAGATTACAGTCGAAGAGTCCATCTTGGAGACTTTTCAGTTTAGTTATTACTGGATTGTTCTCCTTTAAAAGGTTATGAATTTCTGAAATTATGTAATACAGAGGATTATTTTTCTCTGAGGGAAGGGATTCAAGCAGAAAAGCACTGCAAGGCTGTAACAGTGTCTTTGGTTGGTTGTTCGTTTCTTTGTTTGTTTGTTTTTATTTCAGAAGGCTGAGACCAAAGAGGAATTTCTTAAAGTTAGAAGGAGGGATTTGGAAAGGCTGACAACTGAGGTTATGCAATTGCGGGATTTCTTACCCAAAATAGTAAATGGGGATATCCTGGGGACATTCCAGAAACTGGATGCTATTGAATCAAGTGAGTAGTACCAAGTTACAAGCTCTTATATAGTTTCTGCCAAAACTACTTAGAACAAGCTGTCATGCCCCTATGAATAGTTGTAGAATTTGTGGAGGTATTCCAGATTAAACTATGATGTTAAATGACTGCTTCTGTAAATTAATGTGTTTGTCATGAAGAAAATTACAAACTGCATTAGAAATAATTACACATGTCAAATTAATCTTCAAAAATATTTTACTGTGGATGAAAATATACTTAGTTGAGACAGTAAGGGAAGCTGTATTGGGGAAAAAAGTTATTCCTCTTTGAGAAAAGGTGAAAGCATTCTGCTTTTCAAAATGTTACTTTAGATGCACAGCAAAAAAAGTGGTAAGTAGCTGTGGATAAAAAAGCTAAATTTAAAGGAAGAGATAATACCATTGTATTTAGTCTCTCTTGGTTTTTAGCTTGTATGCTTTTATTGACATAAATGTTCATAATAAAAAAAAAAGTTGAAGACTCTGTTATAAAAGTCTTTTTACTGCTGTCCCCAAAGTCCAGCTTTTCAGTGTTACGATTCTCTGTGCATTATTTTTTCAACAATTTCACCACTCCCACCATGCCATCAGGACCAAATCTGAGTCTGCTCCATCCCTAGCCTGTATCTTACATGCAGCAGTACAATTCACCTGTTCTCCTAGGAATTGGTTTTGTCTGAAAAGACAGGTGACAAACACTGACACAGATTATAGAAAGTGTATCTCTTCTAGAATATCAGTTGATATTAATTTGAAAACATTTGGAAAGTTGAAACATCATAAAAAGTTGAAAATTAATTTGCAACAGCTAGCTAAGAAACAGTAAGATAGAGCCTCAAGACCTGTCTCTGATACCAAGTAATATATTGGGGCAGAGCTTCCAGCTGCCTCAGTGATCCACTCTTTGGAAAGATTCGTCCATGCCATCAAATCTTAACAGAGATGAGAAGACTGTACCACCTCTCCTGCTGCCAGTTATGACCATCCGTGTTGCAACAAGTGATGTAGAATCTGGAAATGTTCTCTTTATGCTATTGCAAGTCATCAAGGGTTGTTTCCAGTTGCATTGAGTGTTGAACATCCTCAACTAGTCAGATCCTTGTTTCATCTGCTTTTATCAGTGCTTGGTCTCAGGATTTCTCTCACTGATCCTTCTTACGCTCCTTGTGCCAGGCATCAAGGAGACACTGTCAGGGCCTTCCAGCAGCAGGTTTGTGGCATCAACATGGGGATTTTAAGACTTCCCTTCAAATGTTCTGCTGGCTGGCCAACATTCTCTGGGTCCTTTGGAAGAGTACCTTTGAACTCTCTTGAGTATATCCCTGCAGTGGGGATTTCTCTTGCAGTAAATGACGTCGTTCAAATGTTTATTCAGGCTCTTGCCATTGTTTGCTCCTACGGCTGGACAAGTCAAGTGGTGATTTTTGCTGCTCCAATCTGCTCCGACCTCTGCAGCATGCAATAAGGCAGACTGAAAAGAGGTTTTGGAGCATATAGTTCACAAAATGTTGGACGTCACAGGGACACAAGCAGTCTTCAGTCTCCAAATGGTGAGTGCTCTGGTGTGGCTTACTAAATACAGTCTCTTGGTGTTAGCATATGAAGCTTACAGGAGTCCTGGCAGCTACTAGAGATGTTTTTTTCACGTTGTTCTTACAGAAGCCTAATGTACTTCTAATTTCAACCTGATTCGTACACCTCTCTAGACTTTCATCAGCTATTGCAATTTTCTAAGTATTGTAAACATGAACTGGTTTGCAGGTTCTCATGCTCCTCAAGAAGGGCAGTTTATAGTCAGAGACTTTTCAACACTTCTGGCCCATTCAGTTGTGAGACTGATGGAGTCTTGAATAGCTTTGAGAAACTTTGAGATCTTTACATGTTTCATTTGTATAACTAGGTCAATAGGATATTCATTTGCTATGGGAGCATCCCATAGGTGGTATCTGAGACCTGAGCTGGCAAAAGTCAATGCAACCAATACCTTTCAGGCTAGTGTCAGGGTCTTCACTAAGGCTTTTGCCAGGATAGTTGTTAATGTCATAAAGAAAGGTCTGTTTTGTTCTCACTACCCTTCTCAGGAAGAGTGTATGGCTCCGGGAATCTTAGGAAAAATAGCTTCAACAAATTTTCAGTAATATTATGCGTGTGTTTAGTGGAACTTGGTCCACTGGGGAAATGTTAAAAATTGCGTTTGACATTGATTGAGCATTTGGATCAGTAGAATTGGAATTCCATCACTTGTTGGCATTCATCATAGTTGTGCTCAGTTCTCTACCTCCCAGAGCTTTGAGATTAGATCTCTGGTCCAGAAAATCTCCTGATGTGACCTGTAGCATGGATGAGAATGAGTCCACCTCATGCCTGAAATGTGGACCTTTGATTCTTTCATTGTGCCCAGTGCTTTGTTCTGCCTTTGAGTCTGCTGTCTGTCTTGGGAGCAAATGCCACTTCTTCCCAGAGTCTGATTTACCACTGCAATGGTGAAGTTACATATTTCCTGTTTGTATAAAGGATGCCATGGCACATTTTTTTGCTCATCCAAGTTGATAGTGAAAGCTGCTTCTTCACTTGGTGGACGTAGACAGTCTGAGCATCAAGATTTTAGTGTCACGAGGGAAGGAGCTTTCTTACCGGGAGGCTGGGACTTGCAGCCAGTGGGAGAACCTGTTGGGTCTTCCCTGCCTGCTGCTCAGGACCATGGTGTGCAGGAGTCAACAGCACAGCTGCAGTCTTCAGTGTCAGCAAAATGTCTGCTGCTCATTCTGCCGTCAAATGTCGAGACTGGTACGTGCAACCTTGAATTCTCTTCAGAGCAAAGGTTTGCGCGGCTGGCAGAGCTGACTGGGCATAATAGGGGGAGTTTTTGCAAATGAGGCACAGCAGGAAGCAGGTCTCTCTTCAGCGGCTTCCAATACTACCCTTTTTTTTTTTTTTTACTTTTTCCCTTGACATAAAACATAGTGATACCTTAGAGGAAGCTGACACATCCTTCTTTTTCTCTTGAGGATTTGCAAAAATACAGGTAGCAGTGTATTAACACTCAGTATTTAATATTATTCCCCTTCTCCTGGCTAAGTTTTGGTTCCAAGACCTTTGTCTGTCAGTGAAGGATGTGTCATCTTTGTGCATCTGTTGGCTGCACTGGTGCTGGATTCAGGGTGGATCCATCCTCTCAAAGACTGGACTCTTCTCATTCAGGAGAGCTTGTTTCCTTGCAGTGAGAGAGAGATTTTCACTGGATGTACATACCTGGCAAGGATAAACAGGTTCTTGGTCTGCTATTGATAAGCAGAGCATACCCTACTGATGCTCAAGATGTCTTTCTGTCAAATACTTAACTCACACCCACATAGTAATAGGTGCTTTGAACTGAATTTTCTTTCCTTGACGGAAGGAAAGAAAGTTTCCTGCCACTGACCAGAGTCATTCCTCAAAAACTCAATGAACCCATTCCCCCCTTTCAATCTTTTCCTTTGGGTTGCACGTTGAAAAGAACTGAATGCTCAGAGAGCATGCCTTGCCACGTATATGTTTTCCTAGGAGTGGACTCTTGCCATGCCTCTTCGGTTTCTGTTAAAAAGTCTTAGTGTTGATGGTTTAGAAATGTATTCCACCTCTTTAGAAAAGCTGTTTGTGGCTAGATTATCTTCTGTGATACTTGCTACTCAAAGTAACGTGTATATATTTGAGATAATAACATTTTGTCAATTAGGACCAAAAAAGAACCAAATTTATTTCCCAATAACATAGAATTATTAAATAAAATGCCAGAATCCAATGGGTTTTTTAAATGATGTTATCTTCTTGTGGTTCAATTTCAAATGCTTTTTGGTAAATACATTCCAAAATATTGACCACACGTAAGGGGAAGTATTTGAAATATGTTAAGCCATAGACCATACTCTCATGATCAAACGTATGGCGCTTAAAGTAGGGTGTAATTTGCTTTTTAAGCTAACCAAAATTGCAGTAGATGCTGTTTGGACATTATTTTTTGCAATTATTTAAATGTTTCCTTTTTTCAGTGTAAATACTAAGCATCCAGAACCATGGTTAAACTATGGTTTAACTTTATTAAAGTAAAATACAATACACAATAATTTTTAAAAATATCCTTCCAACTGAGTTTTTTAAAACAGACATCATGATTGTGAAATATAATACTTTTAACTTTATTTCCATTCACTAAAATAAAGCATCTAATTTGGAATGTATTTCTGATAACATCAGAGATTATTTTTTTGTATTTCTGATAACATCAGAGATTATTTTTTTAAGGGAATCATAAAATTTGCCTGTCACTGACATAATGTTTAAATAATTTATGTCTTACAATACTGTATAAAAATTAATTTAAAATGTTTGGAGTACTTACATTTCATTCTTACTATTCATATAATTTGTACATTGAAGCACTCATTTTTTACTGATCTTGGTATTCTTTTTCTTAGATTTTCACTATACGCACTGAATTTCAAAAACACCAGACGTGAAAATAATCATGAAAACAAACAAAAAAAGTAGAAAATTGAGTAAATGTTTAAAAATCGCTGAGGAGCTGGAGCTCAGTTCCGGAATGGTAT
Source organism: Phaethon aethereus (assembly GCF_964289735.1). NCBI lineage: Eukaryota > Metazoa > Chordata > Aves > Phaethontiformes > Phaethontidae > Phaethon > Phaethon aethereus. Next base: position 122,892,884 of record NC_138575.1, on the reverse strand, counting down.
CTTATCAGCACACAATATTTGACAGCTAGATGTGCTTCTTTCAGTCTTTTCCTTTAAATCAGAAACATCCCGTTTGTTTAGTTTCCAAGAAGAACTGTTGACATGTGGCAAATTGCGATATGCCACGTTAGCCACGAGGAGGTGATCTAACACAAGCAAATAGTTAAAGCACATTAAAGTTGCACTCAGTGGATTCTTTTTTCTTTAGTGTAAGCCCGTTGGTCATAACTTATTACTTTGTTTATCTGATTTATCCTATCACAGACATAGAGAAAAAGGAGGAGGAAATAGAGCAGCTGAAAATGGATTGTGAACACTTCAGAGCGCGCCTGGAAACAGCTCAGGCAGATTGCATGAGAGAGAAGAAGGTAGATTTGCTGTCAGAATATTGGTATCTGTATGCTTGAATTTAATAACAAAAGCAGGAATGATCAGTTTTTTATTTTCATGTCACAAAATACATCTGCAGCCTGAAAAACAATCTGGAATTTCACTTACCTGTAAGTTCATAACTGATGGTTTTTTCCCCTTGATATTTCTAGAGCAAAAGTGTCGAAATTATAACTAGACAAAATATAATATGATGCAGTACCAAAAAGTATTCAGTGTGTACAAATAGAGGTACCAACTAACAGTCGGTCTCCCACGTACTCACATAACTCTTTCATAACTGCACAGATCTCTCTCAACTTCCATACTGTGTGAGGTGGGGTTGTATTACAGGCTTCTTGGCAGGGTTCATTTTGGTGCACGTGAAGTTAAAAATCAACCATTAGCATTTTGTTTGTATTAACATGTTGAAGTAAAACATTGGGTATTCGGAAGATTGTGGTGTAGCTGGCATCAAAAGGTCATTCGCAGAATCAGTTCTTTTTAATTTAATATAACTATAACATATTTTCAAAGAGGACAATAGAAGATAATGTAAGCAATGCAATCTACAAAATGAAACTGGCCTCTCTTTTGGCTTGCTGTAAGCTGTGTACCTTTGTTTAGTTTTAATAGTCTTTCTCAGTGCACCTATTGATCCAGTTGCCATGTACAGCTGTGAGTCAAAGAATAATTACAGGGCTCCTTTTGCTCGGTCAATATTGTGTTTAGTGATTATGAGAGGGGAGATTCTTAACAATGAAGGAATAGCCATTGGGGTTCAAATAGGATCACACAGACTAGCAGCTTAATTTCTGAGAGGTGTGAGAATCAGTTGTGATTATTTGCTGCAAGAGTCCATTTTCTTAGAGCTGAGAGCTATCTTCAGTAGTCAGCAGAAGCTCACTTTGTTGGGGTTCTAGAGTTAGCATCTACCAGCCTTGGGATTGCACAGAGACAGATGAATCTACAGAAATTATTTCATTTTTGAAAAGGAATAAATGAAGAGTTCAGACATGCAGTTTTAGGGCACATCTTCATGGTCAAGTCATTCTGGAATGAAGTTTGGTATGAATGTAAAGTATGATGGAATAGTTGTCTATCTGGATATTCCTTACTTCAAAATAAGTATCTTTTGGGATAGCTATTGCAGCTCGGCAATAGGTACACGGTCAGTTTTGCTATGCATCCAGGTCTTTAGTTGTATAAGCATCCAGGATAAAATCTCTGTAAAATTTAATGTTGCTGCTTTAGATATTAATGAAGTAGGTCCCACCCTTTACTCTTGTTAGTATTACAAAATAAATGGCAGGTGGTTTAGGCTTGTGATTTCCTTTGGATGAAAGTTTAACTTAAAACATGAATAGTTTAGTAAGAGTAGTTGTTGTCTTCGTATTCTTGATGAAAGCTCTTCTCTTCATGTCTTTGCTGTTGTGCAGTATACACTGGTGGTCTAAATGGCTTCTGTTATATGCTGCAAAGGTATATTTGAGTGGATTGTGCTTATGTACGTTGTGAAATCCTTTAGCTCTTGGGGATACAAGAGAATGGTGTATGTATATGTGTGATGTTTGTTCCTGATAATCACTTTTCATGGTGTTTTTCATTTGGTTGCTGTTCTGCTATAGGCATCCTTGCATATAATTTCTGAATTATTTTCTACATATTTATCTTCTGATGGAAAAGGAAATGATTCACTGAAACAAACATAAAGTAAATGTATTTTCTAGTTGAGCAGTGTCCTTTTCTTAGGGGATCATAAATCAACATTTTGCATTCCAGAATTTCTGTGCAGTGCTGTATCACTGATGAGGGAATTGTGGTGCTTTCTGAACCTGAGCAAAACTTGAAGTGCACATGTTATTCTTGACTAATGTCATCTTTGTCTGTCTTTTCATAGTTCCGTACTCAAGCACTGCTGTATTCTTTTGCCTTGACCCTTTCCTGAAGATGGTGGTGTTACATAGCACAGTGATTGCTTCGTGATGTGAACTCTCAGGAGTGTTGCTTCCAGCTAGGTTATTTGCTTTTGCAGGCTCCGTTTATTTTCCTGGCTCTTGAATGTACTATTTTGTTTTCTTTGCTTCATATCTTTGTTCTGATGTTCCTTTTGATCTATTAAAAATTCTGGCATTTCTTGTGCTGGCTTTGCATCCTTCTTGGGGGATATAGCTTTGGTATTGCAGAGTTTTATGTCTTACTCTTCAGTATAAGCATCCAAATGCAAAATGCAAATAAAATGTATTAAAAGACACATTTTCCTAAGACAAGGACAGTGCAGAAAAGAAAGACAGGGGCAACATAGGGGTTAGACAGGAAGATGCTGTGGACATTTTGTTGATGCACATGGTGGCAGAAAAGCTGATAGGTCTGGCAGTGAGTTTTGTTAAAGATAAAAGCTGGCTAACTCACTTAAAAATGAACAAAGTACTAGGAAATACGAGACTTTTCCTGGTACTTCCATGCCTAAGGAATCAGCAGCAAGTGTTAGTCTTTTATATATATTAAAGTATAAGGTGAAAGAGACTCCAGAGAGTAAATATGCACAGAAATCTGCTTGATAAATTTAATTTGAACTTTACATATCCTAGCCTGTGTGTTCCATTAGCAGCATGATAGAGCAATGCACATCAGGCTGTCGGGTGTGATACAAGAGGCGAGGCGGGTAATTGATGACCGAGTACAAGCAGCTTTGTACTGGTTGATACTACGTTACATAAATTTTCAGATGAGTTTAAGTTTCTGTTCTTTCAGAACCCTCAAACACAAAACATTGAGGTGATGCCCCAAAATTACAAGATACGTATTTTAAAATCTTAATGGGAATACATGGTTGGAAGTTTTGTTCTGTTTACTTGCTTTTAAAATTGCTATATAAAAGATTCCTTCTCATTTCCTCATACTTTGTCCTGATAGCTGAACACACAGGGGAGCCTCGGCTGAGGAGGGTGCTTTCTGCAGTGAATTTGAAAATCTCATGCCCACAGAATGGGCAGAGCAAGATCCTTCTGTTCTTTTGACATCATGTGATCTGTGATTCTTTCTCTTTCTCTCTCTCAATACTTGAGTTAGCATCTTTTTGCCTGACTGGCAGCACTGTCTAATACCATCCCACTCAGAGTTAGCAGGGAGCCCCCACCCACCCTGAGACGCCGCGGACTGTGGTATCCCTGCCTTGATCTCACTGTCCATGCTAGCTCTAAGCTGGGGAGTGCAGCAGCTTCGCTACCCCTGTGGCAGCTGGTAGGAAGCCAGTGAGACCTAGAGTCATACCTAATCTCATGATATTCTTCTGGCTGACTTCCTCTGTTATTGGAAAAAAATACTGCCAAACAGAAATTGTGTCCTGGTCGTGTTGGATCATTCTGTTCTCTCGTCAAGCTTTGTGGCAAGGACCACTGAGCAGCTCACTTAGGTGATGGATGCACAATGGTGCCTGGAATTTCTTGGTATGAAGGGCCCTTCAAACTTTAGGTGTATTTTTCCAGGGCCTCTGTCTTTGCCACTGCTGATCAGTAATATGCCAATAGAAAAAAAATTGGAAGTAACAACAGTATTTATCCTAGATATCCAGCAACTCTACCACATTGGCTAAGGCAGAAGTCTGTTTTGAAAAACAGACTTCCTACAAGATGTTTCTAGTATCTTTTTTAAGGTGTCTGGAAAGGCTGACCTCTGATGCCGAAATCCCGTCTCTCTCGAAGAGACCTGTAGCTGTTTGCTTAGGAGGAGTAGGCTCTCCTATCAGACTTCTCTAGGTGCCACTCAGTCTCAGTGGGTCACTTGGTCTGACCTTGTGGACAGGCTTCTGGTTACTGTCAGCCTCCACGATGTACTTACTACTTGGATATAGCTCAGGAGAGAAGGTATGTATCTGCAACTGCTGTGAGTTTGCCACCCCACCCCCACTTCATATACGGCCATGATGTTGTTTCTTGTTCTGTCCCTTAGCCTAGAAACTTGTTTTGGCTGATATGAAACGCAACCAAAATTTCCTTACGCTATTTCAGGAGAAACTAGACCTCCGCCAGCAGCTGAATGAGGCCAAGCAGCAGCTCCTGCAGCAAGCAGAGTATTGCACAGAAATGGGTGCAGCGGTGTGCACATTGTTGTGGGGTGTATCTAGCAACGAGGAAGCTGTTAAAACCATTCTAGGAGGAGTTAGTATGGTAGGTGAATATTTATCGGTGGTAATGCTTTTAGGTCCTTAAAATAAAGACCTTGCTCTGTAACACACTTTAATATAAGGATATATTTCAGAAACTAATTGGACAGCAAAAATGTTTTCTGAATTGTATATTCTTTGGGAACCATCCATTCTCATTTAAGAAGTGTTACAAAGCAGACTGGGAATAAATGCAGTAATTGATTCTTAAGTTACCAAACAAGGTTTATCTGTTCTCCACCACACATGTTAAACTGGAAGCAAGGCTACAGCTAGCACAATGTAAATATCTTTGTAAGCTAACAGAACTAAACAATTCCTAGGCACACGCAGCAGTTCCCATGCCTGTAGAGGGCTTGGAGGCACTACTTGAATGGAAGGAAGACAGATCCATCGCTTCTCAACTTCTTTAAATCTTTGTGCTGCCTTAATACTTGCATGATTCTTGGAAATTTAGAGAGCCTAGCTGCTAGTGAATCGTATTAGATTTTCAGTGTTAAATGTGGACAGGTAGATTATTTGGGGAAAAAACCCAACAAAACAACAAGAGTTAATGACAATAGTAATGTTACAACTAACACAGTTTCACAGCCAAGTGCAGCTGATGGAATTAGGAGGATCAGAGGAATAGGCCTGATAAAAATATGATTTTCAGTCTTGTCACAACCAACATGAGAAGGAATTGTGGTATTTAATCAGTCAACTGATGCCACAGTTTCTTCTGGCTTGATTTTTCAGCAGTGTGATGAACAACTGAGTGAATAGGATTAGTTCATTATAGTAAATGGTAAACTAGTGTGTTTGTAAGAGGTTTTCAAGTTTGGGTGCACCAAAATACAATTATAACTTTATATTGGGTATTAGAAAGCTGTACAGTGGTGATACCTTTTGGTGATAACTTCTGATGATTCAAGATCCAAGCACCAGCAGTTACTAAGGGAAAAAAGTCCGTAAAAACACTGTATAAAGCAGTTTTTGGTTTTTTTTTTAAAAAAAAGGCAGGTGGGTACTACAGAGCCCTCACAGAGTAACAAAACCAGTATAAAGTTACATTCTGTATTTTCAGAACAGTTTATAACTGTAAGAGTCAACAATATTCAGTGACTAGCCTTGTTACTTGACTTGTGAAACAATATTGAAATGGTATGTTTCCCACAAACAAAACACTAGCAGTAATGAAAATGACTGTATTTCTACAAAATGAGAGTAAAATTGGTAGAAGCCTTGTTGAAAGCAGTCTTGAGTATCAGAATTAAGTTGAATTAGGTAAAATCAAAACTATTACGTGATGATTTGTATAAGGGTAAAAAGCCCAACTGTGAAGATGCAATACTTGTTGATGTTTCTAGGTTTGTTTGAAATGCAAAATACTTCTACTGTAGTCATTCCCAGCAATCATTAGAACCGATTGAACTGCTATACCTCTGGTGAAGGTCATAGCAACATTTTTGGGCATCATTTTCTTATGGTGGTGCACATAACACATAAGAAACTTGCCTGGGTTTGCAACAAGGCTACTAGGAAAACGTGAACGGATTGTATGGTATTACATCAACCACAGATTACACTGGCAATGAGTCAGGTTATTAAGAGATGATGGAGATTTGTCATATGAAGTTTTTGGTTTGGGTTATTTTTGCACAAGTTGTACAGCTTGTAGCATCTTCCCTGCCTCCCCTGAGAAGGTTCTATGAACTACAGAAATGTGTAAGAACATCAAGAGTGCTTTGAAAAAGCTGCTCCTGTTTAAGCATGTGGGGAGGGTGGCATCAATGCAAAATAATTTCACGCCTTAGGGAAAGATGGTCAAGCATTTTTCAGTATTTGCACGGATACAGGTGTAGGTCTTTCATACAGTTCTATAAGTGCAGGTTGATTGAAATGATGTTGAGGAGCAATTTACCATTTGTGTCCATATGGGTTGGGAAAATCAGAACTCGAGCAGCAAATTTGAAAGGTAACAGAATTGTTTTTCAAGGCAGCAGGGGAGAAATGCCTACTGTTTCTGCTCATGCATAGTGTTTCTAGAGAGAACTTGAAGAAGCATCCAGAGAAGCAGCATGAGAGAGAGTCTTCAAGGATGCCTACCTGCATGTGCCAGAAAAGAAGTAAATTAATTCCCATGAGATTGTTTTAGATGTCTTTCAAAAAACTTCAACCAGATAGCCACATGACAGGGCTCTCGCATGGAAACAGAAACTGAAGGTTTGATTTCAGAACAGCATCAAGGCTTGCTTCAACTTGAGAAATTTTGGATCCTACAAGGTGGTCTGCTACGGCTTTGTATTTTATGGCAGCAATTTTGGACATTAACTGATGTTTGCATGCAGGAGTTACTTGGTCAGCAAAGGGTTCATTGCACCATCTGAGCTCAAGCACCTTAATGGCTGCTCTCAGAACTGTCCTTACCTCAACATCTGTGGGTGAGACATTCTTCAGTCCCATGAAAATACTGTCAAGCTAATAAGGGACTGTGCAGAATACGTAATGTTTGCTATTTATAAACCTGATTGGTCTCTGCTGCAGCTCCTCCGACCTCACCAACAGTTAACTATTTGGAAAGAAAGTTCAGCAGAGGGAACACCAGCAGTGCCTGAAGAGACTGGCAAATAGAAGATTTTGCTTTTTTTCTGTGCAACATACTAACTACTTGGTTTGCTTAGTAGTCTGTTATGTTCCCATGTGAATACATATTTTCATAATAGTTTATACTAGTCTTGCTATAGTAGGCTTTCTTCATGTTCTCTCACACCCTCTGCTTCTTGAACGATAGTTGCTGCTTATGTTAAAATCTCCGTCTTTGAGGTGTGGTGTCCATATAAGTATAAAAAGTACATCCAGCACATGCAGAAGTGCACTTCTTTCCATTCTCTTTCCCCACAATATCTTCATTCCTGTTATTCTGGGACCTCAGCATCATTTGTGAAGATACTGAGTATTGGCTGACCCTACTTTTTATGCCCCATTGCTGGAGTCACCCCACAGGAACTGTACACCTTAGATGTGGTGAATGTGCAGCAGTGGAGCAATAAATAAATATATGTTACCAGTAGCTTTGCACATATTGTGAAAGTGGTAGTTTTGACAAAATATTAAAATTTTCAATCACTTTTCAAACTGAATAAAAGTTCAGGCATTTCTTGGGCTGTCCCATTGGGTCACTGCGGGGAATGACTAAAGTTTCAGCTGCTTCATGAAACAACTGGCAAAATTGTTAAAGACACTGGGAAACGTCGTATTATGGGCTCTCTGCTATGCTATTTTTGTTACGAAACTCAGCATCCTCTGTGTGAAATAGTGTTCTAACAATGTTTTACAGGTCAGTGTTATTAATAAACAGGAACAGCTCTCTCCATCCTTCTTTGTGCATCTCTGACCAGGTTCTTGGACCTGCCCTGAGCTTTGTACCAGGTGGCTGCTTTCTCAACCAAGATAGCCCAGAATGGAACAGTATTCCAGCCAAGGGTAGAAGGCTGCAGAAAATAATTACTGGCTGTACTCCTGTTTGTATGCTCTGGCGTGATGACTGTCTTTCTCACGTGACATTGCTGACTTAAATTCAGCCTGCAGTGCAGGAGAGACCTCTATTTCATTTTCGAAAGAAAGCAAAAGGCTTCTACCTCATCTGTCGTTCTCCATCCTGTGTTGAGCAATTAATGAATCCTGTTAGGATCCACTTGAATTCTGCTTTTTTTCTGGGTATTTAATTGGTTTTCTTAGGAAATCCATGTGAAGTCGCTATGTCAGGCTGCTTTCCAGTCTTCAGCTGGATAGGGTTTTGACAAAAGCTGCTGTAGTAGCCCAGGTAAATGTGAAACACCTGGTGCAGCTATTGCAAAGCAAAGAGATAATATCCTCACTTTTGAAACTAAGCTTTTATTCTGCTGTTTGATATATATTATTGTGGGTTTAGGAGGTAAATATGCAATGTTTTAGTTTTATAAATAAATATAACATTGAGTACTTTCCTATTTTCTTCTGAGGTAATGGTTTAAAATATTAGAGGATCAAACATGTCACTTAGTGTATACCTGCTATTTTCTGTTGTTTTTTTGAAGTAACTGGATGTTTTAGTAATTTTGAAGATTGTCCAGCTTTACTGTAGCATCTGGTAATCATAGTTGTTGTAGTGTGTATAATCTTTTTTCTCCTCCGCACTTGCAGAGTAGAGCAGTAAAGTTCTTCACAATCACTGCACAGACCATGGAGAGCTTTGTGAAGTCATTAAGTGAAGACATGAAACAGCAGGATTTGGATTCTGATGAAAATCAGTTTGTATTAGCTTTGGCAGGGATTGTAACAAGTAAGTTAATGTTATTTCTCAGAACAGCATTCCATATGTACTGGGGATTTCTATATTGCCTAATATGTGCTGCAGTAAATACAGCTTTTCAAAGTCGAGTATTTAGTCAATGGTGATATCTTGGGTGACTTCCTGGTCTTTTAAAGTCCTAGCAGATTTTGTTGTTGATACTTCTGTGAGGCATTGTACTGTCTGTGACATAGTTAAGGATTAGGTGGGTAAGAGCCATTGAGTTCTGAAATTCTCTAACAAACATGTCTGTTCAGTCTGGAGTAAAACAAAGACCATTCTACTAGTCTTGCATGCTCACCTTAGTTTGTAAATGTCAAGCATACCTTCTGAATCACCAATAACGCTAACATCTTCAAGATGTATGAATTGCAGATGGTACGAGTAGATCAGCCCCATCTTAAGGTATGTGCTCAGCATTTTGAAACTGCTTAAGAATTTTGTTGCTGCCAGACCGACCCGCACATTCACTGCTCTGAGTCCCTAGTACTAAGAGAAGTAAAAGGTAATAAACCTGACTTCCAGATAAAATGTTTCTTTTTAGGCTCAGAAGATAAGTAGAAAGCCACAGATCTATCCTAATATGGCTGCCCTTGGCTTGGAAGGCTGTGAGAAATGGGGTTAATATGTCATCTGCATTTTTGTGAAACTGTGCAACTGTCAAAAATGACACTAATGACATGATGCAAGATAGATGAAACAGTGCGTATTTATACAAATAAGTGAATCTTGCATTAACGGCTTTTGAGTGTGTGATTTTAGGTATTGTGGCCATTAAAGATTGTAATAAAAACCAATATGTGATGCATTATGCCACTGTACCAAGGCAGAATCCAATTCTCTCCAATTGCTTCATTGAAAGAAACAAAAAAAGCATGGCAAAAGTAAAGTCTGAACAAAGAAAATGTTTAAAGGTTGGGAGGTGGGGGGCCGGTTCTGCTTGACGAGGGATCAGGATGGTGCAAAGAAATCTTGCTTCACTGAAGCTGATACAAATTTTGCCAGTGAGTTTGATATTACCAAGATTTGTCTCTGTGTCTTTAATTTGGTAAAGGAGGTTGCTGAAACTTGAGTGTGATAAAGAATACAGTCAGATGAACAATGTAGAAGGTACCAGTTTAATCCTCCTAGTTACACTCTAAAGTAATATTACACTAGAAAGTGGTATTAACACTGCGGAGGCGGTCGTGAAGTGCCAAGTATTCAGAAGTTCTCGATGCAGCCTTAACACAGCCCAGTGTGCACAAACATTGTGGTAACGGCTTTTAATTCTATGCTGTGTCCATAGTACCTCTGCTTATTCTGAGGTTAAAAAAGGTATCACGATGTATGTGCATAGAAGAGAGAACCTGAGGCTTCATTAAAGTGGAAGAACTGTATCATGCAGCCAATCCCCAGACTTGCCCTGAATTACAAAGTGCTTCAGGTGCTTGGAGGAGGCTTGGCCAGTTGCACAGTGCAAAGAAGCTGGGGTTGCTGCAATATACCTCTTGCACATAAGGATGCCCTGAAGTATGAGACAAGCATAAGGGAAAATACTAAAGGGAAGTCTGCTTTCTAACAGTAGTCTTTGGAAATATTTTTACCTTTTGGTTCGTTCATGAATAGTGCAGTACTTGCAGAGAGGTAGGAAAAGAGCTTTTGAGTAGTTGTCCATCAGAGTTTTGGTTGTGTGATGTGCTAGGTATGCTGGATTCAGTGATTGCAAAACAATCTGCAGTCTTGTTTCTTTACAGTTGGGACCTATAATGGTCAGCTTTGCTTTAGTCCCATGTTATTTGCAGATGAATCCAACCTTTTGTTTTATGATTTACTGTGTTACTATTAAGCTACTGGCCATTCTGAATAAAGATTTTGATTACCAAAGTAGAATTATGAAGGAGTTTGACCAGTATAATTTGCTGCTTCAGTATTTGCTATGTAAGTTAATATAATTTGAAGTTTATGTAGATGCCATAGTTCATTCTTCACAGCTGACATCTTTTTCGTAGTCCTGATAATTAGGATAAACTTTTGTTTGAAACATGATTTTTATGGTGATGTTTTGTGTTGTTTCACAGATGTGGCTGCACTGGCATGTGGCCGTGAGTTCTTGGTTAGTTCAAGTCGTGAATTACTGGACACAATGATGCATCTCCTGGGAGACATGAAGCCGGGACTCTGTACCAAATTTAAAGTGTATGATTACTTTTTTTTAAATTTTCCTTTTAAATGAAATGCATTATCTTGCAGTATAGGTCACAGTGATGACAGTAGTTTTCCCACTCTCCCATTATTTCCTTTCTTGGAGAGGAAACATAATCTTTAGAAACACTTTTCACAGCAGCATTCCTTGCAGATATACCAGGCTTGGCTACAAGGCTAGCTTCATCCAGGTTTTTTGTCTCTTTGGAAGTCTCTTAAGCAGCATAATATTGTATAGATGAGCAGGGATGCACTCTTCTATCTTAGGAGGGGCTCATGAGGTGAGGGTCAGATAAGGGAGGTGTGAGGTCAAGTTTTAAAACAGACAGGATGTGGGAAATTTGGACTCATATTTATTCTCTTCCAGTATGAAGACTGTAAAATGCTACATCTGCTTAGTGAAGAAAATGAGTTACATATCTGCTAAGAGCAAAAATTAAATTAGTTTATGCTACTTAGTAGCCGGAAGCGCCATGCACTTATCTTTGTGAAAGGCAGTGCCTATAAAGGGACCTTGTGATACAGCCGTGTCAAGAAAAGGCCATGTTATACAGTTCAGCTGCTGGAAAAGTTGTACTTTTTATATGTTCAATAAACTGTTGTCTTTGCCATTTTCTCAGAGCTGCTACAAGCTGAAGATACAGCCTTGACCAAGCAAATTACCGTGGCTTAGCGAGTACTTGCTCATCCGCTGTGGGCACTTGCCCTGTACACCTCATTAATTTGTTCATGAAGATGGCTTAAGCCAGTGTGTTGTTTTTTTCATAAATGGGACACGCACACACAAGCTAAGGATTCATACCCAAGCCAGCTGTCACAGATCAGCTGACAAACAGCAACCCTGTCAGCCACCGTAACTTGACTGCGTCCATGCACGCATTTAGGCAGGTTGTATGTGATAGGCATGAAATCAGGCTCGAGTCTTAACTTTGGATAGGCTTTATCTTGCCTAACCTCAGCTATCAGAAAGCTAATGTCAAATATCTGCTAATGGTCTGGGCTCCTTCCCACAGTCAGTGGACTGAGATGGTGCTGTCAGATGATCTCTCCCTCAGCCTGCATTAGGGGGAACAAGTTGCCCCCTGAAGGTGTTTGCCTTTCCCCACTGGGTAGCGAGGAGGAAGCTGAATAGCCTGTGCTGTAGGTAATGGTTAGATACTTTGATGTCAGTCATTTACTGTGTTTCCCAAAGTGTTGGACTTGAAGGTCAGCGCTCAAAACAGGGTAGTTAACTCTTGCAACAGTTTTTTTTTTTTGTAAAGCCTCAACTATAAGATTCATATGAGAATCTCAACTTAAAAAAGAAAAGGTAATTTGTGCCTTCATGTATATAACAAAAAAAACCCCAAACCAAAACCCAAAACATGAAAAGAGGACCTGTACTGTTTCAAAATCTGTACAGAAAAGAAAATAACAAGAGATGACTTTATCTTGAGAGGAGGAGGGAGAGGAAAGTGTTCCTAAACACACACATATGCAAACACACACTCTGACTTTCAAGCAAATGTGTGTCTACAGGTCCAGATAAATTATTTTTGATCATTTCAGATTGTATTAATGTAATTGGACAATATAATTGGATTTGAGGGCCTTCCTTTTGAGTTGATGCTTTGGGTGTTTTTAAAATTATATTTCAAAATCTGCCTGGTTTGCAAAAGAACTACACATGGTGATATAAACTTGGCTGTCATACAGCAATACCAATAAAATATACATAAAACAATCCCATGAATTGGCTAGGGGTTCAACAGGGGACAGCCTCTTAGGCTAACAAATTGAGTGAAGCTTAAAAAAGAGGTTGCACACAATATTTGATAAGTGAGAAACGTTAGGCATATGTTACAATAGCTTGAATTCAGTGCAGTGATAATGTTTTCTGATGTTCCACAGAACCAACCATTTTTTTGTCCTACTCTGAACTTGCCATTCGATAAAAAAGTTGCTGTATTATGACATTAGAGCATAATGCCAGAAAGGAGATTTCTTCATGGCCTTGTCATGGAACAAGGGATCCTAATTTGCTCAAGTGTTTTAGTGCAAAATGTTTCCCCTGTGTTTGTCTTTCATGTCTGTGGTCAGGTTTCTTTTTGTCTATGAGCTCCCTACATGTCCTGTCACTGTTCAGATCTTAAAACTCATTACTAACACTAGAGCTCTTTCCTCTCCTTTTTTGGGGATTTTACACTCTCCCAGCCCAGCAAAGAAAGGTTTTGGGTGTTGGTTGGTTGGTTTTTAAATTGTTGTCTGCATGTAAGGTTTTTTAGCTGCTTGTTAATGTTAAATCAACATTTTCATAAGCAGACGTGTCAGAAGAACTCCCTACCATAAGGAACATGAGGCAGTACAAAATTGAAGACAATTGTGAGATAAGGATATGATGTCTAACATAAATTGAAGTGAAATTTCAAAGTTATTTATAGACGGACTGTGGAGTCATCGTAAAGAATATTTCCACACACATTTATATACATATTCATATATACAGACAGACACATTTTTAGAACTGTATCTCATGGATAAAAATGTCTGTACATTAATTTGGAAATGCAATGTGTTTTTCTCAAAACATCACCGTGGTATTACATGGAAGGACATCATCAACTTAAATTTAATCAAAGAAAAAACTTGGCTTATTATTTTAAAGGATATGTTTGTTCTTTGCTCAGTTTTGAGGTTTTACAATTTTTTTTCTAGCTTTTACTTTCAAAAATATTTTTCTTTACTGTGTGACAAATCAGAGGAAACTGTGAGTCTGATTCTACACACAGCAGTATCAAACAAAGTAAGCTGATAGAGAGGAATTCTCTCTCCTCTTCTAGCTCTAGCAATCCTGTATTATACTTGTACTGGTATATAAATAAAAAATTTGCAGGGAAAAGCTGTCATTTATTCCAGCACTGCTAGAATATCCACTGTAGTCCATGAGTATTTAATAAGTATATCCAAGGCATCTATATGAGTGCTGGGACTGAAATCTCATGGGTGTCTTTGCCTTTCTGGAATAGCAGTGGTATGAAAGACACTAGTTTTTCTTCTCATTGGTATAGGGTTTGTTCAACATTTGTAATTGTTAGGTAGTCAATAAACATTTACACAATTGTTCATACCTATAATTAAATTGTTAGGAATATTCAACTTTGCTGATGTAGCAGTTGAAAGTAGCCAGTAAAAATATGTACTTTAGTACATATTAGTACATTTTATGTATTAAGCAGACCAGAGGGGGCTTTAGCTGTGCTTTTAGGTCTAGATTTCAAAGACAGCATTGACAGATACAGTAGTACAAGTTGTTCATTAAATTTTACTTGCCTAAATAGGAAGACTATGAAGTGCATAATTAAAAAGACCTCCATGTTAAAGAAAATAAAAAACCACCCAAAACCCAGAAAGTATTGTTTATCCAGTAATTATGTGTGTCAGGTTTGCTTCAACAAGCTCTTTTGAAATAATTATCACAAAAAATACTTACTAGAATGTGCAAGTACTAGAGGTGAAGGTGGTATAAAGTGCCTGGAAATTCTTCTATGTTGTGCTCAGGTGAGTGTGTTTAATTAGTAATAATATACTACTAATTGGCTTGTGGGGTGGGTTATGTCGTCTTCTGACACTCCAAAACCACAGCACTTCCCTGGATCACCACCACCAGTCCCTTTTGTCTGCACAAAGCAAACAAGTGAAATGAAAATACAAACATAGCAGTATCTTTTTACGTCACTTTATTTCTAACTGCAAATGTCAAACAGATTAAGAATGAAAGACGTCGTCAAGAAATGTTAACACTTTCCATTATAAGATACTGTTTTATTGATCATTTTCATTCTGGCTGATTATAGGTAATTATGTCTGTGCTTCTTTGTGAGGGCTTGGGTTCTGGAAGCCAATTAAGGGCTGCAGAGGCTGTATGAAAAGATGCCTATGGGCTTTACAAGTTACAATTTCAGTTCCACAGCATCCCTCACTGCTTATCAGTGGCCACTGAGGCAGTAGATTTAATAATCTGCTATTTCTTCTTCCTACTGCTGAAGAGCGTGGGTGATCAAACTCATAGTGGTGCAGCACATAATGTAAGTTATGCCTCTTACAACTCAGTTTAGCCTGCGATGGGTTACTTACTTTCCTGCTTTCTGAAGGTATGCACTGAGAGTGTCCGAAAGTCTGCTGGTGGCACAGTCGTTTAAGCCACGAGAACTCGTTTGAGAACAGAATGTGAGGTGTGAAGTCCATTTGGAATAACATTATTTCCCTTTTGTTTGGAAATGGTGGCAATGCAGTGACATGCAGGTTTATAGCAGTCAGGAGAGATAACAGCAGCCAAGCTGGCCCCAGAACGGAGGAGAACATTCCAGCCTGTTCCTGTTTCTCTGTAATTGTTTTGTGTGCAGCCTGGCACGCAGCTGTGAGTGGGTATGATGACATGTTCCATAAATATAGGAGCCCTGCTCATTCATCTTCCCTTTTCATTGTCCAGATGATTGACTTGCGCATTATCATATTTGAAAAGAAATAAAATAAAAAGTAATAGCATCCATCATAGCACATCATGAAGTGCACTAATGCCCTGTCCCCCCAGCTACTCCACAGCTGTAAAGGTGATCTGCATAAAGACAGGACAGGAGAACATCACTAGAAGGATGAAAGAATTTGTAAGACAACTTCTGACTCCAGAGTACAGCTCTTTTTTCAGGAACATCAGGGGCCTCTTGGCTCAAAGTTCATAGTACAGCACTGATCTGATTCTGAAAGAGGCTGAGCATTAGTTTGTCTTGTTAATGTCAGTGGGGATTTTTTCTGGATGCTTTCTGCTTTTGAGTATCAGGTCCCATTCCTAATGGAAGTTAGAGGGAAATTGAAATAATTTGCATTAAGCCCACTGAGACTCTGCTTACCTAAAAAACAAGGTTTTATCCACCAAAACCATAAAAAAACTTGTATCAGCCTTGTGGAAGATGGCATAACAACATGAACATAAAATGTTTGAAAGCAGAACTTAGTTCAGAGGAAACTGCAGGAGAAGAAGTAATTCCAACAAAATGCTCTGTATTGAGTGTTAGTGATTGTTCTGGATAGCTTTGGAAAGGCAGACTCATTTTAGGCCCCAAGGTATCATACTTCTCTGACAGTCAAAAGCAGCTAAAAGTAGATTTTGACCCAGGCACCTTATCTGCATAAAGAGGCAAAGCTGCCATTTCCGTATGCAGCTTCCTGTATCTCACAACATTACCTCAGCTCTGTCATGGCTAAGGCTGAGGGGGTACCAGTAGCCAAAGCCCCTTTCCCTGATGGGTTTCAGATTTTGCAAGTTGCTAGTCATACTGAAGCTTTTCATGTTTGCAGTAACTTCAGCGTGAGCCGGTGGGATTGGCCAGCTAGAGCAGTTCTTTGAAAATGCAGTGCCTTCTCCAGCCTTACTAGGTTTTCTCTCTCTAGAAAATTTGAAACTTTGGTTTAATTTATAACCTGTGACATCTGCAGCCCCAAAATGACTAATGAACTTCCTATTTTAGGAGGCTGATAAATTAGGCAATCCTGGGTTTGGAAGCTTTTGAAAATGTGGTTGAAATGAACATATACTTACTATGTGTATTTTTATTTTGTCATTTACATACTGAGGTGCAAGGGACAATCTTGGTTTTGGTTTGTCAGAGACGTCATCTTAGGTTTTTTAAGTGCTCAATTGAGGAAATGTTTTCTAGCTGCCAGCCGTAGATCTTCTCTGTTACCTAAGACAGGATAGGGAGTTCTGTCCTCCTTCAACATCAATGACCATAATAAAAGACCAATAGAAATCAGGAGTGGAGACTTCCTTTGACGTTGTTTCTAGTACTCAGTATGCAGTCTTGTTTTCTGTGTTTCCTAGTGGCCCTTTTATTTATCAGGGCAAACAGCTTATTTGAGATGATCGTCTGCCCAGTGGGGATCGTCATGACGAAAGCTCTATTGTATAGGTTGTGTGGTCACGTAAAGCCAAGTCCTGGCTTTGCACATTTCACGTAACGAATTTCATGGAGTTTGACGAGACTTTCTTACTTTTGCATGGGGTATTTTTCCATGTGTTTGAAATACGTGACTTAACAGTAGAAACAAGGTTTTGCACAGTATTGCTTATATATAATTTGAGACTTGTCTCTTTTATGAAAATAGAAATTATTAGAATAGGCTTCTACATCAGTACGCGTTTGGCATAAATAGCAAAAGATGCCAAAACATGCAAAAAAATCAAAGGACATCACATCTTTTTTCTTTCATTTCTAGGCTAATGCTAATGTCACTTTACAACGTGAGTATCAACTTGAAAGGCTTGAAGTACATCAGCGAAAGTCCAGGTTTTATTCCTTTGCTTTGGTGGCTATTGAATGGTAAGTTGCTCTAAGAACCTTGAAATTGTGACTTTGGGGATTGTAGAGTGACAATAGGTGTTGCAAGTAACAAAACAGAAGTTTATATCTGTAACCTGATTATGTATACCTCTTTTCAGATTAAAAGTAAACAAAAGGGGCAAATAGCTAGAAGGAGATGTGCATTTCCCACAACATTTTGGCACTGTATATAATATTCCATTAATATAAAACTTATGGATGGTAGAATTAAAAATAAGGAATGGAGAAATTTAATGAAGTGGATTAAAAAAAAGCACCTGTATTTTCACATACCAACTTTAAAATAAACCCTGAGGGGAAACTATGTATCAGTTCACTACCATTTAACAAAAGAAAACTTAACTGTGTTCTGACACGTTTTGGGAAAAGCAGCCAACCTTTGTAACTGCATTCACGAGTGACAAAAGTGACCCTTTCTACAGCTGAAGAGGAGCCTTGTGCTCTAATAGGATTTGGGCTTGCAGGGCTTGAGTTCTATTCCCAGCTTTGCCTTTGGCCAGCGCAGGACTTCAAGGATGTCAAGGACTTCTGTTGCCACTTTCAGGTACATGAGTGACATCAAGGCTCTGCTCTTTCAGAGGCTTCAAATCCCTGCGTAGGAGCCAGCAGAGATTGACGTTGCCAGTGTGTGTTGGACTTGGCTGGCAGCTGTGTGCACAGCTTGTAAGGGACAGGGAGGACAGCAGTAAGGACAGAGCCATGACACTGTCCTGCCTATGAATTGCTCCTAGAGTTGCTCTGTCTTGGCTTTCTCAAGTTTTTGTGGCTTGTCCCTGAGAAGATTTTTGGTCTGCAGTTCACAGGACTGGGGAGGTTAGTCATCCTGGCACTCTGTGCAGCTACGCAAAACCCTGCTAAAATACAACTAGTAAATACTAGCAGCAGCTGAAGTGAGGAAGGTTCCATCTGCTTTTTCAAAGAATTAATCTGATACTGAAGTTTTGGGAAAGCTTTGGTTTGGGCTAGTAAACTGGAAGCCACTTGCATTGCTCACAGTTCCCTCAACTATTTTACAGAAAATGTAGGTACTCGTGCTTTTCTCCAAATAACTTCCTGCTTTGCAATGCCATAGGCTCTCTTTTCTGAGATCTCAGAAAATTAAGTAATCCTTGTAAGGCTGTTGGAAAACACCAGTTTTGTAGTTGGGGTTTTTTTAAGATAGTTTGAGAAAAATTGTATTCTTGGAGAACATTGAATACATGGTCCTGTGTTCTGCTGTGCTTAGAAATTTAACATATGTTAGTCCAGATTTTCCTTTTACTTTATGTTTCGCTAATATACACATAAACTGTTGTTCTAGCAAAAAAACCCACCCAAAATACCCTCAAAACTGCTGTCTAACTATGAGTTCCCAAATATGCCCTTCTAAATGTTGTGTTAAAACAAAGATGCTAATCAGTTGATGCAGTCTATTCTTTAAAGAAGGCTCCTAGGTCACATAAGAGGATGCAGTGGGGCACAGTTATAATTAATTTGCAGCTGCTAATGGAAATAAGAAATGGAAAGGCTACTCTGCATTTGGAAAGTGTTAATTGTGTATGGCTGGGTTGTAGAAGGAAGGATGAGCATAGTTAATTCCTTCACATTTTGGTAATAAAGTTCTCCAGTTACAGCAAAGGAGGAAGATTCTCAGATAAACCACATCTGCTGGTTCAGATTTCTGACTTGGGAGGAAGTCTGCTTACTAGTTTGTATGTCAGATGAGAGGTCAGATTAAAGACCCAATCTTGTTCCCATCATTTTATATGAGATCTCTGTAGTTTTCTGTTCATTTAATCTATTTCTAAGTCTTGCAACTTGCAAAACTCAGTAGCTTACTCCTCTCCTGTTTCCATGGCCAGCATCTTCAGCTTCTGCTAGCTGTGATTCAGCTTATAAACACCTGGAGCTGGTACAGCATAAGGCCTTAACAGCTTTTTCCATGCAAAAGAGTAGAGCACTACACTGCTGGCAGGGTATCCTGTATATGCTGCCCTCCTGCAGGAAACTTCTTCAAAGAGTGTTTTGATTAAGGCTTATGAGATGATTCAGCTTTCCACAGTTCTGTAAGCTTTTATCAGGATTCCCATTAAGAGAGGCCCCAGAAATCATCCTCTGACTTTTTATTTTCAGAGAATCATCCTGTTTGCTTTTCCATCGTCAATCTACAAGTGTCTGTGACCTCAGCCTATACATGAAGGCCATTTTTCTCCCACTGGCTTGTACGCAGCTGATAAATCCCTCAAATTCCTTCTCTGAATTCTCCCTGTCTGCCCAGTCTTCTTGTCCCCTGAAGAAGAATGTCCTTCCCATTAAGTGAAGAGAGCAAATAATGAACTTGATTTTCGTTATTGCCCTTTGTTGTATCTGAAGCAAAGAGGGATTTGATTCAGGTGTCTAGCAGGCTTTTTGAAGAGACAGAAATATGCCTTGACACTGATACACAGATTGGAAGAGAAAGGAGGGAAAAAATCTAATACAGATTTCTAGTGGAGCAAGAATGTTAACAGCAAACTGGGTTCATCTGTCCTGCTGTCTTTGGAAAATTTGGATGAGCTGGTATGACTTCCCACTCGCTAACAAGAATTCTTAATAGCTCTTTCTGCTGGAGGCTATGCTGATAATAGGAGAAAAGAAAAATGTTTGACACGCTTTTTGAAGGTAATGCAGATCTCTGTAGTTTTACCACTTTAGGAGGTAGGCTATGTTTTTTTTTTTCCCCCACCTTTTTAGATGCTGTCTAAAAGATGGACACCCTTTAATAAGCGACACTGAGCACTGAAGAACATACTCTGGTAACTTATGTAGCTGTTGTATTCTCGCGTAAGTATCAGCTCTGCCTACCTATACCCTCCCAGCCTGGTGCCAGCATAAAACACGTGAATGATGACTCAGATTTCTGTCCAGGGAGCAGCTTGTGGGATCAGTAGAGTTCTTGTGGAGCACCATTTGTTTGCAGAGCAGCTGTTCCCATCTTGGAGAAAATAGGCAGCTTTAGTTTCCTCCATCAGCTGCTGTCCCTGTGTTGATGTCTTGGCTAAGGGTTTCGTATGACTTTCAGATTTAAAGAAGCCGTGTCCTCAGCAATAGAAAAAAAGTTACATAATTTTGGGTAGAAATCCCCTGAGATTTGTCAATATTTTTTCTGGTGCTTTACATCTGTAGATGCAATAAGACTTTCATTCTGTAATTCCCAAAGAGGTAGACTGGGTCTTTTCTCTGCCAAGGATCTTTTGAAGACTAACATGATGCAGTCAGCTCAGGTATTAATAATAAAGACTATGTTTTTCATTTTTGATCATACAGAACATCTACCAATGAATGGGTGCTGGAGAAGAAGGGTCTAGGCTCTTCTCTGTTTTTTCTTTTGTTTGTTTTGTTTTGGTTTTTTTTACTATCCTGTATCTTTATTTTGGTTTTCCCCACTTTTCTTTTCTTTGAATCCAAAAAAATTGTTCTCCTTGGATACATGACAAAGTGTGGAATTCAGAGAGACTATGTCAGTGACATTTCTCATCTATAGCCGGGAAATTGCTTCAGGTACTTCATTAAACAAAAGACAACACGAGAAGTATGACTAATTTTAGATATTGCCCTTCAGTTTCTTCCACCACAGCTCCACACAGAAATCTAACCTTGTTTATCCAAATTCTTTGCAAATAACAGTCTCTTTTATAGATGTCTCTATGAAGCACATTCTCATTTGGCTAATGCTGCCTGCAACTTTCAATATTTGCTTTTCATGACTTAACCTTGAATGTTTCTAATGCCTTGCTTTTCTGTCTGAATTGGTTATGGCTGTGGGAGTTTTTGAAAATTCAGGTTATTTGCATGGCAGCATGTTATTTAAAAGACAAACAGAACTCCCCTATTTATAAACTGATGTCTGTATTAAAACAAATTGTCTTTAGTAAACCAAAACCTTAGTTACCAGTCGTTCGAGTGCTCAGCAGTTTTGTACTCTTCAGACTATGAAACTAATCTTAAAAAGAGGATTGCCCTTCTTGCCCTTTAAGACCACAGCCATTTTCTTAAATGCAAAGATGTCAGCTCTGACGCAGAAAGTCCCTGAGCCACGGCTAGCTAAGAGGCTGGAAGAGTGGCCGGGGGAGGTCTCACCGAATGCTTGCCCTTTTCCATACTCTTCTATAAGCAGCTGCTGCAAAGGATACTTGCCCAGATGGAGCTCCGGCTGGGCGCGGTGTGGCTGTCCTTGCCGTCTGAGCAGGAGTTACTTGACTAGGTCCTCGCCCTGCCCGACAGCAGACTCATGCCAATCAACATTCTCCTCAGGAGCAGTGTCTTTCTCCTTTTGTGAATACATGTAGGAAACCTTAACTCTGGTAAATGCATCTCTCGCTGTAAAGCACTGGTTTGTTCTTATGTTGTTACTCTCGTTCAGTAGCTACTGTGAGAATGCTCAGAAGCCCAAGCTGGGGATGATGAGAGCTGGACAACATGTCTAACAGCTCACCCACAAGTCTGCCAGCTGCAGAGCCATGTCTGTGCACGCTCCTTTTCACTCGCAGCCCCTAAGTAGCAGTCAGGCACATTGGGACCTAATTGCTGCTTCCATCTGGACCCTGGGAGTCTCTCTCAAGGATTTCCCTGATAAAAGCATGACAAGCAAGTGTCTGTAGGAGAGTGGGGTGTTCTGGTTAGCTGAACTCCATGTGAGGGCAGCCACCTGGGCAGGGAGGAGACTGAAGCAAACCCAGTTGTTACACAGGAGCTGGGGCAAATACGTTGCAGAGAGAACGTGCATTTGGGTCCACAGGAATTGCAGCAGCAAAGCTCAGTCTTTTTTCTGCCATGGTGTTCCCCCTGCTCCTTCCCTGCATAGCATCTTAATTGTAACACTTCTGGTCTCCTCAGACCTATCAGCATTGCGAAAATGTCTGGAAAACTCTCTGCGGCTGCAGATACTGGCTCAGCTCCGCCAGCATTGGCAACGCAAAGAGATCTTCCATGGGGCAAGCTGTGGCCCTAGCCTGCCCCATTAGACATGCTGTGAACGTAGGTAGTCTGACAGGTTCATAAAAAGGAAAGGGGGAGTGGCAGGTTGCCCCTTCATGCTAGAATCAGCCAGTAATTGAATTGAATGACATTTATGACAGTGGTGGGAAGCTTTTGAAATACTTCTCTTGTACATAAACATAGCTGTAAACAGCTTGCTGGTAATAAATCTTGCGTTCAGGTGGCCTGGGAACGGTATGGGCACATGTAAATTGAGTTCACACAGCTTGGAGCCAATTGTAGATAAGCTGTTTAGCATTGATGTAATGCAGTTACTTACACCCTGCCGTAGGGAATAGTTCATCTGAGAGCATGGTGCTAATGACAGATGTGACTAAAATCTGTCCATGTTATCAGTTGCTTTTGCCAGTGACATCAAATGGTAGTGCTGGCAGCTAGCAGAACGTCAGCAAACTCCAGCAGTTTCAACACCTTGTTAAAATTGCATCAGCATTTTATGATGGTGGTAGGCTTACGCTACGCTTGTGATCCCTGACTGAGGCAAGCAGCTTGATTTCTTCCCCTTTTCCCCAGAAATAATGATTGTAGTTTTGAAATTTCAGTTGGAGAAATGTGTGTGCTAGTTGTTGGAAGGATATGATGTGGTGATTTGATTACAGCTAAAAGATTTTTTTGATCCTGTACAAACGAAATGTTACTCAGCTAGTGTAGAAATGACTAAATCTGGAAGCTATTGAAATAAATATAATGCTGAATAATGAAGATTCCTTACGTTTCTTCTGAGTATTCTGTAGACAGGGTTTATAGAAAAAATCTGTAATGATACTGGAGAGACAAGAGAAAGACCTCTAGGGTATTTTTTTTTTAAATCCTCTTAGAAAACATGATTATCCATAATAAATAGTAGTCTCAAAACCACACGTAATCCTAAGGGAGTATATTTTAAGGCACATGTATTTATGTAACTCGAAGCATCTCAAAATACATGCAAAACAATGGCAATCAGAGGTTAAAAGCATGTTAAGTCACCTTCTGGTGCAGGATTATTTCCTTCCTTTGCTGTATGCCTGCATGCCTAATCTGTTCTTCATTTGAGTGACTCAAGTCATTGAGCTTCCCTGGCTGCTGCTGGAGATTCTTCCTATAACCTCTTTGCTCTTACTGGAAAATGGTCTTGCTCGTCAAGCTGGAAATAATTTCCTGATCTCCTACAGATCCTAATTTTGTTAGCTCCCCTGCTAATGCTTCTTCCCTGATCAATTCTTTACTTTCCACAGCCTTTACACACTTGCAGATAATAGGAACGTAGATGCCTGTAAGAGTATTAATAACAAAGCACTTTTCATGCAGGGATTTCAAACATCTTACATATATGAAGCTTCCCAGCAGTACTGCAAGCCATTAAATGTATTAATGGCTTTACTTCATGGAGGAATAATGTCACACAGAGGAAGATTGTAATGAACTACATAGATTTCACTCCCAAAAGCTTCTTTCTTCTTACCTATTTGGGCTACAGTTTGTTGCTGCTATTTCTGCTGAATAAACGTAGAATAATACTAGAGTACAGAGAAAGAGGACAGGTGATATGTGCAGAGTTTGAACATTATATTTGGGGGAAAAAAAAAAGAATTAAAAAAAGCCTCTGTCAGGCATGAAGACAAAAATGGAAGGAAGGAGAGGACAAATTCAAGGCTTTTAGCTGTATTTTGATTAGGTCAAAATCGGAAAACAAAAACTTGCACCCAGGTTTTTTCAGAAGGATTCACTGAAGTGTTTCCGCCTGAGAAGTTGGATATAAAGTCTTGCTGTCTGTGAGGCTGAGTTGCAGCATTTCTTCATGAGTTATGACTGCTCATCACTCAGAAAATTGCACCTGCAGGTACTGCTGGAGATGATGATGGAAAGAGACTCCTTTAGAGCCTTCAGCCCAGGTGGCAGCAATAGGATTGGCTGTGCTATGGGTATGGCCACTTCTGCAGGGTGTGCAGTACTAATCATTGTTTGTTTGTTTTTTTTTTTAAATGCTGATCTGAATGTCTAAAGTTGTTCAGTATGCCCAATAGTGAAGATTCTTGTTGCATAGAAAATCAGAAAATGCATGTTATTGTTTGGTTTGGGACAATTCCTGTGTCCTCGGATTATACCCCACTGCTAATTTCCCAGAAGAAAGTAAATTCCTTTCTTAAGAGGTTTACACTTTAAGTAGAGAAGAAGATATGGTTGAAAAGACCTACATATCTCATTTATGATGGAAAATGGAGGAAGAGAGATATAGTCCCTGGCTTTTGGGTACAGATCAGATGTCACAACCTTTAATATTGTACTTTAGCCATGTGCTAGTGGGAATTGCTTAAAAATTCCCAACTCAACAAGTCAGTTTCATGCTTAAAGCCATAGTCGTCTTCACTGTCCATCACATTCTGTTTTCTGCCCTAGGTGCTTTCAACATTTCCCCTTATGCTTTAATGAATAATCTTACTTAGTCCCTTTTTCCCCAGTTCACTGTGTTAGGTATTAAATAAGCCAGGAAAGGAAAGAACTTGCCTCAGCCCACCAAATGCTTCCTTCAAACTCAGCATAATGTGGTTTATCGCTGCACTGCATTTATGCTCCTTCAGTGAGATTTTTGGTCTCTCTGGTGATTTTGTGCACAAAGTGATCTGAATTAATTTTTCTTAACATTTCTGCACAATGATTTATCAAAAGCTTGCTGAAGATTAGGTATGCTAATGACAAACACATAAAAAATGCATGGCACGTGGACCAAATAACTACTTCAGCTATAAAAATATATTATACATTTTCATTTGGAATATGCAGAATAGAGAAGTGCAAAAGTGGGGCTTTCTACCACATGCTTTTGATAAAGCTATAAACAACTAAATGCAAATGGTCTGTTCTGAATGAGTGAAATATAGTGCTCCTAAAGTTTTACTAATTAAAAATGCATCCTGTGCTCTTAACAGTGGAGTTATTACATGTCTTCCTAGCTTAAGTCAAAGGTCTTTGCTACATTTTTCTGACGCATTCCTAAGCAGCAGTGCTTAGCTTCAGTACTCATTTCAATTTTGTGTAGACTGAATTAAACACTTGGCAGGTTGATACATGGTTACCAGAAAGTTTTCTAAAGATTAATATTTTATTGAGCTTTGAAGAAATCTGAAGGTTTGTTTAAAAAGAAATTACTGAAAAGCCTGGTGATTTACTACAGGTTTGATTAGTTGGTCTGTTTTTTAAGCCTGGATAGTCATGGGATATAGCTTGTTCTGCTCTTAAATCAGATTGCATCTAACAGTACATCTTGGCTACTGACTGGATAAATTCAAGTTGATAAAGTCCCTGTTCTATAGCATTTTCAACATTTGAAAAACAAGAGAAAGGTTCCTGGTTACCTGTCCCTCTCAAACACGGCTGAGCACAAGCTGCTGAGTAGGGCAAAGATGTTGTTTTCAGGTTCCTTCTAGAGCCAGCCAGCCAGCCAGCACCACACAGCAGCTGTGAATTATGAAACTTCAGTTATTCCCCGTCTGCCTGGTGGGTCATGAGGAATGGCTCTGTAGAGCTTTAATGTTACCTTTTTGGACTTGCTTCTAATAAGCACTGCATTTTTTTACCTTCCTCACTTTCAGACCCAGATACAGAAGTTTGTCTTCATGCTCTGCGGCTCCTCCAGTCTGTGATTCTGGAGCCAGAAGTATTAGCCAAGTCAGCCTCTGAGATGCGTGATACTTTACCATTTCAGCGTATCATTGCACTGTCAAAGAGCCGCAATGCAGATCTGCAAGCACTTGCAAAAGAACTACTTGAGGATCTTAAAATACTTGAGTATGAAGCATAGAAGAGCTCTATGACACCAACTGCTTATGTCTTTCCTACATTTTTATGCTGCAAGAGTTGTTGGAGATAGGCTTGACTGAAAAAAACCTGCCTAAGTTCCTCTGACAAAATCCTTTTCAGAAATTAGGTAACCCAACCAAAATAGTACTTGGGAAAACATGTTTGGTTTAGCTGCCTAAATATAATCTTAGGTGATCTGGTCGAAATGGGACAGACTTAGTTTCTTTGAGTAGGATTTTGTCAATAATGGGTTTCCAAAATAATCCAGGTTATGTAGTCTATTTACCGTACATAGGGAATAAAGTAGTCATCTCATTCATTGATAATATATAGTTTATTGCAGTAGTAAGTAATCCTTTTGGTCCATCCTTGAGAATTACTGTAATGTCAGGGAAGCTTCGTTGTTTTTCATAATTCTTCTGTATCAGAATGCATCTCAAGTTCCAGTTTTATTGTTGTTATTTCTCACCTCTCCTATTCTAATAAAAGAAAACTTAAATTCTATAGCATGTAATGGATTCTGCTTTCAAAATTCACATTCAGATTCACTCAAACTGCAAGTCGACCCAGTCGGTGGCTGCCAGGCATACTAGAAACTGAGCCACTGTTTCTTCAAAAGCCCTGAGAAAAGGAAATGAATTATTGTTGTCCATGGTACCAAGTTGTGTGCTGAAGAGGCTAAGATGAACTGCCGCTTTGTCATGAGCAGCATTGCATTCCCTCACAACTGTGGTGTTTGTTACAGCTTCTGTGTACAGCTTGCTTACCTCAGTGGTAAATGCAAACATTTGTGTGCTTTGTATTGGTACAATTTACACATATTTTTAGGAAAAAAAAAATAGCATTCATTTCTGTGATGACAGAAACACAGCCAGTTAGGTGATGCTATTCAGGGGAATAGCAAATGAGAAATGCAGTGCTGTGTGGTGGCGAGTTTTTCCATATTAAAGTTATGGTACCTCATCTGTGAACCCAACATATTAACAAAATACAATGTGAATTTCTAATCCAAATGTATAGAAGACACAAAGTAAACTTCATAGGATTTAAATACTGTGATTGGCAGACACTTTTAGAGAAAGACGATTGTAAAATGTTTAAGGTAAGGCATAGGTCATCTCCCATGAGGCTGTATGCAGAATGATGAATGTTCAGAGTTAGAAATGTAATAAATCAGCTTAAAATTACTTGAAAGAATTGGCTCAAATGCTACAAATGGTAGCAGTCTGATTTGGGACTGTCTAAAATGAAGATACAGATCTCACCTACATGAAAGGGTTGCATGGGGTTCTACCGAGCCTGATTCAACACTACATTAAATTTTCCAAGTGCTGATTTTTGGAAGGCTTTATATCTTCTTTAAAGCATTCTTTCTTTGGATTTGTTTTCTTATCTTGCTATCCTAGTTAATCCTCCTAGAGTTTAATCCTAAAGGGATCAAAATGATAATTGGTTATTTCCTGGAATATCAACTTGTGAAAGTGTTCAATTTTAAGAAACATTAAAGGGTATCCACTTTTCATTTAATTGTGTCTGCTCATGAAGGTCTTTCATCAAACTTTTGGAAGCCAGTAAATAACAGAAAAAGAAAAAAGTAGTTCTGTGAGCAGAAGAGCCAGTGAAGCCTCATGGCCTGTGGATTTGAGATATTTCTTGAAAATTTCCCTGTCCTTTCCAGCCCTTCCCCCTGAAACCAAGTTCAGCCAAGGAGCAGCATGGAGCACATGAGCTGAGGGTGACATGGATGCTCATGGCCAGGTTAGTGAGCTGTGGCGATGGGCTGGTTGGCTGCTAGCAGTAGGGTGCACGCCACTGCCAGCTTTGCCCTCATGAAGGTTTTAATTTAGCTCTTTTCTGCTGTTACCCTAGCTGGTCATGGCACTTGAGGGAGCTCAGTTATCTTTGAGAAGTCTTGTCCCTCTGTCAAGTTCGCTGGAAGCTGCCTGACAGATTCAATGTTACGAGAGGGACTGGCAATGCAATTGCACCTGATTTCCATATGAAATCAGGAAATAAACCAATAATCCGGACTGTTCATTTTAATTGTGTGTCCACTGACATGGTCAGCACTTAAAAGCCATGCTAAAACAGGTGATTTGAGGCACTACAGTTTTTCTCCAGCAAGCTGCTCAGATCTGATGGTAAGTCTTTGAATGTCTCCCAGACGACTTTATTTTGAGGTGTAGCTCGCCAGGGCTGTTTCTTCAGAATCAAGCCATCAATGATCCACTGACCTTGACAAAGTCTTTTTTCTGTGCTGTTTCATTATGCAAGATTGATAAATAAGAAAAAGTCACCCCATCTGTGAAACACAGTGTATCTTCAAAAATACCAGACAGCAAAAATATCAGAAGCATCAGAGGGAACCTGTGACAAACAGGCCTCTAGGAAATTCTTTCTGTTTCCCCTAAATTTACTCTGTTTAGGTGTTTGCAATTAATGCTATAGTTTTAATTCTTTATTTGAGTTTATGGAAAAGAAAAAGACAACATTTGAGGGGAGCTTGTTATCACAGGGAAGCAAATTTGTAATACCTTTTGGTTTGTAGAAAAGAAAGAGTCAACGAAGTCAAATTGTGCTGAAGTAAGGCAGGTGGATAGAAACCAGGGATAAGCCTGACCCCTTAACATTTCAGAGTGTTTGAAATTTCATTAAGGTTTCTCATACTTAAAACTTTTAGTAAAATAGATTGGACATTACTAGTTGCAGATTGTGTTATGAGCTGTTACATCTTTTTGCTGTTTTTCAGGTTCCGTTATTCCCCAATCCCCCATTTGATGGAGCCAAGGACCAGACCCCTCCTCCTGCTCCTCTACAGGTCTAGGGCTGTGCTGCAATTAGTTGAACCTTTTTGCTCTGGGAGTGAAGCCTGCAGCTTTCCATACAGGTGCCTGCTACACCCTGTGCATACTGTTGGACATGTCATGGTGGGATTCTCCCAGACCTTGGCATCTATGATAAATTAATGATCTGTACTGTCTAGTCAGCAGCATCAATGCCACCTGTATTGTTTCTTTCTCCATGCTGAAATTGGTGGGAGTCTCATGTCATTGGCTGTAGATGAAGCTCCAGTGACTTGCTGAGACAATGTGCTGACTGTTTAGACAGCTAAAATTAGGTGAGATGGATCCTACCCTTTGGTGTCTATTTTTCAATAATAGATACAGAGCAAGTTTGCAGGTTACCCTACTGTTAGCAGACAGCGTTTTAGAATCTCATTTGTTGATAAGCTTGTGAAATCCCTGTTTGGAGGAGAAGATCATTTAAATTATTAGTTTGTCTTCATGTGGCTAGTGTTGTGGTTTAAGCCCAGCCGGCAACTAAGCCCTGGTGGGATGGGGGAGAGAATCAGAAAAGTAAAAGTGAGAAAACTCACAGGTTGAGATAAAGACAGTTGAATAAGTAAAGCAAAGGCCACGCGCACAAGGAAAGCAAATCAAGGAGTTCATTCACCACTTCCTATCAGCAGGACATCAGCCATCTCCAGGAAAGCAGGGCTCCATCATGCATAACGGTTACTTGGGAAGACAAATGCCATTACTCTGAATGTCCCCTCCTTCTTTCTTCTTTCCCAAGGTGTATATGCTACATATGACATCATATGGTACGGAATATCCTTTTGATCAGTTGGAGGCAGCTGTCTTGGCTGTGTCCCCTCCCAACTTCTTGTGCACCCCGAGCCTGCTCACTGGTGGGGTGAAGTGAGAAGCAGGAAAGGCATTGGCTCTCTGTCAGCACTGCTCAGCAGTAACTAAAACATCCCGGTGTTATCAACACTGTTGTGTTTTCAGCACAAATCCAAACCATAGCACCCTACTAGCTACTATGAAGAAAATTAACTCTATCACAAGAAATTAGGCTGTTAAGTAACTGTGTAATTCCTTTGAGTCTCCCTCTCCCCTGAAACACATGTTTTTGACAGTTTATAAATAAAAGAAAGTCTCTAAATAACAGGTGGTTCTCCAAAAACTTAGAGCACGTCAAAGCTTTATTTACCAAATTGAACAATGGGTGACATACAGAACACAATATGACACTATAAGGTGCTGCTGCCATTAAAGACTGGTTAACATATGCATTATAAATCTCTGGGTTTACTTTGCTGTGAAGTTCTGTTTCAGTCTGAAACTGTGGGCCATTAGGAAGTTTTATTCTTTAATATCAAGAGTTCAGCATATGCTTTGGAAAACACCCGTTTTAGAACATTGCTTTTTCTGGCTCCTGTTGAAAAGTTTGGGATTCTTCTGTGTAGTAACTGATTAATTGCATTACTAGCTTGCAGGAGAAAAGGCTGTTCACACAGTGAAAGCACTAGTTTCACTAGTCATGTTCAAAGTCTGGAGTTACTCCGACGTTGCCATTTCCTCTGTTAGACAATCTCAGAGTTTCAGGAAAGAAGAAAACTCAAGTTTGGTGTTTCTTTGAAATTACCAGTTACTCCAGATTTATACCCATGTAAGTGAAAGCAAAATTTTACTCTTATGCTAAGCTGTCTCAAGATGGAAAATCTGTTTTAAAAGTCATTAGAAGAAAGCGCCTGTTTACTTCACAGTATCAGCTGCACAATTAAAATTGAACTTTACTCCTTTCAGTTTCATATATTGCGTACAGAGCCACTGAAATGACGTCAGTTTGCTAACGCTCCTGGGAAATACTAGCTTTTCATATCTGATGTTGATGATCAATTAGATGCAAAGGAAACATAAATGAGGATCCCCTAAATGTATTTCCTGTAACTTATGAATGTACTGCCCCACCAGTTCTTTGTGTGGTATCTTAGGTTGATGTTTGGCCTGCACTATGAGCTGGCTGAAAAGAAATTGGAAAGCCTCAGTAGAAGAAAGTAAATCCCAGTCTGAAGGCAGACCTTCCCCGGTGGCTCTGTGCCCCGTGCTGACTGGAAGGCATGGCAGCATGAGTGGCCTGGCATCTCTGAAAGGGACTCTGAGATCTTGGATGAGAATGGCGACCAGCTGCCCAGTTCCTGAGGGAAGCTGGTGTTTGGTTGCATGCTGACGCTGGCCTGCTCCCAGGAGCTCATGACAAAGGTGATAGTAGAACTTGTGGCTAGTAGGTAGTAGAACTAGAGTTCAAGACACATCATCCTGTTATGGTTGTTTAAGAGAGGGAAGTAAGTTGAAGGAAGAAGGGTGACAATTTGGTCATACGACCACAAGTGAACTTCCAGATGATTCAATTTCAGCTGGTTGCACGAGTCGTTTAGCTGCTCCTTTGGGTTAACATTTGCACTTGTGATATGCGCTGATTAGCACAAACTGGACTTCAGAATTGATAAGATTTTACAAGTCTTGCAAATGTTGTATGATTCATCTGTACTGCCTCCAGTCCTGCGAGGATGCTGGAGGTGAGGAGAAAGGAGTTTTACTGGGGAATAAGGAACCTCTGTTTCTTCTGCTATCCTTGCCCAATGCATGTGCTACAAGTTAAGGGATATGCAAAGCATGGCTGCCCCTTCCCTTCATAGCATTTAATTTGCGGCTGCATCTGGTCGTGTCTGTGTTGTTCTGTAGGTAATTTTCCTGATTTGTATGCCAGAACTTTTGCAACAGCTAGTTGCTTCTCGTGTAAGTGAGTTACAGCTGATAAAAAGTCATCGGGACACTCCTGAGGTCATACATATTTTAACTTCTGCAATGTTTTATGATGACCTTTACAACCTATAACTTGCTCGGTCGGAAACCTTAGAAAGACTTTGACCAAATCAAAGTTCCACATGTAATTTATAGGACTATAATTTTTACTGTGGGCGTGACTGCAGTTAAAGCACTTCTGATGCCAGGTGTTCTGTCTTTGTGAAAGCGTGTGGGTTTTTTTTGTTTCCTGTGCTGTTGGGCTGCAGTCATGAGAGGCAGCAATCACGGAGGGCAAGGCCAGGGGGAGGGCAAGATGTCGTGCCACCTGGGTGGTTCTGCCAGGTGGATGGGGACAGTCAGGTCCGACTGAGCTGCCTAAGTGGCTTTCACACCACCTCAGTCTTGCTTTGAACTGAGGCAGGGAAATGGGTTGGGTGTTAGGAAAGCGACAGAGCTGTTTGAAGCTCTCTGCAGAGAGATAAATGCCTCCTTTCTTCTGTAGCTGTATCACTGTCGGGGTCAAATAAAGTGCGGGAGCCACCCTGTATTAGCACAAAACACAAAATGGAGAATGTAGGGAAAAAAGCCCACTTCTCGGGTCTGTGGCTCTTCACCCAGAGCAGGATTTATGGTGTCCAGGATCAATTTCAAGGGCACTCTGGCTTAGCTATGGCATGTGTGAGCGCTGATCAATGCAGCCAGCCCCTCGCTGCTTGCCAGAGTACCGCAGCTTTACCAGAAGACTTGCTGCTGTGGGTCCTGGCATTTTTACAGGTCTCGTGGGGCTTGTTGGGGCCTTCGGTGCAGCACAAGGATAGGCCTTCCGGAGGGCTTCCTCCATTTGCTCATCCTGTGGGTTTCTGGGAGCTGCTGGCCTGGGGAAGAGGGTGGTGGGCATTCAAAAGCCAAAGAAAGTCAGGACCTCCTACAAGGTTAAGAAGCCCTCCAAGTCACTGTGATGGGAGTCTGGATCTGTGTCAGTGCTCCTAGGCACGTGCCAGAACACTTACTTAGAGGTGGAATATATACGAGGTGACACCACGGTGACAGCAAAGAAAGAGAAACGTGGGGATGGGTCTTCAGGCTGGTCTACACGGGGAGCAGAGCACTGGGGTGCTGAGGGCAGGGGGGCGTGGGGCCCCACGGGAGCCGCGAGGCAGCGCCCGTCCTGCCGGCAGTGGGGCTTCACTGGCCTGGCTTGAGGGGTGCAGTACATGGGGAAGAGACTGGTTTTGTGTGGGTGGGCACGTGGGTGCAAGGCAGCTTCTGCCCCAAGAGAGGTTTCCACAGGGCCAAGCTGCTGGTGGGGAGAAGAGCAGAGCTGAGCTGAGCTGAGCTACTGCCTCAGCCCCGCAGCAGGCTGGGAAGGAAGCTGTGGCATGGCGACAAAAAGATGGCACACATGGCCCCATGGGCCCACCGGGCCTCACTCCATCTCCATCTGCCTCCTTAGCCACTTTTAAGCATGGCTGACGGCACCCTGGGCCTGGGCTAAAAGGGTGTCAGGGGACTTCAGTGCGCAAAGGCAGCTCCTTCACGCTCGTCCACACTGCTGTTGATGGCACTGAGAGCAAACTCCAGGGAGGTTTTCTGACGAAAGGACCACTTCGCACGTGGGTGGGCTGCCTGAAGCTTTTCAAGCCGAGCGTCTCTTGCCTCCACAGCATGAATGGCCATGAAAGGAGGTTAAGACGAGCCATAATTGGCCCAGCAGAGCCCTGGAAAGCCCACAGTCAGCAGCCAGGCACCCCTGCCACCATGCCAGGCTGTGGCTGGACTCTGCTGCTTGAAAGCAGGCTGGGCGCCGGCAATAAAAGGGAGCGAAGTCTCTGAGGAGGCAACAGGCCGGGCACGGCAGGGGCAGACATGGCTGTGATCTGAGCAATGCTCCAGGCTCTTCTCCGGCCGGCAGAGCAAGCTTTTCCACACAGCTGGGGGGCACTGGTGCATGCAATCCTGAATGAGTTTCCTGAGCTGCCTTACTTTCAGGGGTGGCTGAATGCACCACGGCCTTGCATGTGCCAGAAAGTGGTGGTAGCCTTATGCGAGATGATTTCTCCAAGTAACAAACCTGGGGCGAAGGACAGGGCAGCCATCCCAAAGGGCAGACAGGCACTGTAAACCTGAGTGCTGGCAAGCAAAGACTCCAGCCAGCCCCTAGCAGGTCCCCTGCCTGCCCTGGCAGACCTTCCTAGCAATGGAGGTGTGCGGGCAGAGCTGCTGGTGGGGCAGACAGGGGCCTTCTGGGGGATCCGTAATGCATAATGGGCCCCATAATGACATGGCAGTCACAAAAGCCATGCGGCAGATGGGCAGGTGGTTACCTCTGCTTTGCCTGTGGATCTTGCCATAGCGCTTGCAAGATCCCCAGCATGCACAGAGGAGGTGCATATGCATGCACTTGTGACTATTTTTTGCATTTCATAGCTTGGCTGGGTGCAGCTGCATTTGGGAAAATGCAGTGTATTCTTCATCCCATGCCTGGCAGAAAGAAGCGCAGAGCTCTCCATGCACTTGGAAATTGTTCAGCAGCAAGAAGCTACCGATAGCCCTTGCTGTTCTTCCCAAACATATCCTTTCTCTTCTTTTTATTGTAGTAACTCTTTATTTCTGCCAAGTGATTTTCATGAACATCATTACTACCCTGTTGCAGCAGAACCTTAATCTCTGTGTAACAAGAGCGGCTGAGTAGGAGTGAGTCACCCTCGTTCCAGTAAGGAAGCCCCTTCAGGAAGCCTCTCTAGCAATGATGTCCTGTGCAGCCCTGATCAGCCACTGAGCTATTGAGCATTAACAATGCTGACAGTCTGTAATACTGCCCCGGAAACCTTCAGAGATTGCTTGTCAGACATAGCCAGTGTCTCCAGTGCCCAGAAAGCTAATCTAGCAGCAGACAGATCTCGGGTAAGGAACCCAAGTAGAAAGGAGGTACCCTCTTGGCTGTAAATGGCAAGGGACCAAAAGGTGCGGGAGTCGTTTCATGAGCACCACTGGCAACCTGGAACACAGTCAGAAAAAAAAGAGACTGCCTCTGGGGATCTGAAGGTCAGCTGAAAAGCTAAGCTGCTAAAAACAATAGTGCTGCTGTAAGTG
This sequence comes from Phaethon aethereus, assembly GCF_964289735.1. Taxonomy (NCBI): domain Eukaryota; kingdom Metazoa; phylum Chordata; class Aves; order Phaethontiformes; family Phaethontidae; genus Phaethon; species Phaethon aethereus. The sequence continues at coordinate 122,857,994 of NC_138575.1, read as the reverse complement.
GCCTAGGAGAGGCTTCAAGGGCAGATTGTGCATGAGAGCACAGTGAAACTGATGTGGAAGCTGCCACAGAGGAGGCAGCTTTTGAGCGATGTACTGAGACTGTAATGGAAGGTGCTTGGTATCCCACAAGCCTTTGGCGCCGGAATGATACACATTTTTCAGGATGGAGAAAGGGAGAAAGTGCATTTGCCATTAATTTTTAATAATAACGGAGTGTTCTGTAGTGATAAGTAGTTTCTATAGGCTATAGCACAGGCTGGCTGCAGCAGAGGTGGCCCACTGGCAACCTTCTCACTGATAAGGCCATCACAAGAGGAGCACAGAGGAAAGGACTGGAAAATGTTTCTAAGGCACTGCTATAATGCCACAAAAAATGAAACATTGCTACACAAACTGAGCATTTCCACTGAAGTGCCCTGCTGCTACTAAATTACAGTTTCTTAGACCTGCATTTCAGTTTCTTTGGGCACAAGAAGATAGTACAGCTTATGCTCCACTGGTGGCCAGGAGACACTGTCTCTGTAGTTCCTGCTGGGGCCTGAGATGCAGCCCTCCAGGACGAGGTAGGACGTAGCTGCTGGGCTTATCTGGGACTCAAGGGATGTGGATTCAGTTCCCTGTGGAGTCACAGACCTCCTGTGTGCCCACGTAAGCCACATGGACCAAATTTGCTGAGGGGCTGAGCTTCTGTTGGAGTGAGTGTTCCCATTTCAGAGGGAGTATGCTGGAGAGTTCAGGCCTCCAAATTAGATTTCTGCTTTGGTTCTCTTTTCATGTAACTCCCCTCTTTCCTGCCTTAGTCTGACCACTTTTATTTGGGTTGCAAAATTCTTTGGGATAAATATCTGAAGCAGACACGAGGGGGCTGTCATCTTGCTTGGCTAGTACTGCAGTCCAAGTAATGGGTGGCAGAGGGAAGGAGAAGAGGGAGCCTGAGGTGTTGAGGATACCCAGGCTACTGCTCTCAGCCTCTAGCTGGCTCCCAGCTCAGATGGTTGCATAGCTGTGACATGACCTCTCTGCTGACCTGATAGTTGACCCATGGGTAATGAGTGAGACCCGTGCAAGCTGCTAAGAGGACCCATCTTTGCAAAGTCCTACAAGCTCGCTCTAGCCCCAGAGGTGTTGCTCTTGCCAGGTTACAGAGAACTCAGTGGAAAAGATGTCCCTGGGCATGCTGTTCATGCCTGTCTGCAGCCCAGCCTGCACACAGCAGTCTGAATTTGGGCAGTGCGAGCTCTCCTGGGCTCATGCTGTGAAAGCAGGACATGGTTGCCAAGATAAGCAGCTCCTATATTGCATGGAGGGTTTTAACCAGTGTTTCTGCTCTCACCACCAGAGGTTATGGGAGAGAGAAGTACTCCAGCCCTGTGCTCCTCTGCCCCTGCAGATGGGAGACTCCTAAGATCCTAAATGAGGATCCTAAGATCCTAAATGAGCATGAAGCAATCCTTTCTGGATACTTTGAGGGAAGACAAAAGGACAAAGGGCACTTTAGCACCAAGAGGAAGAGAAAAATGAAACTTGCTTCCAAGGATTCAACCCTTAAGCACAGTGACGTAGAAAGAAGGAGATTCTGTTTACGGAGGAAGTGAGAAAGGAAATTAGAGTGGGGGAGGAAGAAGCAGCTCACCAATGAAAGCTTGTCCTTTGGGGCAGGGCAAAGAGGTACGTCTGTTCCTCGGGGAGCTTGTTTCCCAGAAGCAGAAACCACTGTCTGTGTCTGCATTGCCCGTGGCACTGGTGTGCTGCTGTTTGCGGGCCAGGCTTTGAGGGAGGCCCATGTGTGCACTCGTTCATGCCGCAGCACAGCCAGACCTAGCTCCCTTCCCTCCCCTCGGGGGTCAGGGCAGGATGCTTTTTGAATATTGAATCTTTTCATTCTTGAAGAGCTCCACTTCCTTGGAAAGTAAAAGATAGGGTCGGGGAGCGGGCAACCTAAGACTTGGAGTGTGTCTTGGAAACTGGAAAATGTCCCATGTGTTTTGTTCCTGCTGCTAGCGGGAGCCTGGAGAAGCTGGCTGGCTCTATGGCACCGTTCTGGCTGCGGATCAGTGCATCTCCCAGACCTTCACCCAAGCACAGCATGTGTTAGTGGTGCCCCTGCAGCCCTCATCTCCCTGTCAGGTCTCAAAAAATTCCTTCCCTCGTTTCACAAGGTCTTAGAGCAACCTCCCCATACCGCTGAGCCTGCTGGTAGCTTTGGATTGTGTATCTAGTAAGCTGGCAGCAGGGTAGCTGCAGTGATGCTATCCCCGAGGGGCTGCAAATCCTGTCTTAACCAAGCAGGCTGATATTTCAGCTTCTCTGCATCAGCAATGAGCGTGGGATTGCTGCAGGGGATAGAGCAGAATTGAGAAGGGAAAACAGCAGCAGCAGTGACCGGAATGCTGCATAAAGTTACCTGGCCTGTCTTGAGCAACCGAGGCAGGACACCAGGAGCTGCCCCGCTACGGCAGCTGGGAGCTGGTATCTGTATCTCCATGACCACAACCTGCAGGGACAGGAAGGGAGGCAGACAGGTAGGTGCCATGAATTTCTGTTTATCCTGACCCTCTCCCAAGGGCTCGCTGTGGTTCCCTTCCTTCCTCTGCCCTGCAGGGGATGCTTTGTTTTTTCACTTTCAAAATCTCGCTGTCCTTGAGTTCAGAATAGCAGCCAAGGCCAAGGATGCAACAACAGGGACAGGGCAGAAGGTCTCCTAGGTGTCTTTGACTGACGCTGGGAATCCTTTTCCATTTCTTGCCCTTTTCACTCCTTTCCACAAAGACAAGCACCTTCCTCTGTTCTGCCCTCTTTCCTCTCCTGGGCATTAAGCACTAGAAAATGCGTATGGGCTTTTGTATTGAAGAAGGCTGAAAACTGGTGTAGCAGCTGGGATATAGCTGTGCTAGACCTGATGCTTGTCTGATTTGGACTTGTGTGAACAGGCATGCAGAAAACACCTTCAGTATCATGCAGATAATGCCATGAACTGCAGGGCTTCAGGTGCCTGCGCCAGGGTGGGAGGGGATGAGGGCAACAGCAGCAACAATAAACTGTTACAGAAGTAGCACCTATTACGTATTGTTTAACAGATTTTCTGCACAGGGCCAGAACTAATTTGCAGTTGAGCAGCAGAGGAGCCGTCTGCAGGCAGCTGGCTGGATTCAGGGGTGACTCAGCTTGCTAAGCATGTGTTCCCTCAGGTCTAGTCACTTCCCGCCTCCTGCTTGACTTTTCTATCTTACAAAGATATTTGAAGAACTAACTGAAAGTATATGCTCAACAGTATGATACAGGGTATGGGTTTCCGTGAACATCCTGGGTTTTCTCTTGGGAAAAGGAATATGGAAAGTTCAAAAAAAAAGTTGGATTAGTTTTTATTCTTTCTTTGTTTTCCTTTGTGGGGTAAGACTTACGATATGGAGCAAAAGCAACAGTACAAAAGGACAGAAATGGGAGTTTGCCAATAGAGAACCGAAAGCAAAATGTAACCTCAGCAGTGATGATGTCATTTTTCAGATGAGAAGCATTGAAAAGCATTCCCAAGCCATTACAAAGGCTCTGTTTCTTACCTATCATGTATGCAGAGTCAACCCCATGTGTGAGCACCACTAAGCAAATCTCCACCTGCATTCCTGCAGTACCAATGTTTCTGCATTTGCCCATGTATGCCTGGAGCATATCTCGTAGCTCTTTGGGCTGAGATGCTCCAGAGCTCTTTCCTAGGTAGTTAAAAAGAAAACTTGTCTGTTCTTCCAGGAAAAGATCACAGAAAACAGTGGGAGATCTTGAACACTGGTTTTTTTCCACACCTTCTCTGTGCAGACAGGCAGCTCAGGACATAACCTTTGCCCTTGGCCACACCAGCTAGCAAAAGTTTCCAGGGCCAGAGTCTTTCCATGTGGAAAGACAGTGGGGTAAGAATGAAACTTGTGTGACTGCAGAGAAGGCAGTTACTGATCATAAAACAACCTTTTGATGGCTGCTATGATTTTTCACAAGAGCTAGCTCCTTAGAGTATTTCATAGTAGGTAAAAATATGTCCCTGTCCAATGAGTGCAAATGGGCTTCTTGCACCTGTAAGATGCCCTCTTCCTGCAGGTTAGGAAGAATTTGAAGGCTTCTGTAGTATATACCAGTATATCAGTGGGAATGTTCCACTGATCTTTGCTCCAGCAGAATTAATATTTGCTTCATCTATTTTGAGATGAATAGGAAATTCCAGCAGCTGCCATCTCGGAAGAGTACTGCAGAAGGGTATGGTTAAAATCCAGCATTATGTTGAACTCCTGGGATTGCCAGGCAAGCCATCTCTCTACTAATGATGACATTTTTAAAAACACTCTGAAGGTTTGAGCTTGGTCCCATTGGGCATTTTGCCATAGATCTTAATGGCTCTGTGGCTGATCTCTTAATCTCTAATGCACCTGTGCAAACTTGACAGTTTATTGCAATTTCATGCTTTTTGGAAATCGTCTCACACTAATGCCATCAGAGAGAGAAATTTTTAAGGTCATTAGCTCAGGACACAACAAATAAATAGTGAGAGAAAACAATCTGTAAATGTCATATTTGTTTAACACAAAAAGTAGCTCCTGAAGAGCAGTTATCCTTATGTCTAGAGACAGCATGAAAATTGCATTCTGTAGCTTGAAAATGTGGATCTGTTGGAACTGGGAAGAGTATAACATGGTTGTTTATCTTGTCTACTCTGTTCCCTATCTCCTCATTGTTCCCCATGCATCTGTTATTTGACTTATTCACCAATATCCTTAAATTCTTGGACTACAGACTAGGACTCAAGGCATAATTAAAGAACTTCAGGTTCTGCTGCTGAGCTTTGATACCAGTGTTTTTTGCTCTGAGGATAAATAATACTTTTAAGCTGTTATTCCAAATAAAAGCAGTTGGGGTGAGTGGGAGGTATTATGCTTTCTCCACATCAGTAGAAAAGACACAGGCCCACTAATGTAACCTGATGTAAATGCCCTCGGAACAAAAAAAGGCAGAAATGGGTGAAACCTTTATCACTTGAATCAAGTCTGTTCCATCAATAACTACACTTAAAACTGATTTCCAAGTTTGCCAGTGGTTTGCTTGTGGAGGCAAGTCTGAACCCATGGCCACAAATGGGCATTAGGATGGGAAAATCAGTAAAAAGCCACATAAATACACACTTCGTTAGGGATTAGATTGGGGGAACAAGAGGAATGTGGGCGAGGGGACTGTAAGGCCCCTGCCTTCCTGTGTCCCCACAGGAGCTCTGCCTCATGGGGTGCATTTGCCATGTGATGTGATGGAGAGAGGCAACCCAGCCCAACCGCTGCTGGAACATCAGCATCTGGCTGGCTCTTTGCTCCAAGTATTTTGTGGTCACTGATACACTTTAATTTGGTCTAGAAAAAGGCTTCCCTTCAGGTGGTCTTCCAGCTGCCCTGAGGAGGATCTCTGAAAGTCAGAACAGTGGTGTCACCACAGCTTCAGTGCACAGCATGATTTTGCCAGTAAATCCTTCTCCCGTGTCCCATATTGGTTGATTCCAACAAAGTACGATGTCCCCACCATGAAAGCAGCTGGGTGCACTGGCACACTCTTAATGGTCCGTGAAGGTGGTCTTAAGACTCTTTGGCTTTTCCCTGGGTGCATGAAAGCAGGGCATGCTATTGTCTTATGATTCCCCAAATAAGAGGCTTTGTCCTCTCTGTCACTATCTACCCTTCCTCTCACCCATTATCAACACTGGATACACTCTCCAGCACTACTGGAGTATCTGCTTGTGGGGCAGCACAGATTCACAGATTTAAAAGAAACCCTGACTTCTTTCTGGGCAATTTTTGGAAGGTACATGGGAAGTCACTTACAGTGGCTTTCCCATTGCTGAAACTGTAAGTGGGGGACCAAAGCCTTGGCTCCTGAGATGGATATTTAGTAAATACTCACCCTGCCCTACTTTAGGCATCCGAGTTGATAGATTTGTCAGCTCTCCAAAGACTGACTGTAGTCCCAAGTCAGTCACTCAAAGCATCCAAGTGTTTCTTGGTTTATGCTGAGTATACGGGCAGTTGGGCCTCCTGAGGCAGCGGGTGGATTAAATGTGCTTGGTGTCCAAGATGAATGGGGTGAAATACACATTTCTTTATGTGCTACAGGAACACCAGGCTATCAGCAAGCCCAGATAAGCTTCAGTAATGGATAATTATTACAAGGCATTGTGTCACACTTGGGTTAAGCATGACAAGAATTTCCCCAGAGTTAGAAGATGTCAACGTTTGCTGAAAGTATGTGTATTTTTATTGCTTGCTTGAAATATTTGTTTGTTCATTCTGGAGAACGTTAACACTGTAAATTTACATTTTACAATGTAAGCATTAGTCTGCTAGAGAGCTTTTCCTTTTGGCCAGGTTTCTTTAAATATTAGCAACATGTTTAATGGTTGCTTAATTCATTACAGTTTTATACATTCCTTTAATTAATCTTGTAACTCAGTAGGGCAGTAGAGGCTTGAAGAGGGGCTTCACTCCGGTTACGGTGACGTCTGTTTGCTTTTATCAAGCCCAGTGACTCAGTTTCAATTGATTTGTATATCCAGAGTTTCATCCACGCCAGGGTGTAGATGCAATTTCAAATAAAGAGAGACAAACTAAACTGAATGTGGAAATGCTGTCAGTTTGGTCATGCTAGAGGATTTGGTGTCTTTGAAAATTCAGCTTCAGTAAAGGGCTTAAAAGTTTTGTGTGGTGGAAATATGAAATGCTAGGATTTGCTGTCCAAGTGGCAGGTGCAAGATGTTGAAACCTTCTGGATGCTTAACGACCTGACACTCTGCCATTACTTACATCAGCAGTAATCCAGACATTCCACCCAAAATGTGTAGTCGATCAGTGCTAAAGAAACAGCAAGAACTGTGTCTTCTGCAGGCAGGTTGTTTCTGCTGTGGTGGGGACTGTGCAAAGACGGAGGCAGCTGTATCAGGCAAAACCACAACCCATAAGCCAGAATCCCATCTCCAGCAGGGAACACCACCAGCTGCTCTCAAGGAAAATGCTGAACATCTGGGGAATGGGTACGTTTCTTAGGAGGAGGAAGGGGATGGGACATTTCTTCCTGAGCCCTGTTGTTTTCTCTGGTCTGTAGCATGAGCTGGCCCCTTGGCCTTTGCCAAATGTTCCTTGGCCACTACCTCATGCTCTGGCAGGAGAAGGCACTGCGGTATCTCTCCTGCCCCATAACAACCTCTACCATTGTGCCCAATGCGAGGGGTCAGCCTGACCCATGATCTGTGGCAGAGTGCCCTCAGCAGGGCCTTGTTGAGTCCATGCCTGGGCCCTCCTCCATCACATGGCGGGGTGGTCCCGTCCCACGACCGACCCGGTGGTGGAGCAGCTCTCTCCCTTACAGGGGTATTGTAGATGTTAAGGAAGCTTGTGTGGATCCAAGAGGAGGTTAGACAAGTTTGTGGAGGAAAATCCACTGAGTGTCACCAGAAGGGTTATAGACGCCGCAGCAGGTTCAGGAAATCCCTGAAACACAGGCGGTCGTAGGCTGGAAGGGCATTCAGGAGAGGCATCATATAGAGTTGCCCTGTTCATGGAGAGCCAGGGAGCTCAGCCAGGCTGTGCTTTTGCACGTCTTTGGCAGCACTGCTGGCCAGCGCTGGATGCCCTCGGCTTTTCACCTCTGCCTCGCACTGAGGTTCGCCTGCTTCTGTTGTGCTGCCCGCCTGCTTTTGGCCAGCGCTGTTAAGCAGGTGGCACATCTGAGCTGAGTCAAAACCCAAGGATTCTTTGCTGTGGGGTTTTTTTTTTAGGTTACCTTTCTGCTGGATCCATTCCCTAAGCCAGTTTGAAACGTGGCCCCACAGACAACGGTGCTAGGTAGTGTGAGGGGATGACACAGAGGACGAGAAGGGAGGGCAATGCTAATTGCCTGAGTTGCCACTGGTGGCTTTGTATTGTGAAACCATAGCCTGTTAGTCCTGGTGTTCCTATGTCCACAGGAACCTTTGCAACTAAAACCTCAGCTGATGGCAACAGCTCTCTGGTGAAGTTAGGAGAAGTGTGCTAATTTGCAGCAGCAACAAGTAATTTTAGAGAATACCCCATGGCTCCAAATACTCCACATCAATCCTACCCAGCCTACTGTGAACATGTTGCTGTCCTGTGGCAATGAGTTCTGCAGGCTGCTGAAGCTGTGCTGCAGTCTTTGTAGTCATACAGGTACAGATCTGAAAAAATATTTTCTCTTTCTCACAGTTCACATTAATAAAGCTAACAAAACTGTCCCCAGCATATCCACTACTGGCATTTTGACGTGTTTGAATCCAAGGTTTTTAAAATTCCCGTGGGTGTTTTTTTTATTTCTCTGTTAGGAAAAAAGAAAATATGTACCTTTGTATGCATATGTATGTATATATAACTGCTGAGAAAAATAAATCCTGCTATCATAACAATTTTAAGCAAGAAAAGGCTCTATGAGAAGCAAAGAGCACATCAGTCACAGAATCACACAGAATTCTGTGACTGATGTGCTCTTTGCTTCACACACACAGTCAAAGAAATGCTGGTATAAAATAATTGCGGCAGATTCCTCTGTGTGCTCTGATTGCTGTGCAGCTTTACGGGAATTCAGTGTAGCCATAAACCTAGCTTATGGATGGCAGCTTGTGGCTTGGAGCAGTGGCTCTGAGTGCATAGTTGAATCAGTAAATTTGTCCCTATACAAAGCAGAGATTTTTCAAATGCCGAGTGCAGCCCTCAGCTGCTTGTGAATCCTTCCTGAGTCCTGTGAGGGCAGCAGCAATCAATACCTGACACGTGACAGCAATCATATATTGATTGTGTATCTTGTCTATTGTATATTGCATATATTGTCTATTGTATATCTCCCCTTTTGCAGCCTGACATCCCATGATTCTTTGACCCTTTGGGGCAAAATTTTCCTTTGGAAGTGGAGCAGCCTTCTATGTCTCCAAAAACACCAGTCACTCTGGAAACCTGAGAAGTAGCTCACTGAAGAAAACACAAGTGTAGGTCTGGCATATTTTTTACACCTGAAAACCCCAAACCAAGCAGCCACTTGCTGGCTTGCTGTTGCAGTGATGGGCCCAGCGTAGGGGGACAGGGTGGGACTTACTTCCTGGCGGTACATTCCTCGCCGAGTTATGGGCCTAACGCAGAGCCCTCATTTTCTCCAGATGACTCTCAGGAAATACCCTCCCCATCAGCTATTATTGCCTAAATAATAGGGAGGGAAGTGCAACAGACTTGAGCAATATCTGAGGTACTCCATGGGGCACATCACAAATCTGGTGTAGGGCAAGGCTGCTAGGACAACTGATTATGTCACTCGATGGGTGTATACGGTTCTTTTTTTGCCACAGAGTTATGAGGTCATGTGGAAAAATACAGATACTTGTTTAGAAGTAGGTAACTTGCTGAAAAGAAACAGTACAAAACCTCCTCCTAAGCACAGGCCCGTCCTGTCAACATTCGTGCATAGATTTAACTTCAATAATGGGGCCTCTAGGTAGGAAAACATGTGTACAAATGTTTGCAGGATTAGAATCTTAAATGTTAAGTTTCCAGAAAGTCCAGTCCAGGAAGGGAAAAGCCTGTTGAGGGAGAGGTCTGCTGGGATTTGATTTATGAACAGGACATCCTGCTTAGTTCCGAGATCTTGCAGATACAATTCTAGTGAGACTGCTGGCTTATTGTGATGGCAAAGAAAAGGAGCTCACTCTCTCCCTTGTCTGCCAAAGGCACTCAAACCTGTCTGGGCATCGTATCAGTGCTAAACATTTGGCATTCTTTATCATGTTTCATCACCACCGTTTACTAAGCAATGTTAAAAATGCACGGCATGTGTGCAGCTCCATGCAAGCAGACTGACACATCTGTCATTAATTAGCGAGTTACATGCTGTCATTTGTGCAATTAAGCTCAGGGTTGATTCCATGACCTAGCCACAGAAGATGACTGACGTCCAGAAAGTTGGGGCAAAAGGCAGAGGAGAGGTAGAGCTCTTAGGAGGATGTTTTCCAGTTCTTCTTCTGGATGATTGCAGCTGCATCTACATTTTCCACAAGCTGTGGCATGGGTCTAGCTCAGCTTGTGCAGTCAGGTTTCCTTTGTGTGGGAACTAGGGTGCAATGGGGATAGAGAAAGGATGTTTCACTCCCACATCGTTCTCCAGTAGGAGATAAGAGACATCCAAGACATGCTCTAGGGCAGTGGTCTTGACACATCTGTTACTCGAGTGAGTCCATCACAGCAAAGAGGCTTTAGAAAGCTGCTTTGTTCTTGTTGCCTCGGATGCTGGTGCTCAGCTCCAACGACAGAAGGGCTAGCTGCCAGTGGCTGCCTAAAACTGTCCCCTGGTTTTAGCTGGAGTTGCAGTACTTGAGCACCTCAAGCTACTTCTGTGCTACTTAATTAAATGGAGCCAGGGAACATTCCCAGACATAAAGACTGAGTCAGCTATACTGTTAAATTGTTAGGATGTCTAAAGCATGTCTGTGGTCCTTCAGATGATGCCCAGGCATGGCTTGGAAGCCAGCAGGGCCTAGAGACCATTCTCAGTAGACATTTGAGATGAAACTGCCTTGTTTTGGCAGATCAGGAAGTTCAGTAGTCTGAAAGTGGACTGACAGGCTGGTTGGCATGAGTGGCAGAGGACAGACCTGAGCGTGTCTGATATACACTGTTATGGACATAGCCTGGGTGTCTTCAGCTGCCTGTCCTTAGGATAGAAGGCTCTTTTATTTACAGGGGGGTTACAACAGACTGTATCGTGCTTTAAAGGTCAGCACTGGAGCTGGCTGATCAACTAAATATAATACAGCGTAGCTTGGTGGGAGCTGGTAAGGAAGGAGGTGGGTAAACTCACTTGCCTGGCTGCTTCCTCATACATGAAGGTAGGAAGTGTCTGAATTAGAAATGGGTAAGCTGTGTTTACCTGTGTTTCCTTCTGGCTACACCACTGAAAAAGCTAACTTTTTACCTTGTTTTATTCCTGACATGTCAGTTATTCACCTCATTCCTTTACCTGGCCCCACGTCCCCACAAACTAGTGCTGAGTCTCGTACTTTGTTGGACATTGCAGAAAATCTCAAGCCCACCCTGTTGTCAGTGGACAATGTGTGCATGTTACCAGGAGGAGTAATTCATCTAGCTGTGGATTAACAGAAAAGTCCTCCAGGCAGAGTTTCCTCCCTACCTCGTTCATTACTTTGTCAGTGGCTGAATCCCTGCAGTTCATCTTTGTGCTTTGTCATTTTACTGGGAGCCATGGCACTTCACTTCGAAACCAAATCAGTAACTCCAGGCAGATGACTTGCAGCCACCTCGTGGAGCTGTCTGTGTCTTCCAGTTGCTGATGTCCAGTCAGCTGCGTCATCTCCAGAATGAAGAAGCTCTGGGTGGGTCTGGCTACCCACAGCTTTCACTTGGAAACCCCCCATTTCTAAGCCTGTAAGTAGCCCCACAGGCATGTGGGGCTGCTAAAATTAAAACAGTCTGACCCCAGGAATGGGACTGATGATATGACAGCTGGCTGGCCTTTGAATCAGTTGTTAATCTAACGAAGGGTGATTTAGCTCTGCCAGTCACACGTATGCATCGCAGCTGCAGCAGCGCCTATTGGAGAGGCACCCTGCGGCGCAGGGATCCCTGATCCCCCTTCCCCAGGGCTGTCTCCAGTGTGGGCACAGCCTCAGCTGCAGAGCCAGGTGTCCGGGAGGTGGCAAATACGGGTTTAGAGTGCTTTATCCTGGATGAAAGAACTCTGCAGCTGTGTGACACAAAGTGCTTAAGAATAACATTTCTCAGCCAAATTGGAGAGGTGTGAAAAATTCAAGCTGATGTGTTGTGCTGCCCTGTGCCTACATGGCTCTTGACTCTTCCCCAGGCTTTTGCTCAGTGGTCCCGTCTCTTTTCCCTTCCCAGTTCTCCAGGGCTATGGCCCCAGGTGCGGCCCCCTCTTTTAAGCAAATTTGTGCTCATACACACTTTCTTTTGCTCAGGTGCTCCCCTGACTTGAGCAATTCTTTGCTGTCAGCTGTCTCGTGCCAACCTCCTCCGCAGCCAGCAATTCTGCTGAGCGCCCATCCAGCTTTCCTGCCACTTGGGCTTATTATACCCAAACTCTGGAAAACTGTCAGCTCTGAGAAAGCAAATGCAGGCACAGGTGTGCAACCCAGCTTTGCTGTTTAAGCTGTGAACCGAGTTTCACGCAGTGAAGTGGGATGGGGCAGGTCCCACTGGGGGGTGAGTAGAGGGGGAAACCTCTGTCCCCAAAAGCTGATGCACCAGACAGAGTGTGGATGAGAGGACAAGACATGGCATTGGCATCGGAGATGGGCAACTGAGACACAGAGGGCTCAACTGTCTTCCCTAATCTCATGCAGGGAATCCGTAGCAAATTTAAACACCGACCCAGACTTCCTCTGTCTGGGCCACAGCCACATAAGAGCGGCTTTTGGTACGATGAATGAGGAGAAACCCCAGCACGAGTGCCTTATCAGATAGCTCTGTCTGGGACGGGGTGAATGAGGCTGGATCTGGCCCCGTGCGGCGCGTCCTGGAGGAGTGTGGGTGGGAGCTGGTGTGGGCTGGGTGGGAGGCAGCAGGCGCTGGGAGGGACGCATGTGACTGTTGACAAGCAGAGGAGCTGCCCCCTTTGGCTCACAAGTGAGTTCAAGGTGACTTTGAAGCGGTCTGCGAGATTTTGAGCAGTTTTGTATGGCTTCTGAGGGGAAACTTGGTGTCTGCCAGTGGAGACTCTAGAAGTGAAATAACATGTCTGGTAGCAAACCTCATGAGGCAAATCCCCCGGTGGGTGTAAATCAGCACCTTGGTCCCATTTAGAGCTATGCTGGCTTACAGCCTGTGCTCCCAGCCGTTCTCCCAGGCGGTGAGAAGCACTGGAACAAATTCAGGTGTAATTGCTTCTCACAGAAAAAAACTGTGAGGAAGGGCAGCTCACTTAGTGCTGATAAATCTAGGTCTTACTGTTTTCTTTTCCTTGAAGGAAAGCAGAGTTATGATGCAAAGGCAGAAAGACAGGAATGCCATAAAACAAGCAAACAAGGGTGGAGAGGTTTGCCATCTCATGGCCTTTTTTCCCTACATCTTCCTGCCACATAGCAGCTAGCAAAATGGATTTGAAGAAAACCTGAGGGAATGGCTGCATGAACAGCCTTTTAAAGAGCCTGGGCTAGTTCTTTTCAACATTGCGTTGTTTTTTTTCACCATTGATTTTCACTGCAGTGACACAGCGGTAAAACAGGCTTAATGTAGTGCAGAATCAGACCTTATGTATCTAAATTTGTTTTTCAGAACTGTGCTTTTCTTACGGGGAAAAAGAAGTGCCTCGAGTTTAAAGGTAAGCTCCAAATCTTCACTGCACTGTGAAGATTTGCAGATATAAATCCCATTTAGATGACTTTATAAACCACTGAAGTACTCCACAGCAGCAGGATTTAACCTTGGGATGTTCACTTGCTGTAATGTGATTAATGAGCCTTTCCCCATGCATAGCAGATATCTAAGCAATTTTTTGTGTATGAAAGTGGAGCAATTGTCCGGCATTACGCAAATGAGTAGCTGCTTCAGTGTTTGCCCTGTGAAGAGACTTCAGTTTCAATGGGCTTCAAGATTGCACTTTTGTGTTAAGTGGAACTGTGATCTTTTTCCAATGAGTGTTGCTATGCAGGGCCAATTTGTGACGTCCATTATTCTAAAATAAGTAACTTCTGCACAGCAGAAATATGCTCCACTTGCACTGCTAATCTGTCTCTCACACAAAGGCATGTTTGGAAGAAAAGTTATTTATTGCAAGTAATAAATGCAGGTTCTCAAAAGCATTTATAACTTAGTTTCCAGAGTCGGAGCACTCCAGTTTGAAATAATTTCCTTTCAATTTTCGATATTTTCAATCTCTTTCCTGGCTGATTTAGACCACATATTGCACACTGAATTATTCTCCAAAGGAGAATCTCAGCCACTGAAAATGGTATATACTTAGCAAAATTCTTCATGCAAGATTCTGTTCCTCAGGTATCAACTATTGCCTGTTATAAGAGAGGAAACCCAGCTTTCTGTTAAATAAGCATGTTATGTTGAAGTCTCATGCCTCACCTGTGCAAATGGTTGTAGATCTCATCTGTGTAGTTCATGAGCTCTTCTAGTCATGAGAGCATAACAGTCCTTTGAATGTCCTCTGGTGGAAAATGGAAACTGTAGTTAACACTTACCCAGTTAGTCTGAAATCACAGAGGAAAGACGGGGTGCAGTGGGATTTGAAACCAGCTCGTCTGTGTTTTTACACGCTATCTTTCCCTCTAGATAACCTGCATCATTGTAAGAGCAGAACAGTTTAAATTCTTCCCAAAAGGACACAGAAACCTTAATTTCATTAGAAACCACCTGAGTTACTAGCTATAGTGGACTCCACTTCCTTGGGGAGTTCGTATGTTTTTTGGAGACTGTTCTCAAGAAGGTAAAATGCAAATATATCAATATTTGTAAGGGTTCATAGGGTTAGTTTGGCATTTCTTTGTGGCTTTGGCCATCAGGTACCATGGGACTGGGAAGTGCAACTGAATAACTCCATGGCAGCAAAAAAAAGGAGTGGTTTGCACTCCTCTTTTACTCCTGTGTGAGGCTGGCTAAGAGATCCCGACCCTTTTTCCTCTCCTAGCAGCAGCTGGCTGTGGCTGTGCAGCTGCACAGCTCTTGCAGCGGGACAAGGGCTGACTCCGTTCCTGTTGTAAAGAGTTTGCATACAGGATGAAGTACATCTGCAACCCTCTCTTGTTTAATAAACATGAACAAATGTATAGCCGTCCCAAGTAGGTATGCAAATAATTAGCAAAGTGGAAAAGAATGCTTATAGCAAATAATTCATCTGCTTAAAATCCCTACCTGTCTGGTGTGTTAGACTTACTGGTGCCCTTATAGAGTGGGAGGAACTGTAGGTGTTCCTGTCATGTCTCTGCCTTTGGAGGAAGGGAGAGGTTATAGTTCAAAGTGGGAATTAAACCACTGTTCCAAGGTCACACAAAATCTCTGTGGCAGTACTGGAAATAATACCCACGTTTCCCTCACATTTCCAAAATCCTTCCAGGATTTCATCCTTTCTGGCATACTGCATTAGTCAAAAGAGATTTCTCCTGTTGTCTGAAAGACCTTCTGCTTGACAGCTCTGTCCTCTGAGGAAACATTTCTTCATAACAAGTTTGTCTTGAATTGGTTTGGCTTGGTTTTCATTTTTTCTTATAGCCCCCAGCAAAACTTGTACCCCAGTGTAACTAGTTTTTGCAAACTTCCCTATAAAATGCAGGGCAAGCTGCGTTGACTGCTCCCTCTGGGAGTGGAAAATTAAAGACAGCTCATCCCTTAGCAAGGTGTGAAGCTCGTGTGGGACCCTGGTTCAGCAGCTGAGCTCAGTGAGTGTAAGGAACCCGCACACGTGTCAGGCACTGGGCTGTATGCTGGGAGCTATATGTAGTGGATCATAGAGTATGTGTTTGCATGCGCAGCCGTTTCCAAAGCATTGGTGCGTTGCTGTTTCAGCCCATTTTAACTGTGTGACGTGTTCCATGGCTGGCGTGTATTATCACCGAGTACAGTTATACTTACATTGCTTATGGAGGCTGCTAAGTTCCTCTGGAAGACAGAGCTTTCTGGGGATCTTTCCCTCCTCAGAAGTCAGGCTGCTGTAATCACTGTTTAAAGGGAGACTGCGAAAAGCTGTGAGCTACCCTGTGAAGTCAAGGCTCACTTCTCTTTCACTTCCCTCCTTGGGCCATGTCTCCAACATGAAGCTGATATTTATGTATATGTATTGCCTGTGCCCTGGGGGAGGCACTCCTAAGTGAGTCAGGAATTTGTTGTGTGCCCATTTAACACACTGCAGCAGTGCCTGCTCAGTCCTGCCACCTGCAATTTCCGTCTATGTCACTGGGAAGAAAGAAAGCTCTTCCCCTGCTGCTGTCACAACTAATACCCTGGCCAGACTGGCCGCGTCCAGGAAGACAGGGGATGCCACCCCTCCCCGGGGCTCGTGCCATCTCCTGGGGTGCCGAGCAGTGCCTGCACTGATGTGGACACCTGGGAATGACAGAGAGAATAAACCTCACTGGGGTAACTGAAAAAAACCCCCACACTTGAACACTTCAGGCATCATACTGTGGTCATTGATTGTCCCAGGAGTGGTTTGAACCCAGTGAGAGTAGGCTCCACGTTCCCCTGTAAATATCTGCAGAGCTGTTGAATTCTATCAATCATGCTTACGAATCATAGAATAGTTTGGGTTGGAAGGGGCCTTTAAAGGCCATCTAGCCCAACCCCCCTGCAATGAGCAGGGACATCTTCAACCAGATCAGGTTGCTCAGAGCCCCATCCAACCTGACCTGGAATGTTTCCAGGGATGGGGCAGCTACCACCTCTCTGGGCAACCTGTGCCAGTGTTTCACCACCCTCGTTGTCAAAAATGTCTTCCTTAGACCTAGTCTAAATCTACCCTCTTTTAGTTTAAAACCATTACCCCTTGTCCTATCACTGCAGGCCCTACTAAAAAGTCTGTCCCCATCTTTCTTGTAAGCCCCCTTTAAGTACTGGAAGGCTGCAGTAAGGTCTCCCTGGAGCCTTCTCTTCTCCAGGCTGAACAACCCCAACTCTCTCAGCCTGTCCTCACAGGAGAGGTGTTCCATCCTTCTGATCATTTTGGTGGCCCTCCTCTGGACCTGCTCCAACAGGTCCATGTCTTTCCTGTGCTGAGGGCTCCAGAGCTGGACACAGGATGCCAGGTGAGGTCTCACCAGAGCGGAGTAGAGGGACAGAATCCTCTCCCTCGACATGCTGGCCACACTGCTTTGGATGCAGCCCAGGATAGGGTTGGCCTTCTGGGCTGCAAGGGCACATTGCTGGCTCAAGTCCAGCTTTTCATCCACCAGAACCCCAAGTCCTTCCCAGCAGGGCTGCTCTCAATCCCTTTCTGTAGCAATCCAGCTACGCTTCCAGAAAGTGTGAGCTCTTACTTTGGGCTTGAGCTAGCAAATATAAATGAGGGTTCAAGTTAGTTTACTGATTCATAAAAGAGGTGCTTTATTTTTTACAGCTATATATGCATGAGTGTGCACCCATGCTCACATACATATACAGAAGAAATATGGGCTGTTCCCTTGGCCTCAACCCACTTTTCATGAAAAGAAGTCTTCCCTGGAAGCTGTAGCCATTCATGTCTCACAATCTGCCACCTGTCAAAGCAATGTGAGATTTACTAGTGACAACTGAGTGTTAATGCCTGCCATCCTTGCCCTGCAAATAGCTGATGCATTCCAAGTCCCACGGCCCTTGGCCCTTACGTCAGTTCTCCTCCCCAAGATTAGTTCAAACTCAGCCAGTCACCCAGTGGCCATTTGGAGTGATTCACTCTTGTAAGCACATATCTTCGACACTCACTAAAACTTCAGGGGGAAAATGAGTCATTTCACATTATAGAAAGTCATAGCTTGCCCTTGGTATTTCTATGTATATATGAATGATAATTTATTTTTAGATAAATTTCTCCAGTATAAATGCTGCTTGCTTTGATAAAGGTTGTCTTGAGAGCCACATACTAATATTCTGCTTATTGCACAAATGCTATAGGAGATTATTTATTTATTCATGCATTTTCAGCAGTGCATTTGAATGACAGGGAGCTATGGCAGTAGCTGATTGTTGGGAGTCAGCCTGCAGACAGGTCCCTGTTGCTAGGCTTATCTGTTGAATATGTGTTCAATAATGCAGTGAAATCATCCCCTTTCTGACATTTGCTCACTGTTTGAATCACTTGGGTCTGCCTCCTAGACTGTCTGGCAATGACTATTTTCAGGACACAGAAAATCCAGGCTTTTCATGAGGAGCCATTAGACAACATATTTGGAGCAGATCTTGGGGCTGCCTAACCAAGACCAAGCAAATGCATACCGCAAAGCCTCGAGCCTCATTAGGTCTTGTCACCATCCCAGCGAACCAAGCCATTCAACGTGGCAGTTGTGGGTGGATGAGGTTTTGGTCCAAGCATACCGTTGTGCCTGTGCCACCCACTGCACATCTGTGTTGGGACCTGTGGCAGTTTTGAGACGTGCCAACCCTGATATTGCACCCATGTACTTCACCTGCAGCACGCTCTGGATAACAGCCTCACCTTTTTTGTACAAAACACAGCAGCACTCCTGCTTTGGCGTCATCTGGCTTCGCCTCACCCAGTTTCACCTGTGGCAGGTCTATCCCCTGCTGAGCCTGTGTGAGGAGGGCAGCACAAGTCCCTTGGCAGTTCTTGAGGGGCTCTGGCTCTCAAGCAAGCACAAACCTCCACCACCTTCTTAAGGCATCTGTGGATAAAGGCAGGGAATACCATCTGGCTATGAGAGGCATTTCAGGGCCATGCCTGAAGGGAAGCGGGACAGCTTTCTACTGCACTTATATGTCTTTAAAAAAAGTCTCTTGAGTTTTATGTACGTACGAGTGTAAATGTGTTTATATTATAGATAATGTGCAAATTGATATTGAAAAATCCAAACCCATAGCTATGTGTTCCAGAGGGGAAGTTTGCAAATTGTTGAGATTTTGTCTGCCGCCACCCCGAACGGAAGATGATTTGGATATAATTCTGCACTGAAGCAGCTTTCAGCCCAGTCATTAATGAATCCAAAGTAACAGCAACCTTTACATCAGGGGCTGTGTGTGGCCTAATAGCCAGACGCTGAATGCCTCGGGGTGTTCAGTGCCTCCCATGCCCAGCCTTTCTGGAAACAGAGGTCAGTTCTGCCAGCTGTGGTAGCAGGACCCTGTTTCACAGCCTGCAGTGGGGGACATGTTTCCACAGTGTTGATGCTTGGCCCCCAGGTTTTGGGCTGTATCCCTTGCAAAGAAGATGCGTGGTGTCCTTCGGCATGAAGGGAGGGAGCAGGAGCAGTTGAGCAGTGCAGGCAGCATGCGTTGCCTGTGGAGCCATCCCCATCTCCTCCTGGGGCAGCACGGTTGGTCAAGCTGCCTGCTGTGCCAAGCTTGGCCTGTGCCTTTATCATTTGAGCCTCCTGCCCTGTAGCATACATTTTGAGGGGAAATCCCAAGTGCCTTTGCCTTGGGATTGGACATGTTTTTCCCTCCCTGCTCCTCTCCTGCCTCTCCTCTGGCCTCCAAGGCCAAAGTTCGTCCCTGCTCTGGAGCCACTCTCCAGGTCTAGTTCCCCAGGATGGGCACCCAAGAGGCAGTTCGCAATGCATCTAGTAAAACCTGGTCCAAACTGTGACTATCCCTCCTTCCCATCCTCCAACAGTTAAATGTAATTTTGGATATAAACTATCCAGATTAAAGAGATATCTGAGATATTTTACTGTCATGCAGGCTCTTAAGCTAAATAAACACTATGAATCATGGAGCCAGATTCAGCTGTAACTGAACTTTCACATCAAGCTTTAGTTTGATGTTGAAATAAGGTGACATACCGATTTCAAGAGTACTGACTTATCCCCTATTGGTGTTTATGTAAAGAGAGTTCAGCTCATGGGCTTCTCCCTGCATTGTGGAACTACTGCCAATGTTAATCAAAGTGGTGTTTTCCTGCTCTGTCTTGCACTGTTCACCAAATGTTCAGAGGGAAAATGGGTCTCAGAACTGTTTGAGCACAGATGTTACACAATTTTGGCTCAGGGTGACAGAACATAATTATCAGAAAACATTTCTAAGTAACAAGCTCATTGTCTGCTCTATTTAAAATAATTTCTGGCAAATGATCATATCACAGGCAAAAGACCAGCCATCTTCTTATGGCAGAATAGATCTGTGTTGTGAATATGCATGGTAAGGAGATAGGACCTGAGTGAGAATGAAGTCTGCAAGACATCTATCTGCTTACAGTGGAGCTTTCTTGATACCTTACAGAGAAAAGAAGGAAAACCAAGAGAAAGGACAGACTACTTATGATGGAAGATATATGCCCCAAATATGACATTCGGCAGTTTGACCATTTTTACTGCAACAGCAAAACATATTCTCAGCTGACTTAGCAGAGGAAGTAAGGCAACTACTTTGCATGCCTCCATTAGGACATATTTATGTTTTATGTGACTGGATGACATAAAACACAGGTTCTCATGTCCTTCTGTAGCTGTGAAAGCTGGCCATGTTCATGCTTCACTAGGCCTGCTGGAGTCAACACATCAGTGAGGATCTCTGTTGTTTGGCAACCATGGCCATAGAAGTTACCAAAACAGACTGAGCAGTGTAGTGCTTCTTGGTATTTTCCCTGTTTGCAGTCCAGCTGCAGAGCACACTCTCCCATTCTACTTCTCCAACATTTTTGACAGAGACAAAAACTTTTCTAGTCTTTTAAATGATTGCATTCATAGTCTTCATTGCTTTTAAATCCTTTGTGATCATCTTGCTTGACCTTTGTATGATGGAGGTCTTTGAATTTTATCTTCCAGTTCCTAAAATCAAGCACAAGAGCTTTTGGTTGAACAGTGTCTCTTAGGAAAGTTTTGCCAGTCTGGATGTAAAAGCGTCAAGTAATGGGGATTGCATCGTGTGCCTTGGTAATGAGTCCCCTGACCGATTGCTCTCAGTATTAGACGTCTGCTAGCATAATATTTTCCTGAATTCAGTTTCCAGCTGCTTCTTTTACTACTCCCTTGCCTGCTTTGTTAAGGAACCATCTCCACTTTGTACTGCTTCCTTGGTGGCACCTGGACACTTCCCTTTGGTAAGCTCGGTAGAGATCCTGACTAAGCTCTTAATTGATGACAACCTTTGACAGGGACCTATTCCCGTTGCAGCTTGACAGATCAGGGGGTGCATCTGCAAACTGGAATTACACATAATGCCCCGTGGCCACACATAGGCTTGTGCTCTTAGGGCTGGCCCTCTGAGGTGCTTACCATGTCTGTGTGATGCTGAACACACTCACCTCCCATCAAAATATTTGCTGATGGAGGACATTCAGCATCTCTCAGGCAACCTGGACACCTTGGATGATCAACTTGTGTAAATGGACTTTACTGACGCCTGGACTTTCCTGTCCCTGCCAAGCAAAGGGCTGTTGCGTTGAAACAGCCGCACGAGGGCAGCCAGTTTGCAGGTAATTAGGGAATCCTGGGCATATTGCATATGATTTGTTGGGGCTGTTGTAATGGAGTTATATGAGGGAAATGGAGGGAGGGAAAGAGGACAGTATGTACTTAGAAATTATTAATGTTATTTATTTATTTCTGGTTTGTTTGTTGGTTTGTTGTTTTGGTTTTGTTTGTTTTTTTTTCTTAAAGCAACCCCTGACGGTCTTTCATTTGCAAAGAAACAGGATGTACTTATCAACAGTAGGAACACAGAACTTCTTGTTGAGCTGTGGCATTTTTAGCTTCTTCTCCCTTGAGCTTCTGATGAGACATTGAGAAATACTTTATTAGTGGCCTTAGAGTTGTGTAAGTCATTTTAGTCAACAAACTTGGCTGCTCTTTCAAGTTAATGTGCTCTTAAAATGTAACAATATTAGACTATATGTTTTTGCAATGTTAATGCAAGTACTTTTGCTTATAAACAAGAAGCATCTATAAAGGCAACTCTGAAAAGTGACAGTCAGTCCAGAGTGTGCAATAGTCCTCCTTCCACAGTGCCATTCTCTTTCCAGAGAATGAGCTAAATCACCATCCTGCTGAAGCCCATGGAAGTGTTTCCATTCACTTCAACCTAATCAAGATTTGTCACAGTAAGAAAACAAGGTCTGGGTGTCAACATACTCTACCTCTCCCAGATCCACAGACATGCATTTTGGCCCTCTGACAGTGTATGTTTTATAGTCAGGCAGCAGTTTATTAATGTAAAACCAAAAATATTCCTTAAGTCCATAAACAGAAAATGAAGATGCACACCCTAAAGCTCTCCTATTAGGTCGGAATCTCCTTTTTCCCATCAATGACAGTTGCCTATACCATGGAAGTATGTTGGTAGTTTTCCTGCCATACGGATTTTATCCAGTATTTTGCAGTTTAAACTTCAGTCTTTTTTCCTATTAAAGCCGTGCTGGGAGTATTCAGCTGTACAAAGTCTTTAAAGTCTGTGACAAAGATTCTTATTGACTTCAGTGGAATTTGGATCAAAGCCATATAATTAAGCCACAGAAAAGTCTGTTTTGCTCTAGTATCTTTTTCTCGTTTAACAGTATTACCTGGATAAGATCATATAATCTCCATCCTATATGGCTAATAAAAATGGCACCAAAAGCTACTGAATAGCCAGCAAGTTGCTGAAAGGTTGTTGCTGTTATCGCTTGAATTATTTGTTGCCAACTGGACCTGTTTTTTCCTTCTTTTTTTTTTTTTTTCTTGGCAAAACATCCTATAACTTCCGCTTTTACTTGGGTGACTGAGTTTTGCCAGCTGATGTCCCAGCTACGTGGACTGTATTCATATACCTCTAAAAGAAAAGTTTTGGATGAGCTGGAAGAGGAGCGTGTCCTGTTCCCTATCCATCTTCTACCTCCATTTTGGACATTGGACTTCTCCAATGACAATCGCGATGATTCTGGTACAGGCAAGCTCAGTGGTGTGACAGCCTGTTGTGATGTGCTCAGGCACAGGGAGTCTCTCCTGCTCCAGAGGCTTTAACTGTGCTGGAGGGCAGAGCTGCTGCTTGGACGAGAAAGGGTCTGATCTCAACGGTGGTCTCAGCCCTTCCCTGACGACATGGTATGAAAGATCATGACCCTGATGTAAAAAAGCATGCAGCCTCCTGTGTTGTAGCTGTCGGCTATCAATCACTGTCTCTGGTCGCAGCCCACTCCTCTGAAGTGTGTTTCATTTGTGGTAATAAGAATCAGCTTCTGATCTGGAGACTCAAACTCTTCAAAGGAGCCCCAGCTCCTCTCTGAAAGACACTTGGTATGATTTCCTCTTCCTGTGATGCTCATCCCAGGTATTTCTGAGCTCCCAGGCACCCGAGAAGAGGGAGCCTGAGAAAGAAACCCTCAGGGTCCCCAACCCTAGGGATGGGCTCACGAGGAGAGGACTGCAGGAAGAGGAGGACCTGGAAGACTGAAATACTGTGATGTTGTCGTGGTTTAGCCCCAGCCAGCAACTAAGCACCATGCAGCCGCTCGCTCACTCCCCCCTCCCCCAGTGGGATGGGGGAGAGAATTGGGAAAAAAACTCGTGGGTTGAGATAAAAACAGCAAGAGAGAAGGAAACAACAATGATAACAACAATAATAATACTGACAAAGGAAGGTACAAGAACAAGTGATGCCCAATACAGCAATTGCTCACCACCAGGTGATCGATAGCCTGTCCCCAAGCAGCGATTTCCACCCCCCCCCAGCTAACTCCAGTTTATGTACTGGGCATGATGTCATATGGTAGGGAACATCCCTTTGGCCAGCCTGGGCCAGCTGTCCTGGCTGTGTCCCCTCCCAGCTCCCCGTGCACCCCCAGCCTTCTCGCTGGCAGGCCAGCATGAGAAGCTGGACTGTCCTTGACTGCTCAGCAACAACCCAAAACATCAGCACATTATCAACATTTTCTCATCCCCAATCCAAACCATAGCCTCACGTTAGCTTCCGTGAAGAAAACCAGCTCTATCCTGGCTGAAACCATGACAGATGTCCTCTCCTTTCTTGGAGAGGTGGGAAAACCAAGGTTTTTGGTTAAGTACAAGCAACCTGCCCATAGAGTCGTTTCAATGTGCTAGATAGCATGTGCAATGTTGCAAATAATTCTTTTGCTTACACCGTGGTGTGAGGGGCAGTAGTTTTCACCCTACTTCATCTGTCTTGCTGGAGAGAGGGGGGGCAGCTGCCCACAGACCTGAGCAGCGTGTCTGGGAGCACCAGGGAGGGAACGATCTCCTCCCTTCCCCATTCCCGCACCTCACACAGGAGCTCTGCTTGCGGCTGTCTCCTGAGTCAGCCTCAACAGCACAAGGTGCAGAGAGGCTTTTGGAGAGGCTTTGAGTTTGTGTTGCCAGCCTTCAAGAGTGGCCAGGCCTCCTTCCTTTGGAGCTGACTCTGAAGGAGGATGAGGAGAACAAGGAGGAGGAGAAGGAGGAAGAGGAGCTCTCAGGACTCTGGTGGCCAGAGCTGAGAAACAAAAGCAAAAACAAAACAGGGAGATTTATTTCCTATACAAAATTATCAAAATGAAAGGTTGCCAAACCCGTCCCTGTGGCATTCACAGTGACTGTAAAGATGATGATGAGGTAGCTTCTTTCATCGCAGGGTGGGGAAAGACCAGAAGCCTGGGAGGACATCTGAGGAAGGCATTCAAATAAAGAGCAGGTAAGGAAAGGGGCAGGCACCATCTTCAATAATGCAGACTCCAGAGAAAGGAGAGAGAGAAAATTCAGAGAGGAGGTAACAGGAGTAACTGAGGATAGAAATGCCCAAACCACAGACTTCTGGGGATGGATGTGAGGAAGAAGTAGTGAACAACCCTTGTGAAGGAAACAGCAAGAGGTGGATTAGCGGTGAGCTGAATGCGAAGGGATGACTCAGTAGTGATGCTTCCATTACGAGAGCAGCTGAGGGGGAGTCTTGAAATGCTAGTGCAGGGAGGAAGAGGCCAAGCATAGGTGAAGAAAAGAGAAGGAAAGAATAAATGCAATAAAACCTTCTAATGAAAAAAAAAAAATCTCCCTACCCAAAGCTGTAAGCAAATTAATTCAGAGCTATTCGTGGCACTGACATAAATTCTTTGCTCCTGAAACAATAATGGGAATAAGGGGAGAAGGTGGGAGAAAAAAGAGGAAATGAAGGAGGTAAAATTTATCAGGAGTACTTAGGTACTTCTGGAAATGTTATTCAAATTTCCCAAGTAGCAGAGGCCATGGCTCAATGAGATAGTAAATCAACTCTGAGAGCACTTAGCGCTGACCCAAATCCGTTGCAACCGTATAGCACAAAACAGTGAGCTGCTATTTTGAATCCCCTTGCTGCTTCTTATTCACTGGACAGCGTGGTTCTGGATGGGTTAATGTTATTAAAGCAGCTTTCATGCTAGATCAGGTGCTACGCGTCCCCCTGAAGCTGGCACGAGGCCAGGGTGACGGAGTAGAGTTGCACAGACATTGGGCCATGTGTTCCGGGTGGTTCAATGGAGAGGTAACCGTGCGAGCATGGCTGCTCGGGCTCAGCTTTGTCCTACCAGCTGACCTGCGAGCACAGAGAGCTGATGCTGATGGTGGCGGAGCCGCAGCCTTCGGGGCTGAAAGCCTGCTGATGGGTGATGCCAGCGGCTCTCAAAGGCCACGTGTGCAATGAGCTCCGGGTGGTGGTGGGAAGCCCCTTGGTCCGCAACTTCAATTGAAATAAATGCGTTGGGAGATTGGGATCTTTTGAAAATCCCACTGGGTGCCTCTGGGTGCCTAATTCTCAGCAGAAACCGCTCAAATTCTGAAGTTTCTTCATCACTTCCACAGACTCGAACGTCACCTTACCCTGTGCCCATGCTGGGCTGGGCTGACCTGCTGGTCCTCACCTCCTGGGGATGCCTTTGGCTGGCAGCTTGCAAGATGCCATCAAGAAAATTTAGGACTTGTCTAATTCACAAGGGCTCCAAAAGACCCTTCTCCTCCGAGGGTTCCCCTCATTGCAGGGATGAGGAACTCAGGGAAGCCGCAGCGGCTGCACTGCCTTTGGTGGCTCAGGGCCAGGGCTGTAGTGTACAGGAAAGGCCTTGTTGATGGAAGCTGAAATCAGATGTGACCCTTCAGCCAGGGAGAAGTGCTGTGGAGACTGATGGCAGCTCGCAGGTGTAAAGGAGTGCTTCTTTAATACCTAGCAGGACATTGGCAGCTTCAAGGTTTCCTTCAGCAATCCATAGTTCTTGGAAACTGGCATTATATATTTTGGGGTTCTCTGCAGAGCAATGATATAAGCAATGGCACCTTTACGGTAGGAACGTGGTTGCTGTGAGAAGCTCCACAAGGATAGTGTGGCGTAGAGAGAAAGTACCTCCTTTTGAAGAATTTCCTATCATGAAGCTGAAAGAGTTTACATTTCAACAAGCTGAGGACCTTGAAAAAGAGTTTTAAGGCAGGAAGAGAAAGCCCCCCAAGGTGACCTTAGGTTCATGAGAGACATTACTAGTGCTATGTCAACATGACAGTGCCGAAAGGTCGGGTGAGGTTAGCTCTAATGGCACACAGCAAACAGGATGCCTGGGGACCTGACGTGAAAGGGTTGCTCCAAGTTGCTAATGCCTTCGTTTGGGTCAGCAGCTAATAGTCAGACACTGATTCACAGAACTTCCCTTCCCTTAGAGGTCCTGTAAATATATGTGGGTTTTTTTAAACAGTGAGGAAATGAATGGCCGTGCTGAGGATTAAGTGCTCCTCACGCCTGACTTGAGGCATGCTGGCTTTACCCCAGCCCAAGCTGCCTGCTGACGAGGTGCTCCTTTCTGGCTTTCTCCATGTTTTCCTCTCGCCCTTTCCCCTGCTCCCATCTCCTCCCATCTCTCCCCATGTTGGGGCCATCCTACTCTGGCATGGAGTGGGGAACAAGTGTTGAAATCCTCTTTTTTTCTTTTTTTTTTTTTTTTTCCTGTGAAATGCAGTTCTTGCTCACTGGTCATCTTATTCTCAGTATATCCCCTGCTGGACCCCTCGCCCCTGTCCCCGATCCCAGCTTTGCACAGCTGCACAAAGATGTCGGTGACATTGCAAGAACAGCCTCCTCCAAGAACTTTGTCTGGCCCCGAAGGCACCTCGCCGGTGCCAGCTCCAGTGCCCAGGAGATCTCTGCATACCACAGCTCGAACTGGCTGGCTCGGAAGCCGGCTAGAGCCCACTCACACCTGCCACCCGGGGCTGTAGCCCTGGGCTACACATACGCACACCATAAATCTTCAGAGGGCTTCTGGTAAAACCCTTCAGTTGAAGAAATGCTATTATTCACTTTTTTTCTGGGCTATTCTAGTTCACACTTTAAATACCGAAACAGGTATCTCAACAAATTTCAGCAGGATCCTTTAATCTAGGTCTCTCATCTTCCTTCTCATCTTCAATTGCTCTGTCCTCCAGAGCCTGGCCATTTCCAAAAAGGACATGTCCTTCTGGCCAACATTTTACAACATTTTGATATCCTTTGTTTGTCCCCAAGTGTAAACTCTCTCTATGACAGGCTTTTAGCATGACTTTTTCTGTGATAAGCTGTTTAGGGTTTTGTCTGTAGCAAAAATGATTTACCATTGGGAAGCCTTTCCTTGCCTGTTTTTTATCCCAAATTTCCTGCCTCTTGTCAGCTTTATGCTTTATTTCTCCTAGGCTGCCCTCTTTATGTGTGTTTGCTGCTGCATCGGTCTCCTCAGTCAAGCTGATGTTCTGAAGTTTTTCTGGGGAAAAGAGATTATTTCCCAAACCAGGTTAGATAGGTCAGGAAAACCTGCTGAGTAAGCAGAACTTAAACCAGCAGAAGAACATAGCTTATTTTATTCAGGGAGGACATTAAGATAAATCTTTCAAATAACCTCCTTCCAAATACAAGCTTAGTCTGCTTTAGGAGACGTTGTTGACATAAATCAGCCAGCTTAGCTGCTGGTAAAGGCTTTGTAGTGTAGACAAGTGCTCCTAAGTGAAGCTGTCTGAAGTGCCGGTGGTTTGACTCAATTGCTGTACGTCAGTTAGGTAAGGTCACCGCTTTATTCATGCAGCGTTTCTGTGGATCCATGTAGACCCCTGAGGGAGTGACGCTCTGCAGCGAGCCTTTTTGCTTTCGTTATTTTCACATCCTGGGTGTCTTCTGGCAGTCATCATATGCATCACTGCTCGATTCCAGCCTCTCGTGTTCTCAAGTCTCCTTTACAAGCAGGGTAGGATCTGGTTTGCGGAGTGCAGGGTTGTCTGGGCTTGACTGAAGTGAATCATCCTCACAGAGTAATCTCTCTTCTACACCGACACTGAACTGCAGCAAGCCGTTCCTATTCAGCAAAGCACATAAGCCAATTTTTGGCTCCATTTCTATTCATCAGAACAGTTTAATATTAAACTCATGTTCAAGTCCTATGGCTTATTATCGGATTTAGATGAATGTCCGCACTACATCACTGAATGAGAAGGGGATTAATTACAAGGAGGGGGAAGCTTTGCTGAGCTGCGTTTAGACAGAAGAGTGGTGCACTCCTGCCCCAAGGCTTTCCCCCTTCCACCAATTGTGCATCCAACAGTTTATTCCCAGGGCACAGTGTTGATATTTTAGTCTTGGTCATCAAGGGACATTTTTGTAGTGTTGGATTTGCCAGGTGAAATGGCCTGTGGGGTTGATCAAGACCTTGGTGAGCATCTCAGCTTTGCTGCCTGGGAAAGGTGATGGCAGCTGGGTGATCCCATGCAGCGTGCAGAGGACATCCCTCTACGCACCCGTTTTTTCTCATCTTTGCCTTCAGACGGTGGAGATGGAGGAAGCACATGAACACAGTGGGCTGATTTGACTGCTTTTCCATAGCAGATTTCACACAAGGTCAAAAGGGTAGAAACTGAAATACTCATTTGCTGCAGTGTGTTTTTAGAAGGGAGAAGGTGAGAGCTCCATTTGTATACTGTACAAGAGCAATTTGGGCAAGGCACCACATGCCTGCTGGTCTCTGTGAAGGGGTTCTTCCTTTCTGTAATGGAGATTCCTCCCTCCCTGTTACTCCTTGTAGAAAATGCTAAACCGAATATGTTTTTAGAAGCATACTGTCTTCACGAAGTCCTATGTTTTAGACAGATCTTGTCCTCTAAGTCAGGAGATGACATTATATTCATGAGATGTTTCACACAACCCTGTCTTGTCTTTAACCACTTGCCATAAAACATGCTAATCCCTTACAGAGCTGCATTTCTGTCCCAACTGCAGCTGAGATGAACACAGCTCAGTGTCATGATTAAACAGTGTTGTACCTGTCCCTAAGTGCACGAGAGAGGGGGCCTGTAACAGCTAGCCCACACAGAAGAATACAGGAAGAGTTATTATGAAGGTCATGCTGTTGGGATTTGATCAGTTAAAACTGTGTGCTAGGTAAGCAACTCTTCTGCAAGCTATCTTGAGCCCTGAGCAAAAGCTGGATGCTGCATGAAGATTGATGCTGTCAATCCCTGAGTGCTGATGAAGAGCCCAACTCTGTGGGTGCAGACCAAGCTCTCAGTCTTTGCACCTCACTTACTTTCCCCAGCCTTTACAATGGGAATAATCGTAGTTGCTAACCTCCCAGCAGTGTGGCGTTGGCTGTGTTTAAACAGTGCTTTAAACAGAAGGTCTGCACACACTTGGTGAAACTCCATTTAATTGCTTATGGACTTAAATTTAGCAATTGGTTTTTCCAGTGTCCCCATTGCAACCACTAGCCTGAGAAATCTGCACCCCTGTGACATGCTCTGTCTGATCTGTGACTTTCAAGGGTGCAAATGAGAAGCCTTTCCTTCGACCGAGCGGAGATGTGCCATTGCCGGGCTGTGGTAAGTGAGAGGATGTTCACCAGAGACAGCTATGATTTGTAGAGAAAAAACATAGAGCTTAGTCATCAAAAACAGGAGTTAGTCATCAAAAACAATCTACCTTCCTCTTAAAATATAAAAAGGCTTAAAAGTTCGGTAATGTTTACAGGGCATTAAAAAAAGCACTGCTATTACAATTGCCGGCATTAATTCTCATCAGGTAGCCTTCCTTCCCCATTTGATGCAGAGACTTACAGCTTCATGTCTGTTGCCAAATGCTTTAGCCCTGGTGCCCACACAAGGTTTCTGCTGTAACTGTCTTGTTATCAGACCATCAATGTCCTGACACTTCCTAGTGATTAATCCTGTGTTGAAATGAAATTAAGTTTCCATATATTTGGCAGAATGACCCCAGGACTTCCTATTTGGGGAATACAAAGAATAAAGCATCTGCAGCCTACAGGAAGCCAGAGTCTCTGATTTCCTGCAGAGGCAGAACAAGAACAAACAGGGAACACATATTTCACAGCGGCAGTCGAAAGCGCACGTAAAAGCCCTGGCGGCACCCATGATGAAAACAATTAGAAGGGGGAACATCCCTCGTCCCAAAATTATTTGTGGGTGTTTTGTTACATACACAATATGCCATTAGAAAATAGATGTAACTCAAGTTAATGTTTTTTCCAGGTGACCATTAAACTTTCCCTTGGCATATGTCTTTTGGTTTACATCAGCAAGATTGTACTTGTAAAGCAAGTGAGTTTTACATTGCCATTTGCTATGCTGGGGTCTCTAAATCCATTTGTGCTTAGGAAAACACAGTGACATTTTCTTTGATGGCTTTGTTTAAATGAGCCAGGCCAGATTTAGGCTGATGTAAACTCCAGTGAAAGGGGCAGGAGGAGGTGAGAAGGCAGCAAATCCTACTTGCAGCCTAGCTCTGACTTGCAATGAAAGGCACGTGAAGAAGTGGAGGCACCAGCCTGCCTTCTGGGGATGTGCAGGACAATGTCCCTCAGAGAGAGGCACTGCTGCCTCTACAACACAATTTAGCAGCTCTACACCCACAAAAGGAAACGCTTCCAAGTGCTTCCAAATTGCTGGTTGCACCTTGCACTAATGGGCATCATCAGCTTAAAATTAGACCTCTGTCTGAATAATGCTTCTACCTGAATATATATACTTGTGTGTGTGCATGTGTATATATAGATGTGCATGTGTGTATGTACAAAGAAAAACCTGTTCTGTTTACCCGCCACACTGGTGGTATTATCTAGGTTGTTGTGGTATATTTACTTTGTTTGTCAGATGGCTCTCGCTCCTCCACCACAGCCAGTTTTGACAGTGTTAAT
The DNA here is from genome assembly GCF_964289735.1 of Phaethon aethereus. Taxonomy (NCBI): domain Eukaryota; kingdom Metazoa; phylum Chordata; class Aves; order Phaethontiformes; family Phaethontidae; genus Phaethon; species Phaethon aethereus. The sequence continues at coordinate 122,827,211 of NC_138575.1, read as the reverse complement.
GGTTCTATTGCTGCTGGTTCTTGTCAAAAGAAATTGTCTTGTTTCTGTCCTGAAAAGGTACCATATTACCATAACCACTGTGTCAAAGAATATCTTGCTTCCTACAGTTTTATATTAGTCAAGCTTCTTTCAGTGCTTCCTAACCCAAACTGGAGTGAAAGAGGGAAGACCTAGATGCTGCAGAATGTTAGGCTTGGTGCGCTTCCACAGGGAAAGGTCTGACCAATGGCTGGTTAGGACAGCTCTCCTTCAGCAGGAAGAAATGGGGCTAGTGTGATTCCCTGGAAAGTTGCTTGTCTTGGCATTTTTAATAAATGTCTGTCTAGAAACAAAATGCAAACTGTTGCTCTCCTTCAAACCGTGACTCCATATGGGGAACTGGTTTTGAAGCTCCAGACCTGAAAGAAGACTGAAAGTGTCCAACCATGATATTTTTCTGAAAGGTCATCTTTAACTTTTTTTTGAGATGTTAGCCTTAGAGTGGATATTTCTGTAGCCCTGAAAGAGTCAAATGCATGAGGAGCACAGGATGTGGCTCACAGGTCCTTACTGTGATGACATTGAGAAGATCACGTTATATCAAACAAGTCTCAGTTCAATGCCGGTAGAACTGCAGAGAACTGTGAGTGAGCTGAGGACAAGTTTACACCACAAAATGCTGCTTGTCACCGAAATGCCAGAGGCAGTGGGAATTAAAGCTGATCTGCCCACATGGTGGAGGCAGCATTTTCTGGATACAGTCTAGACACATTGGCTTGGCGACTGCCTGGAGTTAAGAAGCCCTTTTTCTTAATTCATGATCTTGTCATATGGACTTTGTTTCCCCTGCAGTTTGGTAAAAGGCTCGAGGAGTACCTGCTTGTGCTGAAATCTGCAGGGATTTGGGGACTCAGCAGAGTGCAAGGGCATTCACAGAGAGAGACTAGATCCACAATGGTGGATCTCATGGTGCAATTCTGCATCTGTAGGGAGTTGGGTTACGCTACCTTTTCACTTTGTTCTGTGCTCTGAGTTTTACGAGGCTCCATGTCTCCCTGTCTCTGCCAGTGGGCTGGTTAAGTCTCTCTCAGTTATTCTAGAATGAGTAATGTACAGGCGAATCTACGCAGTGCTGCCAGCTCTTGTGATTTTGTAAGTCTTGCAATATTTACTTTTTGTTCTCTTGGCTTTTGCTCACAGATTAATGCAATGGAATTCCTCCGCCCATTAGCAAACAAGAGGAGGGGGGAAAAAAACCCATTTCAGGAGTCCAGTCTACCTGGTAGGAAAGGGAAGCCAGGACCTGTGACACAGGAACCCCCGGCTGTTAGAACTGCGCTTGGACACCTCACCCCCACAAAAGCCGCAGCTCCATCACTGCACTGTGGATATTGGTGTACATAACTCCTGCTCGATAAATCAAGACTATCCAATGACTGCTCTTCTCTCTCACTGCTGCCCACCCCCATCCATGCATTACCTCATCATTCTTTTCTCTTACAACAATTGCGCTTTCCTGCCAAGAGTTGCTGGTGGATTTCCACTCCTCCAGGGAAAAGCCTTCAGGGAGAGTCCTCCCTTCCCCACACGGACCTGCGCGCAGCCAGATGCAGCAGGGCCCAAACTGATCCTCAACAGCTGGGGGAGGACACCAGCCGAGGCACACCTCTTAAAATAGGTAGCTGACCCCCTTGGCAGCTCTGGCATGAAGAGAGTCCAGTGGAGAGGCCACAGATACCCTGCAGCATCTTTCCTCAGCAAATGTGGGCTGCTGCCCAGGTGGTGGATAGGCTCCCCAGGATGCACGGATGCCATGAGTGGGAGCCACTGCTGCATGCCCCATCCCACACAGGACCCGCACACCTCTGCCGTTTTCAGCAACGAATGCCCCTCGTGCATCAGCCAGGGCTAAGCCTCTCAGCCACCCTTTCCAACACAGATTTCCTGTATTATAGTGTCAAATCCCACGTCCTGTATGGGAGGCGCATGGGACACAGCTTTTCTTGTATGTTTTTGCCATCTGGCCATTGCTTGCGGCAGAGGCTCTCTCCCCATGTGTGACTTAGCTGTCCAGATGTCCCGCGTTTGCAAACGTGGCAGCCCCGTGACCTACCCTGAGCATGGCACACTTTCTTCCACAGCCCCCAGGCTAATCCTCATCACAGCAATGCCTCAGTTTTGGTCAAAGAGAGCGTTCACTCTTGTTGGAGCACCTTGATCTAAAGAAAGATCTTTCTTTAAGGAAATGGTAGCTGGATTGCAAAGGGAGCTATATACAAACTCTGATTATCCTATTCAGCAAGTTTGTCCTTTTATTCTTCTAATTCCTGTTGAAACCCACCATTGTGAATCAGGGAATTGTGGACATGATGCATATCTGGAGATGGAGAAGCCGTTCTGCTGCTGCTTCTGTTGGTCAAACCCTATTCCAGTCTAAGCATCCCCTTCCCTTTCTCTTTCGCCGACACCAAGCTCTCCTGGCTGTGGCTCTCAGGCTCCATCGCACCTACCACAGTTTGCTTTGTAAGCTGTAACGTAGTAAAGCACCTCAAGATGACGTTTCTGTGTGAGCGACTGGAAGTAACTGTAAAGCTATGCATTGCCTTGACAAAATGCAGGCTTCTGATCTCTGCTGCTCACTTCTGCACAGGGATAGCCCCATGGAAGTCATCATCGCTGATATTTAATGTGCACCACAGATGGAAAACGCTGTAGTTTGTTTCAGCGATGTAACAGTCCTGATGTAATCATTACCTAAGCATTTCATCAAAATCACTGTTGTGTTACAAAGGTGTCAGTGAACAGAGAATCCGCCTGATGTGTCAAAAGTGATAACGTTTTCCTGATACAGCACATAAATTGCCAAGCAAGTGCTGTCTTTATTTACACTGCTTTTACCCCAACATAACTCCATTCATTTGACAATTACGGGAGAGGTGTGGATCTCCTGGGAGGAAGCTCACCTTTATGGTTCTTGAAATTGATGACATGTGGGTTTCCAGCAGCTTAGCTGTGATTGTTCAGCAAAAATTAGCTCAACACAGAGCTGATGAAACTGTACACACCAGGGTCATTAACAGGCAACGAGCAACCAAGTCTTGTTTGTATAGTTTCAGAGACTGTTTAGAGTTGGAAACCCATAAAAGAATGGTAAGATCCTTTGAGGAAAGAGAGTGTTAAACTCTCTGTCCTTATCCCTACTCTCTAGCCTGAGTAGGGACTGTCATGGCAAGAAACTCTGGGATATCTCCAGTCCAACCCTTGCTCAGTGGCAGAGAGGATATCAGCTCAGAGGAAGGTCTGACCCTGACCTGTTATCCTATCCCCCTTGCAACACCATGCAAGGGACTTTTTTGCCTTGCCTTTTGACCGTGTGACCATATCTCTCGTATTGATTTTCATATCCCTTGGATCTGAAAAGAGGTTGGGATTTTCTGCTTAGTTAGAAATGTGTAGATCACTTTAAAGCTTTTATCCTACAAAAATGCCTCTAGGAGCAAAATATGTTGCTGGATCTTGTGTGAGGTTGCGTGTATTTTATACAATGACCGATGCAAATTGAAAAAGTTTGATGTTTGAATAGGGAAACTTCTGGTCTGCACTGTAGGTTTGGCTGATAGGGAGCCTTTCTGTGCTTCAAAGCTTTTCTAAGATGTCAAACATTTTGAGTTAATTAGGGTTAGGAGCTGTTTCATTGTTTGAATTTGTGACAGCAGAGAGTTAAATAAAGCTTTGCTTACAAAGTCTCTCACTTGGAAATACACACAAAGCTGTTCAGTGTTAATTCCCAAGTTTGCTTTAAGGTTTCTGGGTAAACATTTTCTCTCCTCTGAATCCTGTGAAGGAGCTCTTCCAGGTCTTTATTTGTCTTCCTTTCACAGCAGAGTTTGTCTAGGCTTGGTAGGGATTGTGTTAACTTTGCCACCAAGTCTACAGGAAGACAGTTAAAACACTTTCTACTTGCACACTAGCTCTTCAGGAGGATTGCTAACAGAGGGCTGCAGATTCAAATTTAATATCAGTGCTGACACGATGAGTTAAGAGTTTACAGATTACTTCTGATAGAACACTCAGAGAGAGTATTAAGGGAGGTTCACTGCTTTCAAGTTGAAAAAAGCATCCAAGACGGTGACCTGAGCTAGATGATGGTGTCTTGGTGTCTTTATTCTTGACATTTTCACTAGCCCTATAAGAATTTTACAGGAAGATCTGCAGTCCTTTATTATTAGGGGGAAGACACTGCAACACAGAAAGGAAAATGTATCCTGGGGCAATGTGAGCAAGCCCACTTCTCCATGCCATCTGAAGGGTTAATCAGAGTATCTTGGGCCTCTAAGACAGATATGATACCCTTTGTCTTCCCAAGGCATTCCATCTGGTGTTGTAGAAAGGCAGGTTTCATCTCCACCTCATGAACTGAGACTGAAGAAAACCACCTGGCAGTTCTAGTTGGTGTCATTCACTCCACCAGGAATCTGTGGGATTGCAGCCCAACACCTTTCGGGAAGCCTCCTCGCAGTAGTCCTCAGCTGCCCTGGCAGCTTCTCCTCGCTCCCTTGACCACGTGCCAGCACATGGCCTTTTGCACAAGTGGTTGCCGTGCATCTGTGCCCGGAGAAGGATCTCCACCCTGTCCCTGCACCCTGCTGTGATTGCCACAGTTCAGGGTTTCCACCAGGCAGACCACATGTCCTGCTGCTGGAGGCTGCAGTCCAAGGTTTCCTGGTGGCTGAGAGCTCATACTCTAGCCCCAAACCTTACCAAGCCATGACCCCAGTGTCACTAATGGTTTACTAACCAGTTGCAACTGCTTAGGAAGTACAAGCGAATTTGCATGTCTCCTACAAGACAACTTGCCCCAAGGCGCTCCCTTGGATGGTCAGGAGTCCCTGGCTGCAACCTAGCATCTCCCACTGACTGACTGGAGGCATCTGTCCTGCCCCACCACATGAGAGGCCATTCCCTATCGTGTTTTTATCAGACGCCAGAGACTGGGGGTGAACAGAAGATGAGACGGAACTGGGGACCACACCAGCCAGTGAGTTATGCCGGGGATATTCGAAGCGGTTGAGGTCTCCTCACTTACACACCCTCTCTGGGGCGCAGGTAAAGCTCTTCTCAAAGCATTTGTCCCACACAGTAAGGCAGGCGAATAAACTAGGGGCACCCTGTCTTATCAGCCTTAGCCTTTCCGTTAAGGACATTATAGCTAAAGAGCATTTTCTAAGCAGCAGCTGATTTTGGCAAAAATTTAGTGGAAGCCTGACCCAGAAATGAGAAGTCACTTTCAAAGATGTTGCAAAGTGAATGGGTTGTCTGCAAATTAAGACCGTTTATAGTTGTAATATCCAGTACTGGTTCTTAAGATACTTGAATGGCATTTCAAGGCTAAAGCTTAGAATTTTGTTAGGATGTAGAACATTCCTCCTCTGTTTGCCTTTTAATTTAAATAATCGCTGAATGAGATATTAAGGTCTTGTCTACACTGGAAAAAAATGCAGTAAAATATTTTGTATGAGAAAAGCAGAGCAGGCAGCTTCATGCAGACACCACTGTGTGACATCAGAGTATTTCATCGATTTCACTTACGCCTCTTGGGAATAGCTCACATTTAAAGTTAAATCTAAAAGGTCATTTTTATACTGCAATAAGGGTATTTACATAGGGAAGAGATCAGGGTGTAACTGCACTGTATACCCGGCTGCTAATGCTCTACCTAGCTACAGAACTTATGTTATAGGTAAACTGTCTTTGAGATTGCATGAGGGAGTAATTCCAGATCCAAATTTTGGCCCAAGAACAGGCTTGAGGCTTATTCATACACCTAACGGTTCAGGCCCTCAGCTGGGGTGTGCTGATGCCACTCTATTGATTTCAGAAAAGCTAAACCAATTTACAGCAGATGAGAATCTGCTCAAGATTTCCCAGCTGCCCTATCAAAAATCTTCTCAGAGCATTGACTGAGGAAAGAAAAAAGGTCTCAGCCTGATTTCAAAGAACATAATAGACTTTTAATTTAATTGACTTAATTTTATTGGCAACTATTGTATGATGAAATGAAAACAGATGATTTGGATGAACAAGAAAAGGTTAGATGGGAGTAACCCATTAGCAAATATCAGGGCATCATCCTATTGTCCTCATTTAATAAAGGAACGGGTCAGTAAGCATAATCATAAACATTTTTACATTTTAGTGGAGATTTATTTGACATCATTACTAGCAGAGAGATGGATTCTTGGAAAAGCAGATGATGAAACAGTCTAGCAGACAAGAAGCTAGCTCCTTTATCTGGCATAAAATGGCACAGCTCTACAGATTGACCTGTTTAATTTCACCATCTACAGAAGCTGAGCTATTATTTCAGACTGCTGTGGGATATTTGATATTTTTTTAACTGTTCTTTGACAATTTCTCTTTACTTGCAGTTCTCTTTCCTGTCTTTAATGTCCTAAGCTATCTCTGCCTAGATGTAAATTGATATACAGTATACCTGAGAGAGAAAGACTCAGAGAGAGAGTTGAGTTTCTTCTCAGGGCTAGATCCTGGCGAGAGCTTCAGGTCCAATATTTATGAACAATTAGCATCCAACAGCATCAGTGCGTGGGACAGCACAGGACACAGCTTGCTGACCAACATGGCCGTCCCTTGGCCTGCTAGCAGGCACGGCTGCTGCTGGGACCTCCATGGGCATGTCATCAAACCACATCGTCGGGGCCACTGTCCCTTCCTCCACCCCAGGTCTGCCACCCAGCCCAGGGCATTGCCTCTGGGTGCTGCTGAGCTCTGCTGATTTGGCACCATGCTTGCCATCTCCTGAGAGCCAACAGGGCCTGGCTGAACATTCAGCGGTGGCTGGGGTCAGGTGGCGTCCCCGAGGACCTCCTTGGAAAGGCCATGAAAGAGAGTGACGTGGCTGGGCACAGGGCTCTGTGGAATGGGCCAACAACACAGGTTACCTGCAGCCCCCCAGGCCCAGGACTGCTGGGCAAGGGTGGGCTGCTTTGGAGATCTGCCCACCACACAGGAGACCTTGTCTCAAGCAGCAGCTTCTCCCCGTCCCTGCTCCATGCACCATGTACCAAATGGTCCTATCTATCTCACACACTCTGCGACCAAGCTTTCAGCTCTCTGGGGCTTGCTGGAAGTCCGTCCAAACTGGATTTAAGAGCAACACTAAAATCTCATCCAAGGACAAGAGTACCCTGAGGGGGAGAACAAATATAATTCAATGCAAAAGAGAGAAAATTCAGATCAGATGCAGGGAAACCAGACCTGATTCCTCACTTAATTCTTTGCTCATGTAACTCGCCAATGGTGGGTGCCACTTGTGCAGGAGAAAAGTAAATTTTAAGAAAAGACTATCCAGACCAACCTTGAAAAAATCTGTTCTGAATCACTACCTGCAAATAAATAATTAAAAAAAAAAGAACTCAAATCTTAGAGCTTTCTTCATTTTAGCTGGACTTGCACTCCAGGAGTGCAGCTTTATTTTGTGTTTACGTGTGCTGGGGTTTGATTTGCCCCTGTAGATGCAAGGCCTGCAGACTCAGCCTTCTTGCAAAGACAGGACCACCTGCTCCGACCTGGAGATCCCCACTGGGGAACACCAGCCTCGCGCTTCGTTGCCGGCAGCTGCCCGAGGGCTGCCCTGCTCGCCTCACTTGCAGAGGCTCGGCCAAAGCCTGCATGACACCCCGGAAAGCAAAAACCCCGAGTTGGGCTTTGTCATGCTGCAGACCAGCTCCATCGTTTCGTGCCGGTTTCTGTCCCCACGTGCCTACCCCAGCTCCTTGCTGAAGATTTCTGGCTCCATGGCAGAGGCAGCGGGAAGAGCTGCCCATCCTCTGGCTGGGGTGATGGATGCTACCGTCGTATCAGCGGGGGTCCTTGCCCCGGACAGAGCACCCCTACGGGTGTGCCACAGGGAATGCTTAGGCTGTGGTGGTTTCTGCTCTGATTTTCTTCTCCCCCCTTTCCCCAGATCCACTAAACTGCTCAAACCTGTCTCTGAGCTTTCAAGGCACCCTCCCCAGCCAAACCTGAGGGACAAAAACGCACAGCCGCTGCTGATAACACCAGGTATTACCAACACAGCAGCCCAGTGACACCGTACGAGCTGGGCTGGACCACCATGGAGCTGATCACACAGCAGCAACTTATTTTTACAGTGCTCCTGCCCTTTCTCCCAGTATGGTCCCCCTGGGTTGAATGAGCAGAGCCCTCGCAGGCTTCGCTGTGTGCTTGGTTGCAGAGAGCTCACTCGAAAATCCTCCGGTGCTGTAACCAGGAGTGGGGAGAGGATGCGAGGGGCTCTGCTTTTGGGGAGAGACTCTGGTGTTTCCCCTTGTCGCAGAGCAGAGGCAAGTTCTGGGCATGTCCTCTCCTCCTGGGGGTGCGAGACTCCTGAGGGCAGAGTTATACAATGCTAGGGTGACCCTCTAATACGACATCCCCACAGGGCGAAGCCGTAAGCACAGCAGAATGTGCCTGCTGCTGTGAGATTGGGTGTCAGAGCTAGCGGGTGCATGCCGGTATTTCCCCATGGAATAGCTGCCTTTCTGATGGAAAGTTGAAAACTAATTATTTTCACCTGAAAATCCAAGCACTTTCTTCAAATCCAACCCCTTCCTACCCTATGTCAAATATTTTAGTTTTCAGGTCTGCTCTTTTAAAAAAAAAAAGAGCTGAAAAAGATCAAGATTTCTCCAGGAAACCAATTCTTAGTGAAATTTTTCGGTTTGGTCCGTAAGAGAACGTCTTGCAGCTGACCTCCCTGTTTGAATCCCGGCAGTAGCTGGAGCCTGTGACGCAGGATCAGGCCTCCTTTGCCTGCTTCCCAGGGTGCTTGCCATCCGGCTGCGCGCCACAAGCTGTGCCTGGCGCAGGGTGGGCTCCGGAGAGGAGGGCTGTTCCCTGCACTGCACCCTGCTACGGAGGAAAAGCAGCTTGTATCTTGACACGTTTTGCCTGGCAGGCATTTCAAAGGCTTCTCTGAATTCTCTGAATCAGGGCTGCAGGCACTGCCTACATTTCCTTTTTGCAGAAACTGGCAGGTTGAGCTATGCAAAATTCCCTAATCCTGTTTATCTGCTGACTCCTTCCCAAGAGGCACAAGGCTCCCGCGGCCTCTCTGGGCTTTCCTCTATGCCGTTACTGGAGTTATATTTGCCCATTTGAAGGACAAACACAGGCGGGGTAAGAGGAAAGCAACCTGGGGCCCTCGGCATGCCAGAATTTGGGATTTCAGTGTGCAGCAAGGCAGGCAAGCGCAATGGCACTGTGCCCCTTTAGCCTTTCCTGGAATAATAAACTCCACAGCAAATGACTTGTGTCCCAGAGCAGGTGTCGGGCACGTAAAAATAATCCATTGCCCAGGCGTACAAGCAGCAAAATGATGACCTTAAGGGAGGAGTGGTGCGGTGGGTTGCACTCTCCCTTACCTTTTCCCGACCGCCCTGCGGTTCCAATGGGGCAGGAAGAGGGTGGGCTGGGTAGGCTGAGGATGCGAGCAGGGGAGCGTGGGTTACCTGTCTTCTGGGCCAAAATCTTGAGCTCAATGCCCCAGCCTCTTGATGCAGGGATGCTGCTCTGTGCTGCCGAGCAGCTGAACTTTGTAGCCCCAAGGGTAAGGAGAAAATAAATCAGCTCTGTCCTTAACCTTTGCCCAGGGAAATTCACTTAAGCGCTTGCCGGGGAGGAGCGCTGATCTGGTCCTCAGGGTTTCTGCGTGAGGCCAGACATGCCAGCTGGGCTAGTGTTGGCGTGCCTGTAGAGGATAGAGGACAAACTGGGGGGCTGACCAGGGGCCGAGGTGGGGTGGTGGCAGTGGGTCAGGTTGCAAAGGTACGAAGTGATGTGCTGCCAGGGTGGAGGAAGAGGAAAAGCTCAGGCAAGGGCAGCATGAAGGTGGAGGAGAGAGGAAGGGTCTCACTTTTGGGGAATGGCCCAAGCCCTGTGCCACCAGGAATGATGCTCACCTCCTTGGATGGGACTGCAGATCGCTGAACCTCCACGTGGCTGCTGTGGGCGAAGGCATGTGAAAGCCCTTGGGGCACTTGTGTCTCACCCTTGTCCCCTCCTGGCCTGCAGACGGTCTGTGGAGGCATCCCTTACTCCACAAGGTCCGTGGTGGGGGTCTGAGTGGGGAACTTCGAGGTCCGAATCTGGCTGATGAGCGGCGTGGGGGCTGGCACACTGCCGTGGGGTGCTCCCGAAAGAGGTCTGGTGGCACACACATACACACGTGCTGCTCAGTGAGCGTTGGTGCTGAAAACTTGACTTTGCAACCTTAGTGCTGTTTTAGTAAAGTTTGTGTGTGGGTATTGACTGAGCAGGGATCCTGTCTGGTTATGATTCACCTTCCTTCCCCCTCAAGGGAAGTACATTTGGGAACCTATCACCAGGCTGGCAGCAGCTCCAGGAAACACTGACTGTCTTCTTGTGGGGCTAAGCAGGGAGGCCACCTCAAGTACATTTCTAAAACCAGCCTCTTTCTGTTATTTACGACATTATTTTGCGTAACAAGCGTTGCTTGTGAGCCTGTTCTCTGGGATAGCATACTGAAGGACCATATGTCATGGTTTGGACTGCCAACACATCAACATTGCAATCGTTTGCAGACTGTTTTATATTTCTTTGATTTGCGAATCTGTGTAATTAGCTCCCCAGAACAGGCGGGTAGAGGAAACGCAGTCTGTTATTTAGGCAGAATTAACATCCTTGTTCTCCATATTGTGATCCTTAGTTTCTTAGCGCTGCTGCCAGAGCGGTGGAGAGATCAGTGCTGAGACATTCATTCCCTGAACCTGCTTTCATTGCAAAACTATTTCTGCTCCTTTGCTAGGCCATCCCGAGGACCCACAGACTAGTACAAGACATGCTGGTGCCATAATTGATAAATACACACTGCAAGTGGCAGCGAAAGATTTATAGCCACCGTCGGAGGTTTCAGCAAGAGGAAAAGCACCAAAGCACTTAACACTCACCACCAGCACAACAGTTCGCTGCTGTTTACTGTGGTTTTCTCTAGCCTCCCAGCAGGGTCCCACTAGCATTTCTCACCCTTTGTGCTGCAGACCTGGTAAATAAATCTTTACTGACCTGTTGTGGCAGAAGTCATGCATGAACGTGCCGTTGGAGAAAGAGTTATGTTATTTTAGTAGGTTAACAAGCCCGTATAGGTTTCTTTGCTATCAGAATTTGGCCCACTACCAGGCATATGATCATTCTGTTATGCTTTCCGTTTCTATTACAGAATCACAGAATCACAGAATCACTAGGTTGGAAAGGACCTTTAAGATCATCAAGTCCAACCATTAATCCAGCGCCACCATGTCCCCTAAACCATGTCCTGAAGCGCCACATCCACACGTTTTTTGAACACTTCCAGAGATGGCGACTCCACCACCTCCCTGGGCAGCCTGTTCCAATGCCTGACCACCCTCTCAGTGAAGAAATTTTTCCTAATATCCAATCTAAACCTCCCCTGGCGCAACTTGAGGCCATTTCCTCTTGTCCTATCACTAGTTACTTGGGAGAAGAGACCAACACCCTCGTCGCCACAACCCCCTTTCAGGTAGTTGTAGAGAGCGATAAGGTCTCCCCTCAGCCTTCTCCAGACTAAACAACCCCAGTTCCCTCAGCCGCTCCTCATAAGACTTGTGCTCCAGACCCCTCACCAGCTTCATTGCCCTTCTCTGGACACGCTCCAGCACCTCAACATCCTTCTTGTAGTGAGGAGCCCAAAACTGAACACAGTATTCAAGGTGCGGCCTCGCCAGTGCCGAGTACAGGGGCACCATCACTTCCCTACTCCTGCTGGCCACACTATTCCTGATACAGGCCAGGATGCTGTTGGCCTTCTTGGCCACCTGGGCACACTGCCGGCTCATATTCAGCCGGCTGTCAACCAGCACCCCCAGGTCCCTTTCCGCCGGGCGGAAAAGGTGGTTTGTTCAGGTTGGTTTTTAGCACTGCCTATATACATCCAAAAAGCAGGAGGAGAGCACTTGTGTCAAATGGCCTCCCGCTCGCCTTCAGGTGGGAGCTTCAGGCTTGTGGTTGGGAGGCATGAAAGGGCTCTGCCCCTGGGTAGAAAGGGCAGGCAGGTGCCTGCGGGTGGGTGGTTAGGGGTTAGGGCAGTGCTCCCCCCTTAGCATGAGCACCAACTCTACCTGAGGTCATCATCTGAAAGCTGTGATGCAAGCAAAAGCAGAGCTTGTTTTGTGCCATTGCAAGCAGCACGTCTCCCAGACACATTACTAGCAAGACAGTGTGTCTAGTGCTTGATTGGCCTCGATGTCTAAGACCATGTGAGCTTGGACAGAGCTGTTCCTGGTGTTTGGACACCTCTCTGCCTCTTTCTTTCTCACCCCTGCAGAGGCATGTGCGCACATGGAGTCTCTGTTGCTTGGTAAATGGTGACTTTGTACTGGTCTCTCAAAGCCAAATAGAACAAATTCTCTTCTCTGCCTGGCCAGGGCAACTCTTATGGGACTGAAATCACCTTCAATACAGTTGCCTCTCAGTAAATTTAATCAAAATTGACCAATAAGTTCAAAAGTTATTAAAGTCATGGTGGAGGGGATCAGAGAGAGTGCTTTGTTTCCTTAGGAAAACAGGCAAAAATGTGTGTGTGTTACACAGAAGAAATGGAAATGACTATTTGCAATCTTACCATGTTATAATTTATCCCCCTTTCCATTTTCTTCTCTTCCACATGTAATAGAAACATTTTAACTGATCATTATTCCTCCCATTTACACTTTCTGCTCCCTTGGCCAGCTCCACAGACAGCACGGACAACTTCCTCCAGTCATTTTGAATGCCTTCCTCTTCTCATCTGCTCCTTCACCTCAGGAGGCATGTCTTCACTGTGCTGGGAGAGATGTGCTTGGCTCCTCGGTTGCAATGCAGCAGAGTTAGAGCAGGGGTAGTTCACCAGTTACCAACTCATCCCCCCTGGCCCATGCCACATGAGCCGTGCTTTTCCAGTGACACTCTCATCCCACCGAAAGGCGCTGTGGACCCGCCAGATGGTTTGATATAGTGCTGGGTGCGATAACAGGAGGTGTAGCCAAAGTTAGGTCTGCTGGATGTGCTGGAATATGTCCCCCCTGGGAGCCACCTGACTCGGTTGCAGTAGCTGGCCTGTAGCTGACCCTCGGGCTCGTGGCATTTTGGCTAGAGGGATGCTATTTTGATGATGCTTCTGCAGATTTAATGTCATTTTGGCCTTGCTCCCACTGACGTTGTGGCCGTAGCTGTTTGTCCTGTGCATCAGCTGGCCCCAGCCTCTCCTCTTGGTCATCTTCTTTCTGCTGTGTTTTGCCTTGCTATCCTCAGCCCTGGGCTGTGGGCTTTGCTTTCTCTGGGGAAGGGCTTGACAAACTGCTTCTGCCTTTGGCTAAACCTAGCTCCCTTCTTCTCCCTCATGTTGCCTACTTTGGTTCATAATCTTATCATAGAATAGAATCATAGAATAGTTTGGGTTGGAAGGGACCTTTAAAGGCCATCTAGTCCCTGCAATGAACAGGGACATCTTCAACTGGATCAGGTTGCTAAGAGACCCATCCAACCAGACCTTGAATGTTTCCAGGGATGGGGCATCTACCACCTCTCTGGGCAACCTGTGCCAGTGTTTCACCACCCTCACTGTGAAAAATTCCTTCCTTATATCTAGTCTAAATCTACCCTCTTTTAGTTCAAAATCATTACCTCTTGTCCATCTTGAGGTGTTTCAAACTTCAAGGTACTTTTTTGTTATTTAGTCCTGTTTCCAGAGGTGTTTTGGGGAGCTTTAGGCAGTCATACCTACTGTTTTGTATGATTCCCTCCCTTGGTTACCATCCTGGTTTCAGACCATTTGGCTGCCACTTGACGATACAAAAGTTTTGGGTAGCTGTACTGGTATAACCAGGCAGGAGTTTGACTCCTAAAAAGGCTTTGGAAAGAATTGGAATCCAGGTTAGTTGGGAACTTGATCAGTGTAACAGAAACAGGAATTATTTGCTCTGACCTAGAAGATGGCATTGGGTTTGTAAATCAGGTGAAAGGCAAGAAGGCCTTGTGATGGGTTAATTTGTTCAATCAGAGTCTTCTTGGAAGGTAACAAGGTTTTGGTAAGATTTTTGTGAACCAGGCTGCCATTAATATCTACTTATAGGTCACTGTGACCTTGAAGGTTTCTGACAAGACATTTGCAAAGTCATTGTGATTCTGTGAATATCCACATAAATGAATTGATATTTTGCCAATGATTTAAGGCCAACTACAACATGTTGCAGAGTATTTGCAAATTAATGTGGAAAATAGGTATTTGGGGTCATAAAAGGGCATGCTTGAGACACTGTTTCTGGGGCTTTTCCCAGAGTGATACCCTTTACAGTCTGCCGTTTCTCTTGGTCTGCCAAGCAACGGAGGCTGTGAGCATGGACCAGATAACTTGCTAATAAGGCTTGTTTTGTAAAAAGGCCCCTTGGAGTTAGCGGTTAAATTGCTCTCTCTTCCCTTGACTTCTGCTGGAGTAAGCCTGTGACTTTCTGTAACAATTTTTATCTCTGTGTTGAGAATTTAACCTAGAAAGCATAACTGGACTGCATTAATTAAACTGTATCTAATCTCCAGCTAAACTGACAATCAACCAACAAACAGGGCTTTCTCAGGATGGGTGTGCCTTGCGTTTACATGATCCACAGCACAGTTTCACCTCCTGGGCAGAAAGGTGTTCTCCCATCATTTTGTGGTCCACTTTCTGGGAGGAATGAATCCCCTCCTTACAGCTTATTTGTGTCAACTATAAAATATGTCTAAGCCTCTTCTCCCAGGAAAGGTGGGTGCCAGAAGAGGTCTGTTTGGACAGCACAGCATCCTCCAAGCATCCACAGGGTCTGACACCTGAAGTGCTTGTTTTGCAAGATCTGGTGTTATGTTGCATTTTTACATTTCCCTCCTTTCTGCATCCACTCACCCAACCTAGTACCTCTTTGAGGAGGGTATGGATTTCCATTTCCATCATGCCCAAGCTGGAAAATATTACTAAAACCATGTCTTCCACAGAATTGTTTACACAGAGTTGTGGAGTTTGTGTAAACCTAGGACCCTAGGACTGATCAAGACTAGAGATAGTTTGCTATGTTGCCAGCAACGTAGGCCAGATGGGCATTTGGAAATGGAATTGAATGAAAGACAAGAAATGTAGTGACAAAATATATATATAGGGTACATACAGTGGGTGCCCGTGCATGTGTTTTCAAAAGCTGTCAAGCTGCTACCACAATTGTTTTCATT
The DNA here is from genome assembly GCF_964289735.1 of Phaethon aethereus. Taxonomy (NCBI): domain Eukaryota; kingdom Metazoa; phylum Chordata; class Aves; order Phaethontiformes; family Phaethontidae; genus Phaethon; species Phaethon aethereus. Next base: position 122,811,941 of record NC_138575.1, on the reverse strand, counting down.
AAAATTAAACCCATCAGGACATTATATTTTCACAATAGGATTCTTAGGGTTTTTTTCTCTCTGAGGCCATCTCACTGTTGTTCACATCTGAACGTGAATATCCTGTTCCAGCCTGATTTTAGTTCAGAGGGAGAGTCGTGAAAGGTCTAGTTAGCTCAGGTCTTCTCATTAACTCTGAGTTTCAGTGAGGCAAAGGCATCTGGTCTTCCCTGGCTCTAGAGCTAGACTTGAGCAACCCGGCTCCAGGAAGAGGGACAGAGAGAAAATAAAAGGAAATGTGCAATGCTAAGGCCCATGGGTGCTAAGAGAGCTATGAGGGAACCTGAAATCATAAAAGAAAAATTCTTCCAGGCTCAACAGCAGGTGCATCACCTCCTTTCAATGTCTTTTCACCTTTGAAACCTTCCGTGGGAAGAAATGCAGAAGGAAAAACCTTTTCACTTGTACATGACAGGATGCCAGCAAGTGGCAGCAGCTCCCTGCCTGACATAGAGACTGTCAACATATCACATCAGCTGCCTGCTCCGTTGTTTATCTGAAAACAGAGCGACGAAAAAATGTACAAATTGCAAGCTCTTCTGATGCTGCTGGAATAGCTTAGCCCAGGACTGGCTTGAGGGTCTGCACAGGGTGAGCTGGAAGCTGGGGGAAGAGCCCTGCTCCGATCCCCTTGTGGAGAGGTCCAAGGAGGAAAGGAAAAATGTGGGGTTTAGGAAATACGGAATTCCTTTTTTGCAGGAGGAGCTCCCGTTGCTATTCTGGTTTCTGTGTCTTCAATCATCAAATGCAGCTTTTGTCTTTTGATAGGGCAAGGAGGAAAGTGTTGTACAATAGCAGTTCTGACAGCCCGGCACACCCCACTTCACTGGTTTAAAGCTTTCTTTGTGCTGAATTTGTTCTTATAGTGCTAATGACCAGGTTGCCATAAATAGGCACTAAATAGGTCTGGACGTGGTAAAGGCAAGTGAAGGTCAATGTTAGCTCTTACGTTGTACTTTAGATGTCTCTATCAAAGCACTTCATACAGAAGGGGAAGGAGCATTTTTAACTTGGGCTTCCTTTTAGATACAGAGGGGGAAACTGAGGCATGAAAAAGCAGTGTGACTGCGAGTCACATAGCAAGTTGCTTGTCAGAGCAGGATGGGGATAAGAATGGATGTGGGCTCTGCCTAATGTCCTGCAGGGTCGCTGCCAAACATCAAGTCATCACCGTATAGGGCAAAATTACCCCCTAATGAAACCAAAGGTAAAACTGCCATTGACTTCAGCAGAGACAGCACTTTACCTGCAGCCCAGCTTGAGCAGCCTACACTTTGAGCCGAGTATCCTGGTCTAAATGTCCAGTAAGGGGAAGGCAAATGTATTTGGGGCGCTGGGGTGCAGGTGCTATGTGTGCTGGCCATAGCAGCTGCATCAGGAAGGGATGAAAAGGGATGTGGAAGGTGGTTGTATGTGAAATCAGGGGTTATATTTGGTGTCCCATACAGAGCTGATGTCTCATTTTAGGGCCCCAGCACCTGACAGTGTTTCTCCTTGATGGCTTGGTCACTGAGGCTGGCACTCTGCCAGGGCATCACTCTTTGCACGGGTGCCAAATGGGTGAGAAACGTACCCTTGTGAGAAGCTCAAGTGTCCTCCCTGTCTGCCTCACTGACTAACAGATGCAAATGACCTTGTTGCACCTTGTGTAGGGAAGCAAGTCACGGGGCATTTCTAAAGGTGGGCAGTGCAAGTGGTTTAGTGGCTACACTTCCTTTACATGCCCTAAGCCAGGCTTTGAGCGTTACAGCTTGAGCAGTGAACCACACCACTCCTTAGATGTATCAGACCTCATCGCCAGCCACACAAGCCTGTTATGTCCCTAGGGGGATTTAAGATGTGCTTCCCTTTCCAAACTGCTGCAGCAGCAAGACCATCAGGTCTACAAGCATCCAAACTGGTAGGCATTTTAATAAATGGGGTTAAGCCAGAGCCTAGCTTGGATGCAATCCTTTAGTAAGACTCTGGTGGTACCAAGCTAACAAATTAGGCAGGGCAGAGTCCCTCTGAGTTGGAAACACACTCCCCTGGGTGCCGATGGTGGGATGGGGGGAAAGCAAGGCGCAGTGCAGCACCAGCAGAGGACACCAGATCAGTTCCCAGCAGCAGTCGCAGCCGCCTGTCCTGAAGGGTGCCTGGATATCTCGTGCCAAATCAAGCACGGATCCTGCCTAAGAAAACTAGTTTTCACTTCAAGACTGTGTGAGACCATTCTGGGCTGGCAATGCTGGCCCGTGCCCCACAGTCATGTTTTGAGGACCACATTGCCCAACGTTCCCCAGGGGTTCAGTGGGCTGGGCAAAAAAACAACCTCACTGCTGTTGCAGAGGAGTTAATGGATGGGAGAGGGACACGGAGCTGTCTCAGAGAGAGCTGGTGCCTGCAAGGGCACAGCTCACTGCTTTATAATATGGTGACACACAACAATTCGTGTGTCACCTCCTTCGTGGAGAGGGCACAGACGTGACTGGTTATGTCTGTGGGGGCATTGCCAGACATTGCCTCTGTCTACCAACTGCTGTGGGTCTACAGGTAGCTTGCAGCAGCTCAGGAAATACCCCCAAAAGAAGAAAGAGAGGGAGAAGTTGTCCTGCAAGTAAGGCTTTCAGCTGTGGTTGTCCTAAGAAAGTCAAGCCCATTTCTGGGCAGTTCTCATCAGGCACTTCAATTCATGTAGGTCTGGTGTCTGTGAAACACGCTGTACTGGCTGGCCAGACCCAGAGTGACCCATTCCTCTTCTCTTTCTAAGAAACAAGCCCTCCCTTTTGGCTGCTTTATTTTTCCCTGCCGCCTGTGCCTGCTCGCAGCTTCCCTGCCAGGGATCAGCTGCCATCAGGGGCTTGGGTGGCATCTGCCCACAGCCCTGTGGGAAGCTGAGCCTGAGCAGGCATTTTCCAGAGCAAGGCAGCCAGCGCCGGGTACAGAAACCCACTTTCCAAGCGGGGCAGGCTGGGTTGGATCCCAGGATATGACCTTTTCTGCGTGGCATGCTCCCATGTAATGTGACCTGATGTCATTCTGCTGCCACGCGGTGTTGTGACAGGGCTTGCTGGCCTTTGCATTGTGCAGGCGGGACATTGAATTCCTCCCCCGAACCGAGGGACCGCTGGTAAACCACACAGGATGCCAACCAAATTTTGCTATTCTTCATTTTATGTTGCTTAGGATGAAAGTATTTGACCTTAAATTACTCTTCTTTCTGAAAAGGCAACTTATTTCTTAGGAAAGATGGATTTGATTCTTAGTTTTTGGAATAAATCTGGTATGAATCCGCCCATTGTGTGATGCTGCCTGTCATTCCCACCCAAACAGGGAAACTACTGTAGTGGCTGGCATTAGACGTCTGTCGTTCAGGTAGGGAGTCTGAACCATGCTCTGTGCTCTCCGACTGAGTTTCAGGCAGCAGTCCAGAAGCAGGGACACCTCTGGTTACAGTGCAATGCAGGATGTGTACTCAGCATAAATTAGTTTACTGCACACAGGTAAACAGCTCTGTTGTTTAACTTATCAGCTCAAGTCAGAGACAATCATCTGGTGTGAAATACTTGCATTAAGATGAGATCACTTATTTTTCACTATCTCACTTCATCCTAATCCTAATCATCCTGGCTTGAGCCTGTGCTAGTCTGTAGAGAGGGTGAAATGCGAAGAGGTGGAAAACCAGCTCTGAATCTGCCATGGCAAAAATCAACTCCTTGGCTTCTCATGTTCAGCAGACTTCTTGCTACCAGTGCAAAATGTAATATCTCTTCCTCCTAGTTCCCATACCAGCACTTCAGACTGTAACACAAGAGTTTTCTTTTGTTTTGGGTGTTAGAGAAATAAGATGGAAGTGACAGAGAATTTTGATAGAAATGTAAAGATGGGGATATCCAGAAAAGAGACAGAGTAAGTAAAAATTCAAAACTGCCTTCCAGAGAATTGCACCCAATAATTTAGGATTTGTAATTGCTCCAGTCAAATATAAGTTTCTGGGCTCAATACAGAAAATGGGGTAGGGGCCATCTGAACAACATAACATGACTTTTGGAAACCAGACAGTCAAATAATAGGATTCAGTGTTAGCATTCTGATCTAAAAGAAATCAATGAATAAAATGGTAATTTACATGAGTCCATTTCTACTATTTACATGTCTTACTTTCAAAAGTTTATTTTTGCTTCACATTGTGTAAATGCTATCTGCAGCTTTTTAGTTATTGGTGCTAATGATGTCTCTGTAAGCAACCTGTCTTGACTCTGGGAACGTAGGCAGGGTTTGCAACGGTAGCACTTCCGAAGATCTTCCTTTTGACCTCCTGATGCAATTAGCCATGGTCTTACTGAGAGACTTATTGTGCACAGAGCATCCCCTCTGAGTACAGCTGCAATGAACAAGCAGAAATTTCTGAGGCAGCACAAACTTGTAAACCCTTCCACAAGATTATCAAATGACAGCAGGTTGAAAGTATGTAACGAGAAGCACGGGTTCACTGACTAAGCATCCCTAAAGGGACTGATGCTTAATCCTTTCAACAGACGGTGTCCTCTCACCCTGCTCTGAAGGAGGAGGAGGCAAATGAGCTCTTGAGAAATGACATAATTAAGAGTAAGGTTGATCTACTGCTAAATGTGAGTAATATGGAGTTTGCCTTCCTCCTGACCTGCCTAAAGCAGGCCAGTCTATCAATCAGGTCCCTGAACATAGTCCTTGATTTGTCCCTAGTCCCTTGTCCCCACTGCTCTCTTTTGGGAGGCCAGTGAGGGCTTCTACTCAGCACATGGCAGCAAAGGCTTGCCGTCTCAAAGCAGCTGAGGCCGATAATCTCAAGTGTTGCCTTGGCTCCTGTGCCAGCTCTGCGCTCCCCTATTCTTACATATGCTGAGGTGTCTTAGGAGATACCTCCACTTCCATATAGCTGCAATACTGAAGTCGTAACCCTAAACCAAAGTTGGAGTAAGGAGCTAGAAGATACATGTGTTGTAAATCAAAACTTGGCTGCAACAACTAATTCCTGCTGCTACAGAGAGCACTAGGTACAGCCCAGGCTGAAAGAGGTGCAGGGATGCCAGCTACATGAAGACTAAAGCCATCATTAGCCATCTTTGCAAATAGTTCCCTGGAAGAAATCACGGTAGTGAGAATTAAGTTCCTGTGCATATGCAAGCCCATTTCCCTCATGGTTAGCATCTCTGGCTATCACAACTCTACAGTAGGACGTGCATATGAGTCTATTAAGGTAACCCTGAGAGCTTGCCATCTAGAAAGAACATGCACAGCTATCAGGGAAGAGGGGACAGGTTGAGTACCAAAGTCCTGCACAGGTTAGTACAATCCATGCTAACAAGCCTATGTTAGTGTTTCACTGATATTTTTATCCAGGCTAGGCCTTATGACACCAGCTTGTGTGTATGTACCTACATACCATCACACCTCCTGGCTGCACCTACAGGCATCCACCCAGTATCTCCCTGGAATCTCCCTGGCATCACCCCAGCATCACCCCTGCATCACCTTGGCATCCCAGTGACTGCAAATGACTGCATTATCTCCCTGACTGCTGGCAATGTCCTGAGAGCTGGACAACTGGCAGCTGCTTTGAGGTACTGTGAATTCCCCACGTTGATGTCCTCTTCTGCCTCCCCCCTGCCCTGCCTCCCCACACGTCTGCCTGCTGTCCTCCTGCGCAGCAGCGAGGGGGCCACACAGCAGAGGAGGCATCGTACAGATGTGCCTGGCGGGTTTGTAACGAGAGGGGTGTGATGACCCTGCACATTCACCAGACGCTTGTTTTCAGCCTGGTCCCATGTGTGATGCTTTTTTTTTTTTTTTTCCCTCTGCTCAGCTCAAGCTGCTTCGGGAGAAGTGGCACGTAGGCACATACGTCCCTGCGCACACTATACTTGTATAAACTCCATCAGGAAGTCATCTGGCCAAACTTTCCAGAGCTCTGCTTTTAACTCTTCCCTAGGCAGGCTGTATGGGCAGCCTGGGGATTTCCAGGGAGCGTGGACATGTGCATTCATCCCCCTGTTCTGTTTATTGATTCCCACCGGTCTCCTTCCTACAAGCCCCGAGCACGCGACTGTGCAGCTTTTGCACCCATCCTACTCCGAGTTCCCATCAGAAAGAAGTCCACTTCAGCTGCACGCATGCACACACGCACCCACGGGCACACGCAGGGCTTTGCAGCAAAATGCTGCCTTGGCTTTCCTGGAGGATGAGGTAGCAAAAGCCAGTCACCAAAAAGTGCTGCAGCAGAGACTGCCCCGGCAGGGCAGGAGGAAGGAGCGCTGGTGGGGCAAGGCTGTCGGCAGGGGCAATCCCCCCTTGCGGTTGTCACTTCAGAAGTGTGTCCTTACCAGGCACACGAGCAGCAAAGGAAGTTCTCACAGTCCTTAAATGTTTGCTGTGGTTGGGGAAAGATTAAAAATAAAAACCCCAACCCCTTCATAAGTGACCCTGTCTTCAATGAAGACGTGTCTCACTGTATGTCCCAATGCACAGAGGCACGATTACACGCTGATTACACACAGAGGCACATCAGCGTGCTTATAGACATTTCAAAGGGCTGAGAAAAACCCTGTGAGACTGTTCACGTAGGAGAAAGGCTGCTATTCCTCCCCATGACATGTGTGGATTAATAATTCTCTTAATTGTTAAATGCAAAATAACAGTCATCCTATTTTGTCGGTGCCTGTTAACTGCCCATTGCCAGATTTCAATGGATCTTAGAAGATTTTGGAGCCTACTGCCCAGGAGTGAATAAATGGAATTGATGGAAATGTTATCCTCTGTGAGCAGGTATGAAGCAGGGGTGTCCGAGCCCATTTGCTCTTTGGCCAACGGTGCTGGCCACTCTTTGTTCCTGCTCACCTTGGTGTGAGTATGAAGCACGTGTCAGACCGGCAGATGTCCACTGGAGAGGTGCCACCAATAGTAATGCTATCTCTCTTGACTCACACCACTGTAAAACAGACCAGAATTTAACCATTTATCCATGAAGTTGCTCACAGACATTTGTGCCTGGTTTAGTGCATGTTCAGTAATCTTCTCTAGTGTTACAAAACCATGACATGGTGAAATAGATCCAGTGTACAGGTCTTGATTCTTCTCCTGGGTGCACGGGTGTAAATCAGAAGAAGTAACTTCATTAAAGTTAATTCAGTTAGCCTGGTATTAATTTCGCCTTCTCTATCAGATTTACAGACATCTGTCTGAGATGAGATAGAGGGGTGTGTGTTTGCACTCAGCCTTGCTCAGACAGCTGTGGTATAGAAGGGATTCAACCACCAGAAATTCCCAAAAATCTAGGGATGACTTTTATGGCAGGCTCATCTGCTGCAGAGATGTTTCTCCTCTCAAACAGCTGTTCATGCACCATAAACAGCAAAGGAGCCTTCTGTTTCTGTCAGACTCCTACTGAAATCGATGAGATGCAAACCATGACTGCTCACCGCTTGAAGTTGGAGGTATTAATAGTGTTCCCTGGTCGCCTCCTCTCCTGCAGTCAGGGGAATCAATCAAGCTCTTGTGGTCCCTCAAAGAGATGAAGAGTCTCTGAGACCTGAGGAACATGCAGGCTTTTGACGATGCATGGTGTTTTCCTTTTCTCTTAACTTGTTTCTTCAGATCTTTTGTCAACACAGGTTATTCCTCTGTCTCCTCACCTGAGGGATCATGAGTGTAACTTTTGCCCCAAAATCCAGCCTCAGCTCCCCCATCCTGATAATTCATTGCAGCCTGAGCTTTTGCATGGTGAGTGGGGCATGTTCAGAGGTACCCTTATAGACAGGATTCTCCGTGCACCTGTGTATGATGGTTAAGAGCCCTGGGGTGGCATTCAACATCAAATGGTGTTTCTCCATGCAAGTCATTCCCATCAGGGCATTAAAGAAGGAAGTTACCACTTGTCCTGCTCGGTTCTTTGCTCTTTCTGCCTCTCGGTGGCAGCAGACAGTGGGTTTCCTGGGGATGAATTGACCATGGAGCCTCAGCTCTCTGTGTGCTGGAGTAAAGGATGGGCTTGCTCTAGCTCTGCCAAGTGCTTCTCCAGGCTGGCTGGGGCTCTGCTTAGTAAGGCTGTCCCCCCAAGCAGCAGTGGCAGCCAGGATCTTGCCTCCTAAGGCACCCGACTGCTACTGCTGTGGCACTGCATAGCACTTGGACCTTCCTCCTGGGGGCAGTGAAGGGAAGGGATATGTACCCTCCTTAGCATGCAAACACCTGTGACGCACTGGAAATGGTTGATGTTGTTCACCAAGGCCCTAATTTTTGTCTGATGGGCCAGAGCAAAGAAACTATTGAACACCTAAATCATAACACCTCCCTCCACCACCTTCAGTAAGCCAATGCTCGTCCACTGATGAGCCAAGGGCAATGGAGATTTGCCTTCTAGTTTTAATGGGCTGCTGATTAATTACATGTAAGTAAGTAAGTACTGTGTGGTCGTTCTCAAAATGGCCAGCAAAAGAGCCAACCCTGTACACCTAGGGGAACTGGAGCAGGGCTGTGACCACCACCTGAGTCACTCCAGGACCTGATTTGTTTTGCCTGTCTTAGAAGTCCTGGGGACAGGTCAGCACGAGGATAAATCCCTTCTCACCAAGCTTTATACGTAAATTTAAAGCAGGAAGAAACTGGCTCATTTCTGCCTGAAGTCCTACATAAACTCATCTTTACGCTGCAGACCTCCAGGCAGGCTTCCAGAAAAGGCTTCCCATGCAGCCACCGAGTTTTGTGTGCAGAGGTAACCTTATGGGCAAGCTGGAGAGAAGGTATCCTTGTAGGTGCATTTCCACCTCTGTGACAGAGCCTTTGGGATTAAGTGGCTGATATTTAGGAAGCGAAAGTATGTGCAGTGCTCAGTTCTGACCTTGCCATAACCTGTGGAGAAGCAGCAAAGATTCCCTTTAACCATGTACGGTATAAATAATGAGGAGCAAGCACGTAACAAAATTAGAAAGGAATCTGATAGATAGCCCCAAAGATAAATGCCACTTTAGGCAATGTTGCTTTAAACTGTTGACAGAAGCACCATTCTGAGAGGAACTGTGAGACTTAAGTGCTTCGCTGCTTCTGAGTGGGATAAGGTGTCATGTAAAATGCATTTTGTGTTTTTGTTTCATCTCCCTCTCTCCACTCTTATCCAATGAGAGCATACACTCCGAAAGCATTAATAACAGGCTGCGGCGAGTTTGCTTCACTAACACAGCTCCACATCAAAGGCATTGCTGAAATCTATTGATTCTGGCAGAACCGCAGAAACTGGTGATGTTTTCAGTGAGAAATCATGCACTTCTCAGTTGATTTCCGGGAAGAAAAAAAAAGAAGGGAAAGAAAAAAAAAAAGAAAGAAGAGAAAAAAGCTCCACCGTGTGCGAATATTCACCCTACAGAGAGGCTGATGAACTGCAAAATGTTTTGGCTGTCCCACTGCCAGTAAATACTCAAGGATGCCTTAATTGACAGACAGCAAAGCTTTAGCTTACATGATGTTACGAAAAACTGACCTATTTGAATATGAATAACATGTGGCATTTCTTATCTGACCTATTGTCTACTTCCTATTTCTGAAGTGAATGCACCATATGCCAGTGAACAGCGCTGGCGCACAGCCCCATGACTTATCTCAAAAAGCCCAGAGATTATCAACGACACCAGGTCAGAACCACGGAGCAGATTGCTGCTACGCTTTGGGAGTGGTCCAGGCAGATTCACCTCCAGTGTAGGTGTACCTTAATTGAAGCCTCATCAGAAAATCTACTTCTGAACAAAAGATCCATCAGATATTTTGGACAAAAAGACATTTCCTTTAATCTTGCCTCATAGATATGAAACTGTTGTATTTGTATATTGCCTTAACATGTTTAACTGAAACTACTCTAGTTTCTACTGAAACTGTCTCTGTGCTGTAAGACCGTATTAAACTTGTGTCTCAGAGCAAAATCTGAAAAGGACATAGATCAAACCACATAGAGAGAGGAACTGTTTTGCTCTGCTCTATTTTCATGGCTTTAGTATTTGTAAGACACTTTACGTTGTTTGCATCCTGCAAATGAAGAGCTTCCAAAATGTGAAAGAATTAAGGTGTTTTCAAAAGGTGTCTGCACACAGGGAGAGGATGTGATTAATGCAGACCATGTCAATACGACAGACCTGCTGGGTTAAGGTGGGCTATAAAGAGGTGTGATCCTCACCAAGACAGTTTGCAAACTTTTTAGGATAAAGCACAACGACCACCAGTTTGCTGCAATAGTTCACTTGGCTTTGCTCACGGAGATGCATGTGGCTCTACTACATTGACCCAAAGCACAGTATAAACTATGCACCTTGCCAGTATTACCCAGGTTGGTAAACTTTTTACTCCCATTGCGGATATGGCCTCATATAATGGCTTCATAAACGCTGCTTAAAAGTCACACTCAGAGTCACAGTGCCAGAGGAGCCTTCTCCGTAGATACATCCTACTACATGGGGTCCTGCCCCGTCCCAACCAGTGATTTCCAATGCACAGTAACCCTCTCAGAGGATGTCCCCGTCTTGCGCCCATGCTGTTCTTCAAACACAGCCTCTAGGCGCAAGCTGGCAGCTGCAGTCCTCAGGTGTGGGCTCTGCTGGTGGCACTGCTCTCCTTGCCAGCCGCTCTGTGTCCTGGGCAGTGCTCTGCCCCTGCCTACCAAGGCAACGGTGCCTTCTCTACTGCCTTCTCCACCAGCCCTAGCCTTGACCTATGAGATGTGACAATCCAACCTCTCCTTCTCGGGGGAAGAGTATCCGCCTCGGTATCTAATTATAGTGAGATGGAACAATGCCCACTAAAGGATGAGGATAAGTTTTCCAATATGTAGCACAACAGTAATCAATACTTGGATCAATACCGAATTTATCTATGATGTCAAGCGGAAGAGCTCCAGCAGGAGGGAATGCGATTATCTATTCTGACGCCAGCATGCTATGCAGCATCACATGGGATGGGAAATGTGGGTTTAAGTCCCTTTACTCAGAGGTCTTAATTCTCCAACCCTTGGATACACGGGCACTGCTGCCAGGAAGACTTTGACAGGTCGGACCCACCCTTAGCTCATGGACAGAAGTAACATCTTAATCCCTCTGCAAACCTAACCCCAGATCCTTAACCTCTGAGTAGAAGCCCGCTGGGATCAGTGTGAGACTCCTTTGATCTCAGGGAACTTTTTGGCTGGCCTCTGATGAAGGCATTTACCTCATGGCCACTGAGTCAAGCCCCTGGAGGACCCTTGCTGCTTCTTATAAAGAGCTGCAGTTGCAGTAAGAGACTGCAGCGTTACCCAAATATCAGCCCCCATGAATATGTACTCCCTCGCGCCGCAGCAGCTGTTCAGCTTAGGTATTTGCAATATTCCCTGTGAGATATTCATTTTTGGGCACCTCCCCACAGGGACATCAATGGTGTGACTCAGTGACACGGAAAACTTGCTGGGAAGTGGGGGAGAGTTGTCTGTTATGCACAAGCAGTGACATAAGTGGTGGGCAAGAAAAAAACAACAACTCCTCTGTTGCAACAGGAGGTGAAGGTTTCAGCTCTCTGTGAATGGTTCCCCTAATGGTGACTAAGCTGTTCCCTCCATCCAGCTAACGGAGAGACCATGCTATGTGCTGCGTATTCCTGTAAACCAGCCGGCTTCAGGTCATCCCATTTCAAGGCTTCTCAGAAGGGATCTCTCAATGTGCTGGTTTCATGAAATATGCTGAATGCAGATTAAGTTATATTTCAATCACATTTTCCTTTCTCATTAAGCACCTTCCATTGGCACTGCGGCCCCTTGGTTTAGCTGATGGGAAGGTTAAGTGTGTCTCACCCTTAACTTCTGTCTGTACCTCTGTTCATAGCTTGAGTCTTGCTCCTGAACTATGGTGTGCTATAGTACCCCTTTGCCTGCAATAGGAGATGACCATGAACATTTCCAGGACACTGTTTTTCACTGGGGCCTGCCAACACAGCAAATCTATCTGGTATTAGTGACAGCTGTGAATTTAAAGCATAGTACCTCCTCCTGGGCACCTCAACTGAAATGGATGAACTGAGTCACATGTGTTCTCTGGGACAGGGGTGCTGGCACACAGGCTTGTCCAGGAGAAGCCATCCCAGAACAGTTCCAGGAATCACTGAGGAAAACTGAAGAGCCTAAATAGGTCCCTGTGGTCTATGTGGGTTCAACAAATACCCCAGATTGCTGGGAGAGCTATCAAACCAATTTGGAACCCCTCCTCAATGGATTGTATTTCTAAGTGTTCAATGGACCATGAGTGGTCCCTGTTCATGACTACCTTGGATTGCTAGACCTTACTGTGAATGCCTTTAATAGGACTATCTTCTTGTCTGCTAAACGGTGTCCAGCACTTGAGCGAGCACCTCCCACTGTTCAAGCAATCGGGCTGGTTGGCGCTTCTCTTTTTGGGGAGAGGACAAGAGAACAAACATGCCAAACATTCATCAGATAGCTGAGTGCATTACCGGAAGGGGCTCAGACGTTGTCGTGATAAGTAAATACGACAGCCTACTCAGAACACAATAGAGGCTTCAGTTTATTCCTAAATTATTAATCTTCCCTGAGGAGTGGCTTTATAGTGCTGACTTGGGCACTGTGGGAACACGGCCTCTTCCCAGAGAGGGCAGTGGGCTCCTCCCCACAGTATCTCCTGGGGGGATCACAGTGGAGCTCGGCCCATCCCAGTGGGGTTGTCCAAGGGAGCAGGACGTGACTTTCGGCGCTGACTGGGAGAGGAGGCCTCCAGCATGGGATGGCAGTGGTGCTTTCTGCTGCAGGTGGTAAATGCCCTCTCCCTGGCTACTGGGCTGGCAGCACCTTCCCCCTGCCTTGGGGTTTGTGAGGGGGCTTTTCATAACCACCTTTTCAACTCTCTGTTGTCTGCTGCCTACATGAGGGATGAGGAGTCAGGACTTGGTCTCCTTAGCCCCGCAGACTGTGTTTGCTCTGCAAGCTGTAGAGTGATACCCCTTAAACACTTTTAAAGGCGTTTCAGTTTGGTGTCATTAGAGCCTAGTGTGGGATGCTACACATGGTGGCCTGTGCAGACCACGGCAGGGACAAGAGGTGTGGGGGAGCTCCTAGGCGTTTGAACCTGAGACTAAGCGAGGGGTGACGGAAGCCCCATGGAGACAGTGACTTGGGATGAAGGATGTGGGGTGAGCTGTAGGAGGAGGCACTCTGTGGGAGAAGTGAGCTTACAGCCCAAAGAAAAGGGTAGTTGCACGCACAACTATCTTACACACATACGCATGGCATGTATGTGTTTGTGCTTGTGGTGTGTCCCTAAAAGTGAAAGGATTCTTACAGAAGAAGAATCCCCAAAATCCTCCTTTCCTTCAGGGGGAAACAGGAAAAGTGAGCTGGTTTTCTAGCACAGAGCTGCAAGAGAGGGCAAGGATTGAGAAATGAAGAACTGCAGTCACACCGGGACATATTTGTCAGAGGTACTCATACCAATAACTGCTGCCTGTCACTGAAATATTTTTGCCCTTGGCTTACTGTGTCACGTTAAATATGCCAGGGCTGCATCATGCCCCTTGATGGACAGCAATTGGAGATGCGTTGGAGCACGTGGGGGTTGCCCAAGGGGCTGCAGATGGTTGGAGCCAGCCTGGGGCTCTCAGAAGAAGTCAACCTTTTGAAGACGTCCAGCCCCTGCTGCTGTTTTCCAGGCAGTCCAGCTACCTCCGCCCTCACGTAGGAGCTGTGACTCTTCCCAGGGTAGGGCAGCACGGCCACCCCCCGGGCAGCCCCAGGCCTGGGTGCCAGGCTCCAGCAAGGCACGCGTCCGCCCAGGGAGAGGGAATGGCACAAAATGGTCAGAAGCAGGGGGATGCGCTCCTGGCGCTCATCCTGGCTGCGAAGGGGTCCTGGCTGGGCTGCTGGGAAAAAGGGCATCACCAGAGAAAGTTCCTCTGTACCTTGGGGAATCATGGCTAAAGCTCACAGCGAGCAAATGGCGTCTTCCACCATGAGAAGCAGTGGCAGCCGCAGCCTGGTAAGAGGGAGAAATGAGTGACCACCAGCAGGCAGGGCCCGGGGTCAGCTAGAGAGGGTGGGGGAAGAGGAGAGATGGGGAGGAGGCAACGAGAGAGTCTCTGCACTGTTCCACTTCTCCTTTCTTGAGTCGTGTGGCAATGCCATTCACTAGGAAACACGAATCGATGGCATTTCCCCGCTGCGTGCTCCCCAGGGAGCCGCTGCCATTCTCCGTGAGGCCTCGTATTTCTCAACCGGCTTCTCCCCGCTCCCGCACTCGCGCGCACCGGGGGTTGCGGCGATGGAGGGACCAAGCGCTCGCCCTGCCAGTGTTTCCTTCCTTGGCTGTGGGCTGACCCCTGAGGTTATCTGACAAGCTTTTCGTCAGACGTCAGCAGGAGCAAGGATTGGCAGGGAGACAGCGCTGCAATACGGGAAGTCGTTCCGCTCCGCCATCTTGCCCGGCAAAGGTGGGGAGGGCGGCCCTGGCGTTTATGCCGGTTCAAAGGCACACACGGTTTTGGCACCGCCTGACAGCCGAAGAGTCGTGGCTGCCATAAAACCGCCGGCAGCGGCAGGGCGTTCGTGTCACCTGAGCTCTGCCACGTCGCCTCGCCTCATCTGCAGGGAAAGGGGCTTTATTCCAGCTCTCGGGAGGCACAAATTTTCTTCTGGGTCAAAAGTTTCCCAGGAAAGGGTGATTTATGCTGACCTCGGCCGTGCGTGGTGGAGAGCGGACGCTATGTGGTCTGGAGACCTCCGGCACAAGTTCAGCTCCTCGCTTCGGTGCAGATTGCAGCAAGAGCTCCGGCCACATTTTGCAGCAAGCTGCTGAGTTACCAGCATGGGGTCTGAACCCAGTCGTCTCATCTGGACACAGCGGGCCATGGCGAAATGTCACATAGGACATTTCGTAGTAGATAGAGGAGTCGTCCTCCTTGGGCACTTTCCAAAATGAGGCTGCCCCAGGCAGATCAGGCACTTGGGTGCCAGCTTTGAAGGTGGGTGACAGTCCCGCAGAAGAAGGGAAACCACAGTCCAGGGGCATTGATTTCAACAGCAAATGGCACAAAGCTAGTGGGGAAAAAGTATCAAGCCCCTCTGGAGACATCAGCTGACTTCTAACAACGCCCTTGGGGATGAACAACCACCAGAGAAAGAGGATGGTGCCTGCAGCGTTCCTAGTCCCCATAGCTCCCACCACTTTGTGGGTGGGTAGAAATGCCACCCCACCTGGTGCCACCTCCAGGAGCCCCTAGGTCCCCAGCAGAGCCCGGCAGTGGCTGCAGCCACCAGCCCTGTGGTGCCGCAGGACCGTCCCCAGGGATCACACCCTCACCCAGCACTAGGGCCCTGCAGGGTTTGGTGTGGCTGCCGAGGCTGCTGCAAAACGAAATTTCAGTCCTGCTGGCATCCTTCCAATTTCAACATTTTTTTCTTTTTTCCTTGAAAGAAGGCAAAGGGGGAAGCGAGGCCGAGGGGGGTCAAAATATAGGCAGGAGGAACTCAAACCAATGGGTTCTGAGACTTTGTTTTTGCTTAGGATTCTCAGAAATGCTTGTTTGGGAATGGGGCATTTTAAAATGTCCTACTTAGATGGAAAATGCCTTATCTAGTAATAATAGTTAACCTTCTTCACGTTAGGGAGGCCTAAAAAAATTTCACTTGGCTTCCTTCCACGCAGCTGACGGACAACCCCATTCCAGCTCCACGGCTGCGTGCTGCCTCCACTGTCTCCCATCACAGGTGCTGCGCAGGAGGCACGGGCTCACCCCTCTGCGGCCCGGGACAGAAGCCGGGGTCCCTGCGGGTGGTCCTGCTTCCCCTACCAGGAAGCAGAGGGAATGGGTGCTGCCAGGGACACAGGGCAGCACAGACCTCACTGCTGCCTCCAGCTTACCATCCAGCCGAGTGTTTTGGCTGTATGGGTTTGCAGAGTGCAGGGGGGCTTTAGTTAAAGGCCACTGACATTTCCATTGATCATAGTCACTGCAGCCTTCTCCATCTTCATCTCCATTTCCATCTCCATCTCCATCTCCATCTCTATCTCTATGATGTCCATCTCCACCTCCAAGGCAAGTCCCTTCCTTCCTCCCAGGAACACAGCTATATCCCCTGCTTCCTTTCAGTGCTACCCCTTGGGGACAGGTTGCAAACCATCTGTCCTCTCTCATCACTGCAATGACTGCCACAGTCTTCTGGGTGCCTGTCCTCTGCTTGCCTGCAGTCCCCCTCTCACAGCCCTGTCCGGTGGGGTTCAAAGAAAGCTCCAGCCTAGTGATGGGCAGTGCAGCCATCTCTTCTAGCCATGAACCATCACATCAGCAGGTCATCCAGACAGGCAGGGGGACCGACCAGGCTTGAGAAGGGTCTGATCCTTGTGTGCAACCGCAGCATGGTCCCTGCTGATGGGAAGAATAAAGGAGTTTCTGCAATTACCCTGCATGTTTTGTTTCAGAAGCAAGGATTTCAAAGCAGCAATCGAGCCCTAATTGATTAAATGCTCACCGCGTTCCTGGGACTGAGCCGCTGCCCCTCAGATAAATGGGAATAAGTCACAGGCAATTAGCAATTTGCCTGAGGTGCTTCTGTACGTTGGCGATGTCTGGACTCAGACTCCTCCAGACTTGTTATTCATTAGACCACACATCCTCCATCCTCTCCGGGTGGCATCCCAACAGTGCTGCCAGGGTGGAAAGAGCAAAATAATCTAACTTCACGTTTATCTAGGAAAAAGTTTCCCACACTCCCTTATGGCTCTTTGTGTTTTGATTCAGAGGTTTTGTTTTTCTGAAAAGTTAAAATAAATCTCAAACTGCAACTGCAGAGCTTTTTTGAACACAGTGTTTGTTGCTAGATGATCATTTGAGGGAAACGTTAAAAAGTAGTAAAGTGCCTTTATTGCTGGCTGAACAAGGATGATGATCAAGTATTTTAAATGCAGTGTGACATTTATGCATTGCAGAAAGCAGTTGTGGTCTCTCTGAGCTTGCAACCACTGTTTCTCTTCCTTCTGGACAGGAAACATTTCTTACAGCCTTTCTCTGCAGCGCTTTGCTTTGCTATGCAATACAGAGCCTGACTTTCGTTCTGCTTACTCTGTGCTGCTCCCGAACTGCAGGGGGACCAGGGGACATTTCCCACCCCACACTCCTCACTGGTATCTGACCATCTCTTTTGGCCACGTCAGCAGTGCTAAGGGCAACTCTCAGTCAGTTTCAGTGTCCCACAAGTACTGAATCACATCTCAGTCGTCCCTGTGCCCAGCCCATAATTTGTGAATCAGTAAAGAAACGTTTGTTCCTTCACGCTTTCTTTCCCTTTAAAGCCACTTTAAAGCAAATGCCGCTTTCTTTAAAAAGTCGGTATTTTTGAAAAGCTTTTAAGATTGTTTTTATCTTCTCTTTTCCCTTTTGCTATTCAGTACCATCAAAAGTGACTGGAGTGACATTAATGGAAGTTAAACAGGGTCTTGACCTTCTTCAGAAGGTCTAAACCAGCACTAAAAAGTCTCCATCTCACCGCACATTAGTGTGGTTTGAAAATCCTTCCCATGTGATGGTTGGGATGATTCCATCTGGAGGGCTTCTTACAAGAAAGCCCAGAAAAAGCATTCTCTTTGCAGGAAAATGGATGTTTGTAGGTAAGTGCAGCCCTTTCCCCCAGACTAGATATTTTAAAGTTATGCAGTAACCACCCAGAGAATTTCTTCAGCTGCACAAAAACTCTTGGTTTTTAAAACCCTGAACTTTGTTTTTACTTGGTGTCTATTTGTTTGAGAATATTTTGACCTGCTGTTCCAACAGTGTGGGATGGAAGTGCTCGACTGCTGACATCTGGGGAAGCTGGGAGGAAGGGGCTTTGCACTACGAAGTCGTGCTGCACCCTGTGCCATGACTGACGTTACCCATCACGGTGAGCTCTGGGAAAGGTCAAAACACCTCTGTGTATGAAACTTGTGGAGGGATCATGGTCATCTAGCACTGAAGCCCAACTTTAAATGCAGCTCACAGACAAAAAGATCTAATTAAGCCCACAGTGGGCTAAACATATACCAGGCTAGCACTTTGTTTTGGGGTAGTACAGATCTTTCAGAAAGACAAAGCTGTGCCCATGTGTTTCACTTGAAGATCTGGCCCTTAATTTGTAATTAGCTGTATCTGCACTCTAATCAAAGTGGTCTTATAACCAAATGGTGTCCTAAAAGCTGATAAAGCAGCATTCCTGGCCATTGCACACATTTTTTGAATATCTCAGTGCTAGGATTTCATTCCTTGCAGTCAGTGGAAAAACCTCCGGTGACTCACAAGGGCTAGGAATCTGTAGGAAAATAATGCTTGCCAGAAAATCAGCACTTCCCCTCCGTTATCACTGCTTGCTGACAGCGAGGGTCAGAGCAGTATGGCAGATAAGGTTGCAGGAGGACTTCCCCTACCCCACCAGGTCAGGTTACATTGGGAGAAAGGAAGCCCTGTCTCCCCTGCCAGCA
Source organism: Phaethon aethereus (assembly GCF_964289735.1). Taxonomy (NCBI): domain Eukaryota; kingdom Metazoa; phylum Chordata; class Aves; order Phaethontiformes; family Phaethontidae; genus Phaethon; species Phaethon aethereus. The sequence goes on along the minus strand of NC_138575.1, from coordinate 122,793,423 downwards.
CTGCCCAGGACAGACATGCTGACAGCAGCCATCGCTGGGGAGGGTCGGAGAACACATCTGGACAGGACCTCAAAAAAAGCCCATTTGTGACAATTCTTCTTCAAAACCATGAAAGCGTGGCTCCCCTGGGTCACGCAGCACTGTTTACTGCTCCTCACCTAGCTCCATACGCACAGAGAGGCACTAGGAGACAGGGGCGGAGATGCGACCCAATGGAGATGTGCTCCCTGGGGCAGACATTTGCAGCCCAATCTGTTGATGCTTTCATGGTGGGTCTTCAATTTACATTTTTCTGCATCTCCTTTGCATTTCTGCTGCTTCTGTACAGCCAGCTCTTCCCTCAGCTACTGCTCCTATCCTGAGGATGGGATGGGATGGGATGGGATGGGATAGGATGGGATGGGATGGGATGGGATGGGATGGGATGGGATGGGGTGGCATGGCATGGCATGGCATGGCATGAGGTGGGCTGGGATGGGGTGGGATGGGATAGGGTGGGGTGGGATGGGAGAGGACAGGGGTTGAGCATGCAGAGGGAGGCAGCCTGAGGTGTGAGTAGCACTGCCAGCAGCCACTCAGCCAAGCTGAGCCACTGCATCTGGGCAGCAGCTCCCCAGTGGAGCCCATTACGGGGAAACCTTCTCCTCAGGTGGCTCGGATGTGTGGAGCTGATCTCAAAATGCTGAGTGGGCTCTTCCTCCTCAGGGGTGAGATCAGGGAGGCTTGAGACAGTGGGACCTGAGCATGGAGAAGGTGCCAAAACGATGGACGGAGTGAAGCTGTCGTTAGGGAGGGGGGCTGCACCCACACTCTTCATCACTCTACCGTGATGCACCTCAGTGCAGGCCTGCCTGTGAGGGGCCAGCAGGGCTCTGCCCTCCACCCGTAGGCTGTGTGTCCCTCAGGCCCGGCCGCTGAGCTGCAAGCACGCCTCGGTCTTTCCAAGACAGAAGAAATCTCCTTCAAAACCAAGTGGCCTCTCCAGCTGCAGCTTTATCTCCTTCTTCCTGTTTACTGCGGAGGTCCCCGAAAGGGCTGTTTGTTCCCACCACCACAGCTCCCAGCACTTCTTGGGGATGTCAGAATGTCTCCTACTGCCATGGGAGCACTGTGCTGCTGCCTCTCCTCCCACCTTGTTCTGCTCTCACCCTGTCCTGAGCACAGCAGGTCCCCCTGCAACGCACAGCAGTGCCGGCATCCTCCCTACCTGTGGGGCTGCCCCTTCCCTCCACTGCCGTCCTGCTCCCTTTCCTTCCACATTTGGTCAAGCTCTTCATCCTGACTTTTAAAACTCTGGACTGAGCAGCCTCTGCCCACAACTCAGCTCAACTTTCTTCCTACTCTTCCTCTCGCCATGGATGTACCATAGGTTCATCTCTTCTTCCACTCTCCCCACCTCTGGCTCCTGCTCCCACCTCCCACTTCCATCTCTCCGGGCTGCTCCCTCTGACTGTGAGGGGTCTTGCTTTCACCTGCCGAGCGACGTGCCCACCTTCCCCACGCTGCCCTGCAGCTGCCTGCCTTCACCTTGCATTTCACCTATGCTCTCTCTGCTCAATATTGTTTGTTCCTCTTTTGGGCCTTAGGACAAAAATATCTCCCCACCCAGGCAGCCTGCACTGCCGCTCAGATTTCCTCGTGAGTTGTGTGAGAAATGTTGTTTATGTGCTGGGCGAATATACTGACCCAAAGGGAAAGAGCAGACAGGTCCTGTGAAAATGCTGGTGGTCAGTTCTCATATTATTGCTTTTCTTCTGCATCCTTTTTTTTTTATAATTCTCAACAGTTTAATGCTTGATTTTTATTTTGAAACGCACAGGCACAGCCCCCCCGCCTCCATTATTGAGTGCAGGAGGTTGTTAACGGTGTTGCAATGCATTCAAACTACCCACTATATAGAGCAAGACCTGCCAAAAGCTTCAAGGGTCACAGTCATAAATCCTGCTCACCTCCCTCTCTCTTGTTTGCTCTCTGGCTAAAGTGTGTCGGGCATCGCTGTGCCCCTGCTCCCTTCCTGCTGAAGGGACTGTTCGGATTGTCCTTCTGGCAGCAAAAACGAGCAGTAAGTTTTGAAGGGGATGGAGCCCCTCGTCTGATCCTCCGCAAACACCCCCCGGTGCCTGGTGCCCTCCTGCTCCGGGCGCTCCCCGCAGAAGTGGCAGGACAGAGTGCAGGACGCATGGGGGTGCCGGTGGCTCCGTGTCCCCAGGCTGAGGACTCTCGCATGGGATGTGGGCGATGCAGAGCCAACTGCTTCACCCCGCGAGGGAAACCCACGTCTCCAGCCTCCTCCGCAGCATCCTGACCACGTCTCTGCGCTCTCTGGGAGTGGGTTGGCACGTCAGTCCCTCCTGCTGGAGTTGTTCCACTTTTCACAGGCTCTTTAAATAGCCAGGAGCCAAACAGAGGATGGCCTAGGAGTTAAGAGACTTCCTTGTGTGGTGGGACATCCCGCTTCCACTGCTTAGTCTGCAGACGGGTTTCCCACAGCTCAGCTCTGTGCCCTGACCACAAAATGCTGCTGCTGAGTCCCAATAGCTTTGTGTTCCCTCCTGAAATGTGAGCTGCTGAACAGGAACTGCATGCTCCACGGCTCATTGGAACCACGTTTCTTGCGAATAAGCTATCAGCCGGAAGAGAAATCCTGCCTTAATGAAGTTGTAGCTTAGAGACAAGCAATAGCAGATACAATCCCTGATGCAGAGTAGCTCCCCACAGTCCCTGAGGTGAGCAAGATGATTTTTGCATCTTCTCATTTAATGGTTATAAAGCAGAGGAGAATTTACCTCAGTCTCGATCCTTAGGATGTCTTCTTGAATCACTGTGGCTTGGCCAGCACTGGCCCGAGTCACAAAACCACTGACTTGCGCAGGTCAGGCAGCACCTCGGATCACATCTGGTCCCAGCCCCTGCCCAAAGCATGGCCAACGTAGATTAAGCAACTCAGGGACTTGTCCAGCTGAGCTCTGAGTATCTCCAAGGCTGCAGATTACACAGCATCTCTGGTCAGCCTGGTCCAGTGTGCGATCACCCTCACAGGCAAAGAAATTTTTCTAGTACCTAATCAGAATTTCCCTCTTTCATCCCCCTTCTGTTGCTTCTCGTCCTTTCCCTGTTGCATCTCCACCACCATGCCTCTATGCCCAGAGAACTCCAATTCCTTCGCTTGTGCTTTTGAAGTTCTGGCCACTGAAAATGCCAGCTGTTAATGTGGCATTTACAAAAGGCCAACAACGTGCTTACCTTTTTTGCCCGTGCGACAAAACCCCTGGCACAGGGAGTTTCTGATCTGAGAGACAGATGAAATGCATGAGGCTCAGTGCCCAGCCCATCTGCCTGACATGTCCAACCCATTAGTGAAGCTTGCACAGCGTAGAGAGCTGGCCATTTCATGTGCCTACCCCCCAGATAGGGCTCTGCAGTCCTCCAGGAGTATTGTACTAGCCTCCCTGCATTTTATTGCTCAACAATGTTTGGATGTTATTAACATCTATGTAGTGGAATATTTTGGGCATTTCCATCTGCAGCCAGGTCACCAAATTCCTGACAAGCTATTGAAAATGTTGCAGTGCTTGTTCAGTGCAGTGGTGAAAGGACTGAGCCCCGCAGAGTGGTGTCAGAGAGGAAAAGATTGGGCTCTTGCCACAGAGGAAATGGGAGCAGAAGGATCAAAGTCTGTGACTAATGATGCAAGTCATGCATCCAAAGGGTACTTCTACCCCTGCGAACACAGGCAATGCAATAAGCCTGGCCTGGGGTTCAGATCAGGCTCATCTTCATAGAAAAAAGGGAAAATAAAGGATGACAGACTCAAAATTACAGCCCTACCGGGATCTGTTTTCTCAGAGCTGCGCAAACTCTTCATTGCTTGGACTCCAGCTAACAGCAAGATTGCCTTGGAATTACCTCTCCGCTGACTCATGTTGTTTCTGCAGGATGCCTTGACTATAATGCTACTTCTTCCTGAGAGCAATTATTCTGGAAGCATTCATTTTCACTGTTGAACACAATGTAGATATTAAAAATGCCATGTGTGCATGGAGGGGGGAGTCAGCATTGTTTGCCCAGGGCCTGCTGAATCGGTGTGTGTGCTCTGGGCTGTGCATCAGATCCTAGGGGCCAGATCCTGAAAACTGGGGAGTTGCTCCCTGATTTCAGCTGGTGAAAGCATGTAAGCCCCCCTGGCACTCACGTCCTACCAGTCAGAAAAAGAGCCAGAGGCTGACCCCATGCAGCACTTGCTCACTCATTTTTTTACTGTGCAGGATTAGGCCCCTTCCAAGCAGACTTGTGTTGGAGAGAGCTAGCTGGAGCAGTCCAAAACAGATCCACAGAGTGAGCTAGCAGTTGAGCAGCATGGACAAGCGAGGCTACGTGCCCTTCTTCACTTATTAATGCAGGTTACTCCTAAGCGACTATCTGTGGCTCATTTATTGCGTTGGGCTACTCCACACAACCTAAGGGGCTTGTTCCTGCTGCAAAGACGGTGTGTCAAGGAAGTCTTCTTCATGAATCAGCCTCCTTCATGACTTACTCCTTCATGATGTAGAGGCAAAAAGGGTGCTCCTGCTCACAGACATCTGTGTTGGTCTCTTGAGTCAGCAGGGCCTTTGATGTTGGGGGTGATGGTGGAAGCAGAGGGTTGTACTTTTCTTTACCTGTATTTGTTCAAACTCTCTAGTTGTTAAAACAGAAGTTCAGCCTGTCTGCAGCTTCATATGTCACTGCTGCTGTTTACTGAGCTGGCAAACACATCTTTGTGCTGACATGACTGATATAAAGGCTCTTTCCCCAGGAGCTGGGAGAGGAGGAAGGTGAATGCTGGATCACAGCAGTTAGAGAGAAAAAAAGTGCCCATGATGCAAAGGCTTCCTTTTTTTTTTCTTTTCTTCTTGTGCGCAGATTAATTAAAGTCAAAACTTTAATGCTGGTCACTGAGCAGAAAATCTAACCTAGTGGGTGGGCAGTCAACCCTGCCAGACTCACCACATCCACTCTGTGGGGGTACCCAGAGCGCTACCGGATCTTGTCCAAATCCTTTGTACGCACTCAGCCAAATTTTGCAGACACTTCATATTTTTCACAGGGTGAATAATGAGGATGCACTCATCTACTGGCTGCATGGGGTTGCTTACGCAGAAAGGCGCTGCAGCTTTCGAAACTGAAGACCACACCACCACAATCTATATTCTGGCGGTGGTATGCACCTTCTTCCATGACCTTTGAGGACCAGGTGATGCTGTAGCCAAAAGCCCAACAGCCTCAAAGCAGGCAGAATATACCACCTCTGTGCCCAGCGGTTAGCACGCAGTTACGGAGCAGGTAGGGAATTTCTCTCGCTTGCGCTTATGGAGTCAAGAAATGGAGACGTCAGAAGCAGCTCACACGAGCTTGTTAGTGAAAGAAGCAGCACTGCTATTATCGCCTATAAAAAACAGCTCTCGGTTATCCCAGAAGAACAAGGAAGACAAGGTAATTATGGGTTTGGCACGGTTAGCACTGGCTGAGGGCATTTTCAGTCAAGCCAGGACAGACAGTGTGCTGTTTTTTTCCAAGGCAGTTGAGATGACTGTACATGTTACAGGAGTCCCTTCTCCTTTTCCAAAATACAGCTGTTAAACAGCACACATAAACACTAGCTGGCTGCAAGAACCTGCAGAGTGACTTTTAGGTGAACAGGATGCAGTTGCCTTAAACTATTTTGGACCTGGAGCACACCAATTATTCTGGCTCCAGAGCAAATGCAAGGCTCGACAGCTGCAAGAGCTTTCAAGGATAACCAACTGCATTGGCCAGGGAGCCGCTGGGAGAGCTGAGCTATTTGGAAACCCCGGGAGCAACCCTTCCCCTTAGAGTGCCCCATGGACCAGGAAGGATGGAGGATGGGACACACGGCCAGCCTGGCTTGCTCCTGCCTGGACAACCAGAGCTGGCTTTAAAAAGTGGGAAGGAGAGCATGGGGTCCCTCCCAGCTCAGGCGTGCACCCCCGCATGCCTACACAAAGACTTACACTGTCAGGAGATCCAGCAGCAGAGGGCAAGGGACCAGGACTTCTCCTGGGAGGAGCTGGCAAGGTATATAGAGCTTCCTGCGCTTGGCCTCGGCAAGACCTGAACGGAGACCACAGAGGCAGCAGGCAGCAAGGGAAGGGTCAAGGCTGCTAGGAAAGTGCTCCTTCAGAGCGGGTCCCTGCTGCTGGGCAGAGCATGCTTGCTGGCAAATGGCAGAAGGCAATTTTGTTGTAGTTTGCCTGCAGGACTGCTGTGTGGAGCAAACCTGAGCAGCCGCAGAGCCTTTCTGCTCACCTTCCCGACAAGGGGCTGTACCAGCAGCACGTGGTGGTGCTTTACACGTGCTCACGCTTCTCCCTGTACAGACACGCTGTTCCTGACGGGAGGGTCAGATCCATTACACGCTTTACAGATGAGGAGGAGAAGGTGGATAGAGAAAGGCGATAAAGGGGAAAAGCTTGCAACAAGGGGCAATTTGCAATTGAGGCAGAGGGAAAAATACAAGCTTCCATGACACATTAAAACATACACAGAAAGAGGGGGAAATGTTGCAATTTTTGCTTTCTTCCACTTTTTTTTTTCATCCTAGTTTAACTGTTGCTATTGCCCCGCCAAGGGCTTCAGCCAGCCTCATGTACCACTGGTGGTTGAGTGAGCGGGAAGCCCAAGAGGACATCTCCCTGCCTCTGGGTCCGGGATGCACATGTGTAGCTTCCTACCCGGACAGGTGACAAGGACAGGCTGGGAGAGATACAGGTGTCGGTGTCTGTGTCCAGCAGGGGTGACTGATGGTTTTCTTTCTTTTAAAGCTTTTTAAAGCTTTTTTTCTCCTTCTTTCTTCCTTTGTTGGGGGGTCTGCCATCCCAAGAAAGCATCCATATTGTGGGTAGGAATGCACTGTTGGAGCAAACTAGGAGTAGGGGGAAATGTCCTCTCACTAAGGCAAGGATGCCTTAAGACGCACTGCCCGCCATGGGCCAGCACTGGTGAGGCAGATGCAGGAGTTGATGGGGTGCGGCATCTCTTACACTGGTACCACAGCAGTGCAGCAGTTACAGCAAAGCTCATGGCCAGTGGACCAGCTATGGCTGTGAAGGGCCTATCCAAACAAGATGTGCCGGTGCAGATGGCTTGCTCTTCGCTGCTTGCGTGAGCACTTGATCTCCTTGCTCTCCTGCTAGCTCAGCTCCCAGATGGGGCAAGAACAAAGGAACCTCTCTGAAAAACAAACATAGGATCTCCTCCCATCTTTCTTGGGGACTGTAGTAGGTTACAGAAACACAGGTAGGATCTCATTGTACTTGCTCTAAGTTGTGGCTGCCAAAAGGGGCCTGGGGTGTTCCTGGCTGGGGAACATGTGCCTCCCCTCTGCCCGTGGGGTTGGGGCGATGCACATGTGTAGCTTCCTACCCGTACAGGTAACAAGGACGGGCTGGGAGAGATACAGGCCAGGGGAAGATAACTAATCACCAGCACGCCGAGCACCAGGTGCTGCTGCTGGGACAGGCTGTGATCGGAGCCGGGTAAGCCAGATGCTGAGCAGGGCAGACCAGTGCTCGGGAAGCAGAGCAGCAAAGCATCCTTGCGTGCCTGAGCCTGTCCCTCTTTGGTCTTTCCAGTCTGGCGGCAGGATGGCTGGGACCCACAGGCTCACGGCCTGGCTGTGTCTTCCCCCTGCCAGGAGGGCTCGGCTGCTTTCTGCTCCAGTGTATTCCTTGCTGCATATCCAGCACGGATCTCCAGCTTGCTCATGCTACTCCAGTGACAAAAAGTTACTCCAGGCTGGGACCCAGCCTTTTTTACCTTAGGTTTATTAGGATGACTGCTTTATCACTTGCTGTGTGTTTTTACTGCGTCCACTCACGGCTTTTACGTAAAACGATACACCGATGAGACTCTAAAGACCAGCAGCCTATGTGAGTGATATTTCAGCAAAGTTTTCCTGTCCTTTCCAGTGACATATGCTGGGGCAGTGCAGAACTGCTGGTCCCTCTGTGTCAGGACATGATGATACACCAGTGAAGTTGGCAAGGACATATCCTCTGAGTGTTCATTCCAAATAGAAATCTGAACTGACAAAATGTGGGAATACTCCGTAGACGAGGCGCCTGCACCTGTCTCCTCATAGCTCACCCTCCGTCCGGAGCTGTGTCAGTCTCCTAAGAGTGGGTAATGCCGGGCGCTGGGTGCGTTGCCTTCACGTCCAGCAGCAAGGTGATGTGGAGGGGATCCCTCCCTCAGCCGCAGCCGTGTGCCTGCACACACAAGTTATTGACACGTGGCAGGCCTGAGAGCGAAGCCCTGGGTGAAGAGAGCTGCTGGTGATACAGGGTGCTGCTTCCAGTGGGAGTAGCCTGTTGTAGGACCAACGAGGTCTTGTGGATCCTTGACTCATTTTTTGGGAAAAGGTGCCCCTTCATCACTACAAATAGCACCACTCTTCACTAGCCATCTCTCCGATAACAGGCAGCAAATCTATGCAAATTCCTTTTTGCTCAGGAGGCTGTGACATCCTCCAGTCTGTAGTACCAGTCTAGTACTGCTATCTCCTATCACTATGTTTCCACCACCCAGGCTCCAGTGATATCCTCCTTCAGTTCACCTTCAGGCATTTCCAGGTTGTCCTCAAATTCAGTGAGCAGTCAGAGACCCCAAGTCCTAGGCTCTTAAGGGGTGGTCAGCCACATATCCCCACTCTGCTCTCTTCTAATGCGGGCAAACCGTTTGCCATTAACGACGTGTTCAAGAGAAATTGTCTGTCTGTTTATGAAGCTAGACACATATTCCTGGGATTCATTATCACGGGAAATTCCTTAGTGAATGGCTTCAGTGAGCAGCACTGGATCGCACAGTGAACTGTACTGCCGTTCATGCCTTTAATACTCATTGCGTTTTCTGTGGGTTTGGCCTTGGCATTTTTTTCTAACCCCTGATTCCCAAACCAGTATTTCCTTTTCATAAAGGTTGTTGCATGAGTACATTCTCTCTAAACACACATGTGGCTGCTGTGTTATTTAACAAGCCCCCTGTTTATGAAAAACAGCAAAAAAATGGGAGATCCTGATACCAGAGGAAACTGCTGTATGCTCCTCCATAATACCTTTCCGTCTTGTGAAGATGTAGTAATACATGTTCTCACCACAGCCCAATCCTTCTAGTAGTGGTGAGTGTTGCTCCGTCCTTTACTTTGTTCATGCTACACTGCAAACTTGTGCTTATCCATTTCAGTGCACATTCTGTAAGGCAGCTTATTCTGCTTTCCAAAAAGCATCAAGAGAAGAATGCTTTAGCACTAACAGAGAAGGCAGATATCCCTTCATGGCTGATCACTTTGACTTCAAAGGTGAGAAATTTACTTTTCGACTGTGGAAAATATTTACCAATATCGTTAGTAGGTTAAAGCCTTGAATCCCAGGTTAGACTGCATTTGATATTACAAGCAGCCGGTATAATTTCATGCTGTCAAAGGAGTGAACTAGAAAATATATTGACTTTCTTACCTAGTGTCTCTTATTGTCATTAACAAATGAGTCTACAGAAAGGCTTGGCTCTCAGGTTGGTTTTTATTGACACACAGTGAAGCAAGAAGATGCCCCTGGAGGCCTTCCAGACTATTACCGCCAGTTCTGTCAATCCTGGATCATTACCCCTGACGGGATGCGCCATATGCAGCTACAGGTAGTGCACACACACACCCACACAAAGACCTGCCAGAAGGGGTTTTGCACTGGAACCCAGTGCAAACCAATACCCTTTTTCCTTTCCTTCATCACACTCTTCCTCCTTCCATTTTGAATGACAGAATTTAGATGCTTTCAGCTCTAAAAGCCTTGCTGACATGAGTGGCTTACTAAAGTAGGATCATTCTGGCTGGAAGAATCTTTGTCACAGAGCTCAGCTCCTATGCAGGCATCTAGGTGACCAGAAGTTTCAGATTAATTCAGCTCCTGACTTTCTCACCCTTGCTTGCAGTGGGAATTGCTATGTAACTTCCTAATCTGACCCTCTACATTTTATGCATCTAGCAATGTTATTCATTAAAAGAAATACCTATAGAATATGATCGTGCTATACTCACATAATCTTGATGGTGTCAAAAAAATAAAATGCCAATAAGGAAAATAGATTCCAAGGACACCTGATCCCAAATTACCTTCTAAAAATGCATCTCTCTAAACCAAGACACCAGTCTATCCGTCTTAACCATCAAGATCAGTAGTTGCAAAGCTAATTGTAAGGGTTTTTTCCAGGTATGTGCTACAAGATCGGGGAATCATCTTCCAAACAGAAAAGCATAAATTGATCAGGGAAATAAAAGCTCTATCACTGATCTTCTAAGAAGTAAATATCTGTCGACAGAAAACACAGTTTGAGCCAACACAAAACTGATCTAGAACGTGCAACACGAAGACTTTATGAAGATAACACATCCTGCTGAATATGAGGACAAAGCTGTGTGCTCTCTGGTTGTATCAGCTGCATAACGAGAGGGGTAGTTCTAACTGAAGTATGAACATCTGGTTTCCTATTTGAGGAGTCCCAATCAATCTTTTCCAACAGCACAAACTGCTTACTCCACCCCGAAGTTAAAGCTCTTTGAAACAATCACTGAGGAACCATCTGGTTTTGAGTTGTCTTGTCAGTATCTATCTGTCTCATGAAAGATATTTTCAGGATGTTAACAAACAACTCCATCCACATAGTTCTTCCATGTTTCTTGTCATCCATGACTGCATATATTTAGATGCCATATGCCCCATACTCTGCTTCCCTGGAAACTTGGGGTTGGCTTGTGCCAAGAATTACACATAAGAAAGCTGCCTTGTGTGTGTTATTGTTCATAGGCTCTTGCTCAGCCCCTGAGACAGAAGCGTAACATGCGCATACATATTTGAAAATAGGTTGTCTTGGAGTCCCACTCACAAACCGTGAGCCAACCCACCTCCCCCACTCCTTCCTTGGAGTCATTTCATCAGTTGGGGCTTATGAAGCAAGATTTTTTCTAACCCTTTGCTCTCTGAAACGTTATTTATTGTCTTCCCCTTCATCACAGCCTACGTGCAGAACCAGTGTGTAAGAATGTATGATGCATGATTCAATGCCATGCAAAAATTCTGCTGAGCTTCTCATGTTTGGCACCAATAGTAATCTTTGTCTGGTCCGTGACTGGAGAAAGCCAGCTCCCGAGCGTGCAAAATGCATTTGACCTTACTTTCAAACACCCACGTGCACACTCAAAATGCCGGAGAACTCATTACATTCACGGTCTAGAAATTGGTGTTTTGTTCTCTGTCCCTGTTCAGTCTGACTTTGGGTGAATGCGATTGAAAATGTCAGAGATGCAGCTCCTATGTTAACGTAAGAGGAGGATTACAGCGTTCCTGACATCGGAGGGGGGTTACAACAATGCAGCTGACGTAGGAGGGGACGGATTACAGTGCATCTGACATAGTAGCAATTGTAGGAAATGAATTTACAGGGATGGATGGAGAACGAATTTAATATGCTGTTCCAGAGGAGGACAATAAAGGTGTGTTGCAACAGTCCTTCCCCCCTCTGGAAAGCCATATTTCTCACTTGTCCATCAGCACAAACTATCTGTGCTGTATGGCAGGAAATATCAGACGCAAATATCGCATTAATCTCTAAGGAAGGATACCTGTTTTCGTAACTTGCTCATTCACTAAGGTCTCTTAGTGGCTCAGACAATAGGTGGATATATCAGGTTTTCCCCGTGGAATAACTGTACCACCGGCGCAGCGCTGCCAATGCGACTTTTATTTTGTTTCTGTTTTCTTTCAGAGAGAGCAAAGTAGAGAAGGGGAAGGGGGAGGGGAGAAGCTCCTGATTTTTCGGTATGCACTAGACAGATGCCGTTAATACCCTCTTCAAAAAAGCCAGTGCATACCCCCTTGCCCGGCAGAGGTACAGGCAGGCACAAGCAGATTAAGCAATTACCTGGGACACCAGGAAAGCGATAGCCTTTCCGCTTCAAGCTGCAGCGAGAGCGTGGTGGATCTCAGGCGCTCATGTGTTAATATAGAGGAAAGGTGAGGGGAGCCCATATTCGTTTTGTCCCTGGGGAAGGATGTGTAGCTCTCTGCATGAATCATTCACAAGTGAGGGGAGGGGAGGGGAGAGGAGGCTGGAGCGAGGGGACATCAAAACTGCCACATTTGGGTCACTGTTTCCAGCACAGCAATCAACAAAGAGCATACGTGTGCAATGGATTCCATTGTCTCAGGCTACTTCCTGTTGGGCACGTGTCCACGTCGCCCACAGCTGCGCCGCCGGGGCACCTCCGCATCCCATGGCACTGCTGTAAAAAGCAATAGGATGCTGGTGAAGGTCAGGCCAAAAGGAACAAGGCTGAACTACTTTCCTGCCCTCCCAGATGGTCCCTCTGGCCCAGCACAGGGGCAGACATCCAGTCCCCAATGAGGGCATCTGCACCAGCTGGAGAATAGCTAGCAGGTCTCGCCCAGGTGGGAACCTCTCGTGGCAACCCCAGCAGCTGTAAAGCCAAGGGCAACAGCCTTCGGTCTTCTGGCCTGTCCATGGGACAGTTCCCAAACTTGTTGAATGCAGGACCGTTTCTCACCACTTCCATCAGGCTTGCAGAATTGCCCCCACCTTTTCTGTAGGGATCCCAAAGAGAAAAGATCCCAGGCAAGGCAAGGGAAAAGGGGCACAAGAGAGTTTGGCCTCAAGTTTTGGCTTATTCAGAGCTTGAATGTGGAGCTCCCACCAAGAGCCCTGCCTCAGGCTGGAGGTGGCCTGGGGCTGTGAAGCCTCTAGACATGGACAATGGGGTGACCGAGCCTCCCAACTCCTGTTTGACAGCTCAGGACCCACGCAGGGCAGCCTCGGCTGCTCACCCCTGCCCCAGCAAGGCTTTTTCACGCAACCAGCCTTTCTGCAGCTGTGTCAGTGGGTTTCCCCTCCCTCACCATCGCAAGGGGCTTCCAGCAGTACTTCCCTGCTGCTGCCTGCTGTTTCCAGCTCACCCTGTCCGTAGCCTCTTCAGCCTTGGACCCGGTGCCTCCTTCTCAGCCTCCAGCTCTGTCTGGAGCCCTGGGAGCACCGATAGCTTCAAGTTACAGCCGTGCATATGGCGGGGGGTTTAGCAGTGAGCAGGGAGGATGCTGGGCCAGAGAAGGGGAAGGATAATTTCACAGGAACGAAGCTCCCTGTCAAACAGATCATCAGCATCCCTTCCTCCCACTGCTGCTTTCGTATCTGAAGTCTACTAACTGGTGGGTTTTTTTGCTTTGGGGCTGGCAGCTTCTGACTGATCTCACATTACTAAACTTCCCTGTCAGGTATGGCCTAAAAGACCCCAAGCAACAAAACAACACATGAGCTACTACAGCGTGTAAGATGTTTCAGCAAGCAGTGAGAGGTAATACACACTGTCAACAGAAAGTGCTGGCAAGCAGCCACAAAGCCCTGAGAGTACCAGAAAGCGAGCTGACCCTGTTTGACCTGTCTCTCTGTCCACAGTCCAGCTGGAATTGGGGGGCTAACATTAAACTACAAGTTTAATCTTACAGAAAGTCCATCCCGATGTGAAAAATCATGTATAAGAGCTGTCTATTGTATATACTGTACTGAACCCAGTATGTACGTAGCTTTATTTATACCAGCGGTTAGACTAGCATTAATTACTTAATTGCAGTGTGAAGGATGGCGTTGCAGTTAAAAGAACTTTGCCTGGGCTCAGGACGCAGAATGCATTTCACAGCTCTGCCACAGACTATGCTACATCACCACGGGCAAGTTCATCTTGTAATCGTTTTGTCCTCCCAGTAGTAAAGTAGGGCAAAATGACATCTTCTCCTTATCTGTTGTCCATTTTGTCTATGAAGATCATCTGCTCTTGGTAGGAAAGTGCCGTTTGCAAGTATTGCTCTGAACACCATGTGGTCCTGCCCCAGGAAGGTGCCTACCTGGCTAATCCCGATGCTAATAGCAACAGTAGCTTAACACAGATGTACTCAGAGGCTCTTGGAGTCTTTAATCAAAGCCTTTGGTAGAATATGTGTTTTCCCGTGCAGGATACCTTGCAGATGGATGTTTTAAGAGATGTTGAGAAATTGCAGCTTCCGTTAAAATCAGCAGTGCTCACACTCTCTGAAGATCAGCTATTCTATAAAATAACTTTCGGCTAAATTCAAACGTGCATGGTTAGATCACAGATCTGTATTCACTTTTACTGCAGTTATCACCTTTGGTCATTAAGCCTAAAACAACTGGGAAAAAACGCTGATTCAAAAGCCACTACCGAGCGGTGATTGATTAGTTCTGCATTTGATTTATCCTGGGTGATGGAAATAACCTGTCCCACTTCTCTTTTTACATAATCTTTTCATGCGTTTCTTGCCAGTTGTCAGTCAGGTTCACATGCCCCAACACAGTGGAGCACTACTAGAGTGACAAACACAGAACGGAAATGATTACAATAAAAGAAAGACGCTCTCAAGGGCATAGACCACCTTGTTTGTTCTGTGTTTGTACTTCCCTTAACACAAACAAAACAGTCAGAGCCTTGGTATTAATGGAAGACTTTGTAGCACATTATATGTAGGAAAGAACCCTAACATACCTGGTGTTGCCCCTTTAAAAAGCTATTTCATAGCCCTAGATAAGGACAAATGCTGAAGAGACGCTCTACATACTTTTATTCTGCAAGACAAGCTCAATGTATTATGTCAGTGAAATGTCATTGCCTCATTAATTATGAAATGTCATAAACATTAATGACAAAAGATCATTGTTGTGATCATAATCATGTAACTCTGATGTAATATTATGACTAAAGACATTCCAGTGGTCTGAAATATATTTCTGGATACCACTGTGGTGCCTCAGTAAGGATAAGCTTTAAAGTATTTTTGCCAAAATTGCAGTTGCAGCCTGGATTTTTTCAAATTCAAAGACACTTTGAAGTCTTATTAGAAATAGTCATGCACCGTTTTTTTTCAAGATAGTGCTTTTGTCTCTAAAATAAGACTACGAGTATTTTAGTTGATTATCTCACCTTCTTTACTTTAAATGTCACTATACTTTTTGGAATGACACCTTCCATTTTACTTTTTTTCTAGGCCAGAGTCAGAATTGGTGTGACCAGGAACAACTCTATTGACTTCAGCAAGGTTTTACTCAATTAAATTGTGTAAATGATGGAATGCTGAAAATAGCCCAACAAATCTGATTTTCAAAATAATCACACTGGTGCTTTCTGGGAAGAAAAATAAGCTACAGCTATACTGCAAGTAATGCCCCAGCAAACCTACCATAGCAAACCGGGCTGACTTCAGCTGTGGAGGGTGAAATGGGTTGAAAGGAATGCTTCCATTTCTCGGTTTTGGTTTTGGTTTTTTTTTTCACCAAGCGAAGAAACTTGCTATTGTTGTTAGTTAGTTTTGAAACTGATAGAAAATGCTGAGTGAAATGACTAAAGATTGAATTGCTGGAAATATCTGCAAGGCGAGTTCTGGAAGGCAGCAGTCTTCATGCATGTTCCCATCCGTAGGCCATGTCAGCCTTAGGGAGGGAGCACGGGACTGCTGCAACTGAAAAAACTTCGCAGTTGTGTGCTCCCAGTTTCTTCCTCTTCCTAGAAAAATCAAAGCATCATCCTCACAGAGACACTTTGGAAAGTACCTCTCCACTTTCCTTGCTTTTCTACCCTTGTTATGTACAAGCCCGCTCCGTAATTATACCTCTCCTGACCATGGATGTTTCTCCAAGGTGATTCCTCGTTCAGGATGTCCAAAACACCAGAGGGCAGCAGAAGTGTTAAAGCAGAAATTGCAAAAGCACCAACCTTCCCAACAGAAGTACCTCTATGATGGTAAAACGGGATTGCGTAAGAGTTTGTAATGCCTTGACAGTATCAATTCATAGTGAAAGTGGTAGAAAAACGATGTAATTATGACACTACCAAAATTGTGCAATGGCTACTTCTGAGCAGCACTGCTGGAAGCTGTTGTGGCCCATATGTATGAAAACAGGAGAGAAATAACGAAAAGTTGCTGAGAGTGATAGATGCAGGAGGTCTTTAATTTAACTCTCAATACATCATATAGTGTTATAGCTCTTAAAAGTTACATGCTCCCTCCTCCACTGCAGAAGTTGTATGTACCCCACCCTCTGGACTAGAGACTGCAGATCTGTGGAAGTACCTTCCACAGATAGCAACACTTGCCAGTTCTTCTTGCTTCTTCCACCTAATGCAGGTAATTAAAAACAGGACGGTGGATTCTCCTCAGTGTAGCCCTCTGGTGAGGTCTTCCGCTCTCCAGGCAGTCCCACGGCGCAGGCATCTGCCTCTCCTTGGGATGGAAAAATTGTGAGATGTTAGGGAGAGCACCAAAGCTGGCCCATTTCTTCCCATTTGGGAAAAAAGAAATTCTGAGTCCTTCAAGAAGAAATATAAATGTCTCGCTCCTAGTTGGGGCTGGCTGTCTTGAGTATTCATTCTAAAAAGACCAGTTCTGTTTGCCATACTAAAACACTTAATCAATTTCAAATGAAAACAGCAACTATAATTAAAGGGAGGAAAACCCCACCACAGCAGAGGAACCATTATTAAGGTAATTTTTTTCTCTATAACTCCTGGGGCACTGTTCACATGCAGTTGCTACTGTATGTGCTGTTTGTGCGTCACCTCCTCTTCATGAGCTCCGTGGAGAATATACTGTTAGCTTAATAATAACAATAATAATAATAAGTCAGCTTTTCATGTGAGTTATTCAAGGCACTGTGTAAGCACTAATTGAATGTTACAATAGCCCGGGCCGGCTGCGTGCTATTACCCCCTTACAGCGAATGGCATAGCAGTCCCATGACCAGGGTCACACCACTGCCTCCATGTAAAGCAGCTCCTGTCCTTCGGCTCCTGGCCACCAGCTCTGCCAGCCGCTGCCCTCTCCCACTGCCACTTGCTTTATTTACGGCTCGCAGTAAATAAAGCATAGTGACAGCACAACTTTGTGTGATGGTAAATATAAATAAAGTTTGGGGGTTAATTTCAGGTGTTATTTTCTCCATGTTTCTAGGAGAAAGACCCTGCAGCATAAGTGGCCTCCCAAAGGGCTAGCGCCCACATTACAGCAGGTAACACAAGCAGTATAGTTCATTAGATAAGAGAAGCAGAAGTCCTGCTTGCTTCACTAGAGCGTCCCGACAGATCTCTCTCAAGTGTGTTGATGACACACAGCTCATGTATCACGCAATTTGATTTATATAGAGCACCACATTTTTCTCATCCTGTCTTTAGTGTAAATTTACAAAACCCAACAATTAGCTTGCTTTCCTCCCACAGTGGATCCTGCTTGAGCCCTTCAGAAATCATTCCTGGACCCTAAGGAGACCACCAACTACAAGGTGAAAACAATCGTACCGATTGCTTTGAAGCCTTCAGTGTGAAGCAGAGCTATACCTCTTCCACCCAAGGCATCGCCGTATTTCAAGCAGTCTGGCAAATCCCATTTGCATGGTGCCTCTGGATGGAAGATGAGGGTCTATAACTCCTGGGGCACTGTTCACATGCAGTTGCTACTGTATGTGCTGTTTGTGCGTCACCTCCTCTTCATGAGCTCCGTGGAGAATATACTGTTAGCTTAATAATAACAATAATAATAATAAGTCAGCTTTTCATGTGAGTTATTCAAGGCACTGTGTAAGCACTAATTGAATGTTACAATAGCCCGGGCCGGCTGCGTGCTATTACCCCCTTATTGACCATGTGCCATTGACCATGATGCTCAGGCTAGGGGTTCAGACTAGGACAGACAGTCTTCCAGTCAAGAGCCCAATTGCCGACTGAGAAATTACTTGTCTGAAAAAAGCCTAGGGTGCCTCTGATAGAGAAGATAAAGTTGAATAACAGATGTGGCAGGCACCATTCAAGACGTAGTTTTGAAGCTAAACTGGAATCTGAGACCAAATGTATGAACATTTTGGTCACTTACTGTGTGAAGGCTGAAGACCTACATGCTTGAGTCCTGTGCATCTGCCACTTTATATTTGACCTTGAGAGAGAACCACTTGAGCACTTCTAGGATGCTGAGGTTCAACCCCAAACAGCCTCCTTCAGCCTGGGTGTGCAAAAGGGGAACTTCCCAAGCCTCAATTCCAGACTGACCAGAGACAATAGCATGGCAGGTGTATTCAGAATGTGTAAGTTGCCAAAGTGTCACAGGACTGCATATACACAGGCTCTTTATTATTGCTTCCCTTCCAGTCGGTGCCCAGCTGGTGGATGCAGAGGGTTGCTGTCCCCAGGCAGGGCTGGCCCCGGTCTTGGGTGCCAGATGGGATAGTGGGCAGCAGCCCCCGGCAGCTCCCCTCCATCACGCCCTGGAAACAAGCGGGAACGGAAACCGGCCCGGCGCAGGGGAAGGCGGGTCAGTATCCCGCCGCGGGCATTGGTGCAAAGGGTGGGCGGACGCAGCCCCGCTTGTATTTTGGGATTAGGAAAAATGTCCCCTGCAGGGCTGCAGCCACACTTTCCCTGCTGCCAGCGGGGCAGTCCCTGTCGGTGGCCCCACAGCCCCAGCGGGCCCAGGACTCCGACGCAGGGCGGCGGCTGTCTCGGTGGCTGGTATGGGGCTAGCGGAAGCCTGGCACCTCAGCCGGCAGGGCCGCGGGGTCACCAGGGCTGGCCGGGCTCCTGCGCCGGGGCGGTGGCCTCCCTCATGCGGGGTTCGCGCGGCGCTCGCAGCCTCCACCTCTCCGCCGAGCCCTCGGCAGGGCACCGCGGCTGTGGGCACACCCCGCCTGGCGCGAGCTACTTGCTGCCGGTGGCCCCGGGCGCTCAGGGCAGACCCGCGCGGCGCGGCCCCCGCCCCGTCTCTCCCGACTTGCCGCGGCGGAGCTGCCGCCAGACAGTTAACGGCCGCCGGCGCCCCGCGCGCCAGTGGTTCACGAGGGCGCCGGCCGCGCCGGCAGAGGGCGACACCGCCGGGAGAAGGGACGCGTCACGTGACATTAGCGAGTGCTAACACCCCCCCCCCACCCCGGGGTGGGAGGGGGCCGCTGGGTCTCCTGCCCCCTCCCTCCCTCTGCCCTGACGTCACCGCCCCTCCGTCTCCCGGGCGACGGCTCCATCAGCGCGCGCGTCAGCGCCGCCCGTTCCTTGGCAACGGCCCGGTGTCTCGCTCTCCTTCAGCCTCGCGCCTGGGCGCGCGTCTCTCTGGCGTCAAAGTGACGTCAATGGACCCGTCTCGGCTTTCGGCGGTGGGCGGGGGGAAGAGGCGGGAGGGAGGGCGGGGTATGCGTGGAGGGGGGGCCGGCGGAGCGGGGCGGGAGGGCGGGGGGGAGGGGGGCCGGGACATCCCGCGTGCTCCCGCCTGCCCCCCGGCGCACGCACACACATACACACGCGCGCGCGCGCGCACACACACACACACACTCACGCACACCCTCGCGCGCACACACCCCACAGCGGCGGCACAGCCCGGCGCCAGCAGCCGCGGAGAGCGCCCGCCGCCCGCCAGGTACGACGGCTCAACGGTCAGGCAACGGCCGCGCGGCCGGCGGTTTGAGGGGGGCGCGCGGGGCGGCGGCAGCAGCGCGCGCGCGGGGGTGCCGGCGAGCATGCAGCGGGCGCCGAGCGGCCGGCGGTGAATGGGGCCGGCGCTGCCGCGGACTCGGACGAGGCGGCCGCAGCCGGGCGCTGGGTCCGGGGAAGAGCCCGCCGAGCTGCGAGCGGGGCCCGGCGGCGGGCGGGTCTGACGGGCTGTGCCGTGCCGTCTCCGTGCAGGTGCGAGCGCCCGCGTCCCCGGGGTAGCGCGGATGCTCCCCTCCTAGGCGCGGCGTGCGCTGCCCCGGCACCCGCCTAAACCATGGTGATCATGTCAGAGTATACCTCCGTGCCCGCGGCCGGACAAGCTCAGCAGCGGCCGCTGCGAGTCGGCTTCTATGATATCGAGAGGACCTTGGGAAAAGGCAACTTCGCGGTGGTCAAGCTGGCCAGGCACCGGGTGACCAAAACGCAGGTGGGTGCGGACGCCGGGGGTGGCGGGAGGACGGGAGAGGTTCGTGTGGCATTAAAACCGAGGAAGAATATATTTTTTTTTTTTTAAAAACAACATTTCAGAGTTTTGCGGTAGCTTCGTTGAATTACCCCGTCCTAGTTTGCTAGTGAGTCCAACAAATTAAGGCTCTTTTGAAGACTTCAGACGGGTTTGATCGTTTTCATTCAATGTGTGTGCTTCAGGAACAAAGAACTTGCGGTGTTACTTGCAGAAATTATGTATTAATGGGCATGCAGCCGTATTGCCATTTGTAGTGGACGTCAAAATCACATCAGTCACTACGGTAGAAAACAGTCCATTACAGAAATCTGTTTTTCACTGGCATGGGACGGATTAAAAGATTTGCCGAATCCTGTCCAGTGCTAATTTCTGCAGTTCTGTTCACTACCTTATGTGTAATCCTTTGACATAGAAAAGAAAAATGAAAACGTTCTGTTTAATGAATTCTGTGCAGTTCAGAAAAACAGAATCAGCTTTGTCAAGTCTATACTTTAAAAGCTACTTTACTTGGATTTTGTAAGTTTGGTGGGGGGGTATGTGTCTTTTTTTTTTTTTTTTTAAGAGCTCTTAGTATTTTGTAAAGCCTAGGGTTGTTTTATTTTATTATTTTTTAAATCTGCAGGTTGCAATAAAAATAATAGATAAAACAAGGTTAGACCCAAGCAATCTGGAGAAGATTTATAGAGAAGTTCAGATTATGAAGCTTTTGAATCATCCCCACATTATCAAGCTATATCAGGTAAGAGGTCAGCTTTGAAGTGCAGCACGCGGATGAGATATGCTTGTGTTCTTCTCCTGCACATGATTTTACATCAAATATTTGCAGAGAGAATGCATATTGAAGTACTTTTTGAAAAACACTTAAAATAAACTGCTTTTTTTAAAAGTCATTCATCATTCTTTGAATAAGACTCTGCCATGTTAAACAGCTTTTTGACAAAATGCACTGTAAAATTTGCAATTAAAACCAGGCTGAATTTTGTTTCAGACTGAGTAACTGATTATCTGAACTTCTATGATTGACTTGCCTTTCCTAACTCCCCTGCTTTTCCAGTTTAAAGGACTGGAACTTCTTGCATGCTTTTGATAAGAGGAAGACTTAAATGCATGTAGGATAGCAGAGAAGAAAGCACAAAAGTTGAGTTTGCCATAAATGGAAGGGATTTCAAATCAACAACAATTGAACCAAATCAATCTAAGTAGATTCTAAGAAAAAATTCTTAAAAATCTAAGTAGAAATCTAATCTAAGAATTAGAATTCTAATCTAAGTAGAAAAGCAAAAGCCAGTAAATGTTGGTAACAGACTATGTCAAAAAATGACCTGTTTGGTTATTCTGTTTGTGTAGTTTTGAAAGTGAATTTTAAATATCTTTCCCCTTGTAGAGTTTCACAACATGAATTTTGGTTTAGATTTGTTCAGTTTCTGCACTGATGGGTATTTTTAACAGTAAGAACAAACTAATGTGTTGTGCAGAAAACAGGATCACAGCTGTCTAGTGAGCAACGACTGCTTTGCAAATTCTAAATATTCAATCTAATTAGCATTTGGTGTAAGTTCCTCTTAATCATCTTAAATAGTGCCATGTGGATTTAAGAAGAAGATGAGGTATCACAGTCTGTCTGGACCTATCTAGAAGGGCAGGGGGGGAGAGAGGAATAGATGGATGAAGCAGCAGGTCTGAAAGTCTGTGTGCAGTAGCGAACACTATTATCAGCTGCAATCTTACCGTTGGGTTTGTTAGCTTAAAAAAAAAAAAAAAAAAGGGAAAAAAAATGTTTAATTAACGTGTAAGGCTGAAGAGCCAGTAAGGTAGGTGCTTAGGCAAGGCATTATTTTTAAAGAGCTTGACACACATGAAGTGCTTGATATTTATAGTATTAACCATCATAACAAAAATTATTCTGTGTTAACATCTGACGTCATTGTTGCCCATAGGGCAGTATAGGATATGTAGAAACATTCTAACAGTTCGGTTGATTTCATTTCAGTGGAATGATGTGGGTGAAAATACTATTTCGAAGCTTTTAGAAAAGCAGGTTAAATTCCATCTAGTTGAGCCACTTTACTTGATGGAGCAAATGACGTTGGTAGTGGACCATAATTTCTTTTCAGTGAAGTTTTCTTTTCTTTGTTGTTGTAACTGATGCTTTACCTGTTTGGTGGAGACTGAGAGGCAGGGGTGGAATTAGATGACATACCAATGTTGGGTGTGTGTTCTTGTATTATTTCATCATTGTTTTAGTTTCAGCAGCGCGTCTTAATTTCATCCAGCTGGCAACTTTCCCAGAACACTTTCCTTCAGTTTTTTAAACTGGGAACCTCTCTTCCTTTGCTCCCAGTTTTGTTTATTTTCATTTTGTGTCTGTATGTACTTGTAGTGAGGGGAGGACAAGAGTCTCAGAAAAAGGTTACATGTTAGGAGCCTGGAAATTACAGCCTTTGAAGTAGCGTTGACGCTTTTTTGGTTGTTAACCTGTTGTGAGCTTTCTGCTTCCAAAACAAAATAACTGCTCCTTCAGAGTTCAGTTCCAGGGAAATGTTTTTTAAAATCTGAAATGCAACATTTGAAAGAGTGCCATAGTAACTGAAGAAGAATTTGGACATGCCTTGCATTTTTCATTCATTATTTGGGTTTTAGTTCTTTTTTTTTTCCCTCCAAAGGAAAAAATGAACAAGTATCAAAGGAAATTGACACTAGATAGGTGAATGCTGGGTGATGTACTGAGAGTTGTTGATGTGCATCAAGCACTGCCGTTACACAAACAGCAACCTATTGTCACTTGCATGGGAGGCTTGCCATGTCCCCAGCCAACACCAAAGAGGAGCGGGGTATTTGATACTACTTCTTGATTTGTCAAAGTTGCAAATATCTCTCCTCATCCGAGTACCTGCTAGCCTTGAAACAAAGGTGACTTTATGTAAACTTCAAGTGTCTTTGTGTGTTCAAAATATATCAAATTAGTTGTAAGACTATGTATACATATTTTAACAAAAAAAAGGAATTCAGGGAAGTGTATGAAATACTTGAAATGCTCATCAGTTATCTTAAGGAGATTAGGTGGCATGGTAATGGTGAGAACAATGGCATGGGAAGCCATTGTACATTGTAGGCACATAAGCATTGATTTGTTATGTTTTTCATTACCAGTTTGCTTGGAAGGAGCATTGTGGTGCAAAATTAGATGCCTTTACTGCCAGTTGCTGCGGCAAATAAATAATTGAACTGATATGTTTGAGAATACACTGAGAAAAATGAATGAAACTAGAGAGGTCTGCATTTTTTTTAAGCATGTTCTCTCGTGTCTTTACAGGTTATGGAGACAAAGGATATGCTTTACATTGTTACTGAGTTTGCAAAGAATGGAGAAATGTTTGGTAAGTCCTCACTGCTAGAGCTAACAATTCTTTAGAATTAGAAACCGTGGCTTTATTGTTGTCAATTCTGAGCAGTATATATATTCTGGTTAAAAAAACAGGGATGGCATTGTCAGCTGTCAAACGGCAAGTGCAGCACCTGCAGGATTATGACGAATTTCCTCTGGGTGTTTCTAAATCCCATGGGTCTTTTCTTATGTCTTGCAGATCATCTGACCTCCAACGGGCACTTAAGTGAAAGTGAAGCACGGAAGAAGTTCTGGCAGATTCTTTCAGCGGTGGAATATTGTCACAGCCACCACATAGTGCACAGGGATCTCAAAACAGAGAACCTTCTGCTAGATGCTAACATGAATATCAAGTTAGCAGGTAATAAGAAACACGTGGTTACTCTATAAACAATGTTAGGCATGTAGTCAAATTCAGGCTCCCTAGGATGATCCTATAAATGCATTTATGGCAACTGAAAACAAAACAAAAGTTACTGATATTTCTCTGAACATATCCCCTGGACAAAAGAGAATAGCTTAGATGAATAGACAGAGAACAAAGCAATACATCTGCTCCCTTCTCCCCATTTTCCGCTACTTCTGAAATATTAGTATGTGGTTGAGTGATGTCTTACCCCAGACTTTTACCTTTATTCCAGACTTTGGCTTTGGAAACTTCTACAAGTCAGGAGAGCCCCTCTCCACTTGGTGTGGAAGCCCACCCTATGCAGCTCCAGAAGTTTTTGAAGGCAAAGAATATGAAGGGCCTCACCTTGATATATGGGTGAGCTTGGTGTTCCTTAGAAATTTCATTTCACACTTCATGAGGGTCTGTGGGCTTTCAAAGTCATTGCTTCTACTGGAGTTACTCACATGCTGTGCTGTTTTCTATTGACAGAGCCTTGGGGTGGTGCTGTATGTCCTTGTCTGTGGTTCTCTGCCTTTTGATGGACCCAATTTACCAACTCTGAGGCAGAGAGTGCTGGAGGGGCGGTTCCGCATCCCTTACTTCATGTCCGAAGGTGATTTTTTTCAGATCCTTAATGTTAGGGGCTACAGATAAAGGAATAGCTGTCCTGTTCCTTTTTGGGGCAATGATAGATGGGACTTGTTTTGCAGCTGGCAATCACTTGGTCTTTACACATCCAGTGATTTCTGTAGGGCAGCACTTATAATAAGTTCAGGGGCTGGTTGCACACGTTTTCTTTTCTGCGGTCTGCTTTATGGTGCATCTAAAAGGCTGTCATTTCCTTTCTTGGAGTATCTCTATGGCTTGCAAAAATATTTTACACCCTAGCTGGAGAAATAATCAGTCACAAAAGAGAGAAAATAGGATTTTAATAAGACGAGCCTGCAATGCTGGGATGGGTGTAGTTCTCCTAAGATATTTTAACTATGCAGAAGGAGTATATTTCAGTGTGGCTATGCTGTCAAGGGAAAGCAGAAATAGTGCGGCTTAGCACTGTTTCTTGAACACTTGAACAGTCTGGTGAGAAAAAGGAACTGAAGAGTATTATCACCTCTCTCTGGTTCGAATTCGAAAACAAGTGAATGTGCCTCTCTCCAAGTGAAGAGTATCTTTTGAAGTCTGACCTGTATCAATTATAGCCGCAAACGGCTTTGATTCCCTGGTTATAAACAAGTAAGCAGTATATGTGGACCAGGAAGCTGTATGTGATGGGGTTTTGTACTAAATTCTGACCTGTTTTAAGTGGATGTAACATCATTAAACCTGCCTCCACTCAAAACTAGCTCTCCTACAAGGTGCAAGACCACATGAAAACTGCCAGTATGCCACACAGGTTCATTTCCTGTAGTGACGTGTTGCTTTTCTGAAATGTATTTGGACCTCTCTTGTGCTGGTTTGAATATCTGGTAGTGAGACCAGGCATCAGCTGCTCAGAAACCTTCAATTCCCATTCTCACAGACACCATACACTGTTGCCGGGAAGGTTTCTTAGCAGTGACCTGGGGCTGGGCTGTTATTTTTACCCCTTGCTCATGAGTTTATCTTTGCCATCCAGACTGTGAAACACTAATCCGACGGATGTTGGTTGTGGACCCAACCAAGCGAATAACCATTTCCCAAATAAAGCAGCACAAGTGGATGCAAGCTGACCCATCCCTTCAACAGCAGCAGTCTTTGTCCTTCTCCATGCAAAACTACAACTCCAACCTGGGTGACTACAATGAACAAGTCCTTGGGATCATGCAAACGCTTGGCATCGACAGGCAGAGAACTGTTGAGGTGAGAAGTGCTTGCCCCTTAGATACATCTTCAGTGACTACCAGAATGCCAGTGGTGTTGTCATACATACGTCATTCAGTGACTAGCTTTGATCCAGTGTTACAATGTAGTAGAATCTTCACTGCCCTTCTGGATTTTTACTTATTTTTTGAGTACACTATTGTGAGGCCTTAATGATGAGTTTTGGCTGCTTATATCCTGAGTTACTTGTAACTCAAGGGTCCTTTCAATGTCTTCTAGTCTCTGCAAAACAGCAGCTACAACCATTTTGCTGCAATTTATTACCTGCTCTTGGAGCGCCTTAAGGAGTATCGAAGCAGCCAGCTATCGAGTCGTCCAGCAACTGGCCGTCAGCAAAGGCCGAGGAGCTCCGAGATCAGCAGTGTTGAGGTAAGGAAGGGCATTACTTACCTGGGAAGCTATGTCTGTTGGCTCTCTTTTTTTCTGCCCCTTGCTATGGGAAAGTACAAGATGGTAACTCTCAGGCTTTTGAAAACCTATTCTGATACTGGTGCCCTCTGATAGGACACAGCCTGCTGTTCTTCAGCAGGATGCTGATTGAATACTAATGGCCTGTTTCCTAAGGAGAGGCTGTGGGTCATGGTCCAAAGAATAGGCTGCCTCTGGTGCGGGTCAATAATGAGCCAGATTAGGCTTCTCATGGAAAATTTGCGCTCTTAGGCATTGATCAGTTACATACCCTGTAGGATCCTCAGAAGTACTCCATGAGTCAGTCTGTGTGTTTTTCTGCCATACTTTTTCTTTTCCTCATCCCCTTTAAAGTGTGCTCTGGGTGCCTTTTCAACTTGTACTTCCAGTTAAATTGCCTAGCTTAGGAGAAGGAGTTTTGTGTTTGTGTTGGCATTGAAAGTCTAGCTTTATTAATTTTGATAGAAAGCACGTGGAGAAGGCTTGCTTGGAAGGTGACTCTGAAATTCTTTGAGCCTCCAATATCTGAAAAGTTTTGTGGAACTGCGGTGTATGTGATGGCTTCTGTGCATCACACTCTCTCTCCAGATGCCTCAGGACAGTCTCACTAGTGAAACCCTGCGATCATCTCTGCTGTACCAGCAACCTCAGAGCCTGATTCAGCCATCCTTGCAGGCAGAAATGGACTGCGACATGAGCAATCCATTACAGGTTGGTTTTCTCAGCTAAACTGTGTGTTACTTTTCTTTTTTTCCCTTGTTCTGCCAATCCAAAACAACAAGGGTTGTCACTCTGTTGTTCTCTCCCTCCAATCTTTTGTCTGGCTTTTGGGCATGGTGTCATAGTAGCCTCTCAAACTGTACTCCTACTGAAGAAATGCTGCAGAGCTGTGAAGAGTATTAAAAGGTAGTGCAGAAATAAGCAAAACGCCCTTCAAGTCTGTGGTCTGGCTTGTTTTGCAGCCTGTGTTCTTTCCTGTGGATCCCAACTTCAATGGGCTCTTCCGGAACCGCTCCATCTCCCCCAACAGCCTGCTGGAGACCACCATTAGTGAAGAAGTAAGGCAAGAGAAGGAGCTGGAAGACGAAATTAAGGCATATGACCACCCCATCCGCATCCCTAGCAACACCAGCAGGAGACACACACTGGCCGAAGTGACCACTCATTTCTATCAGCATGCACCTCCATGTAAGTAAGTCTGGGAGAGACGAAGGATGTCCATAGTTAGAGGAAAGGGACAGAGAAGGAGTGCCATAGCAGACAAATGCCTGGAGAGTATGTGCTGATTTTACTTTGACTGGGATAGGAGGGCCCAGAGAAGAGGTCTGTACTCTGCCCTCCACAGTTCTGTCTTCCCATAATTATTTATGGGCCTTAAGGAAGAGATGTTGCACCGTTGTATTTTATCAAGATCCACTTTAGAGGAGACCATTCTCACAAGCAGGACATAACCCTTCTCGCTTCGGCTGTTGTACTGGGGGAGGTGGGGGTGTCTGAACTTAGAAAAACAGGTCATCACTAACTGTATTTAGTACACATCCAGACCCCATGAACTAAACAAACAAGGAAAACTGCTCACAAAACAATAATCCCGTGTCAGAGCTGTTGTGCTAAGGAAATGTAGGCCTGATCCAGCATAGCCTAGTGGTGCTGGAGTTGCTGGCAGAGCCCTGCTGGCTGGAGGGGAGCCCAAACTGAGGTTATTCGTAGATGACGCCTTGCTGGAGTCAACCCCTGCGACAACATGAGTTGCTGGACACCTCTCCAGCTCACAGGTGCTTATTAGTGCCAGTGTAGGTGGGCAGAAGGCTCTGATGTCATGTTTGTTCCTTCCTGTACTCATCTTGGGAATGCTCTTTCTCTCCTTCTTTACCCTCCATAGGTATAGTCATTTCCTCTTCTGCAAGCCCCACAGAGGGAACTAGTTCAGACAGCTGCCTTACTTCATCTTCAAATGACAGCTCAGTGGCCCTGAGCAGTTGTTTGGCAGGTCAAGTAATGACGGGGAGCCCAGCCACAGCTAGGATGACGTCACCCTTCCTAGCTTCCCAGTCTGACGCTCCGGTGTTACAAGCCCAGGGCTGCATGGGAGGTGCTTCTCTCCTGCCTGTCAGCTTCCAAGAAGGAAGGCGAGCTTCTGATACCTCATTAACTCAAGGTAACATCTTCCTTGCTTTATTGCTGGGGGATTGCACCCTTCCAACTGCCACTAGAAAAGGGTAGCACGCAGAGATCCTTGCTTGCCCATGTTGGTGCTACACTGAGGCCAGCCACCTGGATATTCTGCCTCTTGTATTCATGGTCCCTGGGGGAGGGTCGGATGCCCTGAGGAAGGTGCCTAGATGAGAGGTTCTTGGATACTGATTCAGCCTGCCCATGAAGATATTTCTGCTGCCATGAGTGGGATGGCAGGCTCCACCTGCCTCCTAAAATACGGAGTGCACAACGTCAGGATTTCTGCATGTGTCCATCTACACAAGGGTGCAGCTGTCCCAAACTCTGTTCTATTACATGAATTTTGCTCTGGCCATCAGGCAGAGGGGTGAACGTGCACTGAAGAGTCACGGTCTCTTCTAGCACCATTCTCAGGCAAATGAAGGCAGCTGCCCAGAAAGGCTGATCTGTAAAGTAGGCTCCTAGGGAAATGCTAAGGAGGATTAAAGTGCATTTCTTTTCCTCGTGTCCCACAGGCTTGAAGGCTTTTAGGCAGCAGCTGCGGAAGAACGCTCGAGCCAAGGGCTTTCTCGGCTTGAATAAAATCAAAGGCTTTGCTCGGCAGGTGTGTCAGTCCTCCTCATCTCGGGCAGCAAGGAGTGCCATGAGCCCTTTCCAACACACACAGCCGAACACCTGCATGTACAGCAGCAGTGGGAGCAGCAGAGAGGGAAGAAGCCTCCTGGAGGAGGTGCTACAGCAGCAGAGGTGAGAAGCTGTCTGGCAGGAGTTTTACTGTTTTCATTGGGGTTACTTTGGTTAGGGGCAGGCGAGGAGGAGTAAACACAGCAAAAGAGGTTGGGGAGTTTAGTCACTGGGGATTCCTATCCTCCATCTTTGCTGTGTGGCAGCAGATAAACTGCTTGGCTTCCTTTGTGGCTTCCTGCACTGGCATACGTAACACAGGATGTACAGTTCCACTTAAAAATCTCAATGTCCAAATATTTGGAGGTTGCTGAATGGAGAAGCACTTTGGTACTGTGGGGGAAAACATTACTTCTCCCCATTGCAAGCTGTGTTTTTCTTTGTTAGCTTTGGGAATGATTTCTTTCCTCCTCTGCCTCCCCCTGTAATTTTCCCATGGCAAGGAAGTGAGACCTTGTAATTTGGAAAAGTTACAGCCCACAAAGGAGGCACAGTTCCAGTGGCCTCAAATGTCATGTGTGGTAGCACCTCTTCATTCCCATAGAAGCAAGATGGAAAATTGAGTTTCCGGTTTATTTGCACACGTTGCCTCTAGAACATCTATTATTAGCAGGCCAAATGGTGACTAGATAACTTTCTGGTGATAGTTGCCCTCTCCACCATGAGGGAAAGCCAAGTGAAAACACGTTGACCTGGCATGATCAACTTGCTTTAATTGTATTGGCGGGGTAAGGAGAGATTTGATAGAGACAAGGAAACAAAGGGGAAATTATGGTCAGGGGTGGGGGTGAGAAAGGAGGAATGCAAGTTAACCTCTTCCATCCTTGGGTTTTGTTCAGAATGCTCCAGCTCCAGCATCACCAGCTACTCCAGACAGCTTGTCCCCAGACTTCTCAGACAGCTGCAAAAAATGGCGTCCCCTCCTCTGATAGCGTAGGTACCTGCAAAGCATCCAATTCTCTTCTGTTGTCAGAGCTACAAAGAGAGACCTCATTTGAGCTGGCCTTTGCTGGCAACAGCCAACTGCTCCAACCTCATTTCTTTGGTGTCAGCGTGTCACCGGTGTCCTCAGCAGCTCACCTTCTAGACAAGCACCTGTACATCAGCAGCAACGTCTCTCCACTTGGCACCACCTTCTCTCAGCAACAGAGTTTCTCTGCACAGTCTCCAAGTTATGACGCTGTCACTCTGCAGCACGGGGACTGTGAGATGGAGGACCTGACTTCCAACCAGCTAGGGAAGTTTGTCCTAGTCAAATGAGAGCCCTGACTGTAGCTCACGCTGCTCTTGTTGTGAAGAACTTTCACCATTGTTCCATGGCATGTGTGGGTCCATGGCTGGCTGGTGTCGTGTGGACGAGTGACTCTCAGAAGCAATAAATTTTGAAGTATGTGAAGAGGCTGTCTGGCTTGGAAAGCTAGCAACTTTCTAGAACTGAAACAAGCAATATGTATGTCTTTTTGCTTCTACTATTCTTGCACTGAACAAATACGAATAGAAACTGAATTTTTTTTTAAAGGAAAAATAATGATGGGGAAGATGGGTGGGGCATTTGTGGGGACAGGGAGGGATGTGGTTGGGGAAGAACTCTTTGGTACTGTACTCAAGTCAGACCAATACAGCTCTGCTGTTATGCAAGTTTAGCAGCTGTCAATAGTGGCGACACAGCAGGGACAGACTTTTCAAAAGAAGGGACCAGAGCCTCCCTTTTTCACAATATTCATTTATGGGTTTGTGAAGATGATTACCTCTTTTAAAGAAAATAAACAGAAAACCAGTGGCATGCAGCATTATGCATTCATAGAAGACAAAAATGGAAGCATTGCCATTTGTTGTTTTTTTTTTTTTCTCCTGTTAACACTCATTTTATTTAAAGGAACCAACATCCCCATTCCACACCTTCCAGATAAGTATACTTTAAATGAAAACTGTGAACTTTTTGCTTGATACATCAGCTGGAAAAGCTTAAAAAACCCCTTCTAATTAGTACAGAAGCAAATAATCTACTGAAAATGTATACCTTGATATCAGGATCCAAATTGCATAATGGCTGGTCTTTTACAGGGATGTTTGTTTGGGGGTGGTGTGTGTGTATATACATATACACGCACGCACACATGCATATATTTTGTCGGTTTGAATAATCTTTAGAAATCTTTTTTATAAATGCTAAATTTTTTCATATTCTTGCAGAGGCACTGAGGGGGGAAGCATTAGTACTGGTGGGGTGATGGGAAGGGTTTTCTTTTTTAAAAGCCCTCCTGGAGGTTGCCTGTAGAGTTGCCTGAGGGGTATTTCTTAGTGCTGCACATTGTTATTTCCGCTGCTAATTACGTTTTTATGCATTTCATTATCAGGGTCCAAACAGAACTGACTCTTGGGGAAATGTGCAATATCGAGGTTATAATTATATACTGACAAACACAAAAGGAATAGGCTAGAACAGAATTCTACTCTAACGGAGTACAGCTATTTCTGAACAAAACTGTATTAAAAGTGAGTAAAACAGCACAATCTTTGGGTGTTTGTTTTTGGTTGGTTTGTTTTTGGCATATTAGCAAAATGAGGTTTTGGATTAGGTAGGTGTTTTTTCGTATGGTTTTTAATGCTGTATATGTATATAAATAGGAAGCAGAAAACTATGTAACACTAGTTATTTTTTATATTTTGTAATATGCTTATATTGTGTTTCTGGTATAAACCCCACTCCCCTCCCAAGGCAGAGCATGACTTCTGTGGGTATCAGCAGAAGCTATGTTTAGGTATGAAGGGGAGAACAGGCTGTGCTCCTTCAGAAATGAGTAGGGGAGGGCGTGCAAACGTGGGAAGCAGGTGAGCAAACGGTGAGTCGGCTTGGCTGGAAGCTGCCATCCGAATGTCAGAAAATAGCTGCATTCTGTCTAAACGCTTCAAGGACCCATCTCCCTGGTGCGACACAGGGTGCCTTCAAGTTACCTTGGCTTCATGCAACCTGCAGTATTACGCATTTTCAAATAATACAGATACCCATTTTTCATTTGTTTGTTTCTTTTTTGTTAAAGAAAAAAGCCAAAGATTGACCAGGTTAATTGGTGGGAGTAGGAAGGGTTGAAGATGTCATTTGGCTCTGTCTGTGGCTCTCCATAAACGACCTCTTTATCTGTGTGTTGTATCTTTTGTGTCTGTATCGGTGCATCTCCAGCTTTCCACTGCTGCTACGTGGTCTGGAAGCTTCAACATGAGAGAAAATTGCTTGAGTTGAATTTCTGTTACTGAGTGGTGCCTTGCAGCAGAGAAAACACCAAAGTCTCACACTCATTTATAGTGGTTTCAAAAAAAAACCCTACAAAAACAACCCAAAAAAACAGATTGTGTGAAGATGGCGGGAGAGGAAGGCAAGAAGAAGCCAGCTCATCACAAAGCAGCAACTTTGCCTTCAGTTTTGTAAGGGGTAGCACACATACTGAAAATACAGAATTTCCTCTTCAATATTTGTTTTGTTTAACGCCATGGATCAAAAGGCCACAGATTCTTTTGTTTCCTGTCCTGAGCAATGACAAGCACTTTACTTTCATAGTATTTTTTTTTTTCTTTTCCAATTGCTGTAGAACCTCTTTGGGATTATTGCTGGAGCAGAAAGAGGTCCTTTTAAAAGTTTGGGGTTTTTTGTAGATATCCTGACAGTGCTGTTCTGCAGACTGCAATGCAATAGGGTATTTAAAGACACTATGTGATTGGTTTAATTGAGATGTATAGTTTTATTTTTTATCATGACTGAACAATCATTTTATTTCTTATGTTAAAATGAGAGATGTACACCAAAATGATTAGTCGATGTGTTTTATTTAATATTTAAATAAAAAATGTTTTAAAACTGTTGTCCTGCCTATGATCCTGTGGAGTAATTTCACCTGATGTATACATATGACTGGCATAGCTAAGACCAATTTTAAAGCCTAAGTCCATAGGACATCGCAAGCACTTTCTATTACATACTAAATGAAGAGGAATGGCGGGCTCACAAATCTGATAATGGGATATTGAGCCTTTTGCAGGTAGGCAATCTGTCTGAATCTAACTCAAGTCTGTAGTAATCGGGTTATAAAATCTGGCAGTAAGAGAGGTCTTTGGAGTGAAAATGGTCAGGTGCGGTTTGGTGGCTGCAAGATGGGTGTTCCGTTCGTGTCACCTCAGTCTGAGAGTGGCCCCAGCCAGATGAAGGCAGCGACGGAAAAAAGAGCAAAGGGGAAACAAGAGGGAGGGAGAGATTCCGGGATGACATCTCTTCTCCTTTCAAATACAATTTGAGAATTAAAAAAAATACGGGAGAGGCACAGGCTTAGTTACGCTGGGAAACGCGTATGCGGTGCTGGCTGCCCGGCGCGGTGGAGATGCCTTGGCTAGCTTTAAAGGAGCTGAGGTTGCTGCTGCTGCATCCAGGCTGCCGCTGCCTCCACCCCCTGAGGTGCTGGTGGGGATCACCTCAGCTCTGGCAAGAGCAGCTCTGAGAGCACCCAACGCGGCTGGCTGTGAACGGAGATGGGAGCAATGAAACTGGGGGAGATGTTCTTCACCGAGCATAGCCTGGGGAGGGAATGGCCAAAAGGAGGGGAAAGGGCCTGGGGGAGAGTGGGGAAGGAGAGACTGGCCTGACGGTGCTGCTTAGACTGTGGAACCAGACCCTGGGTCTCTTCCCCAGTTTTATTTCTCTCACTCTGTGTTTCCCTCGCGCCTTTTGAGAGGCGTGCATCGCCCTGGGGCTGTGGGCTGCACAGCGTGCGGGCAGGACATGAGCGATAGAAGGCTTTGTATTCTGCACGTGCAGTTAGAATGAGGGCGAGGAGGGGTTCCACCTGCAAAGGGACCCCTAAATAGTTGCAACCTCTAGTTTAACCTGGGAAGTGCTCAGGAAAAAAAAAAAAGGATTATTTTTTTCTTCTTCCCAATGAACAGTGGTGTTTTTTTTACAAAAAATGTAGATATTCATTCTGAAGTTTTTATTTTCAAATCCACCTGTCACATTTTGAAGGAAGGGAAGAGTAGTGGGAAGGTAAATCCAAAAAGGTAAACAAAAGTTTGGGGGGCAACAGAGATAATATTTACTTGTTTTGTTTTCTAAAGGAGTTGTTTGCTGAGCTGGAATTTGTAGAGCTCAGTATGCATTTGTCATGACTCTCAAACTGGTAGAAAAGTGTCATGCACATGTTTTTCTAGGGTTGTGTTTTCAATGTGACCATCCAAAGTCAAGGAATTAATGCACCTATTAAAAATTAATGAAGGTATTCTTAATTATTTGTAATCTAGCTTTTAGCATGACCTGGTTTAAGAACAATCCCAACTGCTGTTTTCAACTGGGTTCTCAGAGCATTATTTTAAACCCCAGTAATTCTGGGAAAGATCAGAAAGTTGCTTCTTGATGTGTATAAGTGAGTACAGCTCCACCAACTTTCATTGACATCACTGACCCTTGGGTACAGAGGGATCTTGGAGGCATCACGATTCTGTGAAATGGTAGGAAAAACAACAACAAAGAAACCCTGGGACTCTGGACTCAGTTTCCATGTGTACACTGTTTCACTCCTGGTGCTTTAGTCACTGTCTTCCTGCCTTTCCTCTGAAATCTGTCTCTGCTCCTGTTTACCATGTTTGTTTTTGTCTTTAATATCTCTTAAGATGCTGTTTTTCTTGGCTTCGTTTCTCACATTGCAACTTGGTACCTAGTTCCTTTTCTGCTCTTTGCTGGTCCAGGATTAGTGATTTTTCCCCCCTTTCAGATGGAACAGATGCTGGCAAGTTTAGCATAGCCCCAAAAGTGGATGATCAAACCTTACTTTTTTTTTTTAAAAAAAAAGGAAATGCTTAGAGCTGGCAGGAGATGCTAGACTGGTAGCAATGAAAAACACAGGCTGTTTTTGCACGGAGCAAGCTGAGCGCAGACACCAAGCCGAGCACTCTGGTGCCAGCATGGTCCAACCATGGTAGCGAGGGATTCTCACCTGTCCCTGTCCTCCTGCCCTCCAGCAGATGATGCATAACTCGTCCCCAGACCCACAATCTTCTCCTTCACTCTGTCCAGAGCAGCAGTCACACCTCAGTGAGAAAAGGACTTCCTCGTGGTGAAAGGCATCATCGTGTAACCTTGGCCTGTGTCAGCTGGGAAGGAGAAGCGGCAGAAGGCAGAGCAGTTGAGCATACAAAATTATGGTGCGTGAGATAGATAGAAAGTGATCAGTACTTCCGTTTTACTCATCTTGCAAAGTGAGAATAAGGCACGCTTCATGCAATGAAGGAGAATTAATTTAAGAACTAATGAAAGGAAATATGTGCCTCAGGAGGGCATTGCTTCAAATATGGTTCCTGGCTTATTTCATGACTGCTAACTACTTTTAGTGGTGACAGTTAAATCAATGATGAAGGTAATCCACTGTCATGGGTTATGGATTTAGCAGAGCATCTTTGGGAGATCGGGAAAGAGCTGGTCTTTGGTACAGATTGCCGGGGCATGGTAGATAGATTTTTAGGACAGAAATGCCTTTCTCCCAAGGCATCAGATATAGCTCCTGCCGAAGGCAAGACATTCATGTGAGGTGAACAAACCTGATCATCACCTGCAATAAATTCCAGTTTCTTAATATACATCTTGTATCATATGTAATGTCTCATGCAATGACAGTGGCTCAGACCAAAGGTCCAACTAATAAGGCAGCTCATTTCAGAAGCAGACTCTTAGGGAAAGGGTGTAAGAACAGGGCAAGCATAGCACAATCCCTCTGTGGTATTACCAGCTCAGTAGAGAGCAGACTGCGGTTAAGGGAATTTCTGACTGGCATCTGGGTCATTGTATTTAACAGCTGCAGATGGGTCAAGCCTCCAAGAATTTGGCTAACCCTTTTTGGAATTCTTTTATAATTCTGGCCTTCACAGCATCCTGTGACAATGAGTGCCATAATTCAAATTTGCATCGTGCGAAAGAAGTACTTCCTTTTCTTTGTATTAGACCTCCAGCCCAATAGATTGGGTTCTGCTGCCTTTCTGTTGTGATAGACAACGTGACGAGTAATGCTTTCCTGTTCACACCTCCACACTGTTCATGACCGAGCAGAAGAATGCTACTGTAGTTAGCCTGACCGCCTATGGAAACCACTGCACGTTTTCGTGCCACCTCTCCTCTATCTTGGCTGATTTTTCTACATCCTCCTCGGTGTACGCAGAGCTGCACCCTGTGTTTGAGGCAGGGGTACCCTAGAAGTGGTCACTTTTTCATTCTCTCTTAATTCTGTAGTCATTCCTAAAGCTCTTTTTTGCCTTGTTGAGAACTGTTGAGCAGCGAGCTGGAGTTTTCAGCAAGTTTGGTGACTCTGAGGTTTCCTTCCTGACTGATGTTAATTTAGAGCCCCTGATGGTCTTTGTATGGCTAAGGTTGGTGTTCCTCATGTTCCTTGCTTTGTATTTGCTGCTGGCGAGTTTCATACATCATTTCATCAACCTGTCATTCAGTTTTCTGAGATTACTCTCCACTTGGTTGCAGTTGGATCTTTTACAAATATGCCAAGTTGCCCAGGTCTTGACACGAATGAATTTGTGATGCCTGAGCTCTCACTCGACAAACTTTACTCTTTCCCATTCCATCACATATCTAGCTACTCTGCTCTTTGTTATACTTTCTGTCAATTCACTTTGCCCAGCTTTCCAGCTCACGGGTCTCTGGATGGCCTCTAAAAGCCCTTTTTAAAAATGAATGTAACATTTGCCACCTTCCATTCCTGTGGTGCCTTGCCATTTCAACAGCTGCTGTGGTATTGTACTGAATAGGTCAGCAGTTTCAAGTCTGAGTTCCCCCAGAGCTCTTGAGCAAAACCGTCTGGTCCCAGCAATCTGCTAATATTACTTTTATTGTTTTATCCTAAAATCTCTTCTACTGACACTTGAGTTTTGGAGAGTTTCCAAGGCTCGTTCCCTGTGCAGCCAGCCACTGGAGTGGGGCTGGAGTGGGGCATGACATCAAGCAGAACTACCAGGAGTGGATGGGTGGATGGGTCTGCGTAGCCAGTGGCTGAGCCACGCAGACCACATTGCTGTCCCTTTTGCACCTCAAAGGCAGGTGACAGAGCAGTGACAGCAGGGTGGGCACTGGGGAGTGCCCAGGCCAGCCCAGCAGGCCCCTTGATACATCATCCAGAGATGACCAAGCCTTTCTCCCTTCACTGTATTTACAGAGATGCAGAGCTGAACTTCTGGATTGCTTCCCCAGCTGATATAAACTGGCATTGCTAAATCAAAGCCAATGCAGCGACGCTGCTTTATGATATCAACACTATTAACAGCACATTAAGGCTCTGACTGCCAGAGCCAGACAATCTCATCCTTTGTTTCTTCAGCCACCGAGGCAGTGAATTTAGATTCATTACTTTTGATGGAGCTTTTCCTGTATCGTGCTGGCGTGCTTTTTTAGTTCTCCTGTGTCTTACGTCCCTTTTCGCTACCCTGGGCAACTGTTTTTTTACCAGCCCTTGGTTTATTCTGTGACAGCAAAAATATCTTAGTCAAGAGCTGGAAAGGATTTCAGAAATTCTAGCTAAGTGCTTTTTTGCCTATCCTTGCTGATCATTTCTTTCGTTTCCTGGTAAGGTAACATCATTATCATTTGGTGAGCTCGTCTACACACTCAATAGGCAGATGGGTCTTTAGGGCTTCTCACATCCATTATCCCCAGCCACCTGCTGCATTTCCAAACAGATCTCTTCCTGCAAGAAACATCTTGAAAAAAATGAGCTTTAAAACCCTCTGTTTGTGCCACATGGGAAAAAAAAAAACCACAAAGGTAGCAAATAATTTGATTTTAGCTGCTTTGTCCTGCTTACTTAACAATATTACTATTTGCTGGGATATATTCACACTTTCTGTTCTTTGGACTGAGTGAAGGTAGTAGTGCAGTGACCAGCTAAGTGTCTTATTGTTTTTTCCTGCTCAACCCTTGTATGGTAGCAGATGCTTTTACTGAAAACATAAAAGTAGATTTCCAGGAACACTTATGCACATGCCTTTGAAATCCATTTTCCATGAACATTTTTGCTTTCTGTTCATGGAAAGTAACCACAACAGGAACAAGGACACAGAGCCACCAAATTATCTGCAAAGCTGGACAGATCAGGCAGTTATTTATATGATCCATGCTGCTTTCCTTTTATTGGTATGTCTGAGAAAAAGTG
The DNA here is from genome assembly GCF_964289735.1 of Phaethon aethereus. NCBI lineage: Eukaryota > Metazoa > Chordata > Aves > Phaethontiformes > Phaethontidae > Phaethon > Phaethon aethereus. Next base: position 122,755,275 of record NC_138575.1, on the reverse strand, counting down.
GGGTACTGGTCTTAATTTTGGGGTGGGGGAGTTAATAACTTTCTGCAGAAGGAGGTCTGGGCACTTTTAATTCAATTAAATATGTGATTGAAAGGGTGGATCTCTGTCCTGGAGGGAAGAAAGGTTTCTCTGTGGATTAGTTGAGGTAGGATGGTTTTAAAAGGCTACAGCAATGTCTTTGTAATGGCTTTGACACAGAAATGTAGTTTTAATTCTTAATTACTCAGATCTCTACTGCAAATCAACAAACATCAGACCCGATGAGTCACAGGCATCGAAACTATGTGGCCCAGTGTTCCCACGAGAGCAGTGAGAAGCGGAGAGGAACAGGAGATCTGATGGGACTGGGTGACTTTGCGCACTGCCTGCTACTTGGAAGGAGGTCCTCTTTAGCAGGAGTCCAACGTGTGGTGGGAGGTGTGCTCTCCAGCGGGAAGGGAGGAGAAGCTGCATTTCAGCCTGGGAAGATGAACATCAGAGCTACAGGGGGAAACGGGAATCCCGGTCTCCCTCTTGTGCCCCTTGTTGGTGGAAGCAGCTCCCTGGACAGCTTCGGTGCATTTAATGCTGGTGTCTCTTCTACCGCCAGCTACCCGTCATGAACGGCAGAAGTGGTGGGAGCGACGCTGGGATGGTCCCAGGCAGCAGGAGGAAGAACCGTGGGTCCTGTGACGGAGCTGTTGGTGCAACTGGGCTACGAGGTCGTACATGCTGCTGGACCTTTGGGAGCGAGGGGAAATTGACTGGGACTCCGGAGCATTTGCTATAGCTGTACTGTTTGTCCTCAAAAGGAAGTGAATAGTTCTGCTGCACAGAGGCCCTCCTTGGTACATTTTGGGGTTAGTCACAAGCTGTGAAACCCACTTTCTCCCAGCTCCAGCCCACTGTCAGGTAGCAGACACAGGGGTTGTGGAGTACAGCAATGCCCAGTTGTTCTTCAGCACAGATTCTGTTTTGCAAGCCCACAAGCACTCTCCTGGTCTCGGGGTGGATGCATTTCTCTGCGTGCAGGACCCCACAAGCAGCCGACAGTTGCTGATTGGATTCAATAGCTGGCTTAACACTGTAAATGCAATCAAGTCACTGGCTGTGTTCATCCCTCTAGCGAGCAGGATTAACCAGTTCCTCAGGGCAGGATATGCCCTTAAACATTGATTCTCTGCGCAGCAGAGCGAGCAAGAGCCAGGCACCCCAGCAGCACCTCTCCCACTGGTTTTGCTGGCTGCTGAATTTGGGGTGCCATGGATGCCTGCCCTGCGTGCCACAGCCACATGGGCAGGCTGGCGATTTTTTTTTTTTTCTCTGCTGTGTGTTAGTATTCGGCTTTTTCCTGGTGTCCAGCGCATGCGGCTGGGACACGGGCTGCTTTGGAGCTCACTGCAGAGAGGCTGATGTGCCAGCACATGGCCTCTATCACCACCACCAAGCCTTGCCTGCGAACTGAGCTGGCTTTCACTGGGGTTCGTGATCTCTGAGATCATACTTTCATGTGTGTATTTTTTGTTGGAGGAATAAAATCTCACTAAAGGAATAAAAGCTTCCAGTGTTACCAGTCTTTTCTCCTGTCACACGAGCCACTACCAAAGCTGATGAGGAAATCACAGCAGTTCCTAATTGCACTCTGCAGAAGACCTTGCGTGTCGAGACCATCCTAGTCACTCCCCAGCCTGCTCAAACCCAGTTGCATCATTGAAACAGGACTTGGCTGTAGTGTTAAAAAGAAGCCTTCCCTCTTCTTGCAGAGATGACCTGTGTTCTTCCTGCCGTTCCCACGTGCCAATACCAGGGGCTGTGCTGGAGCAGGAGCCAGAGAGAACTCCCCATCCTTATGTTCCTGCATCTCACCCCTGGGTGGCTGGTCTAGAAGGGACCAGCTTTTGAAAGCACTGGAACTCTTCAAATTGCAGACAGGTGGGATTTTTGGAGCGGGTTAATCCAGGCAGGCGAGGAGTGCAATTCCAAAGGGCTCCAGACCTTGCTAAATGTCCACCTCTGTTTTTTAAACACTTGGAGAAAACTTAGGTATTTCCTCAGGCCTGATGGGAAGGGCTGAGTTTTGAGATGCCCGGGCAAACTGATGTTTCTGTTCTGGTGGCAGGGGGGAAACGAGAGCTGCCACTGCAGTATGCTGATCAGCGCTGGCGTCTGGTAGGGCGAGACAAGGGATCAGATGGGATTGTGGCTGTAGACATGCCCAGTCAAACTGGAGCAGTACAGACCAGCTCACCTCCTTTCCCCTGGCTGATAGGCATCAGGAGAGGGAATGCACGCGCGCACCCGCGCCTGTATGCGTGAGTACACACGTACACGGTGTGCTTTGAACTGTTCATTCAGAGCCTGAATCAGTGCGATTTCTCGGTACCACACAAAATCATGTTCCCAGAATTAATAATGACACTCTCAGGAGGTCTTTTTTTGCCTAAATGGCTCGTTGATTATTACCTATTGCCAGTCCTGCTCAGTAATGAGGGGCTAATAAAGGCTTTTCAGGACTCGCTAACAGTGAGGGAAACTTTTCCTGGTGGACTCCAGCGCTGAGCTCTTCCGCCTCTGCAGGGGCGAGTGTTGGGAAGGGGAACCACAGGCAGGCTGGCTGCCCTTCCGCTGGAGCGTGATGGGCAGCAGTCGGCACCCAGCGGTTCCTGATGCTTTCGGATGGATGGAGGGTAGGAGGGGTGCTGAGTTCTGGTGACATAGAGCAGAGAAAGGCTTGAAGTGGGGCACTCCATCTCTTGGAGATATGAAGAAGAGCTGGGATGGGAACCCAGAGAGGTTATCGGTGGGTTTGAACACTCATTTTTGTTTAGAGGATTGACTTTTGGCTGAGCCATCAGAAGTGGTGTGCAGGCATGTACATGCATGAGTCTGAGAGAGAGCTTTATTTTTAAGGAGGTAAGGAAGGGAATGTCTAATGCTAACTGTCCCATGTGTTGAGGAACAGGTCCCTGCTTCCTCATGGTAATGTTGTGCTCATGTGAGGAGGAGAGGATGGTTTCTTCAAGAATTAAAGTCCTTGAAGAGATGACGTTGGTACTAAGGGTATTAAAATCTGGCAGGTGGATTGTGTGCATTATTATAAACCAAGATGATCTCTGTTCTTTAAATAATTTAATCTTTGTTGTTTGTTTGTTTACTTCTGTACTATGAATTTTTTGTTTGTGGTGCAGGGAGAAAGGCCTATGTTTTGTGGTTCCTGAACTAAGATCAATAGACTTGTGGGCACTTTCTTCCCACAAAAATTCCCAGATGGACTCCCCCAAAAGTCAAATGGAAGAAAAAAACAGAGAAGCTGGAAGGCACGAGAAGCCAGTGAGCTGGGGCTAGACCAAGTATTTTAACTATGAAGAACAACTAAGAGGCACAGATGTCCCAGCTCTCTTCCCTCACCCTGTAAATAGGACGTGGACTGGGTGGTGAGGTGCACACACAAGTCAGATCCAGAATCTATGGGTGATGGAAAGCAGTTTAATTACTAAAATATTCCAAAAATATGAGTTGTCATTCACGTAACACGTAGATCACTGTGGTCACTCCAGGCTCCAATGTACATAATATGGGCGTATCCATTTGTGATGTTGCCGCAGCCTTCTTCTGGCTAAAGTCTTGTCACAGAATCCCAGATTTATGGATGGAAACAACCTATTAGGTCATCCGAGACATCCCTCTGCTAATGCAGATTTATTCCCTCCTGTATATTTTCCAGCGTTTGGTCCAGTCTATTGTTCGAATGACTCAAGCGTCTGCTGCTTCCCTTGAGAGACCATTTCGGAGCCTAACAGACCTTGCTGTCAGGATTTCGTTTCCTGTCATATTCCTCCTAAAGGTTCTTCTGCTTAATTTAGTTACTTACACTTTCTGCAGAACAGTGATGAGGAACAGGACTGTAGAAATAGGACATTTATTTCTTACTTATTCAACTAATTCCTGTTATCCCATTTTTGATGGCCCTGCCCAGTCCTGTTCTCCCTGGTGTTTTTCACCTCACACTCCTCTCTGGGGAGCACAGCCCGGCTTCAACTGGGATGGGCTGGTAGGTGCCTGTGGACTTTAGAGGGGGCAGAATGGAGGCATTAGCTGCACAGATACCTTTTTCCCACCTTATTTTCATTCTGAAAAATTCCTTAAGCTTTGGCATGAATGTGGTGCCATCTGCAATGATATTTGAGAGTGAGACTGTTAAATTTGTGTGGAAACAGAAAAATAACAATCATTGGTAAGGAATTTTGATGCTCTATTGGAATTTTTTTTAACATTTACCTCCTCCCTCTTTCATTAGTTATAACTAAGTAATGGGAAAGAGAGGAAAGAATGTAAAGTTCAGGTTGGAAGACGAGCCACCAGGAAGTCAGGAAATTAAAAAAGAGTGTAATAATAATGGGGTTTCCCGAACAACATAAACTTGGCATTATTCCACAGCCTGAGTACTTCATGTTATAATGAGAACTGCTCTCTGATCCTTGTTTGTGCCGAACAAGATCCCTCTGCAACCAAGGCATTCAATTAAAAGGGAACAGGAATGTTGCTTGCCCCCTTGAGGACATTTTACATTGTCAGAGTGGTGGAAAAGGCCTCCACATAGAGGACAGTCATGTCCCTGATGTGTAGAGGTTTAACTTTACTTAGTAAGTGACAGATCAGTAGGAATTTACACTCTGATCCTTTTGCTGGTACATCTGTCCCATGCGGTCTGTGTCCTCTCTTCCCCAGCAGCTCACCACCACTCCTGCTCCCACAGCCCTCTGGGGCACCAGCCCAACGCTTTTGGTGAGCATGCCTGAAACAAGAGCCCTAAATTGTCTTAGCTTCAAAAAAACCCCCAAAATACAGATCTTTTTTTAAAAACATTTTTAAACCAGGTCATTTTGCAAAGTTAGCTAAGCTAGTCAAGACACAGAAATGGTCACAGCTGCATGGAGGGAGCTGTACATACAGCAGTTTAGAGGAGGGCAGGAGGGCACCTTTTAAGCTAAATTTGCTTCCCAAGGAATTGTAATACAGAAATATAGCCAGAGTTAATGTTGCCAGGTCGGTTTTAGCTTTGGGGATTTGTGTGGCTAGTAGGTATTTGCTATAATGTGGGCATATTAACATGAGTCATTTCAGCATACAGAGCGTACTGATATAGTTCAGTAGCCATCCTTGACTTATTTTCTAGGCAGGGCTGGAGAATGAAGGATGCTACTGCAAAGGCTTCAGGGAACTCGGTGAGGAGTGGGGATGAGGTTATACCATGCTGGGTCTGTTGTGACTGAACTGAACAGTCACAGCGCTATATTCTTGATTATGCCAGTGGCATTAAATGCTGTCATTAAGGAAGAAGCTTGTGTGAAAAGTTCTAGTTATTGGCTTCGTACATCATCGGCTTTTTTTTGTGTTTTCTTTTGTTTCTTTTCTCTGCATGTACTGCAAGCTTTCTGTGTTTCTCCACCTGTGCTCCACAGGTCTCTGCCATCTTGCAGTTAAAGGGCCTGAGAAAGGTGAATGGAAAAAGCAAGCTGTTGTGGGGAGGGGGGCTCGGGGAGCAGAGCAGGGAGAGTTTTCACCACAGATTTGGACCGTTTCAGGCCTGCAATTCAGCAGGGTTATGTCCAGCTAGTCCTGCTTTGTGGCACCACGCAACCTAATTATTTCTCTTTTAGCCTCATTTTTCTGTGACTCTGCAGTCCTGGGTTTGCACCTTTTCCTCCCTACAAATCCTAGCAAAGTTTTGTTGTCTCTTTTTTAAATCTTATTCTCTCACTTTGTTTTTCTTCCCTTTTCCTTTCATCTAAGAAAATAAAAGGTTTAGCAAAAAGGAAAAAAAACAAAATCTGAAAAATGTTCCTTTGGGTTTCCTGCTAAATATATCCTAGCATAGATTTCCCCCACAAGGTTTCAACAAGAAAAACTTCCATTTTATATGTACATGTGCACATGCCCATAAGGAACCTAATCCTTTCTAACACACCACATCAAAATCATCAGCTAAACAATTTCAGTGGTAAACAGAACTTGTAACCACCACTCTCCAGAACAGACTCGAGTGAAAAGAAAAAAATTATGCATGACCTGTCTTGGATCAGGTTATGAAGAATGAACCGGATCTGATTGATGCAACCTCCACGTGAGTGGTGGTGAATATGTATCAGTTCAGCGCATTATCCTGTTCATAGTTTTGAGCTTCCTTTTGTCATTACTGCATGCTGGAAGGTGGTTCGAGATTAGAGCTTTCATTAGGCTCCTTGGAGATATTTCCTAAAGTACACATGCAAATAGCTTTCTCTCCAACTTTTCAAGGTCACCTGCAGAAGCCTTCACCTCACCTTTCCTAATCTGGTTGCTGCCAGCTTTGTGTGGCAGCACTTCGGGTGACAGGACGGCGTGACACCACCTGGCTGGAACCACACATGCGCAGGCACAGTGGTGGGACCCACCATAGCAGCTCTGCCCAAAACCCAGAAAGGCCTGGGCTGGTGGCATCTCGTGCCCTCTGCCGAACACACTGGTGCTGCTGCCCCTCACCTGCAGGCTGGCACCTTCTTGCCAAAACCACTAGTCACTGTGAAACTGTGAGTGGTTCTGCAGGCATCGGCCCACGATGCTGCCCTCCTCCTCTCACCACCCCACCAAACCAGCCTCTTGCTTTCGGCAGTTTGCGCTGGGGCTGCCAGCACATGGCTGCGATGGAGGAGTGCGCCCTCAGCCCCCTTCCCACTGGCTCAGCTCCTGGGCGGACACAGAGGGAAGGCGGGATGGGGCTTCCTGGGCAGCCCAGAGCAAGAGGGCAGCAGGTCCCCCAGCTCCCCATGGGTCCCAGGGGAGGCAGTGGGGTGCACATGCTCCGCACCAGGCAGCGGCCCTTCCCTGGCAAAGCAGGCTGCTGGGGGACAGGGAGCCAGCCTTGCTACCCTCCCTGCACGTACCACAGCCCTAAAGCCTGGCTGGCTGCGGCTGATGGGGCCACCACTGGACAGAAGTCCTAGCAACAAACTGCCTCCATGCAAGAAAAGACAAAAAAATCAAGCCTCCTCCACTGCCCTGAACCAGAACAACAGATCTGTCTTCTCTCTGGGAGGTGTTTTGTATCCTTCAGAAAGCATTTGTTAATGGGGTTGAAATGTGCAGGCTCGTGAAGGAGTCGGTTTCTTTGCGAGCCGGTGGCAGACCGGGACGGCCAAGACCCAACACGTTCCCCCTGGAGCGGGCAGAGCACTGCTCCGTGAGGGCTGCTTGCTCTCAGTCAGCGAGAAGGAGAGGTTACAAGCTCTGCTGCTCCTGTCTCGGAGCTCCTTCCTCAGGCAGACTGCTCGCTGTGGTCAGAGGGTGATTAGTAGTCAGACTTAGCAGTAATAGCACTCTGTTGAAGGAATTAACTTATTTTCCATTTCATTTGTTGCTGCACCTGCAGTGACAAAAATCAGTGTACTGAGCACCTCAAATAAAGCATGTTTCTCCAGAACACATTGTCATTTCTGGGAAAACAGTGATAAAAATTACAGAGACCTTTCTGGACAACAAGGACAGCACAAAGACCCCTCTGTGCTGATCTGGTGGTGGTCGGTGCCTGGCATTATAAGGGGGGGCACAAGCGACTGCAAAGGCCCACATGCAGCAGGCTGCTGCCCCCGAGGGCCACATCTGCAGCAGAGGGACTGCGGTCAAGGAGCCGGAGGTTTCTTCCCTGTTCGACGCTGGATTCTGGTAGCATTACCCCTACCTGGGGCTCTGAGATGAACGCAGCCCACTGGCGACTTAGAGACTTCCACCACACTCCCCCCTTTCCCATCTTTCTCCTCAGGGGAAGGGTCTCCTCAGTTTTGTTTCTCCAGGACCGGATAACTCACATCATAACTCTGCTTCAGCTGCCTGTGATCCTCCTGCGGCACTTTGAGGGAGCTGTAGTGCTCCATACCCTTCCAGCAGACTTTGCCTCATGGGCTCATGCTACTCCTTTTTCCTTGCAGTATCCTCTGTGTTGTTTCTTATACCTTCAGGTATTTGAGTCACTTGATCTGACTGAGGCACTGGAGAGAAATGGGATGTTCCTCGTGATCTCTAAAGGTCTCTTTCCCGAGTTAATACAGTTACTTAAAGGACTCTTCTATCAGTTTCATCCAGCCAAAAGCTCAGGAGGCTTTTCTGTTTATTTTCCTGGGCTTCACCATGGGACTACTGAGCATGTAGTGCTCATCCTCCTTTCCTCAGGATGTTTTTATTACTGAGGAATTTGCACAAATATTTTGTGGTGCATTAGTGCCAGACTAGTGGTCCTTTCTGAGCAAAGTCAATTCGATCGTATGAACTGATTTAACTGGACAGGTCAGCCAAGCAAGGTGAGCAGGCTCTTCGTGAGCATGTTTCTCATATTGCCTTGATTCAGCTAGAAGACCTGAATACAATGACTCACAGAAAAGGAGGAAACAAACCCAACTTTGCAACGGGCTACCCATTGAGCTTGGGACTCTCTGGAGATCAGCTGAGGGCTAAGAACACTCCTTATTTTATCTGAATTCATTCTCTCCACTGCCATAGAAGCAGGATCAGAGCAAAAAAAACAGGTCTTTTTTTTTTTTTTTTTTTTTTGATCACTGCTTATTTCCTTCCCAAAGCAATAATCCTTGGAGGCATCACAACTGGTTGCTATGGAAGTGACTGAAAGCACAGAGAGAGGATTATGGTTTCAGGTGAGAAAACAGCAATGGGCATGGACGAGCTCCTAAAATCCAGTTCAGCTCTGAGCAGCAACACTGCAGAGAGGCATTAGACAGCTCTCCCTGTTTTATTTGCCTTATTTACGTGCTGACTCCAGCTCCACAACAGCAAAGTGTCAGATTAGAGCTAAACAAGTCACACATAAATAAATGGGGAGGGGGCTAAAAGGGCTGAGGGGAGGGCACTGTGGGGTTGCCCCCAGTGATGCAAAAGCATCCTGGAAATCCGGGATCTCAGACCTCACCACAACGAGACGAGTCAGAAACTCCTTTGATCCTGGGGCTGAAGCTGGACCCGTGTTGTTCTGCAGAATTCCTGCAGTGACGCAATGACAGACATCCAGTGTTGTGTCCTTTTGTCACTGAAAGAAGGATCTAAAAAACCATGATATAAGCCAAAAGGAGGTGGTTTTCCTGAGGGAGGACATTTTATTCGACCAAGGGACGTACCTGCACAAAGATCCCCAAAGGGAGTTTGTGTGAGGGCGGGGGGATGTCCTTACCGAGCCCAGAAGTGGAGCAGCAGCCCCGAAGCCCAGGGCCATGGCGACCGAGGTGCTGGGGACAGAGACGGCAGGCGGGAAAGGCCCACACGGCCAGCTGGCCGAAGACAGAGCTCCATTTCTTCCCTTTTAGCACACCTCTGTCAAACCCCGCCAGGCCGCTGCTGTGAGTTAGGGCAGCGTGATGGCGGAGGGCAGGCCCTGCTCAGCAAACGCCTCTCTCCACCACGGCTTTTGCTCACATCATGCCGGTGCCTGAGGAGCAAAGGGGCATTTTGTACGAGGAGGAGTGCGGGCAGCAGGACCAAAGTGGCTGGAGCCCTGCCTGTGCTGGTTAAGCCCAGGTCTGGGGGGTAAAGCCCCAGAGATTATGGCAAAGGTGCTTTACAAGAACTCAGGTTGTCCTTCTTCCCCAAGGCTTCAGCCAGGGCCTGTAACACGTGTACTCGTGTCTAGGTGGAGAATATAGCACGCTTTGGCTAGATAAGGTCTGAAAATACACTAAAAAAAACCAAAAAAACCCTCTCTGCTGGCACAGCTCAGGGAAACTGTGCTAGAAATAACTGTGCTTATGCATAGCTGTCAAAAACAGGCTGTCACCGGTGCCGCTTGGACGGGAGCACAGCCAGGACCTCGCTGCCCGGCGGGAGGAACAGGCCATGTCGGAGGTTTGCCTTTGTCTCCGGACCGAGGATACGTAGATCAAAAGCCAGGGAGGTGTTTTTGCTGCGTGGAGGGAATTTCCCCACTTGGCGTGTTGGGAGGATCCCGTCCCCACCAGCCCCAGCCTCAGCTACTGGCGGGGTCGAGGTGGGAGAAGGCCACTGAACCCCCACCGCCCTGAGCCATAGCAGAAGAGGTAACCCCAGACGAGCCCTGAGAGGGACATTTGGCAGCAAACTCCTACGTGGATTTTTCCACTTAGACAAACTGCTCTTAATTAGACCGGACAATTTAAGGAACTCTTGGAGGTTGGCTGGCAGTTTTCTTTGGCCAGCAGCAGTTGGGCTATCTAGTGAAACGCCCGGTCAGAAAAAGCGTCTTATGCGATAAGCTGAAAGGGGAAAAAAACAAAGCAGCCTTGTACATATTTGAGTCATGACATGGTTAATTACACAGACCCAATAAAATAGTTAATTAACACTACAGTTGTGAAATACGTAATAAAATAAATAAGAATGTATGACATGGATGTAATTGCAGGAAAGCAGAGGTTGCTAGATGATAGCCATTCACACGTACAGTTTCAGGCTAAAAGGGAGACCTTTTCATCTTCTGGGCCTTATAAAAAAACCTGCTGCCTCCCCAAAGAGAGCAAAGATGGCTGTGATTGAGTCCCAGGGTACTGGCTGTTCCTCATTTCCCAGCGCTGACACACAGTCGTGACAAGGAATTATATATTGCATTCATCACGCCTGCTCTCCAGGCATGATCCCCAAATAATTAATCCTTTTAGCTTGCGGGAGCTGCCATCTGGCCAGTTTCCAATCAACCTGGCTGGTTTTACTATGGAGTTGCCAGTTGCCGGCACTCACGCGAGCATGTACAGCAGCTGCCTCAGGTGCCTGGGATTTTTTTGTATTTTAAAAACAGTAAGCTTCAGATATGCCACGTGCTGCCCAAACACAGAGAACACACCAGCCTTTGCCTCAAAGAGCTTACTGTCCGAAGGGAGAAGGAATGGGAGCTGTACATAATACATAGAGCAAGACTCAAGCAGACATTTTTGTTTGTTTGTTTTGTGTTGAAAAACTTACTCTGAATAAAGGACCCAGAATAAAATCCAGCTGTTTTTTCAGTCCTCTTGGTCCTGCAGCACAAACATGGTAATGAAATTAAAAAATGGGAGATAATTGTATTGACACTGCAAGTCTGGAGAAGAGCCATGAAACCAAATTCAGTTTAAAAGAAGCAAAGTTGTCTTTGCTCCAACACATCTGACCTGCCTTTGGTGTGGCAGGCAAACCTGCAGAAAAGAACTGATGCTCTGGAGCAGCTGTCCCACAATAAGGACATCTGGAACTTCTTGGAAGGTGATCTCTGGGATCATCCTCAGACCCCACATGGGAAAGGATCCTCCCAGGGCTTTGCAGTGACCTGTGATGAAGCCAGCATGCCCATAAAGAATGAATGTGCATTTACTGGGGAGAAACCTTCATCGTTCCCCTAAGATTCATACCCTCCCTCTTTGCTATGCCACTGGTCCTAGGTCAGGCCTAGGGATGGACCTGACCTTGGATCTCAAGCTGCTGTGGTCAATGTGGAGCCACATCTGCTTGGCTTGTTAGAAGAACACCTGCCAGATCAGATCTAGCAGGTGGAAGAACACTTACTCAGTGAACCTTTCCAGATCTGAGCTATCAAACTGCTTGGATCCCAGGGAATTTAGGTAGCTGAGCATATGAATAGCTGCCCAATGATGGCATCTACTGTGCTTTAGAAATAGGATACTGAGGGAATGTAAAAGATGAGCTATGGAGAAGTGTTTCTGAAAATCTCAGAATTGGATTCAAAACCATAAAAAAGGCAGCTAAATGCCTTATGAGCATACTCCCAAGTGAGTATCCTGTAGCTGGGGAGTGATGTGAAAACATGCTGTGGTTCTCCATGTTGCAGTTCTTTTCTGAAAAGGGGCTTTTGATATGAAAATTATGGTTCTATAGAGACCATTTGGGTGACAAATGAAAATAGAGCTGTATTTATGTAGCTGCTTTTCTGGCCCAGCCTAAAATGAGAACCTTTCTTTCTTAGGCCACCTGGCCAGTGTTAAGAATCAAGGTGCTCCTAGTTAAATTAGGCTCCTGGTAACACCTGAAGAAGCTGTTATGATCAGCACAGACTCTGAGAAGAGCTAGGGCATGGTTAGAGGGTGGGGGGAGTAATTTTAGTAGGCAGTTCGGCTGTGATGCAAGTTGAAGGAGAAACCTCAGTCCACTGCCTCTGGGGGATTTTCTCTCTGCATGGCAAACAAAAAGAAATATGCAAGACTTTTTTTTTTTTTTATTTCATTTTATGACTACAGTCACCTGATAGAATTAATTCTCATGGGGAGGAGATCAGCAAGCATCTTTACAGATTTGAATGACTGGGACAGAGGAGTGTTATCAGGATTCAGATTAGCAACTGCTCTGCTAAGGTATGCCCCTATCTGAAATTTGCTTACAATTTGAAGTTGGATAAAATCTCCAGGTACAGTGAGGTGGTTTTTTTTTTTCACAGAACTTTTGTATTTCCATTGAAAACCCTGAAACTGTCAAAAATTCTAACTTCTCTAATGGCCAGTAGTCTCTTCTCTGAATCTGCATCAAAGCTGCTCAACCTAAACTGTCTCAGAAACCAACTTCTGCTGCTCACAGGCTTCATTTGAAAAAAAAATGAGGAAAAATTACTCCCCTTACACACACATGCTAGTATGTGGAATTCTTGGTTGCTAAATCCCAAACTACATAGCAGCACTTTATTGGTATCAGATGAATTGTTATTCAGCTACATAACATTTCTCAGCTCATGAACTCTGTTGGAGTTGGGTGGATGCTAGATAACCTTGGTATGAGTTGGCTGCAACATTCTTCTGTGAAAGAGATCCTTTATTTTTAAGGTTACTAAAGGAATAGGAACTAAAAACTAACTACAAGCATGCTAACACCAACAAGAACAACATATTCTTCCAAATGAAGATGTGAACCAGTCAGATTGGTACCACTAGGAGCTTTTTTTCTTGTTATAACTTCCAGGTTCATGCTTAGTGACTCCAGGTGTGCTGTCGAGGGAGCAGGGGACATTTTGGAAACCAGCCTTAGGAGCTGGGGCTGCAGATAGCAGCTTGCAGGCAGGATGGTGGAGCTGCCACCAGGTCCCTGGAGATGGCCAGGTTGTGTACCAGCCCTCCTCTCCAGCTAAGTGGGAAGAGTACAGGGATGCTGCCTCATTGTGTAGGGACGGGGTCAGGAAGGTCAAGGTGTGGCTGAGGTTAAACTTGGCAAGGGATGCAAAGAATAATAAGAAGGGCTTCTACAGGTATGTCAGACAGAAAAGGAAGGTCAAAGAAAGCATATACCCCCCTGATGAGCAAGACTGGCAGACTTGTAACAACAGATAAGGAGAAGGCTGAGGTGCTCAATGACTTCTTTGCCTCAGTCTTCATGGCAGTGTCTCTTCCCACACCTCTCGAGGGGATGGACTGCAAAATGGGAACTGGAGGAGCAAAGTCCCTCCCACTGTAAGAGAAAATCAGGTTCAAGACCACCTGAGGAATCTGAACATGCACAAGTCTATGGGACCTGATGAGATGCATCCCAGAGTCCTGAGGTAATTGTCTGATGTAGTTGCCAAGCCACTCTCCATGATATTTGAAAAGTCCTGGCAGTCAGGTGAAGTCCCTGGAGACTGGAAAAAGGGAAACATTGCACCCATTTTTTTAAAAGGTAGCAAGGAGGAGCCTGGGGACTAACAACCTATCAGCCTCACCTCTGTGCCTTGGAAGATCATGGAGCAGATCCTCCTAGAAGCTGTGCTAAGGCCCATGGAGGGCAGGAAGGTGATTCAAGACAGCCAGCATGGCTTCACCAAGGGCAAGTCCTGCCTGACCAACCTAGTGGCCTTCTATGATGGAGTGATGACATCAGTGGACAAGGGAAGAGCTACCGATGTTGTCTATCTGGACTTCTGTAAGGCCTTTGATGCTGTCTCCCATAGCATCCTGCTCTCTAAATTGGAGAGATATAGATTTGACGGGTGGACTGTTCGGTGGATGAGGAATTGGTTGGGTGGTCACATCCAGAGGGTAGTGGTCAATGGTTCAATTTCCAGATGGAGATCAGTGATGAGTGGTGTCCCTCAAGGGTCTGTATTGGGACCAGTACTCTTTAATACCTTCATCAGTGATATGGACAGTGGGATTGAGTGCACCCTCAGCAAGTTTGCAAACAGCACCAAGCTGAGTGGTGCAGTTGACACGCCTGAGGGATGGGATGCCACCCAGAGGGACCTGAACAAGCTTGAGGAATGGGCCTGTGTGAACCTCATGAGGTTCAACAAGGCCAAATGCAGGGTCCTGCACCTGGGTTGGGGCAACCCACAGTATCAATACAGGCTGGGGGATGAAGGGATTGAGAGCAGCCCTGCTGAGAAGGACTTTGGGGTACTGGTGGATGAAAAGCTGGACATGAGCCGGCAATGTGCGCTCACAGCCCAGAAGGCCAACCCTATCCTGGCTGGGCTGCATCCAAAGCAGCGTGGCCAGCAGGTCGAGGGAGGTGATTCTGCCCCTCTCCTCCGCTCTGGTGAGACCCCACCTGGCATCCTGTGTCCAGCTCTGGAGCCCTCAGCACAGGAAAGACATGGACCTGTTGGAGCGGGTCCAGAGGAGGGCCACCAAAATGATCAGAGGGATGGAACACCTCTCCTGTGAGGACAGGCTGAGAGAGTTGGGATTGTTCAGCCTGGAGAAGAGAAGGCTCCAGGGAGACCTGATTGCAGCCTTCTAGTACTTAAAGGGGGCTTACAAGAAAGATAGGGACAGACTTTTTAGCAGGGCCTGTAGCCATAGGAAAAGGGGTAATGGTTTTAAACAGAAATAGGGTAGTTTCAGACTAGATCTTAAGGAAGACATTTTTGACAGTGAATGTGGTGAAACACTGGCACAGGTTGCCCGGAGAGGTGGTAGCTGCCCCATCCCTGGCAACTTTCCAGGTCAGGCTGGATGGGGCTCTGAGCAACCTGATCCGGTTGAAGATGTCCCTGCTCATTGCAGGGGGGTTGGGCTAGATGGCCTTTAAAGGCCCCTTCCAACCCAAACTATTCTATGACTCTACCTGCCTTTGCTTATCCTGCAGCCTACCGCCAGAATCATCTACTTCTCTGATGTAGAAAACTTTAGCTAGTTTGTAAAATGACCCTCAAAGGTTAATTCTTCCTTGTTTCCATGAATCCTCTCCTGAATTTGTGTATATTACCTCATTTTTCCCCTGCACTCCCTCCTTTTTTCCCAAAGCAGTGTTTTGCTGGTATTTTGGTCCCCCCACCACAATTCTCGCAGCATATTTTTTCACCTAAAAGTAAGTGCTCTGTCAGCAGGAGATATCCTTTGGCAAGGTAGCAAAAGAATGAAGGATTAGAGATTTACAGAAATGAAGTTAAATGTTATTTACATAAAGGGCTTCAGAAAAATCTGCTTATTGACTAGCCTGGTGAACTTGCTGCCCAAGGCTTTTTAATTTGGTGTTTGTTTGGTTTTTTATTTTTTTAGATTTGTTGGAAACAAATTTATTTTCTTAAAGCTTTAAGAAGCACCTTCAAACTTCTGTATGGCTTATCAGCCCACTTCAGTGTGACAGATTTCCTCAAAACAACTGATTTTTCCAGTAGAAAGAAGCACTGCGATGTGCAATCCCAGTGCTGCAAGGTGAGAATACAGCTTTCACAACAGAAGGCTTCTGAACACCCAGGTGAGTTCACTAAGGCTGTGATCACTTTTTGGAGAGAAGAAAAAAAAAAAAAAACCCCTCTCAGGATGGACCACGATATCTAATGAGATCTCCCTCTCTGCCCGAAGGTAGATGGGTCACTGTTGGATGAGCAGTTTGGCTGCTTTTTCCCATCAGTCTGACAATTAGGTAACTGCTGCATGCTGGCCCCCTCACCTTCCCAGGTCTGCTCTTTCTATTAGAAACAAAAATTAAATATATATTACATTGAGGAGGGGAGGTTTTCAAACCCTTCCCTTCTCCTTTTTTGGGCAAACCCACAATCTCTCAGAGGAATCTTGAGCATCAGCTCACTTCTTACTCAAGGAGTCCCATGGAAAGCCAAGCTCATGTGTGGCACGGCAAAGGGGAGCTGGAACCTCTTAGTGGCAGATGAGCTGCTTTACATTTTACATTAAGTAATGGAGAAGTATAAACAAATCAGCGTCCTTGTCGGATGCTTTCGTGTGTTTTAGTCGAGGCTGGGTTCTCCCAATAAGGACAAGCACGGGCGAAATACCCATGCAGCAGCAGGAACAGTCATCGCCAAATCTGTCTGAGGGTGTGTCGAGCAATGAGGTGATGGGAGCAGCAGAAAAAAGCAATAAGGAAACGCTGAGGCTAGTGTGCACATGTGGGATTAACCGGCCGGTAGCTGAACGTATGTGTCTATGGCTACAACTGTAGTGTGGGGTAGTTGCAACAGTCAGCTGAAGGAGTACCAAGTGATTAATGGAGAATGGTCTGCCTAACAGCTCAGGAATATTTATATAACTGACAATTCCTTATAAATAACTCTCATTACCCTCAAATACTAAGCTACCTTCCTTCAAGCCAAATTGAACGGCCATTTAAGTTGTTTAATTTAGTGTTTTCCCATATAACCACAGGATATTTTCAACCTCTCCTTCTCTAGGAAGGGGGGAACTGAATCAGCATCTTCCACTTCTCAAAGCAGTTTCCCTAGTTTATATAGTGTCTGGAGGCCATGAGGAGTTTTCCTGGTAAAAATGAAAGAGCTGTTGCTACAACAAACAGCTTGCTCACTTTGCCTATTTATTCAGGTCCTCGGATACACTTTAAATATGAAAGCATGCAGTGCTGATGATGCAAGAAGTCACTAATAATGCTCATACCCATTAATTACAAATGTATAAATAACATACAAGTAGTACATCCTTGATCCGGTAGCTGAACTACAATAAAGAGAAAAGAAGAACAAAACTGGTGTGAAATGTTCCAGGGGCTGGTTTTATTTTCCTCCAGTGTCACTCCTCCATACACACTACTCTGTTCTGAGTCAGCAAAAGTTAAGCTCGGACAAGAGATTGTGTTTCATCTTCAGGGCAAGTTTTTTTTTCCGTATGTCTTTCTATTTTACATGTATACAGTTTGAAACAAAAGTTCTATTTTAAAATTTCATTTATCTGTGCCTTTCCTGAAATTTTTTTCCCCTCAATCTTTTTTTTAAAATCTGTTTGACCAAACAGATTCAAGTATGTGAGTGAGTGAATACTCATTTGAATAAATATGTAAATAATACCTATCTCTCCCATCTCCACTTTTATTATTTATCATGTTCAAAAAACATTTTGTTCAGCTCTGATCACCAGTTGCTCAAGCCTTTTTAAGTAGCTGAGACCACAGCTGTGGTGGTCTGCACCCAGTGCTGCACTGGATGTGCATGGAGTGCTATGCCCTTTGCTAGGAGGCAAAATAGGAGTCCTGGCCTCACCTTCCTACAGCAAACAATTTCACCCCAAGACTTGACTTTATTACTGTGATGTGACACTATGTGGAACTCATCTGATGCAAAGGAAAGAAGAAAAAAAAAAAAGGGGTTTTTTCTATGAAAAACTTAAAAAAAAATTTTTTTTTTTTTTTGATGCTTCAGGGATTTTTCAATCAAACACAGACAACCATCCCCTGATGTTGACTTTTCAGGAAAGCACTGATAAGAACAAGCTCTTTTTGCACAATTGTGATAATCTGGGCAAAAAAAGTGGGGTTTTTCCATCCAACTGGAAGAAGGTTTGTTGACCAGTTATAATTATTGCTGCCTTTTTTTTTTTTCTTCTCCAACAGGAGCCAGATCAATTCTTTGCAAGCAACAAAGCCCATCACTGCTCCAAACCTTTGGCCCTTGGACAACAGCTGTAAAGTGTGAGTCCCAGAGGAAGGTGCTGACTCTGGTGCAGGCAGGTTAGAGGGTCCCAGGCTGAGAGAGCAACCGAGTGGTGGGTTTGCCCCTGCCAGGCTCTGGGGAGAAGTGGGTTGATTGCAATGACTTGAATTAAGGGGTTATGTGGAGAGATTGGGAGGCCTTTGAGGCTGGGGAAACAGGGGTTAGTGCAGAAGGCCAGCGCTTAAACTTCAGAAGTATCTGGGCATTGGGCTGCCTCGATCTTGCAGCTTAATTTCCCCCTCTGCATGAGAGCAGAAGTGTGAAGAGTTAGAGAAAAACAAATGGGTGGTGGAGACAAGAGGGGGTGGAAGCCAGTATCTGTGTTAGTCTTGTGGGAGCAAGGCGAGATGTGGTAAGAAGTAAGTGGGTACTTTGTAAATTTCCTGCACATGTTTTGGGTGGGTTAATAGCTTGACTCAGCATAGAGGAGAGACAGATTTCCTTCTCAAGCACAGCTTATGAGCTCAGACCAAGCTTTTGATTCACACTTTGAGTGGGTTAGTTTCACAAGTCCTCTAGTGAATCTTTGAAATTGGATAAGAGCAAAACCACAGTAAAAAAGGCTTCTTGTATTTCTGAGCACATAACTGCTGCAGTTTCATTATGATCTAATGTTTCATTGACCAAACCTCGGCTTGGGAAATAGCAGAAAGACGTGGTAAAATATGATCCCTGAAAGACTGATATGTTAAAAAACAAAAAGCTAGAACTGTGAAGCAAAAGATGGGTGGTTTTATAATTAAAGTGTGCCTTTTTTCCTTAAAATTTATTACCACTCTGAACCTGAAACTACCAGACATCCTCAAGAGGCAAGACTAAACAGTAGCAAGCATGGTGCCTGCATGCCCCAGGAATGGAAATGTGATACTAAGTCACTTATCCCTGGCTGATGCGGTCCAGGCTATAAATCATGGCCTCTTCGTAGATGGGAGCTACCCGCTAGCTGCCAGTGAGATGTTGGCCACCTTCCAGGCAACTCTTGTGGATCCTGAGAATGGAGCGGGATGTGCTGGAAGGACCAGTCATCCGTAGACCATCTGCACAAAGGACTGTCCAAACTTTAGTGCAACTCGAAGTCTTTCTGCGACTGTTAGTGGTGGCCTGTTTCACCACAGGAACTGGCACTGGCTACTGCAGTATCAACAGCTTAAATGCAGTCCAGAAAACTTACCCACTGCAGCTCTGGCTTTTTAAATAACAGAAAGCTGAAACTTTCTGCAGAGGGATGCCTGTTCTGGAGGCAAACAAGGACAGGAGAGTTGGAAAGCAGTTGTTTCTTCATAGAATCCTAAAATAGTTTGGGTTGGAAGGGACCTTTAAAGGCCATCTAGTCCAACCCCCCTGCAGTGAGCAGGGACATCTTCAACTGGATCAGGTTGCTCAGAGCCCCGTCCAACCTGACCTGGAATGTTGCCAGGGATGGGGCAGCTACCACCTCTCCGGGCAACCTGTGCCAGTGTTTCACCACATTCACTGTCAAAAATGTCTTCCTTAGATCTAGTCTGAAACTACCCTATTTCTGTTTAAAACCATTACCCCTTTTCCTATGGCTACAGGCCCTGCTAAAAAGTCTGTCCCTATCTTTCTTGTAAGCCCCCTTTAAGTACTAGAAGGCTGCAATCAGGTCTCCCTGGAGCCTTCTCTTCTCCAGGCTGAACAATCCCAACTCTCTCAGCCTGTCCTCACAGGAGAGGTGTTCCATCCCTCTGATCATTTTGGTGGCCCTCCTCTGGACCCGCTCCAACAGGTCCATGTCTTTCCTGTGCTGAGGGCTCCAGAGCTGGACACAGGATGCCAGGTGGGGTCTCACCAGAGCGGAGGAGAGGGGCAGAATCACCTCCCTCGACCTGCTGGCCACGCTGCTTTGGATGCAGCCCAGCCAGGATAGGGTTGGCCTTCTGGGCTGTGAGCGCACATTGCCGGCTCATGTCCAGCTTTTCATCCACCAGTACCCCAAAGTCCTTCTCAGCAGGGCTGCTCTCAATCCCTTCATCCCCCAGCCTGTATTGATACTGTGGGTTGCCCCAACCCAGGTGCAGGACCCTGCATTTGGCCTTGTTGAACCTCATGAGGTTCACACAGGCCCATTCCTCAAGCTTGTTCAGGTCCCTCTGGGTGGCATCCCGTCTCTCAGGCGTGTCAACTACACCACTCAGCTTGGTGCTGTTTGCAAACTTGCTGAGGGTGCACTCAATCCCACTCGATCCCCCCCTCTGTGTCACTGATGAAGGTATTAAAGAGTACTGATCCCAGTATGGACCCCTGAGGGACACCAATCACTTATCTCCATCTGGATATTGAACCATTGACCACTACTACCCTCTGGATGTGACCACCCAACCAATTCCTCATCCACTGAATAGTCCACCCATCAAATCCATACCTCGCCAATTTAGAGAGCGGGATGTTGTGGGGGACCATGTCAAAGGCTATACAGAAGGCCTCTTGATGCCATCTTACTGCTAAATACCCCTGTCTCCAGAAAATCAGTAGGTGCCTTCATGAGGGAGGCACATGTTCAATTAGAATAGCTGAGAAAATTATCTTCCTGAGACCTGGCATCACTACCAAATGTGTTACTACTGCTGCTTTGGTTGGTCCTTTAAAAACTACCCGTGTTTTAAGCTTTCGTGCAATTCCTTCACAGAGCAAGAGTCACCTGCAGCTCTGCTACCCAGCTGCCGAGGTGAGAAGGGGAGAACTGCAGGATTAAAACAAAGCTAAACGAGTTTCCAGCCTTTCTGACTGTGACAAGGAAGCTTAGCAATTTGATAGCACGCACCTCAAGAGTTCAGAAACTGGCAGGGAGATGATCTGGTGTTTGCCATCTTCTAATATTTCCTACATTTTAAACCAACAAGGAGCCTTGCCTATAATTTTGCAGTATTGTTCAGCTGTTTTAAAGTGTATGAAGAGCTTAGAAAGTGGCTTAACCAGCCAACAAACTGCATGCACATCTGAAGAAATAATAAAGTAAATCAAGAGTGTGCTTCTAATGCCCATGTTGAGGCAAAATAACATTAAAAAAAGAAAGTCTGCAAGACTGAAGTAATGTGTACAGGAATTCTGTTGTTGTTTTTCTGTTCCTACGCACATGCCATTGGTGTGAGGTAGTGTTTGTACTTCGCTCACGGTGGCTGGGAACGTCACTGTCTGGCACCATACAGGTAATATATTCAGGACAGCTTACAGGTGGTGGCACAAGGCTGCACTTGTTTTTCTTCCCTTTTTGATTAAGCATGTTCATTTTGCACCAAGGTCACAGCGTGTGAGGGAGGACTGGGGGAGAGGAAGAAAAATTAAAGGGGAAAAGAATGTGCAATAAGAGATGGAAATTAAAGAGTCCTGGTAACTGCACGCAGCACAGTACTTGTTGGAGGAGGTGATTCAGTGCCTGGCGAGCCGCGGAGCCCTCCTCATTGCTCCTCCAGCCCCCCGTGTCCCTGCAGCAAACCGCTGGGGCACATGGAGGCTGCAGGGGCTTATGGCCTGGGTTGGTTCGTCACCTATGAGCCGTTTCCTGGCTAGCTGCCCACCCTCCCTGGCTACCCCTGCCAAAAGCCAGGTGCTTTCAGACCTTGGAAGATGAAGGCTTTCAGGGCAGTGTGAGGAAGAGCTAGGAATGTAAGTACCTGGTGTTACCATGGGGTGGGCTCCATTTGTGCTTCCCTGCTGCTCTTTGCATTAAAAATTGGGGTATCAGGTGAAGCTCGCCAGAGCTAACCCAGGTGAGGGGTGCAGAGCTGGGGTCAATCACCATGCTATTGCCCCAACCCCATTTACAGCTCCCTCATTTGACTCCCTGTGATGCAGGAGTCCATACCCTTAGTGTCTGAAACTTGTAAAACTGTATGTGGGGTTTTTACCAGCTTAGTAAATGGCTTGTTTCCTGCATGGGTTTTGCTATTGTGACTTTATGTGTTAATTTGAAGAGTACAGACCATGAAAGAATCACAGGAAGCTGAGGACACTTGCCATTAGAGAAATGCTACCGAGCTGAAAGGGAAGTCATTTTTAGTCAGGCTAAAGTTTACTATGCTTTAATTAACAGAGCGGAATGTAACTCAAGTACCAGAGGCAACTGGGACAAAAAGACAAACTAACCTCAGCTCATGTAGTAAGGATTCAGCTCCTTTGCTGCTGATGTTGAAGCCCTTGGGACCTGTCTCAAGCCAAGTCCCTTAAGGGTTTTTTTCCAGGCTGACCACTAACAAGAGGTAAAGAGGAAGCTGGGGCATTCCTGATAGTGTTAGGGTAAAACAAACAAATGTTTTAACAAACAAAAAGAAAAAAACCTTTCAGGACTATTTTATAAATCATAAAAATATGACTCCCTTAGTCATGTCTCAACACATTCTTAATTTTTCTGCCATGATTTCTTCTCCTTTTTGTGCCTAGGCCTCAAGGAGTCACCTGGAAGGATTAAACATGATTGGTATACAAATGCATAAGAAGTTATTGGCCATGGGAACTACTAAATAGTCACTAAAGAGCCCTTCCCTCCTAGCATCTCTCCTCTGCAAACCCATGCTCTAGCAGATGAAAGCATGTCAGCCTAGGAGCCAAAAATGCTCTGAGTTTCCAGAAATGTAGAAAAAAGAGAGCAAGTCTTCAGTCCCCAGGGGATGCTAAGAGGTGGATGACGCTCCATGCTACAGAAAAAGGCAGGACAAGAGCCTTGTCCTCTCCCCAGTCTGATGGGGGGTGACAGGGGGTCACCTTTACTTATTCTAATCTAATAACCAGTTTAACCCTGAGCACAGAAGCAAGAGACAGTAACCTTTCAGGACTTTGAAAGGCTTTCAAAACCATGAAAAGATGCAGGTCTTCCTGCTGCATGTCCTGTCTTGTGCTGTATCCCCCAGTATGAGGAGGTGAGGCATGGAAGGGGCCTGGGACGTGAGGTGTTTTCCAGGCTGTTGTAGACAGTCATCAGAAACATGTGCTCATTTAAACTGCAAACATAAGGTGCTCACAAGTACAATCAGCGAATGGTGATTAAGTCTCTTTGGTTGAAACCTGGAGGTAGACTAAGAAATTTGTATCTAAGAGGGATTTCATAAAGCACGGATCTTTTGTGTAAAACATGCTGGAGATTTAGGAACTTGACTTTTAATGAGATTTGCAATATATGCTGGCTTCAGTTACTGACATGAGATGAGCCTGCTATGCTATAGTCAGTATTTCTGCTTCCTCTTTGTTCAAAACTGGAAAGGTGTGTGGAGAAGAAAAAAAGATTAAAGGTGAAACAACTCTGAACAGGATGAGAGAGGATCATTTAAGTTTTGGGTGTAGTTTCAGGTTGTTTTTTATTTTATCTGAACCGGTTGTCCCACCCCTAATTACAACAGTATTAAGACATTCCTGGGTGTGGTTACTTGAAATTCTTAAGTGGGCAAAAATTTTCAGCTATGTAATATAATTAAAGTGTGTATCAGCGGACCACTTTAAATGGGCCAGTGTGGTCCTGCCGGCTTCTTCCTTGGCTTCTGACCCTGTGTTTGCTGTAGCTTTAGCACAGAAGGGGTCACGACATTCCTTTTTACTGAACTTGAGTCTTAGTCAGCAGCACAGAGGGCCATGTTCTCCCAGCCACAACTCAGATGCTCAGATAAAGCTCTGGCTCTAACGCAGTCCTACAGAAGGAGCAAAGGGATCACAGCAGCTCCCACTGCATTTTCATTGAGAGCTTGCAGTGTTTGGTTTTTTGCTCTTCAGATTTATTCAGATTGTACGTGTTGGCAATCTTTTCCATCTTCTCCGCTTGTGGGTTTTTCTCAAGCCAGGTAAAAACTTCAGTTAGCAGAGCAGATGGTGCAGTGAGACACTTGGCTTTGACTCACCAGTGGCTTTTATCTTGTTTCTTGGGATCTGTTGTAAATCACAGTGCATGCGAGACAGCAGTTACAGTACAGTTGTGTACGAAGCTACTCTGGGTAATTTGATAGCTTGTTAGCAACCAGCAGACTAATTTGGCTTCAAAAAACATAGTTTCTGTCTTTTCTGACTCCGTGAAGACTACTAACATTTGGAAAGGTTTCCCAACAAGCCCAGATAACATTCTGCTGCTTTTCAAAGTATATGTTGTTACCAGATACATGGATATTTACAAACTTACCATAAAAATATAAACATTCAGTGGAATTGGATTGAAAGCCAAGAACAACTGATACATCATCCGACAGCACAGGCTACAGTGCTGGGTTTTATTGGATGTGCATGGGCAGCCTCAAAAGTTCAGATTCTTGGTTTGTTCTGCTAAGCATCCCAAACTTAGATGCATACATATGATTTACTTAAACAATTTCTAGTGTGTTGGCTAGAGAACTTGGCAAGAGAGGGAAATATGCCTTGATCTCACTGGCTAGACTGGAAGGATAATGAAATGAAAGTGCCAAGAACAGCTATGTCCTTCTGCACCAGGACCTGGAAGCACAAAGATGCTGCACAATCAGTCTTCCCTTTTCAAGTTAGTTGACCCATCTTCTCATGGAAGCTCCTTAAAATTGGCTAGTTTTAGTCTTGTTCTTCATTATTCTGAGCTGATTTACCTGCAGATGGGCTAATGTGGAAAACACGGCGTGAGAATTGCCTTTCCTTTTAGCCTTAGCTATTAAGAAATGTGGACATTTCAGAGCTCTCATTTACATCCCTAGGGAGCCAACCTTGCAGCAGCCAGGAGTATGTGTACACAGTATATTGCAGTGCTGTGTGGGAAGTCGCGGGGGAACCCCAGGTTCAGGAGACTTGTAGCCACGTCAACACGATGTGGTATTAGGGCAAAACCTCTGTACTAAATCATGCATTTACGCCCTCAAAGTCAGGTCTGAGTTGAGCTCATGCAGTCTGAATAAAAACCCGCACAGCTTTGCAGCTCCTGCCTGCTGGAAGTCTGGTGGCTGAACTTGGTGGAGAGCAGCCTTGAACGGGGCTTCCCTCTTTGCATGGCATGCTTCCCTGTTCAGAGGGGCAGGGATGAAATTCTAGCCTCGTGATGGAGATACGTGCATGGTAGATGGAACGGGAGCGCTCATCTCTGATTAAGTGGAGGTTTTAAGTTGTCGTGCAAAGTGAGATGTTGTCAGCAGGAGAAACTGAGCTCTGCCCTTCTTGCTCCCTTTGCTCCTGAGTGTCATCTCATACGTTTAGGACCATCATCTAAAGGACACAAGGTGGGGGGTCAGACACCTTCGCATGGACAAAGGGAAAACATCAGATCTCCTGCATCGTGAATGAATGATCTGACTGCTGAGCTATTAGATAAGGGAGCACACCTGCTCCTCAAGCATCCCAGGAGACCAGTTCTTCACTTCTTTTGCTCGTTTTACCGGTGCCCCAAAAGACAAATGTTTTATCTGGGACAAATAGAATACTGATGTTCAGCATCCAGCAATTCCTCTGGCTTACTACTTGCAAGAAAATTGAAAACCCAATGTGATCTGAACCCTTTCCTCTAGTTCTTTTGCTTGGTCATCATAGAGAAAAAAAATGCTTATTTACACATTTAAAAGGTATATGAAGTCTTATGCTCTAAGTACTGAATCCTGCAGAAATACCAAAAATGATCAAAGAATAAATGAAACTTTTAGCTTTCTTTATACACCCTTTTCCCACCTTTTCTTTGCTTATAAACTGTTTGTGTTAAGTTCTGCAAACTTAGAATTTATTTTTCAAGGATACCCTTTGAATACTTGGTGCCAAACACCTGATAATTTAGGCCTGTGATCCAGACTGGTGTCATTAGCCGGGGTACTGGGCTCAAGGTTGCACTGTGTGTTACAGAGACCTATAAGAAAACAAATCTGACAGGCGGGAGGGTTTGAGACTACGTAGACGTGACACAATATGCTGCTTCCAAAATGCTTGATGCTGCTTCTTTTATTCAAAAAAAGGATTTGCAATAGTTGCTCCTATTAAAGAGAAGGCATAGCAACATCATAAAGGAGACAGAAACATGGACTGGTAAATTACCACTAATTGTGATAAACTCCTTGCTATTAAAATGAATAGAAAGTTTTGAGGTTTGTGGGACTCACACTTCATAGGATTTTTCTGGCAACAGGCTCATCGAAGGCTGCACACATTAGAAGACCAAGAGCTCTTTTTTGTTATGGCAACAAGAACAACAGCAACACATAAACACAAGCCCCAGATAGATAAACTAGAGAGGTTATCTTTCTTTTAAAAGCCATTCTTGCCTTAGATCAAGGCTCATAAACAGATTGTACACTTCCCAAAGGCAGGAAATCTTACTGTCGTGTGCCCATGAATAGCAATGGCTATTTATTTGCTATGTACCTGCTGCCTTTGCATGCCTCTAAGTGAGCACTGCACTGACCCCGCTTGGAGACAGCATATCTCTGAGCAGTAGGTCAAAGCAGCAGCCACTTGTCCATACAGGCGTGCCTCCATGATAAATGTATTTTAAGCTGGCAAATGTTGAGGATTCTCCTAAGCACAGACAAAGACACGTCAGGAGCCAGAGGCTTTTAGTAGAGCTCAAACCTTAGTTAGGTGTCTAGAGAAGAGACAGATTTTCAGGGTATTGTGTCTGTGACCAAAGAGGTAACTTCCGCAAGCAGGCAAAATGCTTTAGAAAACCCAGTTCCTATTTTTTAGTGATGAGATGGGATGAGAGTTTCTGGAAATCCTGATACAACTGAGCCCTGGTCTCCCTTTGAACATCTGGTCCCTTAGTTTTTGTCAATCTCTCTGCAGTGAGTTGAAGTAAATCGTACCACCACTGGGGCTTTCAGACTGGTATTTTCTGTACTTTGTCTATATATGCACATCTTGATGTGCTCTCCAAGTGGCCATGTGCCTTGATACAACAGCTCCCTGTTATGTTTCATTAGAAAAAACAAAGAAAGGAAATGGTGCTGCAATGCAAGCTGGAAATTGCCAAGGTTGAATGGTATGATGCTTGCCTGGCCAGTGAGAACTCTGTTCACTAGAGCTATTCAGATAAGGTGTACAAATAACATTATCAAATGAACCAAGGCCAGGATACAGCAGATTATAGTGAGGGAAAAAGTCCTGGGTAATACAGGTTCTGGGAAATGTTGAGTCCAGACACCTGAAAGGCTCTCCATGGAACAAACCAACACCTGGCCTGGTCTGGAGCCAGGTCTGATCAGTTCAGCAAGACCTTCCTCGTTTGTGTCCTCCAAAGTGCACTCAAAGGGTGCTTCCTGAGGCCCTGTGAGAGGGCTCATCAGCTGGAGCCCAACCCCACATCCACACCACCTGCACTCTTAAGGATCCAACATCATAAGGCGTGGGAAATAGCATGATGGTTGCTTGTCTAAAGCGCGCGACTGCGTTTCCTTTCGAGAGGCATGGAGGTGTCAGCTGCTGTGCCCTGCTTCCTGCCTTCTTCGTGTTGGCCCGCATTTTGATCCAGGGAAAGAAGTCCCTAGGGATAAGGGCAGGGGGAGGGAAAGCCCAGATGGTCACATTCAAAAGCACTAAGAAATGAAAGGTTCCCCCTCCCCTTTCTTACAGGCTGTTTTCAGCAGCTGGCTCCCCTTCACTCTGGCTTTGTCCTGCCCTCCCCTACCTCTCTGAGAGGATGCAGTGAAAGGAGTTCCCCGAAGCGCTGGGGTTTCACTGTGCTTGTGAATCATGCCGCTTTCTCTCGGTGACGTACCGGTGCATGTCAGAAAGCTCAGCCAGCCATTGCTTTCTGCCCTAAAGGTTATTCAGCAGCACAGAGGGATTCCCTTAAATGTCTGCTAGAAGTCTCAGTTCGCAAATTCTGAAGCATGAAGGGTTTTTTCCGTTCCTTTCTGAAGGAGGAGATTTGTGCTACTGTCACCATTGTCTCTGTCCTTTCCCAGCTGAGCCTGTGACACTGCCCGGCCTCCCTGCCAATGCAAGGAGATGCAGGTCTGTCAACTGCGTCACCAGATTTTTCCAAGGAAAGCCTGGATGCAGCAAAAGGTGACCCTGAAGACAATTCTCTCTGTCTGTATGATCTCTTTTTAATCAAGCAAATGTGACTCAGTCTCTTACAAAAGGTGTTCACCAGGCATTTGGGGACACTGCAGATGGGGTGTATCTCGTCCAGCTGCAAGTGCCTGCAGACAAGTCTGTTCGCACCAGTCGCTCTGGGCTCCTTTTATCATCAGTGAGGAGAAGCAGAAGTTCCCATGGAATGAGTCATCTGATCTCTTTTAAACGTCTACGTGAGGATGAGACAAACTGTGTCCCAGAAATGCTCACTTCTCTCCATTTTCCATAAGCAGCTAACTCAGGTGTAAATGTCTGCTTTAGGTGTTTGTTTCCTGTTTTGTCCCAAACAGATGCTTTCAAAGGAAATAGGAATTTCCTCCTCTCTCCCCTCTCCCTTTTTTTTTATGGCTTCTCATCTACTGTTGTTTTGGAAAACGTCTGGGTCGCCAGATGAATTCCACCCTGTGATACTTATGGGACTAACTCTCTGCCTTCCTCCCCTCCCTGGTGTGGTATAAAAACCCAAACCTGGGTGACTGGTTGCCATTCAGTTGCATGGCATTCTTTGAAGAAGCGGGCGATGGAGTCTTGACACAATAGCTATGTTTCATCTGGGAAGAAAATGTTCCTTGCCTTAAAGAATTTTGTCTCTTTGACACATTGAATACGTATTTATATTCTGTTACAGATCAGGGCACTGTAGGCGCCGTACAAAAATAAATTGCAGATATCACTGTTTGCCAGTTGGTCTGCTCCTTCCTATCCCCATCTCTGTAGCAGACAACTGGATCCTTGATTGGGAGTCTGGTGAGCTTTAGGACAGGTTTTCCATCTTGTATTTACCCATTATTATGGCCATGATTCAGTGAGGCATTCATATGCGTGGCCCTAACCAAAGGGGGCTACTCATGAACTAACCCTTAATCAAGGGCTACTCATGACCTTGAGATTGGGCATGTGCTTGGGAACGTTGTTGAATCGGGACCACAATGTGATTTCTCTTTTCCCTACTGCTTGCTTATTGTCAGTATTTCTACTCCCCACAGGTGCTGGGAAAGACATGTCCTTGCTCTCAGTCAGAAATGATATCACCTGCCCTTAGCAATGTTATTCTCTTTCCTGCTGAGCTTAGGCAATACTGTAACATGCCTAAACAGTGCATCCACAACAAGGAATGGCATCATCTTGCTTTCAAAACAAACTTGTGGTGGGTGGAATTAGCTGTGCTGAATGATGCTGGCCTGATTGATAACGATCAGTGAAGAAACTTCTTCAGCTATTCAGTCATTCACCTCTGGTCACCCTCATTTTAGGGAGGGTGGGAGCTAGTTGTACTCTCTGTCTTCATACCACCAAGACAAAGGAGAACTGATGATATTTTTCTATTTTTTAGTGAAATGTCCATTTAAATGGGTCAGTGTTAATGAACTGGGGGAAAAAGAGAGGCATTTCTACATCATCTGATGTGGTTGTACCTAATCTGTCTGCTCAGTTTACCTTTGTGTCTGCCCTTAATGCAAATCTACCTGCTCCTGTGAACAACACAAACCACAAAACACCTGCCTGTAGTCTGTCCTGTGCACATACAGACGTGGTATTTCCTTCCTGAGCTAAAAGGATATCTGAGTAAATGGAAGAGCACTCTGTGGTAAACAGTTTGGCTGATTTTTGCTGCGTTATCTTGTACATGTGTCCAGTCTTTCAGAAATGTGTGAGAATGACTTCAAAGACACCGTCAGCACACCACGTCACTGCCTGGGTGGTATGTAACATCATAAATGAACATACATCTGGGTTAGGGATGTGTTCTTCCCCTCTTCCTGTGGGAAACCCACTCAAATTATGAACTGTTTCAGGAACTGCACATAAAGAGGAAGTCAGACAAGTGAAGAGGGGAAACCAGACAAGAAGGTGGTAAGAACTGTAAAGAGAGCAGAGCGAGGCCTGGGAGAAAGCAGGGGAGATTGCGGGGGGGAACATGAGCAGGGGAGGAAAGGGTATGGGGGATTAGGAAGCAGAGTTTGTGGGGGGAAGGCAGAAATGCTGGTCTGACTCAGAGAAAGGATGGAGGAGGGGATGTCTAGGCAGGGAGGTAGAAATGGGATCACTTGGAGAGAGATGAGGTTTTCCCCAAGACTTTGAGAGAAAAGGCTGAGTAGAGGTGAGGAGCAAGATTTTAGAGAGACAGGTTATCCAAAAAAGCAGTAATTTAGACTCTGGTGTTGCAGGACCTTCAGTGGCACATGGGTGGCAGGTCCCAGTGGTAACAAAAAGGTTGGCTTGTCTCCTGGAGGAGACAAGGCTAAACAGAAGCTGAAGGGTCAAAAGGAGACCATAATCAAAGACTAGGAACTAGGCACCAGCTGGATGGAGGCAGGGCTTGGGCACAAGGCAGCAGGACGGTCCCTGGCAAAGCAGTTGACAGCACCCGGTGTGGATTGTGTCATGCCTGGTGAGTAGCTAGTCCTCAGCTGCCTGATCTTGTCAGACCTGAGATGCTAGAGAGACTGAGTGCAGCCAACTGCAAGGCTGTTGGCTCTGGCTGGGGAAAGGCTGGCTGGAATGGTGAGGACTTCAGCTCATCACAGGAGAGGGTAGCCAGGGAGCTAAGATGGAGAAGAAGGCAGGACTGGAACAAAGGTGCTTGCTGACCTCTTACTCTTCTTCCCAACTCCAGGGTGTCAAACCTGCAGAGACCATACAGAAAAGTATGTGCTGCCTTGAGAAGACATTGCTCTTCAACACAGCCTCCTAAAAGGTGCTGTTTACTTTCATGTTTCTGGTTATGTATAAATTGGTACCAGGGAGCATAAAACACATGTAAGTGTAGCTTGTAGTGTATCTTACAATGTAGCTTAGGGTACATACAAGTGCCTTATTTCCCTTGAAGGAACCAGTTTGAACCTAAAACATCTTTTGTCTAAGATGGTGTTTTAGTGACTGAACTATGTTGCAGCCTGTTCTGCAAAGCTTTGTTATGATGGTAAAAAAGTGGCTGAAACCAAGCAGTAATCAGCTGTTCCTTTGGTTTGGCTACAAGTGGAAGCATTGGGATTTGACTTGCAGACATGCTGTGGGTTTTTTGATTCAGCTGAACTTGGTGACTTCTGTCCTTAAAGATACTGCACTGTATAATACTGAGTGCTGGGAAGTCTCAAGCTCTGAGAGTTTCACAATCCCACTTACAGTACTAAAACTTGTATATTCATTCATTTTCTCTCTTGCCTCAGTTTTCCACCTTTAAATGGATTTTGTGTAGCTGGGGAAACCCATCTTGCAAAAGCCCTGATACATTGACGATGAGGAGTTTAGAAAAAGCTGTGAAATTTTTCCGAGCAGGGCTGGAGCAGCATGTGGCACACAAAGCCTGCAGCCATATGTCCTTGGGTACAGAATAGGCCAAAGACTCAACAGCAGCGTGCTGCCCATCTTGTGCGCCGAGTGAGGTAAGGCTTTGTGCAGCAGGCAATTAGAGATTATTTCCCAAGGCAGACACACAAGGACGATGAAGTAAGGGTGCACAGGTGGCCTTAATCATAGCGTTTCCTAACTTTGGACTCTGCACCTCCATTAACGTTGTTTTTAAGGGGCGTATTATGTGCAGTAAGGAGCTGATTCTGAGGAACGTACGTCGGCTATACAAGCAAGGTTTCCCTGGTATGAGGGCAGACTTTGCATGAAGGACCACTCTCCAGCTGTGCCTCATGCAGGCACGCCTGCAGGCACCGGTTATGGAGCTGATACTTCCATAGGAAGGCCTCATGTCAGGTGCCCTTCAGGGCATAAGCTGAGGGGAGGGAAAGGACTTGTGTTTAAAGAAGATGGACCCCTCTTCCCATTGCATTTCAGAGCCCTGAGGGCACTAATAATCCTTAGTGGCGCTGACCAGTCTCACCTGGGGCCTCCCTCCATACCCTGGCCATGGGCCCAGGAGCCCCATTTCAGCTTGGCCCAGGGCTTCCAGTCCCCTGCCTCACCTATGATTTAGGTGTGGCTGCCTCCAGCCCCGTCTCTTGGATGGCCCTGAGGTCTGTGCTGAGGTATCTTGTCTCCAGCCCTGTCGTCAGCCTTGTCTCCTTCAGCTCGTGACTGGACGCCCTGGATGGACCCTTGCCCTGCTTCACCCCCTTGCTCTGTTGGGGGCTGTCAATGGACCTCCGTAACCCCCCGGGTCTGTCCGCCATGTTTGGATCCTGCACGATGGTTCCTGTCATTGAGGGCATGGCCAATGGTGGGATCACCCTTGTACCCAGCTCCCCGGCCCCTGGGGAGCAGCCAGCCCTCTCTGCCTCCCGACATCCTCCATCAAAATGGGAGGTGACACAAAACTCCTCTGATGTCTATTACAGGCTCTTTGAAACCACCTGCTTTGCCATCTCTCCTGGTGGCTTTGCTGCTAGGAGGCAAAATGCTTTGCAAGGTTCTCCATGGGAGTTTGAGAGAGCTGCTGACCACGCTGGGAAGGTGTATCAGGCAGGCACAATGCCTGCCTGTTTGCCAGTTTTCCTGCTCACTGGGCGTAACACCACGGGTCAATATGTAACTTGGGGTAATGGTTTCAGATGACACTGAGAGCAGCAAAGAAACATCCCACACAAAATTATGTGTGTGGGAGCCGAGTGGTTTGGGGGGGGAAGGGGGAGGTCTGGGCTGAAAAGCCAACCTGCCCAGTTACAGCTATATTGATCCTGCCGAGTCAAAATAGATTCAGGCTCTTGGAGGTTTAGAAATACAGACTAAGTAGTTTTCCTTTCTACAGGTCTCTCCCCCTTTTCCAGGTTAATCTGCAGGAGCAGAGAGATTATGAGAGATTCTCCCTGGCATAGTCTCAGATTGCTCTGATCTAAAAAAAGAGTATTGGGACTTTCATAAGAGACCACACTCCCTTGCGACATGAAGCCCTCGTGGGCAGCAGAAAGAGGATTTCGACCGTTCTTGGAAAAGGACAGAACTTTGTGGAAGCAGGCTCAGAAATTTGCAATAAAATTAAGCCTTGGAGATTTCCCTCTAACGGTCACACACGTCCAGCCGTGCTGCCACCTGACTGGCTCTGTCTTGCACCATCTCCCCTCCTCTCGCCCCTTCCACCTGCCCTGCACCTGTGTGCTCTCCTTCATCAATCTCTGCTCCTCATCTAATCGAAGCCGCCGGCACGGCTGCGGGCCAGATGGCACCCATCCTTCTGGCCTAGTGCCAGTGAAGCCACGGAACGTGCCAGGCTGCGTTAGCTGCCTCCGTGCATTTAACTTTCTTTCACATTTTTGTGATGGCGCATCATGCAGATTATTATTTTGTCTTTTTCTCTGTCTGCTCTGGAGCAATAATTCAGGTCCAGTGCATACAAATCTTCTTGGCTCATTGCTTTAGTCCTGTCAGTGTCTTTCACCGGACCCCATCACACACTGGATTGTGAGCCTCTGAGGAAAAAAAATGGGTCTTTATAAAGCTCCTGGCAAGGTGACCCCCCTTGTCCTGACGGAGGTGTAGGCAAATGCCAGCATAAGACAAACAAGAGAAAAAAAAGCTTGACTTCAAAAAGTCCTTGAAGCCGGTTCTTACAGCAATTCATTAGTATACGCCAGTGTAAGGTGACACTGTCAGTCTGATTTGCTTTGTGTTGGTGGCAAATTTGGTGATGGTTCCTCATTCTTGTGATGAATCCTGAATCTTGTGATATTTGTTGCTTTCTAAATGCCTGGATGTTTGCAGTCACATGAGAATCCGAGCCGTCAATTTTTATGCTGTTTCTAGGTCTCACGGTCACGGGGAGATGGTTAAGCCCCTCCCGGTGAACCTGAAGACAAAGATATCAGAAGACAAATAGGCCTCCAGGTAGGCTGAGGTTTCTTTGTTTGCCTGTTTTCTTGTCCTTTTCAAAGCACAATGCTTAAGTCACTCTTTAAGCCAACGTCACAATTTGGGGAAGCCTGAATCACGAACTTTTAAGCATGCAAGAGAGGTTATATTTAGATTGCAGCTCTATTTGTCTATATGTCCTCCTCAGGCTAGCTGTCTAACCTGACATTAGACCGCAAGCGTGTTTTTTCCTCAGGCACAGTGAGTACAGAAGTTGGATGGGAAACTGATAAGCAGTCAGAGCACTCCTCATCTTTTCTGACCTAAGGTTTTCTAGGGAAAGAACTGCTTCACGCCAAGGTTTTGGACAGCTTTGGAAAGTACCGTGCTGAGGTTCTGCTAAGGTTGTCCTCCTCTCAGGTCACGTTGGATTTCCCCACACTCTACTCCCTGCCCCAATTTCTAGCTCTCCCAAGCATGGAAACGGGGAAACGATGGAAAAAATGAGGCCGCCTGCCCTTTCAGAAGACATTTTATAATGTCACTGTGTTTCCCTGCTCAGAGCCCGTAGGTGATGTTGGTGGTGTTTACAGGAAATGCCGTGAGTAATTTGCAAAGCGAAAGCGGCATACTATCGCGTTGGGGCTTGCCTGACTGGAAAGTGCCGTGCTGCGTGCTACCGGGCTCCCGGGCTGGGCTAGCTACCTCCTCGGCAGCGTGCCACACCAGCGGCTTAGAGAGGCCAGGGTGGGGAGCAAGGCCTGGGGAGAAGGTTGTGCAATACTTCTTCCAATATTGGTGTAGAAAGGCACGGACAGCTTGTGGCCAGTGTGACCCTGTCAGAAAGGCCTAGCTTAAGAGTTGCTACCTTACCAGAGGAAGCCGTTTCTAGAGCCTTCTTCACCTTACCCTCTCTTTTATTCGCTCCAGGATGCAGCACAAGCTTCATGCACACGGCTGCCTGCTCCTCTCTGCTCTCAGGGCTCCTGCCAGCTCCCCTCACCAACGCCACTTTTGCTCCCTGCTTCTCCCATCCCACACCCAGTGCCTCTTTGTTTCTGCTCATTCCTTCTACACTGCAGTCAGGATAGTCTGGATAGTGCATGTACCAACAGGGCAAAGGGTGGGGATAATACAAGCTTTCGGGCAAGGAGGCAGGTCTGCTGCCCAGCTGTGTGCCTGGGGTCCTGGGCTGGCTGGCGTAGGAGGATCCGCCTTCCCTGTTGCAGCACTTAAGCTGTGGAGTTGATGGTAACTTCTCAAGCCTTGCGATAAGGTTTGCAATCTGAATGTGCCTGGCACAGGGAAGGCTTTAATGGTGCAGGGAGAGACCCTCTACCACTGGAGACACTCGAGCAGCCTCAGCTGAGCGGTGAAATACCGAAGGAGCAGGGTCCCTAGGAAGGAGTCTTGGGAATGCTCCCCCGAGCTCAGACCCCTCATACTGCTGATGCTTGCCACTTCTTCCCCAGCTTGGGTCTGGTTTTGAAGATGTGCAGGCTGAGGAGATCAGGTGAGGGGCAGCACTCTTTCTCCCAGTCTGGAATCAGGGCTGGGTTTGGCGTTTGTGTGGACTCACACCTGGGCTGAGAGGACTCCCCCAGCTCACTGTCTGGAAACTAGGAGAGCCACAGTGTTGAAAAGACTCATGCTTATCAGTCCCTTACAGGGGTCTACAGGCAGCTCTTAGAGGCAGCGGGTGGCTGCTGAGCTCTCCAGGTAGTCCTGTTCATGCTGTGGTGCTCCCAGAAACCTTGATTTTTCTGATTTTCCAATTCCTGAGCATCTCAGGATCTCTCTCTGGTCTGTTCCTTACTCTTCACGTTTCCTTGAGATGCTCCACTTGTTATTCAGAGTGCAGATCTAAGTTACCCAACATAATTTCTTCCCTGTAAGTGCTAGTACAAAAATGGAGGGGAACTGGGTAGGGGGTGGGAAGGAAGAGGGAGGTATGGTACAGTATCTCTTCAGCTCCCTGGTAGCTAACAGAAAGGCTCCTTGTTTCACAGTGTAGTATCAGCCTAGTCAAGATCTCCTACACCCTCTGCGAGCAGGGTGGGTGACATTGAAGCCAGCTGTGCCTTTAGCACTACCTGAAGAATGAGAGCTGCATTTCCACCTTGTGCACCAGCAGGAAGATGGGCTATTGACTGAGCGTGGTCCCCAGCCTGCATCATCTTTCAACCAACAAACACCATCCTCAGTTTGCAGAAAAAAAAAAAAATCCCACCCCTAAGAGGCCTCGAGGGAATAGCTCTGTATTTTAGAAATGTTGTGGCTGCTTTCAGTCTCTCCACTTACTCTTCACATCGCCTCATGTCTGCTGTGGTTCCCAGGCCCACTGTGCCTTTTTCCCAGCCACTGCAGGGCTGGCAAGGTCAGTGGGATTGCACAAGGTGGGAACTGAAGCAGTGGCCAGGAGAAGGAAGCAGAAGTCCCAACATGTGCCTCATAGCAGGGTTTAGCTGGGGAACTTCTTCCCTGTGGAGATTCCCACCGACCCTGCTGTAACTAGCTTTACCAGCTATCAACAGGGAACAGCGGGACCTGCCTCTGTGGGCAACCATTTTCCAAGTGCTTCGTTTGCAGCCTGGAGACTCAGCCCTCTCTGTGACCACCCCTGCGCCCCTTTTTCACAGATCTTTTGCCTCCCTTTTTGGTTCGCTTCCAGTTTGTCCACTGCTTTCAGAGGACAGTCACCGAGAGGCTGGAGCACCGTGATGACTGCTTAACTCACTCCACGTGGGGTACACAGAGCAGTGCAACTCCTGTGTCTGGTTTCTCTCCTCAGACTCTGGACACGGCAGTGAAGCTGCGCTGCCTAATCAGTCTGTCCTCACTGCACACTCGTTTGTTTGGTTTTCTCTCCCCAAATCTGTCATTTTATGTCTGATTTTGACAGACTGAGCTGTGTCTCCTGTGAGATGACATGCTGTAGTTTAAGGCTATGCTCTCCTGGGCTGTCTTTCCCAGCCCGCTATCGCTTCACATCAGTGTGCTCTGCACTCCACCTTCCAGCTGCTTGTCATTACCGTGGTGCACGTACGTGTACACACCGTTCTTAGCACTTAAAAACCCAGAACGGGAACAGGTCTCAGTGCCAGCATCTGCTGGGGAGCTGACGCGGCTGAGCTCAAGAAACATGGCAGGAAGGGAGTGTACCCTGCCTCCGGGGGCAAGGGGACAGCCTGCCTTTGTGTGGCACTGGCAGCTCCCAGCATTTCTCCCTGATCTTCACAGAAAAGAAAAGATAAAAGCAGCACATTTTGCACCTGACCCAGCAGAACAGTTGATTTAATGCTCCTACTTTTTCCCAGGGTGTAGCAACCTAGTGATGTGGAGGGACATGGAGGCACTTGGAGGGATGTGGAAGAACATGGAGGGATATGGTGAGACATGGAGGGATGTGGGGGGATATAGGGGAACATGGAGAAACATGGAGGGAGATGGGGGGTGACAAGCCTGGGGCAGGTGGGGAGCAGCATCCCGTGAGCATGTAGCAGGAGGTACCTGCTGAAGAACCCCAGGTTCATCTGGGAAGAGGCAAGTTGCCCAAGATTAATTTCATGCTCTGCTTGCTGGGCTCACAGCAGGGAGAAGCCAGATGGTGCTGTTTGGGCCAGCACGTGGAACAGCACGTGGTCAACACAAAGCGTGACACCAGCTGTGCCAGGCTCACGGGGCCTGGGATGGAGGAGATGGTGACCATGGTGGGCCCCACTCCCTGTCCCGGCTCTGCTCGTTGCCGGCGGGTGCACTAGGCTGTGCCTTGCGATGGAGGTGGACCTGGCAGCGGGGCTGAGCACCGGGCTGTCTGCCTCCGCAGGGCCACGGTGTTGCTCCTTCCCCAGCAAGCAAAGCACCAGGGACTGTCGGGGAGCCTAAAGCTCCCTGTGGGGCTCCTGCACCGGGATGGGGATGGAGGTGGGGGGCGCGGTGGCCATGCCAAAGGTCCCAGGGGGACCTGAAAGCTCGGCATCTCTAATGGGGTTTTACGCAGAGACACCCATTCCCGTGTCTTTTCTGCGATGTCGGGTAAGGACCAGTATCTGACCCCATCATCCTTTCCAGTAGAGCTTCTTTACCTGAACACCGTTTTCAACCAGAAAGTTGAAATGGGTACAGGAGAGATAGCGGTGAATTGCCTGCCGCCAAACCGCGCAGCAGGCTGCCTGGTGCGGTTGGTTGGGACCAACGCTGCCCGGCACACCACAGCTGCCAGAAACAGGGCTGAGAGCCACCTGCTTGGCTGGGCTGCTTGCAGGGCTGTCTCCGCAAAGTTAAACCAATATCCTGGAATAAATGCAGCTTTCTCATAAGAATGTGAGCAAATCTATGTTCCATTTTCTTCCGTTATTTCAACCGTAATTTTTCTTTGACTTGGTCTAATATCTGTGGCATGTGCGACAAGTGAAATGCCTCAGACTTGCTTCTTCCCACCTTGCGGTAGCACAGAGCACACTAAAAATGGGTATGAACTTTGTCTCCCAAAGTGTGTCCCTGTGGCTTCATTTAAAAAATTATAGACCATATTAGGTTGTGTTTATACTTCCACAAAGAATTTAGGTGTGGAGTTTATTTTCCTAGCCAATAAATACAAGTGTACCGACTCCTCAGTTTGGGTCAATTCTCAAGTATTTTCTTTCAGTGTCTCTCAGCCATAAGTATAACTATCTTGGACATTTGGACACTACCAGTTTTGCTCAGTTGAGAGTTTCCTTATAGCTGGAAAAATATCCTCCAGTTCTTTACTTGCTCTCGCCACACTCTCTCCACTGACTACCTGCTCTTCATTGAGCCCAGATATGTGAAATACTTTTCATCTCATCCTAGTTACATTTTTGCCTAGTTGCATTACAAACTCTGTCTTTTTCCAGATTTTCTTATTATCTGTTTGTCTAATTCTTGTACTCCTTCCCTAGCTGTGGAAGCGTGGCTCGTTCACAGAACCACAAAATGGTTTGGATTGGAAGGGACCTTTAAAGATCATCCAGTACAAACCCCCTGCAACGGGCAGAGACACCTTTCTCTAGATCAGGTTGTTCAAAGCCCATCCAACCCGGCCTTGAACACTTCCAATAATGGGGCAACCACCTCATCTTTTGCTGTCTTTGGGTTTCTTAGGGCAGGGCTTCATGGGCAGGTAAGAGCAGACCCAAACTTGTACTCACACCGTGTCATTCACGTGCAAGGCACTTCCAGCCCAGCAGCAGCGTGACTCTGCAGACAGCCCTGTGCCCTAGCAAGCATGCCCTGTGCGACTTGGGGGAAAACCTGCCATTTGGCTCTGTACCCACCTGACAGTAGATGCAACCAAGCTCTGAGTCCTGTACAACACCTGCACCTTGGCCTGCCTTTATCATTCCTCTGCCCTTGCTGCAGCTGGGCCCTCCACTGAACTGGAGAGCATGCGATTTGCTAGGACCAAATGCGTGCGAGTGCGGGTTGGGGAGGGGGGGAAATGCTATCATTTTTGGTTGATAACCTAGTTCATCTGGGCATTTTATTAGTCATTTCAGGATCAAGAGGTTTGTGAAGGTCATGGGTCATTAGAGCAGCGTCCTGCTATTGAGACTCTTGCAGGCTACCTCCACACTTCCAGCTGCACAAAAGGAGACAGTCTGTTCTCCCTTCGTCTAAGTCTGCCTGGACTGGAGGGCTTTTGCGTGTCTCTGAAGGAAGGAGCTTAATTCTTTCCCATGACCTGCTTCGAGCAAAGTTACAGCAACCAAAAGGACCGTACTGTGTGAAACGCAAAGTCACACTAGTGTGGGCCAAACATCCCCCTCTGGTGCTGGAGAGCTCAGCTAAAGAGCAAAACAAAGGCAAATACATCAGCAGCGGAAAGCGGGTGGTTTTTTGCTTTCTTCATGGCACTTCATGGCCCAGCAGACTCTGACTGAGATCAAAAAGTAACATATCACCTGGAGGTCCACGGAGAAGCAAAGAGATGTTGAAACCTCCCACTACTTCCATCATCAAAGGCTTCAGTAGGTTTCTCTCCGTGTGCTTTTTCATAGCCAGCCTCGGTGAGAGCACCCATTCAAAAGGGACATTAGGTGTACCTTCTGTCAGCTGAACCAATTAAAATTACCCTTCAGTGTCACCAGGAGCACACACACAAAAAAAGGAAGATTCAAGTAGGAGAAGAGAAACAAACACAGAGTCTGACCTAGGGAACTGGCTAGTTTATGGGGACTAGTAATGGGACTACACTGCCATGCTTCAAGGTCACAAGTTTGACTTCAGATAAGGTTAGCAGCAGCTAAAAATTTTTATTGGTGGCTGTTCAGTGGCCTACATGAAGTTAATGGATAGTGTCTTGTAGCCATTTAATTTAACTAGATAACTGCTGTATGCTTAGTAAAAAATATCCCCAAATAAAACTATTAAAATTGTTGATGAGCTGATGTGTGTGGAAAGGAGTAATGATGTTTACTGAAGTCTTTTTTACTAGTTTATTATGATGATGTATTCAAACTCCTTTGCTCCTAAACTTATGTCCA
Source organism: Phaethon aethereus (assembly GCF_964289735.1). Lineage (NCBI taxonomy): Eukaryota > Metazoa > Chordata > Aves > Phaethontiformes > Phaethontidae > Phaethon > Phaethon aethereus. Next base: position 122,715,177 of record NC_138575.1, on the reverse strand, counting down.
GTTTGTTGGAGCTGGATCATAGAGATTTAGGGTAGAGATGTTGGCAAAGGATCTTCCGAAAGTTTGCAACATACCAAAAGAAAAGATTTATTTTTTCTAGTAGGGCATGACTACCATTACATGCAATTCTAACTTTAAATGTGCTATAAGATAGCAGCAGCATCCAAATGCTGACCATCCTCCATATGACAATTTAGTGAGAACACCTTGCCTGGACAGATGCAGCTGCTTTATGTTCTGTGCCTTTAGGTGGGGAGAAGCCAGAGCTCCTGGTGCGGGACTCTCTCAGAACTTGGATGAGCCCTATGGTGCTGAGATCTGTTTTTGCTGAGTTCACTGCATTAAAGGTGAAAGTATCAGTAGCATACAGTTTTGGCTTTTACCAATATTTTTACTTATTTTAAAATACTTCCCAATCTTCTGTACTGCAGTAAACTTTTCTTTTGTGTGTTTTTAGTTGGCTTTGGATAACAGAACTTACACATGCCATTAATATCAGCAACAATGCAAAGACAGACCAAAAGCAGACCTATCAAAACTTTAATTTATGTAAAGTGGGGTGAAAGAAGAGACTAAAACTGTTGTCCTTTGTTTTGTTTGTGATCATATATATTCATCAACAAGGTACTCAAAATCCATTGTTAATTAAAGTAATAATAACTGGTAACAAAGGTACCTCCTGGGTACCAGTGAGAGGCTTATAGAATGGCTTTATTGTTATTAAATCTCATATTAGTCAATTTTTTGTTCTGGGAAATGTTTCTATTATTTGCTTTTGGCAACACTGGAAACAAAACAAAACTCTACTACACTTTGTTGCTGTAGGTGCAGTCCTGACACCTTGTCCCATGTACACAGCAGGCATCCTGAATCCTGGAGAAGCTGCAGTCCAAAACTGCTGCTAGTGATCAGAAAACATACTGGTAGGTGGCAGAAACCGAGTTCAGTGACTGCATTCTGGAAAATGCTGTAGGTTGTTTTTGTTTATTGCCTGGAATGGTACAAGTAGGTGAGAATTTAAACTTGGGGGCTCTCAGACATTTGCCTCATGAGATCTCATCTGTATATAGAGAATGCTATAATATGCTTTCTTCTCCTTGGGGAAGGGATAATATCACCTTGGCAACATGAGTGATCACTTAAATGGAACAACAATATTAGGCCAGTGTTTGCAGTTGCCTTTCAGGGCACATTAGCATCTGGAAACAAGAAAGGGAAGGGTAGGCATTATATGGGTAAGCAATTAGGAAGATAGGAACATGGCAGAGGGAGAGCAGCACATTTCAAAGCTGTAGTTATTTTATAAAAGGACTGAGAAACGTAGGGTCGTTACTTGTTATCTATATGCAAATGCAAAGAATACTCTTTGAAATAATGCTGTAATTGCAATTTTCTCATTATCCTTGTTACATTAGAGGAGGGAAAAGAGAGATGGAGGTATAAAGCTTTTCATTTCAGGTTGAAAGCATACCTTTAAGTGAGCAGTTTGAGAAGATCTTGCTTTGTGGGCTACTTATGTGAGCATTGAATATGAGAAGTTTGCCCCTTTGTCCATGGTGTGGGCCATTGTCTGAGATAAGACATTAATTTGGCTCAGGGTCTGTGGGAAAACCCCAGTCAGTGACTGTCTCTGTGAAGGTCATGCCTGGCTGGCTCTGTGCTCAGTGCCTTCTCCCAGGCTGGGAAGGAAACGACAACGAGCACAGCTGCTTCCTTGGCATCTCTGTGTGAAATGAGGTTGGGGACCATCTCCAGCTGGAGCTAGGGGGGAAGCTCTGACAGGAACAAGGTGCCTTGTATAGCAAGTCCTGGACCCAGACATTGTCATTCAGCTCAGAAATAGTCCCTTAAATCCTCTCACTAGCATTAATAATTTGCCCCTTGCTTTAACTGAAGGCTGTTGGGATCCGTGAGACCCTGGCCAGGAGCTCTTGGGGCCAGATAGGAGAGCTGGGCCTCAGTCTACTTCATGCCATGCCATCCCTTGAGGAACTGTGGACTTTGGCTCAGCTCTGTTGACCAGTCCTGAGTCCCTGCTAGCTCCCTCCGAGCCTTGCTGGCTGCTGCAAAACTTGGATTTTCATCCATGCCAAGTTCACAGTGGCTCCTCACCAAAAGGCCCAAATGCCATTGTCCTGCTCTGCAAGGTGGTACCTCCCCTCAAACGAGGGTATGAAAGGGTAGTGTCTCCAGCAACACGCAGAGAAGGGCTGGAGCACTAATCACAGTGCAGTTGAAGAAGAAAATTACTATTACGATGCCAAAGCAAGCAGTTAAAATATGAAAGTCAAGGAACTAAAATCAGAGTTTGACATAAGGACAGGATGGTGCCAATCAGATACTTTTTTTTTTCCTTACTGGTTCTAATTTTTTTCCTTCCTCTTGCATCTTTTTGCTTGGAAACATAAGCTGTTTTGAAGGTCAAAGCTCTAAGAGGCAGAACTGGTAGTGAAATCTCAAATAATTTCATAGCAATGCTCTGTTGCTCACTCCTAATGCTAAGAACTCTTGACGTAAAAAATCCCCAAAGTCACAGTTCAAGCATCCATTGGAGGTCCAGTTTATCCTCTGGTGGTTTTGCTTTTCAGGATTCCTGTCTGCATGTACTCATATTTGCATATTATTTTAGGCATCCAGAAGAGCTAACTTCCCTTTTCTTCCTCCTCAGATGAATGCTATGGTTTTATGTGGGGATGAGTGACACTTGTAACAGATGAGCTGACAAAACATGGCAAAATCATGGGAGTTTGCAGCACCAACAGTCACGTTGATGTTTCTGTGTCCCTGCTGAGGATGGGAGGTATTTTGCCATCACTCTTCCTACATATACAGTCCTAATGCATTCAGAAGGGGTAAACTTCTAGTGATGTGATTTTCAAGTGTTGTGTTCATGACAGGGAGAAGTTGGACTCAGTTCTCATACATAGGATTACAACACAGAGCCTGTAGCAGAACTGCAGTGGTGCAGCAGGACTGTTTTCACACATTGCTACCTCGCTGGAGTGACCTCTTCCCTAAATTGCCTGCAATTGCAAACAAAATGGCCTTTTCCCTGTACTGTCAGGGTAAATTCCTGCAATCCATACCATACCTTTCCCTGTGCTCATCTGCTAGGTACACAGAAAGTGCTACACAATCATGCATAATTCATTACTCTTAATTAAAATGTAAATTTATTGTCAGCCTTTTGGGGTAATTAAAGCACCATTGTAGGAATAGGTTTAAGTTCTGTATCGGGAGTTCCTTTTGGTAAAATAAACACATGATGCTTCGTGCTGTTTGAAGTGGTGCAATTGATTGCCAAGTGGGACAGAACTGAACTTCCAGGGGAGGTCAGTCAGTCAGTGTGTGTCTAATATTCAACAGAGTGTGAATCCACTTTGCTATAAAGTGAGCTGATTTACTCTCCATGGTGTTAGATGCCTGCATTTCAGACTTGGCACAGACAGGAAGGATTATTTATCGGTATATTTGTCCACCCCCAAAAAAAATCTGGACTATTTTATTGGCCTCAATCTGTTCTTCAGGAGCCTTCAGAATGACATTTGATGGATTGCTGTGCTTACTGTAAACATTCGACTTACCAGAGCATCTTGCAGGTTAGGCTTCATTCTTTATAGACCTTGAAACTTCGCATGCAGTTGGCAGTCCATTAAATGAATGATTAAATACATGAAAAAAAAAGCATATTCCATCAGGATGGGGTGATGACAGAGTGCCCAGCGGGGGACTTAGCTGTAATTGTTAGCATTTCACCCCTCCTTCCTCAAAGCAATAAAATCTTTAAATTAAAAAAGAATGTAGAGAAGGTGATCTTGGGGTTGTGGATGAAAGTGCAAGGAGCTCTTCATGGAAGAAAACTGTCATGGGGCTACACATGGGTAGAGAAAGAGAGAAAATTCCCAGGTCCACTGTACAAAGCATTGCAGGGATTAGGAGTACTTCACCAGCAGGCTTTTGATTCTTTTTTTTCCCTCTAAAAAAACATGACCTCTCCTCTGCCTGTGTCCTGTCTCTGCCTGTCCCTCTCTCCTGTGGACAGGCAGACAGAAAGTCGTTTCAACTCTCAGGGAGACCCTGGTATTGAACAGAAGTCTCTTGGACATGGAAGGAAAATGCTTTGCTTTGCCATTCCCTGAAGTCACGTTATTCGTATGTTGATGCTGCACACGGCTCTCTTGGAAGGTCTGGAATTCATTACCTGCCTTCCGCCCTAACCTTCTGGCTTCAGAAATATGCAGAGAGCTTCAAGATTAGCTCCCCCAGCCAAGCCCAACAGTGACATGAAACCACGGTTGGCCGAGAGGCAGTCAGGTTGTGTGCATGGCTCCCGGTGCCGCCGAGCCTGTCCCTGCCTGCACGCCCCTGCGTGTCTGTCCCAGCGCCGGCAGCCCTTGGCCAAGCAGGGCATGGAGAGCCGGGGCAGGAATGGGCCACCAGCTGCCTTGCGTACCTCGCTGGTTTGCAGCACAGGAGCAATTTTTGCAGCACTGGAGGAGCCAGCTCGCAGCCATCCCCAGGTTGCGGCGGAATGGACGAAGCAGAGTCTGACATTTATTTTCTAGGCCACGTTTTGATGGTGTCAGGAGCCCTGTTTAAATTAGGTTTTCTGTTATTGTCCTTTGCAGTGCACACTGCAGGGCAGGGGATCTACAAGAGGTCCTCTGCAGCAGGAGATGCCCAGAGCCGCCTGGGAGCCGCTCACCTCCTCTCTCAGTCTCGCCTGGGTCTCAGGCTTTGGGCAGCTGAGACAGGGTCCGAGCAGACTTTTTGGCACGCACGTGTACGCAGGGGTTTAAGGGGTGGGGAGAGGAATGGCACGTCAGCAGTGGGGCCCTCGCTCAATGTCAGGGGCTGGTTTGAAAGTCGGTCGCTGAAGCGGTCTGACGTCAGCTCTGTCACTGTAGGAAGTATCAAGTTAAACTGATAATTATCTATAGCACGTGCACGAATTATGAACCTTTTGATGTTCTGGCTCATATGTTTTGAGTTAGCCAGCACATCTTAATCAGATTTTCTTTCCTTTTTAAATGAAGTTTTGAAGCTCTCTTATCTCCCATTCCCTTCTCCTCCTTTGAACTTTTACTTCCCTGAAATTTTCACAGACGCAGCCTTTCCTCAGCCAGGTAGCACCAGCTCCCATCCACAAAGCCAGCTCAGCAAGGTAAAATGGCAGGTATTGTTGGGTTTGCAGTAATAGATTTGATATGGCTCAGAAACAAGGAGCTCTTTGTTTCTCACTTCTTTTCCTTCTGCAATATTGAAATGTATTTTATCAATAGCACTGGGCAGTGGAAGAGGGAGAAAGAAAGAGAAAAAAAGACCCTCAAAAGAGACTCTGCTTAGTTTAGTAAAAGCCTGGTTATTCTGCCTTCCTTGAGCATGAGCAATTTCCTCACTGGTGCAGGGAGTCTCCAGAAAGCAAACCCTAAAACTCATCGGCTCTGCTTGCAAAATTCAGTGTCTTTGTCCTAACCACAAACACTTCACCAGCACCCCACCCGCCACAAAACACAATAGCTCATTCTCTCTATGGCTCTCCAAGTTTTTCACAGATATTAGTCAACGTTTTCATATTATTATTACAGCTTTACTTTATTACTCTCAATTTTTTTAATAAAAATAAAACACTCATGCTGCTTTGGCCCAGTTTTTTTTTTTCATATATTTATAACCCAATCTGTTTTAATAGCTGCATTTACAACTGAATTAAGGAAAAAAATGGATGTATTTGACTCATTTCAGAATCATTTCTGAAATATTTCTTCATCAGTTTTAATGTCCTGCATCTCCCTGGGGGGTCCAGGTGTTGGCCAGCATTAGCTGCCCTTGCTGTAGCTTGGTCCAGGACAGCAAGCTTTCCTGCTCCAGCATACTGCAACTCTCCTGTGCTTGTCCCTCTACCGCTCGTATCACGCCTGTAGTCATCCGTTCCCCTCCTTCCCTGCACGAGACTGTACAGGATCTCCACGGCCACTGAGCTCAGGTCTCTGCTACAGTCACGACCATCTCCTACCAACCCTTCCATAAGCTTTGTGAGACCCAAGTTAGAGATTTGCTTCCTGCCCCTGCCAGGAGGCACCCGCCTGCCTTGGAGGTTGGTGCCTGCGATGGCCACCACCCCTGATGTGATGGCACCTTCTCCCCGTTCCCAGCCTCCAGCCGGAATGCACCTCTCCACACTCCGGGAGGAAGAGCAGCTGCAGGTTGAGTCCTTCCCGGTGCCCATCCTGAGGTCCCTGTGGCCATCATGAGCCCTTCACATGGCCTGGGAGAGGTGCAGGAGAGGCCCGGGTAGAGCCTTGGCATCTGTGGGATGGTGGCTGAGCACATGCAATGGCTTGGCAGGATTATCTCGCAGCCACGCCGGAGTAATCTCTTAGGTGGATTACTCCCAAAGCCACAGCAAGAGCGTGCCATTTCAAGAGTCTCAGACAAAGCGCTCATGGGGCTGTTTCTCAGTCTGTTTGCCCACCAATAGCCGTAGGGCTAGTTAAAAACCACACGCTGCTCAGCCTCCTGATGACCCTCAGCGCACGCCTGCCCTTTGCCAGGGGAAGGAGAGACTGATTTCTGGAGCTGAGAAGAGCTTTGAGAGGATGGCTGCATTTCATAAGGCTCTCAAGCCCTCCAAACAGTGTTGTCAGGGGAGCAGGCAGTGAGCTGACAACTTTTGGGTCAGTCCCAGAACAGCTCGCCAGGAAAGCCTATCAAGCCCCAGTAATCGGGTTTGATTTAAATCTTTCTCCTTCTCATAACCCTTTCTGGATTAAGTCATCTCCATCGAATAAGAGAGAGAAAGGCTGACTTGGAAGAGGCATAGCCAAGCTCTTGCATGGATGTCAGGGAGAGGAAGGGAAAGGTAGGAAAGTCACTGTCACTTTTGGATCTTATCATCTTCATCCCAATTTTCCTGCTCCATTGAAGTTGTAAGGAGATGATAATCTGGAAACCAGCAGCTTTTGAGCCTACTTACTCTCCTCTGGTCAGCTGTACAGTTAATGTATAGAGTTATTTCCTTGGGTGCTCAGGAGTTGTGCTGGCTGCAGTGGGGTTTGTGACACTGGAGCAAGAGGGTCTGCGAACCCTGTCACTTTGGGATTGCACATACTGCGGGAGGCTGTTTCACAGGGTATTTTTTCTTCATTTCATCCACTGTTTCTCACATTGAAAAAATGCAGCTCTTTACCTGAGGCTACAAGCTAGCACAGGCTTCCCTTGTGAGTAAGCAGCACCCTGGCTTGCAATACAATGCTTTCTGTGTGCTGCAAGGGCACGAGTACATGTAGGAGCTGGCAGGGTAACCTAGTCCTGGTCTGTTCTTTCAGCGCGTCCCACCGCTATGACAGAAGAGAAAACGTCAGCACGGTGTTGCCTTGCTCACAGCCTCGGAAGAGCTGAAAGGGTGGGTGCGAAAAGTTATTGCAGCAAAGAGAAACGGATGGCAAAAGCCAGCTGAAAAAGTCAACCAACACCACCTTTGTGGTTGGTACCACTCAGAGAAGAGTGGTCTTGCAGCATCAGGTGAAAGAAAGGGGTTCTAAATGGCCTAGGTCTTGTGGGGGGAATGGGGAAAAAGGGAGCCTTTCTTTGCGCCGTGTAGGAGAAGGTTTTTTTTTTTTCCCGCAGCTCAGTGTTCACCCTCTGAGTGTGGGAGGGAGGTCGCTGTATGCAACGCATGTGATCTTGCAGAGTAAGAAGGATCACTGAACGAGTGACGCAGGAGAAGGAGGATTACTCTGCATGTGATGGCAGAAGGAGGATGGAGGAGCATTCTTGCGAGTGGTGTAAGGATGGGGATTACTAAGGGATTTTCTTGGGGATCTAGGTATAATGAAGAAACTCCACCCTCTACCTTACACTTGGGGCCTCTGAAAGGGCAAGTGAAGGGTCATTAGAAGCCATCTCATGTATATTAAAATCCTGATGGCCTTCTGACACCCTTTGAAGTACTTGCTGCTTACCCAGTTGACCTAACTACTGCCAGCTTTCACTGACTTCTGGAGAGCCCTTTCCAAATCTCTAGTCGAAAAAAAGAAAATGAGGCTGTCTTTGTGTAAGCTAAGTGTCTGTCTCTGCTGGAACAACTTAAATAGTTTGTCCACTTCCTCCTTTATAGTCAAAATGCAACTTCCCATCCACACAGGGTTTCGTAAACAAAAGCGTGAGCAGTACGGAGAGGCTGACACACCTGAGTCCAAGAGGCTCTAAAACCTGCTGACTTAGTGAGAAGATGCTTCATTTCAGTGGGAGTCCTTCAAATGCACTGAACAGACCAGAAGCCATGCCCTTTTGTGCTCACACAATTTCAGGCCACTGTTGCCACTTTGTAATGAGATGAAAAATTCAAAATTCACATATTCACAAAAATATTTGGGGGGCCATACCCAGCAGGATCACAACTCTTGTGGCAGAAGAGGGTGAGGTGGGAAGTTCACTGTAACTGTGACAGTGCCTTCTTTAACAGTAGGAACATAGTTCTACAGCTGGGAAAGGAAGGCTAAAGTCTGGCTGCAAGTGAGTCTTTAGAAGTAGCAGCCTCTGTGAACAGACCAGTAAAAATGGTTGAGTTTTGGCTGAGTTTTGAAGTTTTGACAATGAATAATTGCTGTTGTTTACATAACGCCCACGCACAAACCATAAACGTTTGGCTCTTTGACCTTAGCCATGACCACAGAGATCTGCCGTAGATGCTCTCCACGTCCTCTCTGTTACACCGCTCCCTTCCAGCTGCCTCAGCAAGGCTGGTCTGGGCAAGGGAGCGAAGCGCTGCAAGCGATACCAGTGGCAGGAACAGGGATCAACCCAGCTCGAGGTGGGGAAGCAAAGCTGGCAAGGGACCAGACTGCAGGAAACACATGGAAAAGCCAAGAGCCGAGGAACAGAAGAGGACGAAGAGAAGAACCAAAAGGATAATTGCAGGCTGGGAGACAGCTGCTTGCCAGAGCAGAGGTAAGAGCAGCCTTTGTATTGTATGTACAGACGGTTTGCTATCTGTACATACTTTCATAGAGGACATAGCACAATGCATGTGACGACAGTTGTACTGGCAAAGCAAGAGACAGAAAATAAGCAAACACTGAAGGGGTATTAGCAATAGAGGGTCAAATACCAGGAGGAAAAGAATGGGCAAAGAAAGCTAGGAGAAAAAGAAAAGCTGCAATTAAAATAAAAAAGCTTGAACAGAAAAAAAAGTTACATTCTTCTTAAGGGCAAGGCTATTTTCCCCAGTGCTTTCCTTTGTCCCTGTTGCACATCTTTCACCTTCTGCCCAGTCTTTGTCCTTCCCTGCACCCAGCCCTCCCCCTCTCCAGGTTCCAGCCCTTGCCTGAAGTCCCTCAGGGTGCCCTCCTTACCGTTTCCACTCCGTCACCTCAGCCAGGTCCACTCCATGCTCGCCCACCCTTCCTGCCTGGCCCCCAGCCTCCCCCAGCCCAGCACCTCCACCCACCCCAGGCCATGCCCCTGCCAGCAGCTACCCCTGCCCGCTCGGCCTCATTTCCCAAGAGCCAGTCTGTGTCCCTGCTGCTCCGTCCTTTCCTCCTGAGCCCCCCCCCCAGCTCCTGCAGGCCTTCCAAATCCCTTGTGCCTCCGGGTTTCCAAGCTGAGGTTGCTGTGAGCAGGGGGGATGTTTTCCCTCTTGCAGAGCGCTGCAGAAACCCAGGACTGCTGGTACGTGGTGTTCTAGCCGGGAGTTCAGCACCCGTAGTCCCTCAGGCGTACCTGTCACTGCAGTGACTGACACATGCCAGAATGACTGACTCGGAGGAAGGCGGCCATCATCTGCGCTGCCAGCTCCACTACCTGCTGCAGCAGCGCGTGGCTTTCCGTTGGCGGCACCCGTGCCGAGCCTCGGCCATGCCCGAACCCACGCCAAGTCTCTTCCCGAACCGTGAGTGCACGCTGCCCGCGTGCCTGTCTTTTGCCCAGCGGGCAGCAGTCAGCCGCTCCCCCCTTGGCCTCTGCGAGAAGCCGTGGGGCAGGGGTGCGGGGCTCAGCCCTGCGCAGGGGCAGCTCCCACCCAGCCAGCCCTGCAGCCGAAGGCGGAGATTGCCGCCTCCCAATTCTCAGGCCACTTTTGGCACGGAGCCCAGGGACCCTGCATCAGGCGAGGGTCCTGGTAAAGCACTTGCCCCCCTCTTCCCCCTGGGCACTGGTGGACGGGGCACAGCCGCTCCAAGGACCCTCCTCCCCGTGGTGCGGCAGCACAGGGCACGCCGGGACGGGCAGGGAGGGAGCGCCATGATGGCGGGGGATGAGAGGCCAGTGGCACAGATGACAGCGGGATTATCCCTCTGCCTGTCAGCAAGGATGAAACTGGACAGCCAGGAAGCAAGTGAACCCTGACTGGTGGCCACCGTTCCAGCGGGTGAGCATGCTTATTTTTAAAAAGCTAAGCAGAAAGGAAAAGTACTGTCCCTACGTCTCAAGTAGATGAGGTGCTGCCCAGGTCCAAGCTGTGTTGTGGGACCCTGGGAATGTAAATTTACCGTTTCACAGTATTATCCACCTGTGACTGAGCAGATCAGGGTTTACTCTTCTTTTACTTCTCCTCCGCTCCCCCTCACAGAGCAATCGCCCTCCACTGCTGCCTGTGGGAGAGGGAAGGTCAGACCGGCCGGGCGCTTCTTTCCCAGAGCCGTCACCCGTGGCTGCTGCGGCTGGACGGGAACCAGGGGAGGGATTTCGAAAAGCAGCCAGGAGAGGAGTAGGCCATTCTTTCCATCCTTATCGCCTGTGAGGAGAACCAAGGGCAAGTCCACAGCATGTCATGGTGGGAGCCGGGCAGCAGGAGAGACCACCTGAGCGCTGCCGGGCTCTCCAGCGGGCTTGGCAATCAGTTCTCTGTTGCTGCGGCTCTGCTGCGGCTCGTACTCACGCTAGCTGGTTTCACGCCAGCCTGGGTATTAGGTATTAGTGCTTCAGTTATAGGACAAACAATCAGGCTGATCCAGCTAAGGTAAAGCAACTTTTGTTTGCAGCCCTGGGTAAAATACCTGCCGCCTTAGCCAATTTGCAAGAGGGCCTGCATGAGAGAGTATGGCTGTCCTTCACTTCTGCCAGTTGACTAGAAGCAAAAAAAAGTCTCTTTAGGTGCTGGTACCATGAGCAGCAAAGAGATACAAGGAGAGGGAAACCTAAGCCCCCACCAGCCTCTCTTTATTTACCCTCAAAAAGAAACTCCTGCCCTTCAGGCTGTAAGCAGACTCTAATGTCAAAGGACCAAAACCCACAAGCCTTGCTCAAACAAAACTTGATGGCTACAATAACACTTCTGTGTGAGGATGTGCTCCACAGTTTGGCCAACGATGTTAGATAAATAGGTAATTCTGTTAACAGTGAGAAGTGTAGGTAATTTGTTGTGGGAATTTGGGATTGTAGCCACAGTGGCTAGAACAGAGACTCTGAGCCATCCCTGCTTAATTAGAAACATAGCTGGGTTTTGTCGAGGCAAGTAGCTTCTCTGATGTCTGCTAATGGACTAAATTGCATTTGTTTAGACCGGATTTTTGGCCTCCCTGACTGCTGGGAATAAGAACTAGATCGGGCCCTGCTGTAAGCAGCTCTCTCTCCCAGTAACTCCTTCAGGGGCCAGAGTTGTTGCAGCCTGCCAGCACACTCTGGGCATAAATTTCCCATTACGGTTTCCTCGCTGATCACACTTAGACAGAACTTGGTCTGATCCCATGTCTTGATCCTACAGCCTGGGGATGACCACACAACTCTGGGAAAATCAAGGTGTGCAGCCTGTTTGAAGGTCTTTGTTCCAGCTGCCCAAGCATAAGCACTGGCACCTTCAAAAGAGCACCTGTGTCTTATTAAAGAGAGAAAATCGCAAAGAAAATGGCAGGTGCTGGAGCATTGCTCTGAACTGCATCCCACTGAGGTGTGTCCCATGCTGTGGGAATTTCTGGTGAAAAATTGAAGCAGCAACTGAAGCTGAAGCAATGAAGCGAAAACACCCACCTGCAGAGAAACGTTAAAGCACCCAGATTTACCTGCGAGGTATTTGGAGCCAGGGTCATTTATTTTCCTGGCTGCCCACCAGGTTGCCCTTCTGCAAGACCGCTGCCTTTGAGGGGCTCAGTGCCTGCTGGCTCCGCAACTCTCCTGGCTGCAGCTGGCCCAAGGGAAAAAGAAAGAAATGGGGAGATTGCAGAAACTTGCTTCCCCTGGTCTGAGAGGAGCTGACGAAAGTCAGTTGTAGAGCCAGGAGCTGAACATTTCCTTTCAGCTTCTTCCTTTAGCTACTGTGTTGAGTGATGTTATTAGACTTGTTGCTCCCAAAAGCATCACTTTTAGGATCAGCTCCAGAATAACTGCGAAATAAAGGCAGCTTACAATCCAGGCATAATTGCTAAGGTTTCTAACCCTATCAGAGAGGTTGAATAGCGAGAGCGAGAGGCAGAAACCATCTGGAACAAATCCTTCGGCCTCCGGCACGCAGTGTTTTGATACTCCCCAGTGACCTGAAAGCCCGTCCAGAGCTACTTCACCTACCCAAAGCCCGGACATCCTTACGGGTGGGGAAAGCTGTGCCTTCCTAGTGCAGCTGAACAGCCCTGCTGCATGTGAAGAGATTTTAGAAGAGGTGCAGACCCAGTCCATTAACAAGGTTTTCAGTCCAAGGGATTCATGGGTTGTTCTCTTCACCTTCTGACGGGGATGGTGCACAAAAACAGAGAAATCTCCAGTCTCCAGATACTGCCCAGGAAAACTGGAAAGGCTCAGTCTAAACTGTGTCCAGGGGAAAACCATGCTAACAAGCACTCAACAAGGCTGAATGTCCTTGGCAGCTATTAATTATTATCAGTCCTTTACTTCAGCAAAGTGTGTGAGAGGCTTTCAGATGTAGCATTCCACAATCCCCATGCAAGCTGTTATTGATTTGGCACAAAAAAAAGTGGGTGATAAGTTTGTGTTTGGAGCGGGCTGGAAGGGCAGGAATAAAACCCTACAGTCATGAAAGTATGTGCTTGTTTTGAAGGACGTGTTACTTTTTGCTTGTTCAGTTTAGCCATTCCTTCCTGTCAAGGTCTCTCTCCTACTTTTGGGAGGCGATTGATTGATGGAGAGGAAGCTTACTTTTGACGTATTTCACGGAGGAAACTAGAATTAGTGGTTACTGCATGCTGGCAAAGCATTTATGGAGTTAGATTCAGTCCTTTTATAACCATTTGCTGAGAGCCCTTGACAAAGTTTGTCCCTGTATATTTTTCCACTGGTTCCCAAGATCCTTAGTGGTGGGACAGAAACACACTGCAGCTGTACAGAAACGCGTGAGGCTGTTGGATCTCTAATAGGACAAAAAGCAGGGATCTTAATAGCTGTTAGCCTGACGATCCTTGGTCTTTGGTGCTATGGTATGTCTCACAGTTTCCTAGCATGGCGGGAAATTGAGCCACCCCCACTTCCACAATAGCCTAAACCAACCTTGTGATTTGCCTTTAATTTGCAGTTTGCCTCCCACTGTCCCCTTCTTCTTTCCCTCCTCCTTTTGTATTCCTCATTCACAGTGTAATCAGAGGTGGGTTAACACAATGCAACTGTGATTCAGGTTTCAAAAACTGCCACCATCTGTGATGAATCAGAGAAGATGCAGCAGGGAGGAATGGCTCAAAGGAGGTGATTTTCCCTGTAGAGATTTTAAGCATGAGGGATTCACATAGCCTACTTCAGGCAGTCAGCTGGGGTGCCTGTACATTTAGGGGGACAAGCTCCCTGAGTAGCTGATGGACAGAAGTGGATACCTCCAGATGTGACTCAAAGCTGCTGTGCAAGATAGTTAAGGTTGCAAGATATGAAACCTGCTCATCCTCCTCCCCTGGCACTGGCCTGGTCCCTCACACACACATCAAACAGAGACGGTATCTACGCTGGCAAATTGAGTAGTATCAGGGGATATCCCTAGGCGCCGGCTGCTGCTGGTACATCCCTACTGCTGGTACATCCACACTGTCAAGATGGTCCCTGGCATACTTTTGGCCTGGATCCACTGGGATTCTCCCCAGAAATTCTCCCGGGTGGTTTGGGAGTTGGTGGGAGCCAGCGGCCATTTCCATCGGACATTTTGCGGAGGCCACGCTGAGCTGCGGGGTGAACCAGCCTGGCTGGGGGCTGCTGCCTGCCAGCTGGCTGGGGAAGGGTCTCAGGGAAGTTTAATGTCATAGTGCAGACACAGCCTATTTCTCTGGGGTTTTTCTTTGCTTTCTTCCTCTCCTGTGCCAGAAGAGCCCTGCACGTGCCCAGCAGATGGCACTACGCCGTGGTTTTACACCGAAAAGCCCCTCATAAATAACCTGGCCCCCCTCTGGGGGAGCAGGGTGGTGGGTCAGGGCTGCCCCACTCACCTGGACCCTGCAGGGAGCCGGCTGCTGCTGTCATGCCCGGGGAAAGACATGCTAAGCCTGGGCATGCATTTGAGGAGTTTGAATAAAATTACTTCATCCACGTACATATGCATATGTGTATATATGCATACCTCCCTCCCTCCCTCTATATACGCGTATATATATAACTCACAGGTGCAAACCTGCTAGCCATTGTCAGAAGACCACGGCACAAAGGGCTGGGGAGGGCAGAGGGTCCTCAGCATTTCGGAGAGTCCAAGGATGGCTGTGTGCTTGCAATATGGTAACGATCACAGGCTCCAAGCGAGATCAAGGGCTTCGTCATACCAGGCCTTATGCACAGCCAGTGCGAGGGACGGGCTCAGATTTTAGTCTGTGCTGATGTGGGAGGACGGTACTGCTCTGTGCCTCCAGCGGCTGCGCTCCAGGGCCCATCAAGAGGAGCCTCCCTGCCCGCAGTCGCACGGGTCAGTCTGCTGCACCGGTTCCGTCTCAGCACCCATTGCTTTAGCTGCAGAGCCATCCCTTTCTTTTTCTTTTCCCAACTTTATGAATCAGTGCTCCCTCAGCCAAAAAGTATGGCACAGCACATCTCCTCATCAAATTTTGAGTCAAGAAGTAAGTTCTTCATCTGTTAGTCTTCCAGAGTTCGCCTTTGCAGAGCATGACAGGTTTATTTTTACGATTGCTAGAAAATGTTAAAAAACAAAGATGGGCCTGCCAAATTTGCTCCAGTGAACAGTAAGCCTTGGCTGCGTGAGTTTAGTCATTTTTTTTCTGAGCTAATTCCCTCAGATATCTCTTCCTTTGTCGCTTCTTCTGGCTTTTCACCCAACTCCCTGCAGCGACAGATGCTTGTAAGGACAAAGTTCTTGCCTCCCCTGGTGCAAGACCAGGAAGCCCAAAGCTCAGCTGCTCTCACCTCCTGTGGATGGGCAGGCTCCTTGGTGAGCTGGGGTATTACTTTTTTGCCATAAGCAAACTGTCAGCTTTGGGCTTGGAAAGCAGAAAGTTGCTACTTGGCAGCAAACCTCTGTCCCCGGAGTCAGCATCTGCACACAGGCCCCTGTGCGAGGCTCCTCGACTGAAACAGGAGTGGGCTCAGGGAAGATAATGTGGCATTACAGGACTGCTGAGCCAACAACCACAGCTTCCTACCAAGCATTTTAACTTTCCCTAAGTGGCTTTGGATTTCATCTGTCTCCTTTTTCCCTCTGACATTTCGAAAATCTTCAGACTGGTGAAAATTTGTGCTGCAGCTTTGAAACAGTTGCCTCCGTGATCCAAATTTCTCTCTTAAGGACACAAGATGACCAGAAATAAGTAATTCCTTAATTCTGTCCCATGCAAGCCTGTGCCTTTCACTTTTAAATGCAGTTTTGGGTTGTTTCATGTACAAAAGGGAAATTATCAGGCTATTGGTATCTTTTGTCTTCTAGTGTGAATGACATTGCCTAGCACTGATAAGAGGGTAAGTACCGGAGCTTGAGCCTTGAACCTGTGGTGGAGGAGAAGTCCATCTATTGACACCAGCAGAAGCAGGCCTTGCCTTATTTAATAAGGAGCTTATGAGTTCGTTGTTGCTGCAGCTTAGGTCCAGGTCTGTGCATGGAACTTTTGCAGGTGGCTACGCTGGGAAGCTGGGGAGCAGAGTACCTCCTCAGGAGGCATCATGGCACTTACCCTGTCGGCATTGCTGTAGCTGTGAGCTCGCTGCCTCCTCTGCAAACACCTCCATGGGGGATGCTTCTGCTAACACAGCTGTGCAAGTGGGCTGAGATTCCCCTGCCAGAGCAATCTTCTGAGCCGGGCAGTGCGTGCCCTGCTCTCTGCTGGGTCGTCCTTTTATTCCCCTCTCCCTGGGCTGGGGAGTACTGGGCAACCAGGGTTCGCCATCTCCGGTCACAGGCAGCAAAACTGTTCACTGCACAACCTGTGCTGGCAGCTGCAGGCGTCTAATCTTCGAGGGAAAAGGGCAGCAGGGAAGAAGAAAGACCAAGGGAGAGAGACAACCCTACCACATGCTCTGAATCTATTTCTTCTTTCCTGGAAGAGCTGCCACGAGCACTGGGGTCTCTCCTTTGCTCTCAGAAAGTTAGTGGCTCACGCTTGTCGGTTTGTAAAGTCCATGAGTAGCTCTGAGAGCATCTCAGAAGGTGAAATCCCTTCCCTCCCCTCTCTCCCACTCCAGTGCTTGCTGCTTTTAGGCTGGTCTGCTGTGCTGGAGCTGCTGCATGCTGCATGTGGTCTATCCCTGTCTGTCCCAGCCAGCAGAGTTCACCTCTCCTCCCCGTAACAGGCAGAGTTTGGCCTCTGGCTGCTTCCTTGGCTCCTTCCATCACAGACCTCGTTTCAGTACCTTTTGACTTCAGCAGAAGTGCACAGCTTGAACTGAAATTGCTCATGCTGGATACTTCTTCGGATTTTCAGTCAAAATGTTTCCAGTGCTTCCACTGGAAACAAGCAGCCCTACTGGGAAGAGAAAGGCTGAGAAACTGGGGGGCTGGAGGAGGAGGTTGGGCATGGAGGGAGAGAGGGCTGCAAGAAGCAGGGAAGTGGGTACAGGTGATACAGTCTTGACTGTGCATCATGCTTCAGTTTGTCCCATGAGTGTGGAAAAGTGGAGTGAGGTGCAAGAGAAGGCAGAGAAGCTTCAGCCCCAGCAGACATTTCCCTGCCACAGCCCCGGAGGAAAAGTCACCAGTGCTCCACAGAGCTGGGGCAGGAGAGAAGGTACTGAGCCGTCCAACAGACAGCATGGTGGCCTGTTCCCCCCGACCTTCGCAGCTGCGTGTGGTGGGGCCACCCCCAGACATGATGGGTGGTTGGGACGTAGCTTCTTCTACTGGTAACCGTGGGTGGCACATAGCTATAGCTAATTATGTGGGGCTTGCAGAATTTGAGGTATTTTCTCCTCCCTGGACCTGTTCCAGTCTGGATTCGCATGCACACAGCGCTGACCTCAGGGCTTTGATCCGTGAGGGCACTAGCAAGTATGCAATTCCCCTTCCCCGGGTAAAGGATAGGTATGGTTCATGCTTCTCCTCCTTCTGCTGGGTCTGTATTGCTGGCAAGAATCTCATCGGGCATCTGCCTGCAATGGGAAGGAGAAAGTAACTATTGTTATGCATGTGGTACCCTTGAAAGTTGTCACAGCAAATAAATGAGCACAGAGAAATGGCCCTCATTGCTGGGCGCACAGCCTGCAGATCAGGTGAGTCTAGAGTAAGGGTAAGTACTTCTCTGGTGGATGCAGCTTTCCTCGTGACATAAGTGTTCTGTGGGTACACAAACACCTTCATCTGCAGGACTGTCATTTCAGCATCTTTCATTGGAAGTTACAGTTCTGCTTAAAGTTAGAAAAATGAGACATTGCTGTTGGTTCAGGTAGTGGCAGAAGACTGAAGCGGGTGTCTATGGGATTCTTTTTCCCTATAGAGTGTGAAGAAAAAGGGACTCATTCTGTAAACGTAATCCAACTGGCCCCAAGTGTCTAAAACCTGAGAAAGAGAAGGGAAATTGTGTATACACTGATTTTTTGTTCTTGCCATTTCCGCCAGCTGACTTACAAACCTAATGACAAAGCTGTACTTTCAGCCCAGGCTGCGATGGCAGTACTGGGTATTGCTATGATAAGCAGTTCCCAATTTAAGTGAAAAGAGAGGACACAATAGCACAGAGACAAAGCATCAAAATGTGCCGTTTTTACTTAAGCATTTAATTCCTGCAATTCCTCTTGCCTGGCTTTGTTGCTTTTTTCCCAACCCTCTCCTTTTAAATTTTACCTCGGAGCTGGAGGGCTGGCTCAGCCCAGCCATGCATGGCTTGTTGTGTGCACACATGAACGACAGCCAGAGTAACCCAGCCTAGCTTCGAAATCCGCCTCCCCACCATCCTCCAGTATCACCCACAGAAACCCTTTCTCCTGCCAGACCCCTTGGGCTCGACCCGGCGGTGCAGGCTCCGGGGGCAGGTGCCCCAATTTCCAGCGCAGCCAGCCGCCCTCCCCACGCAGGCAGGCACAGCCCGGCTGCAGAGAGTGATAAGCTGTTGGCTGCCGCAGCGTTTACCTCCCCAGCAGCAGCGGCGGCGGCGGGCGAGAACAGTGTGTCCTTGACCTGGGCGGGCACTGGGCACGCCAGGCTGCCCGCAGCCGAGCTGGGGACCACTATCTCAAATGCCAGGTCCCATGAGAGCAGCACGAGCGCTCCTCCGGGGAGCCAAGGGGCTTCGGTCCCCAGCCGGCAGCCACCCATCTGGGTCAGCATTTGGGGTGATGCTACCTCACGTCCCTGACGCCTGGATGTCTCACAGGGGGCACAAGCTGCCGAATCCAGGAGATGATGGGCAGCCCGGCAGTAAGTGGCGGTGCCGGATTGCTGGAGCCGGAAGGAAAACTGAGGGAGTCACTGCGTGTGTGGCTTTTCTTTTTCTTCTCCTTTTTTTTTTTTTTTTTTTTTGAAAAAGAAAAGCATTTTAATTGTGTGATTTACCATCTGGAGGTCAGGCCATTGTGAACAATAAGCTTAGGTTGTAATTATATTTATTCTGGGTAGGTTTCTTCATGCAACTCATTTTAATGCCTTGGGCCTCCCTGGTACGTTCAGCTAAAGGAGTAGACTTAATTGGAGGCATCTGGCTCAAATACTAAAGGTTACTTGAAACCTGCAATTTCAGACAGATTAAAGAAATCTATGAAAGCACTCAAATGAACCACAGATCCTAAAGCATACCCACAGTACAACTTCTATTAGCTTGCAGTACACCACAGACCTGGAAAAATGTTTTCAATTAATATTGCTTGCAGAAAAAGCTAAACATTTGTGATTTACAAAATACCTGTGGTGATGAATTGAGTTGTCAGCTATGATACGGTCTTGCCTTTCTTACTAAAGCAACTGAGTTCTGTTTTATAGCATCTATGGAAAGATTTTGCAGGATAAGGAGTTATCTTTAATACTTTTAGGAGAATCTTAGCCAAGAAACACCCTCTCCCCACTCTCTAACCTCTCACCCCTCTTCTGCCTCGAGCCCATCTTCTGGAGATCATTCCTTTGTGCACTCTTCTGGGGGCTGTGATGAAGTAAAAATGATGGCTGCATTAATTTACAGGCATCATTGAAGGAGCACCAGTGTATTTCTTTTCAACCACTTATCCCCCCATTGCCACCGAACCCTTCTGCACTACACAGGTGTCTCACATCGCTTGTTCGCTGAGATGAGCCACTAAGTTGCCATGAGCTGTGAGGAGGGAAGGACTGGGAGGCAGCTGAGCATGGACTGGCCTTGTGATACGGCATCTGGATTCAGCTCGACATTTAATGTGGGAAGGGCTTTCCCTGAACAGCAGAGACACAGCAAATGTCTCCCTCCATTCTGTCATGAGGCTATGAAGATGATGGGCATCTGTGAGGGATGAGGGGGAAGGACAAGAAAGGCAACTTGCTTAAAACCAGTTGCCATGTTGGAGGGAACAGCAAAGAGAGAAGCTGGCAAGTTGGTGTGTGATTAAACTTGACCCAACAGCTGGACCTGACCCCATGTGGGAACGATGCCCTTTTGGGGAGGAGACGCATGCCCAGGCTTTGTGGGCTAACAGGCCACAGGCTCAGAAGAGATGTCTTCCTTTTGTCTCACATCTCTGTGTTTTGTATATGCTGCTTTTTGTGGTTGGGGGTTAAAGAACAAAAGAGACATTCTTAAACATAGGGTCTGTTCAACTTGTTCACCCTCATGTCCTTGGGATGCTGAGTTGGCCAGGCTGCACCGAGGTCAAGAAGCAAGGCTAATTTTGGTTGTGCATTGGAATTTATCAGTGAAACACAGATGAATATCCTGGCAATGAAAAACAATGGCACTCCCAAATGTGTTGTGCCCTGCAATTTGCTCCCTGTGCTTCACCCATCTCAGTTTCACTGCTGAGAAGGCTCTTCCCAGGATAGATTCTGCCTCCAGAGCCAGAATGGAAAGTACCAGCTCAGAATAGGAGAGTGACTGGGCAGGGGGGACCAGAGGTCCCTTTTAGTCTCTTGTCGTGGTGCTGGCAATAGCAAAAACTGTGTGCTTAGGGAAATAGTAGGAGACAGAAGTAATTCAGGGTGTCATCCATGAATCTGCAAATTACTCTTTTGCATGCACTGATACCACCATGGTCACTGAGAAAGAAATTTTACCTTTGGGAAGGACTACTGCCATGTATTGGGGCCCGGGGGAGCAGAGGAGCAAAGCACAAAGGGAGCAGATCGCTGACTGAAATGCTTATGAAATGAAAAGTAATTACAAAAGATACATGAGGGGATAAGAAAGGGAGAGAGGAAGGAAAGAGAGAGAGGAAGGAAAGGGAGAGAGGAAGGGAGAGAGGAAGGAAGGGAGGAAGGGAGGGAGGGAGGAAGGAAGGGAGGGAGGGAGGAAGGAAGGAAGGAAAGAAAGAGAGAGAGAGAGAAAGAAAATATTTACTGTTCTCTTTCTGTAAGAGCCTCTAAATTACGAATGTTCTGATCAGAGTTTCTCTGAATTGGGGAAGAAAGTCTTCTTTTACTCTGATATTTTTTGTCTATTGCCCTTTAGGAAATTTCAGTCAGCTGTGCCATTTTGCCTTTTATCCCATAACTTTGCTGCTTTGGCATTCAGGTTATGGACCAGGAACACACACTGGCACCAGTGACAGCCATTGTTTTCATGACAATGCCTGGGTCACGAACCAGTCAGAGAAAATTGGCATTCAGTTCATGAGAACTGTTGCAAAATCCCAAATGTTGCAAAGCAAATGCCCCATCTTTCTTCTGGTTTCTTGTCTCCCAGACACTGTCTGGTACCGTAAGCATTTTGCTGGGAACCAACAAACTACCCCAAATCTATTTTATTTTATTTTTTTAGATGAATGCTGCCTTCGTTTGGATATTCAGTGGCAACAGTATCAATGTTAAGGTGAAAAGAACAGGAGAGGAAGGAGGCATAGGCGGACAGTAAAGGAGAAAAGAAAATGGAGGGGAGTTGTGAGCAGAGGAAAAGGCAGAAGTAGCTGACTAAAAAGAGATGTTAAAGACAGCAGCAGAAGTGTGGGAGAGGAAAGTGCAACCCTGCAACCCCGCAACCCCAGTCCACAGTAGGAAGCAAAGTAACTTCTCCTTAACCCCAAAACTGGGGTGAGGAGGTGTACAGTCATTTCTGCCATAGGTGGCTGAATAATAAATGAATCCAATAGCATATACTGCCCTTATTGTTAACACAGGCTTGAAATCCTTCTCTGATCTGAGCCCATTCAGCTCTCTGAGCCCATCCAGCCAAAAGCCCATTTATTTTTCTCTCAAGCGCAGTTGTATTAATAGAAGCAGCTCAGGAAGCCCTCAGCCCAGCGCAGTTCCAACACTTTATACAGCAGGGGGTCCTAATGGGATCTCTTCTATCCAGGGTGCCATTAGCTTCCCTCCCTGTATCTCCATTTCCCCCTTTCTAACAAAATACTAGTCTAAACACACACTGAGATGTTAAGAAGAGTGATTTCTGCACTAGATGTGTGTGTGCATATATGAAGTAATTCTGACTTGAGTTCAAGACTTTAGGTTTAAATGTTTGCACCCATGCAAAAAAAAAGGAAAAAAGTAAAGCCCCTGCTAAGTAAGTCTGAGGGACCCAGGTGCTGGCTTTCACACTGCCGCATCTCCGCTTCTGTTTTTCTGACCCCTTTGTCTTCCTCTCAACCTGCTGTCTCGTGTCAGGGACACTTGGTACCTGTTGGCAGTTTCCATCACAGCCTCTTGCTGGGTCTGAGCTGCCAGTTGCCGCTGGGCATGGCTCTGGGGTGTGTCAGAAGCATTTCAGATAGCCTCAGCTGGGGGACCTTGTTCCTTATGCCATAGCTGGCAGATGGGAAACATCTGTGTCCATTACACATTAAAAAAAATCATTCCTCAGCACCCCTGCGCAGGACTGGATGGCTGGAGATTTGAGCCAGACTATAGACACCATCATCTTTCTGGGCCTGAAAGGCCTTAGCAAAGAAATGGTCACTGAAAGCGGCACCAGTTTGATGGTATCATTTTGCACCTAATCGTCATAAATAGCCAGGACTGCAGCTGGGACAGCTCCATGGTGACTGCTTGCTGGGCTGAAAAGGACCCTAAACTAATGGCAGCCTGCTCTGGGAAGGGCTCCCATGTCTCAGGTAACCTGCCCAGGGTCTGACACTGTCCAGATACCCTTTCTGCACTGCAGCATCCGAGCCGGGCTGAAAGATGTGGCCTCGTGGCTTAGCCGCTACATGGGGTGAAAACAGCTACTTCACTTCCAGAAAGAACTTTACTACTCTTGCTACAGCTGACGTGGGTGCCTCCGCACCCAGTGATCATTTGCCCCCTCCCCTCAGCTTTCTATCCAGTAGCCTCGGAGGAATTATTCTCATCAGAAAGACATTGATGCCCTTAAAGCCGCTTTTCCAAACGGGTGTATAGTCATGCAAAGGATGAACACTTTGTAAAAGGATTTTTGTTTGTGGTGGTTTTTTTTTCTTCCTTGCCCTGCTTGTTGACTGGCTTCTTATTCCAGCTGTCCTGTCACACCATTTACCAACTAACCTGGCACAATGACCTTTTTGGACATTGCGCTGGCTTTCTCCTCCTCCTTCCCAGAAATAAGAGACAGCTTTCTGCACAAGCACAGCCAAGCAGCACACAGGTTCTGCTCAGGAGACCTCACTTGCTTGACAAAACTTGCTACTGATCATGTTTTCGGGTAACTCGGGTGCCACAAGGTTGCCCTGTTCGTGTGCTTCCCAACATAAAGCTGCCATAGAAGTTGCAAATTTGAAGAACAGCAAAAGCGCTCTCCTTTCCCCGCTGCCCCTGGTTTCCTTCCATTTCTCTTGAATGATTTGGAGCCAGAGTTTGGGGGAAGACTGAAGACAGTTTCCGAGCTGGAGTTCTTGGAAGCAGCTTGTTTCCACATATGTGCCAGTCTGTGGGAACAGTGCACTGCGTCGCGTCCCACTTCATCTGCCGTGTTTCATAACGCTTCTGGACTGATCTGTTCAGTATCTTTCTCCCTCTCCTGCAGTGGCAGGGGGGAGAAGATGATAAATTAGAGGTATTAAGGCATATACTTCACATCCCCTCAGGTCTTTGCAATTCCAGCTGTCTGAAATCATGCTTTCTTGCCCAGCCAGAGCATTGCGAACAAATGAGCAGAGTCCCCAAGTAACTGTGGTTGGTGTCGGCGGGGACTTTGAAAGGAGAGTCTGCTTCTGGGAAGTGAAGGCTGCTTCAGGCAGAACAAATATAAATACTGTCATCTTACCGACCTCTTTCCTTTGTCTCTGTTTTCTTCCTCTTAATTTGTATTTTTGTGGGCAAACCAAGCAATGCCATAGCTCACTTGTTACTGTCACACACTTGGGTCACCCCGGGGAGTCACGATGCAGATTTTCCATTAGCGTCAAATGTACATGGATTTATGAACTCCCATAACCTGGACCTGATGAGAGCAGATTAGGGAGCAACTGTTTTTAGATAACTTGCATACCTACGAAATCAGCTAATATAGAGCTGCCTGCAGAAAGGTCACTTATTTCCCAAAGAGCGTGAGAGAATATTATGTTGACCCCTTTTTGTTACATTGTCACTTTAGTACACACATACACATGCACGTATACACTGTGGGTTTGGTATTCATTTCTCTCCCTCCTCATACTGAGCTAATTTCCCATCCTTTATGCAGTACGTCCTATACTAGGATTTCTTATTGGGTATGGGACCTTTGGGTTGTGTCTGTGCTACACCAAGACACAAGGCTGAAGACACACCTGTTTGGTTTTAAGGTAGATGGCTGTGCCAGGGGTCACAAGCTTCAGCCACCTAAGCTTGGCCATCTCCTCCAGATGGATTCGGGCTGCGGGTACCCTATGTGAATCTCCATTGCTACAGGTCGCCTTTCAGTTACAATATAGTCCTTTTGCAAACATCTGACCCTGCAAAATGAGAGCCATGATTGAGAAACTCTGCACTTCCCCAGCATCCATCATCATCAGGGCTCTGATTTGACTCATAATAGTCTGAAGGTATTAATGTGTCCTGCCCTACAACCCACCCTGCTAGACAGAAAGGACCCTCTCATGTTTACATGTCCCCTGGTAAACCATGTCCTGTGTCGTAGTGTCTGGGGCTGTTGTGTGCCTGGTCGCACAAGAACTTCCCTAACAAAATGAAAACTCCTAAATCCTGTGCCTTCAATACAAGGTCATCACCCTATCCATAGCAATGAAGTTCTGGTTTTGGTGTTTGGGTTTTTTTATAAATAAAAGATTTGTTTAAAGCTGTGTGTTCCTTCCAGGATTGAGTTTGTGATTAAGTTCAAGTTACGAGCACAGGAAGACAATGAACTGCCGCAAGTTTCATCTGCATGCAGCCTTTCTATGGAGGTGTAATGGGGAGCATACCACAGAGAAATGAGATGGAAAAACCAACGCAGCTAAATTTTCAAGTTTGGAAACAGACAGTAAAGTTATCCAAACTATCATAATTCTCAACTTTTAGTTATTGCAGGCTTCCATATCCCCACCTCCTTTCCTCCTTAGACCTCCTTATTTTTGGATTAAGGTCAACGGCTGCATTCATTCCTGGAGGAGGAGAGGCTTGAAAGCAGCAATTCCCTAGTGAACATGTGGAAACCACATCTGGTAGCTTGGGTTTTGAATAGCCCCGAATGCTGGGACAAAGTAGAGAGATCAGAAATGCTCATGGCTGGGTGCTGGACCTCCCTCATCCTGCAAGCACGTTGACAGCCTTCCTCAGTGCAGGGAGAGCCATGCTGGGGAGCAGAGCACTGCCTCTGAGCTCCCCGAGACTCGTTACATTAAGCCAATGGGGATGGCAAGAGATGTCCTTGGACCAGGGGCTCTACCTGACAGAGGGTTTGTAAGCAGTGATGCTTTTCTCCCATGTGGTGTAGGGGGTGGTATGGGCCAGAGAGGGAGGGGAAGGAGAAGAAGAAAGGTTGACTTCCCTGGTGGCAATAGAGAGACTGAGAGTGCACCCTGCTCCTGTCCTCCATTTTCCTCACGAGATGAATGACTGCAGTGTGGGAAATCAGGATTATTCACCCAGACCTCTCTGCCACAAGGAAGACATGTGGGACTATGGGGGAAAGGAAGACGCATGTTTCCTCAGCTTCAACATACCCCTGCCTTCCCCAAGGCAGACAGGATGCACGCTCAGACCTGGGCTCCCCAGCACCCCAGGTATTGCCCAGGTCCCAGCCTCACTGAAGGAACCAGCTGCCAGGAACCAGACACATGGATTTCTCTCTAAGGAAAAATGCTGCAGGATTTTTCTGCCACTGGTAAGCAGCGCTCGCAGCCTCCCCAACACTCCCCCGTGCCACTTGAGGGATCCCAGCAGGGTAAAGGCACGCACAGCTGCTCATCGCCAAGCTCAGCGCTGTGGGGGCTGGGAGTGAATCTTCTCGAGATATCCACAACAACCTTGTCCAGCTCAGATGCCCCTGCATACTTTGCATTTCTCAGTCAGGGTGCTAGCCCTTGGTCAAACATTTCCTTGAGGAGCAAGCATTCAAGTAAAACCACTGATGTCAGCATCAAGAATTCAGAACATTTGGAGAGCCGATGGGCAAACCAAGCAGAAATGTTGATGCAGGTCACTATACCCTCAAGCAAAATCAAAGTAGATTGGGTGAATGGAGCTTTAAATATGTACATTTCACTCCACTCTCTTGCAAGGGATGACTAGCATAGATGTGGGTGAGTGAACTGTAGGTGTTCACAGGTCAGAGATAAATCCCAGTCCACCCATGCCTAACTCAAGAAGACACAACTTCCTCTTCCTCAGGAAACTGAAGAAACAAAGACACTCAGATGAATTTCTCAATCCTAAGAGCTTTTTGGTGGTACGTAAAGAGCATCAGCTATAAATGCTTTTTTTACCCAGCTGACTGGGAGCGTAGATTGCCACACAGCCCCACAGTGGGGCTTGTACTTCTCTGCTGCGTTTCTGAGAATGGTCAAAAGTAACTTGGAAATGGAAACTGAGTTAGGAAGTGTCTGCCATCTGGTCCAGCATGGCACAGCCATCATGGCTGTTCTCATCAACCCCAGTCTAAAGCAGACACTCCCGTTGACTGAAACCAAGTGAAATGATGAAGGCAGAAGGAAGCCTGTCTCCTCCTGAGCAGAAGGAACAGGACCCAGGTGTGATGATTCCCCAGCAGTTGTCTGGTCCATGGAAACCAATGCTCACTTAATGAGTTGTGCCCTACATGCCTCCCAAAGGGAAGCAGCAGCAGGCTAAAGATTTCAAAACCTACCATTTCAGGACAGGATCTGAGCTGCTTAAAAAACAAGTGATGCCTATGAGGGCTGACTCAGGCAGAAAGAGCAGTCCAGAGTCCTGGGTGTCTTTATATTCTCTGCTTGAGGTGCTTTATTCCATTTCAGGGGGAGCAGAGAGCAGGAAAAGAGGGAGTGCTCTGATGTAGCTAATTTAGCACTGTGCAATTCTCCTAGAACCAAACAATGTCTCCTGGTGTACAAAGTGCCTGCTGTGTTTTGGAAGAACACTTTGGTGCCTTCAGACCTGCTGGTGGGGCTGTGCTTTGATTAGCAGTTCTGCACGGTCATGTCTCCTGGGATCAACCTGGTCACTACAGTCACTTTTGGCATCCACAGAAGAGGAGCCATTTACTGCCAGAGTCTCCATCTTCCAGCCTCCTCCTTCTGCTCCTGCCTGGCCTCATACCTTTTTTTCATCCCTGGGAGTGTAGCACCTGCCTCTGCAGATCCCTTTGAAGACCATGTTCATCTCATTTGTTATCTCCAGTGTGGCAAGGACGGCTCACTTCTTCCTGCAGCTTCCACTCCTGGCGCTGCAGTGTCTATTAGAAGAGATGCTGGTGTGTCCTGGCTGGTGGCACTGCATCCCCTAACTGCCAAGAGCTAGGTTAGTGTGGCATCTACATAGCCAAGCACACAAGTCCTTTCTGGGGGTCAGCATCCTGCTGAAGTGAAGATTACAGCTCCCACCTTACTAGGGGAGCAGCATGGTCCAGCGGGGTGAAAAGGGGCTGGGAAGCAGGAGATGTCAGTGCTCCTCTCCCATGGATGGCTGGGGTATGCCAAGTTCAATCCATCCCTCCAGTAGCCCTGGCTCCTCTTAGCACCTGTAATTCACGCTAAGAGACAGCTGAGCTGGAGAGAACCAAATCCGAGAAATCAACCCGGTTTTCTGTCCTCAGTCTAGACCTCTTTTCTGAACCCTGAAGTCTGGAAAAGGCAGTTGCAATTGTGGCTTGAACAGCTCAACTGGATAAACAATTAGTCCTTTCCTGGTCTAGTTAAGACTTTGCAATCCTACTCTGGATGAATGGGGTGAGGTTTTTTTGGTTTGGGGTTTTTTTTGAGGTTTTTGCTGTTTAACTTGGCTTTTGTGTGCGTGAAATGTAGTGGAATGGATTACGGATGTGTGCAAAGATCTGTAAATAGCTGTTTCTTGCTCACAGCTGTGACTGTATACTATTTATCATGCAAATATTTTAAAACAGATTATTTTAAAAAGTGAGAAAAAATAAAGCAAGATAGTAGTTGTTGTTTTCTTTTTAAGACTTATGACTAAATAGGCAGGAATAAGCCAAGGCCTATGGACAGTCTTCCACCCTTTAAAAATAATACCCCTTATTAAAAATAAGCACGTAAAGAACCTACTTTTAAGAGCACACTTACCTACCATTTTACACTACCAGAGCTTTTCTACCTTATATACATTCCCTCTGTAATGAATACAAGGGAATCCTAGGAAATCGTTTTCACTCGGAAATAAGCCATCAAACAAGATGGGTGACTGCTGGAAACAGAAAGCAATCAAAGGAAAACTAGAGTTGAGTTGATGAAATGAGTAATTCTCCCTTAAGAAGAAGAAAAATGATATTTTAGGGGAGTTGCTAGTAATGAATGCATATATTTGACTTCAGTCATTTGTTTTAAACTTTGACTGTTTCTGTAAGATAGTAATGACGGGAGTTTGGACTAGCTTTTCCTGGTCTATCATACCTGCTTACTCACTGTAGAAGAAATACAGTTTTAAAATGACCTAAAATTAAATCCAATTTTTAAGGGAGAGTTTTAAAAATGACTAGTTGTATTGTACCTTTCAATGTAGCATGAATGTTTTCCAGATATTCTGTATGTGCTACCTCTCTTTGGGTCTATATTGTTAGGAAATACTAGGCGTTTGGGAAGCCTGGCATCATGTCCACCCAGGGACTGTGCTGTAGTTCTTCTGCTTGTGTTTAAAAGATGAGCTTCCTCCCAGAGCCTGTCCCCGGGCTGCCACATCCCCGGGCACCAGGTAGCTCAGGGGTCTTGCACAGCCGCTCTCAGAGCCCGTCTGACAGCAGCAGTCCAGCGCCCGTCGCTCCCGGGGTGACAGGCCTTGCTTGGCCATGGTGCTGTACAGCTTCAGGTCTCTTGTCTGATAGGTATTTTAACTGAGTGAGACGGGACTCTGCCCATTTTTTGGGATGAGGGCCAGCAGTTTCCCGACAACTGCTGTCGGTGGTTTTTCGGTGCTGAAGATGTACATTAATGACCCTTCGCCGCCCAGAGTTTCGGCAGGAAGCATTCCTTTATCTCACCTATCTAGGCAGGAATACAATTGCTAACAAACTCGTAAAGATACAAATCTCACATATCAAGCTCATACAGCACTGTGGATATACCATGAGCCTGCAGCATCTATCGCATTGGGTTTGAACTGGGCTGCGCTGACAGAGCCTTGCGAAGAGTCTGGCAGTTTTATCCCCATCCAGTCAAGCCTGGCGACCCTTTATTTGCACAAGCCTTATCTAGTCTTACCTCAATTGCATGCAAATTGTTCCGTTCATCTGGCCCGATCGTTGCTATCTGCCACGCGGAACATGAAAAACGTCTTGGCCTCATGTACCTTTTCATAAAGAAAGTACCGTATGGAGCAGATAAAGCGGAGCATGTCACAGAGGCTTGGCAAGCGTTTTGAGCCGTCGCTGCCTCTGCTAGGTTGGATAGCATCCGGAGTCACGCAGCGTGACGAAGGGCTGCACCCGCATTGCGAAGAGCCGAGCAGCGAGGTAGTTAGGTATCAGAAGAGTATTTTCTAGAGGTGGATGGCCGTGCAAATTTTGCCTCGGAAACACTTAAATCCATCTGCTTTGTCTGTTGGGGTCGGTAAAGCACACAGCATCGTTTGTCCTGGCACCAGACATGGGGTCCCTGGACAAAAGCCCCCGTGAGCAACCCCCACGTCAGGAAATCAGGGCCACGTGCTCCCGGAGCAGCGCGCGCTCCAGACCTTCGGCTGGCTGCCACGTCCATGCAACGGGCACACATGGCTGAAACGGAGATGGGACCGAACCCAAATTCTGCATCTAAACATCCCCAAATGGGGTCTGGATGTGAGCGGCAGGGTCATCTGTGGGGGGCAGGCCCAGGCACCCTGCGGCTTGTGCTCTGAGCACCCACCGCACCCAGAGTCCTGCTCCCCGGGGCCCCTCGCAGCTCCTCTCACCCTGGAAAAAAACCCCTCTCACTCCACTTGCAGAAAGACAGATGTTTTCCATCTCCCAAGGCCTCTTGATAATTTAATGCTATACAGGGAAAGGGTACAGGTGAGATGAGTTACAGAGGAGGGTTTGGCTGGGCAAGCTGCGCTTACTAAAGCCGTGACGGCAACACGGTTTGCACAGACAGAGCTCAAACGCGGGTTACAAATGACCACGCGTGCCCTGGCTGCCCTGCCCCCGTGCTGGGGCTGGGGTGTGCTGGGCACCCGCTGCTTCTTGGCGGGGCTGGCGAAACCCACCTGCCTCTCCCTCCCCACCAGCACCGCTCGCTGGTGCCCGGTGCCCGCACGAGACCCCTCTCCCCTCACCCTCCGGGGTTTTGCCACTGCAAAATCGTAGCCTGCTGCTCTCCACGTCTGTCTCCTTTGTTTCACCCGCAGCCAGCCCCGGTTTCGCATACCGATGAACACGTGCTACATCTTGTGCCGGACACAAGCAGCCCCAGACGACAGCTAAGGCACCGCGGAGCCCGAGACCCATCACGACCGTCCCCGCCACATTCACAGGGGGCTTTGGGGGTGCCGTGTGCTTGGCTTGCGTCGACTCCACTCACCATCACCAACGATCCCTTCTGCACGTGTGCCTTCTGCCGCCATTATGCAGAGCTGCTCTGCTGCAGCTCCCGGCGAGCGCAGGAGCGCCCGCCATTACCCTCTGGTGCCTGTGCAACAGTAGCGATAATGGAGGGACGGCTTATCACCCCCAAAACAGGTCAGCGGCCCGTAGGCGCCGCGGGGCAGCTGCAGGGTGGTCACCTCCCGGCAGGCGCCCGGCGCGGCCACGCCGAGCAGGTGTGCTGGGGTGCGGCCTTCTGCAGGTATTTTATCAACAGAGCGCACCATGGCGTTTGCAGTAAGTACGCATTACAAAGCAGGTAATTATGTGTACCAAACAGCTCTGCAGGGTGCAGCCGGCCGGGGAAGGCTGTTCTCGGTGCCTCTAACAGAAACCCTTTTCTTTTCCCTGTCAGGGAGAGGTAGCGCGTCTTCTGAAACTCCAGCGAACGGCTGCTGGCATCGGGTGTTGGGCACATCTCAGCCACACCAGCTGTGGCAAAAGGCTTTTGTTGCAGTGTGTTAATAGACCTGGCGAGGCAACAGCCCCTTGAGATCTGGGCCACCGCTGGAACGCGGAGCTCCTCGAATGGTACACGGCGAACAAAGGCCTCAAAAGACGTCCCACAAGAGTCGTGGCGTTAAATGCACGTGGCTTTCCACCCAAGCACTAGACCATAACCCCCAGCTCAGGTAGCCAGAGGCTGCTCACTTAAATGCTAGTGTGGCGGTTGTGTTTAGCTCTGCTTTCAGGAGCTGTCTGCTTGGGGTGGTGCAGAGCTGCACGTGTGGTGGGGTGGTGCTGGAAGTGCCCCCGCCTGTACCTCCTTGTGTCCGCCAGCTTGGGCACACCATGGAGAGCACAGCCTCTTGGAAAGTGCGCTCAGCTTGCGGTCCTAAGCTCTGCCAGGCCGAGCCTTCAGGCTACGGGCTCTGCCGAAAAGAGAAGGGACCTTAGTGCCAAGTTAAGCTTTGCCCTGGGACACCAGCAGACCTTGCAGCAGCTTCATTTCACAAGCACGGAGGCTTGACACACACACACAGAGCAAGCACCCACGTGTCCCGACTGTCCTGGGAAACAGCACACAGAGGCCGGAGACATGCCGGGCTGCTGGTCAGGAAAAGCCTATGCTGGTCAGTCACAGAATCACAAAATCATGGAATCATTAAGGTTGGAAAAGACCTTTAAGATCATCAAGTCCAACCATCAACCCAACACCACCATGCCCACTAAACCGTGTCCTGAAGCACCACATCCACACGTTTTTTGAATACTTCGTGTATTCAAAGTATTCGTTGTGTATCTGGACGATCCATAGACTAAGAAATGGAAAAGAAAAGGTCTGAGTGTGTCTGGTAGAAATGGCAATGACAGGTATCAAAAATACATGAGCAAAGAAGAATGCAATCTATTTAACAAGTGTCTGCCTTCCTGCAGTTGTGGTTTTCAAAGAACTTAATTAGCTGAAGGTTGAGCCCAATATTGTCTTAACTCACGGTCACACAGTGACTGCACTGTGGTTTCTGTCCTGTGATAAAATCATTGTGAAAGTAAGTCTTCATGCCTCTAATGAAGAGTCCTGCTTCTCTTCCTGTACCTCTTCTTCTTCCTTCCTCTGTTTTTCTCTGGACTTATGAGTAGGGAAGTCTGGGGATCTGAAACCGGGTGGGTCTTGGCATTGGTTGTTTTTGTGTTATCCACACATGTTCGCGCAGGCGTCTCTAATGATGTGAAGCACTTAATGCCTGCATCCAGCTTCAGTTAGAGGGACTTGGCACAACTTCATGGAGACCGCGAACCAAGATTTAGTATTAAGAGAGGCCAGCTCCTAAGCAGAGTGGTTATGTTGCCATGTTTGGCATGTCAACGCTCCAAAGACAAACCTGCATGCAGCACATTCTCTCTCCCAGCGCAGGCGTAAGTCATGGGAGATCCTTCAGCCTTGTGTAGCCACGCAGACTGTATATCAGTTTAGGACACAAAGTGTTGAGTCGCTGCAACCTCTTTCCACTTGAGAACCGCTATATCAGTGTCTTTGATACAGACACAAGGTAACTGATTCAAGAGCGCGTACGAAGGTAGTTGTGCTGAATTGCCCACATCCGCTTCTGATGCTTTGCTTGTCCCTAATTGCACTGCAGATCTCTTGTTGTGGAAGAAGTGGTTGATTTTAAGATTACTGAAGCGTGCCTGGTATCTGTTGAAGTTTTACTGCAACAGGGCACTCTTGCTGTGAACAGGTTGAGGTCTGACTTCAGCCAGCCTCTCTTCGAGCCCTCCACCTAAGTGCCAGCGCTCATGCTGGAGGTGACTTGGTCTGCCCTAATGCCGGTGGAGAAAACGGGCGCTCACGGGAGGGAACAGAGGCGGGCTGAAATGCCCTCTGGGGGTGTCTGTGTCCCCCTTCCTTGTTGACATTAGAGCAAGGGTGGGTGATGCAGCCCAGCCGATCCCTCAGCTTGATGCAGCTGCAGAGGGGCAGCACCTCACCAGCACCGTCCCCTGCCCACAGCTGCCCTCTCCTGACTCCTCCTCTTACACTTGCTCTGGCACTGGCTTGACACCTTGGAGAACCCGTTCAGCTCACGAAACTAGCAGCAAATCATCCCTCTTTTCTCCTCTGGGTTCATTTGAAGCCATTGGCATGAGCTGGGATGAGATGGGTGAGGGCAGCAGGACAGGACACAGATGGGAGCTGGCCCATCCCTCACGCTTCAGCGAGTCGTGCAGGAAAACTTCACCCTTTAGACTTGTAAATTGGGCACCTTTGCCCACTGGCTAAACTTCACCAGGATGAGTCAGGTCCTGACTATGTAAAAAGGATTTGAATGAATTTAAGAACTTGTCTTTTGCCTCTATTTACAGATGAGGACAGAGCTTAGATATGACTCATATACAAGAACTACAGGTAACATTTAATAACTGGCCATTCCCTGCTTTTTTGAATACACTTCGTGATATATTTTCCTTAGTTTCCAATACTTCCTGTTTTAAAATTTTTTGAATTATCTGGGTTTCTTACCCTCCTTTCTATCCCTTTTCTTCCCCTGGCAAGCTACCTAACATTTTTGTGTCTGACTGATTGTGAAATCAGAGTAACGATATGCTGTACGTAAAAGCAACACTGAACATCTTAACCTTTGGAGGGACATGAACTCATTGTCCTGACTCCCACTGAAATGTACTGAACTGGAAGAACTTTCGGCAGGGAAAGAGGAGAATGAGACCATGAGACCACAGCCATGGACACTGAACTCTCCAGCTGTGTGAAAGATTAAAATAATTGTTGTAATCGCTTCTGTAGTCACTTGTTTCTTATCTTAAAAAATAGTGTAGAACCTCCCAAGTGTGTGTGTATGCAGCACATTGCAATTTCTACTGACATTAATAATCACAAATTTGGTTTGCTCTTGCAACCAATGAAAGAATTAGCACCAGCCACATAAAAGAAGATAGAAATATGCTAATTCATTCTGGCTTACAAAAGAAAACCAGAAGAAAACTAACCCATGAAGCTATATCATGAAGGCTGTTTAGCTCCCTCCCAACCCAGTTTGGGAGGGGGCAGTGGAAGAGCATCCAAATCTCCCACTGATGGCCCTCCTGCCTCTAATGGCCAACATGTGGCCATCCAGTCCGTAGGATTATTATCTGCAAGTGCAAAACCTGACAAAATAGAACATTAAAAAACAATCCAGTAAGCATTTGCACACAGATCAGGCGCCTATGGAGATTTGGAAAAAGCAGTGCTGGAGCTTTCTTCTTGGCAGCACAACCGGGCCTCATGATCCCTATTAGCAGGCTGCAGCTAGGGGACAGAACATTTAAATGCTCATCAGTGGGGAAGGATATAACATTTTGTTGATTACGTAGCTGGAACAGAAGAGCCTCTAGATATTAATTAATTCATTTATTTATTTCTAATGACTTAGCTGGGAACTTGGAGAAATCAGGAGAGAAGGCATGAAGGCTGATTTTCCCCCTGACCTGTGCTTCTCTCCTGGGGAGAGGGGAGCAATGGTCTATTGTTTGGGGGGCTATTCTTGGGGTCTGGAGACCAAAGCCAGCTTCTCTGCCTATGATTGCAACCAGCCGCTGAGGCCGGTAGGCAATCCCTGCAGCATCACAGTCCCTGCCGCTGGAAAAAGGAGCAGCTCTGTCCACCTTCCCAGCCACGTGTACCTTTCCTCTCCCTTGTGCCAGCAGTAGCACTCGCCCAGCCTTTGGCGAGCCTAGGCAGACAACCAGTCCAGCAACCTGTTTTGGAAAACCAGTCCTCATCTCCCCAGAAAACATTGGTTTTCAATGAGATCAGGTGCCCAAAGGGAAGACCGCATTTATCAGCAGAATTTCAGACTTAAATCAGCTCAAACTGGTCTTGAAACTACATTGTTTAGCTTTTTTCCTGCATGCTTTAGAGATGTTGAAACTCCCCCTTTTCACAGAGCTCTTGTTAAGACCACGAACAGAAGTGATAGCACAAAGATAGGCACCAGGTTGTATCCACGTGGTCAGTCACAACCCTAAGAGACAGCAGCATGGTCAAGTGGTGTGTTGTTTGGGCACATAGTCTTCAACACTCTTAAAGGGCTTTTTAAGCAACAATCTGACCCCCAGAATCATGAGAGTCACTTACAAGTTATGAACTTTTAAAAGTACATATTTATGAGTTGATTTTATTTGCCTTCAGATGTTACAGCATCGGTATTTTCAAGCTTTTCTCTGCCTTCAGAAAGTCCATCTCTCCCAACCCTTTTTTTTTAGCCACTGAAAGTTGAGATCCACACTTAAAAAACCCAGCAAGTGTAATTTGGAGAAATCCACCAGCTGCAAGGAGCCCTGTGCTTGCATTGCCAAGTTGGCAGCGTTGCTCCAGGTCCACGTGGGATGGCAGGGCAGGTGTTGGTACGATGGAGCTGATCACACAGCTCACAGCCTTTTTTTGCAAGCACGCGGAAGATCACACGCCGCTTGTATAACTGGTGAGGAAGGGTGCTTAAAACTTGCGAGCTTGAGTGTTTGTGCCAGAAGTGTTAGGTTTTATGGGAGATTAGACACCACTTGACACAGCAGGTCCTCTTGCCAGATCCCTGGCGCAGAGACAGTTAAATGAGCCAAATAACCACATTCATCTCAGCATGTTCATGCATGCGCAAACAATTACTCTGTGGGACTGTTATTAAAGAAAATTAAATTTTAAGTCTGCACCCAGCCAGGAAATCTTAAGGGAGACTAATTTTCTAGGAACCATCTAGTGGGCACAGCCTGGGTAGCCCTGGAAAGGTTTATAAATCTGCATTTGAAGTCCCTAATCCTGTTTATCTGCTACTGTACTTCTTCTAAAAACCCCGGACTTCTGAGAAATTGAGGAATGAAAAGCTCCAGGGACTCCTGCAAGTCCTCTGGACTTGCAAGAACTTAGACATTTGTTTCCAGTCAGTGCCATTTTTGGTAGCTTAGGACTTTGTCAGTAGTTTACTTTTCAGCTGAAATAAGACTGGTTTCTTGCTCTCCTTCAAGCAGCAAACTCAGTTTTTACCATTCTACATGAAAACTGCTCATCTGTTTTCAAGGAGATGAAGACTGGCAAAACCTTACAAATAAAATAAAACACCCTTTTGGCCCCAAAACAGACTGATGTTGGGTTTTGCCTGGCTGCTGTCTGGAATCTTGATAAAGGCTGTGAGACTGCGTGAGCCCTTGCGGTGGTCTGGTGTGTAGTATATCTAGCAGTTGAGGTGACCCTAGAGTATCTGGGAGAGCAAAGCCTGCAGTAGCTCCTGTGGTGGAGGTGATGCACACTTGGATGTCTCAGTGGGGACCGGTGCATGAAAAGAAAGGGCAGAGAGGGAGAGCTGAGGATGCTGGATATGTCTTCAGAGCCCTGGCAGTCCAAGAAACTCATTCAAAAGGACATTTGCTGCCAGCCTGCAGAATCACCACTCAGAAATGGTTGGAAAAAAGTGGCTGTGAAAGAGGGGGAAATAAACACAAGAGTGTTCATGTCTTTCGTTAGGTACTGTGACTTCACGGGGAAGGGGCAGGAAGAAGGTGAGGAGGCTCAAGGAAGAGGAGGATGATGATGAAACAAGGCTAGCACCAAACTGGAATTTGAGTGCCTTAGTCCCAGCTCGGCTGCTCAGACCACAGGGGGACTTTCAGCAAGCCCTTCTGGGCTGAAGATCTCCACTTCTCCATGCCTAACAATAAAACTGACCTCCTCTCTGCAGACCTTTTGAGATCTGCTGCTGCAAAGAGCCATACAAGTGCAAGGTACCTTTCTTTCTTTATATGATAAATGTTTCTTTAAAGTCTCCTCAGGCAGCTCAGATGATTCCCACTCCTAATGAGGACAGATGGCTCATTGATGTAAGAGGCCATCCATCAGGCTGACCCACTGAAAGGTTTCTACTGTGGCTCCAGTTGTAGCTGCCAAAAGAAGCACTCCAGAATTGCCTTTGAAATATTGTATTTTTAAGTGGATAAGGAGGGATTGGAATGTCCTCATCCAGCCTTTATTATTTGACTGCTTTTGAATGATCCTTTTAAAAAAGAGGTTGGGCTGCTATGGGAAAAGAAAAAAAAAAAGAGACAATAACAGGGTTTAAAGCTCCTTTATACATTTTATAGATTTAATATAAAAATATTTATAACAAAAACACAAATCCCACGGTCTGCCTTCCTATTTGCACAGTCTGTAATGGGTTGACATTTAAATGAGTCTGGAAAATTGTCTTTAATAACTCCTTAGAGGCCCCAGAGTGGGAAAACCTATTATTGCTGCCTGATTTGGAAGTTATTGTTTTAAGGACATTTTCAGAGTTGCACACCTCTTTCAGGCTGCAATTCTACATCTTCTGAACAAGCGAGGCTTAAGTTCCCCACTTATGATACCTGTGTGACTGTGTGCGCGCTCCCACATTTTGAAGCTCCTGTAGACTCATAAGGACAGGGAACTGCTCCATGAAGTTTTGCTTCAGATTTGTTTTCAGAGGTGAAAAAATGAGGTGAAATCCGTTGATCTCTGATTTCTGCTCATGTCAGTAACTGCCCCATTAAGGGAGAGGGAATGGACCAGGAGAAACACACACTGGACTAAACAGCATGAGACCTTCAGGACAGGACAAACTCTGTGTCAGTGAAGAAGCGGAGGTTTCTGCAGTTTGCCCAGGCATTTTGCTCACCTTGGTTCAGCAGAGAGTTTGCCAGAAGAACTTCTGCCACTGTTAAGTGTGTTCAGATGTGCCTGCTTGGATGTTAATTTTCAAAAACAAGCCCATAACCTTCTTGGGCTACCAAGGGGACTAGGTGACACCTCCTGTCATACTCCAGCTGATGGGTTACAGCTGACTCCAGTGTTTCTTTGTGCTCTTTCATGGCAGCAGCTGAGCCCAGCTTACATCAACAAGTGACAGTTTTTTTGACTAGTTTCCAAAGAAAAGAAGAGTTCTACTGACCAGGCTGTCTCCATCCTCCCTTTAACTCATCAACCGAGTTCAATCAAACCTGGCAGAAGTGCAGGGTATCTCTCAAAGGAACGAAGCTCCTACGTGCTTTAGGAAGGTCTGCAGCTGTGTGGACAAGGGACATCCTCAAAGTAGGGCCACTGGCAATGTGAAGCAAAGGCAGCAATGCTGGTGTATGTGCCATTTGGGTCACAAATCTCACTGATCAGTCCATGCATACGTTGCTCAGGAAAAACACACCTGCCTTTTGCTAGGTACACTGTGGTAAGGACAGACATTGAGATGAGGGATAAGGCTATGATGAACTGTGATTATTTTGGCAGGAGGTGTGAGACTATTTAACAAAATCCATAGGAAGCCAGCCTTCATTAGCTCCATTGCCTAATAAATTACCTGAATTTTGGAGATACATCCAACAGCTTCAACAGACGTTTCCTAGGACTGAGGTATTATGAAAAACTTAGTACTTATTTTAAGATATCAAATGTAGTTTTAAAGCCCAAGTTTTAGATATTCACATATGAAAAAAAAACGTTACCAAGGCCCTAAGTGTAAGAAGAAGGAACCAACTTGTACAAAACAAGAACTTTATGAAGAAAAAAATGACCCATTTAAACAGCTATAAAATTCTCCATTTGCTTGTCTACAGGGGACATATTGAAATGCCAGCTATGGGGCTGTTACCTCCAATAGAGAGAGGAACTGCTTATGGCTTTTGGTAGGAATATTAGCACTGCGTTACGAAACACCGGTTACTGACAGCACATGACGCTGCGTGACGAAGCACTGACTTGTCTGATACCCAAGTCTGCCCCAATTAACGAGTCACAGGACTCGGATCTGGAGTACAGACATCCTATAATGGCCCAAAGCAATAAGTCATAGCACCGACTAACACGTACACATGCGTATAGGAGGTGAGTGTTGGTGCTTCCAGGTGACAAAGAAGTTGCACGTACGTGCAAACATTCATTATGTATATATGCACTGAGTACTGGGGGATTAAAATTTCATTAGCTATTGCAGAGCTCCTGGATGTTAATTCCAGGACGGTAAGCACAAAAAATCGGCAAATGAGGATGCACGAAGGGCTTTACTTCTTCCAAGAAGAGAACAGGGAGTTAACATATTTTAGCATTTGTAGTTAATGTCCGAAAGGAGAAGTGTTCCTAAAATGCATTTTACAGCTGACTATCTCTTCTCTGCGCATTTGCAGAAGTCCTGAAAGAAGTCCAGTCCCAAATACCCAGCTCTTCCTATTCATGGAAGAATTTTAGACCTCTTTGAAACATCACTTTCTGTGTCTACATGGGAAATCAGACACCGATGACTACTCCTCCCCCACTTTTGGGGGGAAAAGATCCCCTAAAAGGCCAAGCCATGACCTTTCCCATTTGCCTCCTGTGCCAGCTTCCCCAACTCCCAAAGCGGAGGCAGGAGCTGGACAGGTGGGGTGGCTCTTGCTCCCCCGGGGGGCTGTTCCCTCCTTCCCTCCGGGCCCCCTTGCTTGGGCAGGCACTGTGGGCACTGGGCTTTGCCCATCGGTGCCCACCGTGGTCAGGGGTGGGTTTGGTTCCCCTGGGTGGGTGCCAGGTGGTTGCCAAGCCGCTCTGTGGAGTCACTGCTTGGGGCGGCTTCTTCGCCAGGCCAGGAGTCCCAGTGGGAAGTGCGAGCCCACACTTTGTAAGCTCAGCTCTGGTGAATGGATAAATGCTTTCAGGGAAAGGTTGGGTCAGCACCCTCAGCCCTTCTGGCACAGTGCTGAGAATAAGGAAGGGGCAGTGAAGAGGAGAGGAAGATGCTCTGAAGCCCACGGTGGCTTCATGCTGCTTTGTGGAGCCCCAGGTCAGGGGGAGAGGCATCCTCTTTTAACAGGCTTCGTCTGGAGACAGTTTTGCTCCATGACAGAAATGCATTTGTAGATGCCAGTATCAGAGAGTTATGAAACAGAAATGGCCTGTTCTTCCCCTCCTCCCTGAAATTTCCTAAGCGTCTCTCTTCGCAGGGGTTGGGCGTTTGTATATAATTATTTCTTTTTCTGTATATTGATCCTTTTCTCCTTCCCCTGAGTGCACTGTAATTACATTTTCTTTCGACGGGTGTAAGGAGCGAACTGTCACTGGTACACAATGGCTCGACTTTATCAAACCGGAGAAGAAGAAGGCCCTGTTTTGGGGGAGGTGTCAGGTGGCGGGCTGACAATTGCAGGTTCTGATTCATACCTGTGCAACCGCTACTCTGTAATCAGGCAGCAATTAGTCACCGACAACCCATTACCGTGCCCGGCTTCCTAAAGCAATTTGTCTATCAGGAACTTTATAAATCCTGGTTAACTCTGTAAGGAAAAGTCCTCCGGCCCGGGAGCGGGGCGGAGAGCGAGCGCATCCTCCTCTGTGCCGTCCTGTGGCTGGCAGGAGGTGAGGTGGCTGCCCCGAGCCAGGCGGGCGAGAGAGCAGCCTCCCTCGAGGGAGAGGTGGCCATTCTGCAGGCACCCTCACTTTTATGCACCGCTCCGTATGGGATGAGAGTCTTTTCTTGGTTCATAGTGACATCCCTGTGTGGTGGGATTTCCCCCGGAGGTCTGGCATGCTGGAGGTACTGGAGATGGTGGCACAGGTTTGCACAAGCTTGCACCTCACTGCCCTGACTACTACTCGTCCTCTGCAGCGGGACCACCCTCTCCTTTCCCATGGAGCTGCTCCCCACCTTTCTGAAACCCATCTCTTGCCTGCACCTACCCACCACTCAAGTTTTATCAAAGGCTTCATCACTTTGCCTAACCAGGGTGATACTCAAGAGGCTGCCCACAGCCCTCTCGCCCCCCAGCTCTGTGAGAGGGGGCACACCATCACCACAGAAGGGCAAGTGAGCCGCAGCTGACTTCAGGGGCTTCCAAGTTTGTGGATCACCAGGAGACTTTCCTTAACAAGCTCACTGTTCAGCTCGCCAGAGCTACCATTCAGCCTTTGAAGCCTGTGAGCTGAAATGATTTCAGAGGGAATGGTCAATGGAGCCTCTGCCTTTACCTCCTGCTGGTGTTAGGAGCTGCCCTGCGCTACCCTTGGGCTTTGGTGGGCTTTCTGCCTGGGTCACCATCTCAGTGAAAACCCAAATACCACAGGCATAAAGAAAGTTGCTATCTGCTGGTACATTATTCTTTCCCAAGCAGAAATGAACAGTGTTTGCTGGAAGTACTTTTACACTTGTGTAACAATCCCAGCTGAGGGAACTGGGATTGTTTAGTCTGGAGGAGGCTGAGGGGAGACCTTACCGGTCTCTACAACTACCTGAAAGGGGGTTGTTGTCAGGTGAGTGTTGGTCTCTTCTCCCAAGTAACAAGCAATAGGACAAGAGGAAATGGCCTCAAGTTGCACCAGGGGAGGTTTAGACTAGATATTAGGAAAAATTTCTTTGCTGAAAGAGTGGTCAAACATTGGAACAGGCTGCCCAGGGAGGTGGTGGAGTCACCATCACTGGAGGTGCTCAAAAAACTTGTAGATGTGGCACTTTGGGACATGGTTTAGTGGGCATGGTGGTGTTGGGTTGGTGGTTGGACTTGATGATCTTAGAGGTCTTTTCCAACCCTAATGATTCTATGATTCTAACTCTGAAGGAGCTGGAGCCACTGTTTTAAACCATACCAGCAAGTGTGGTGCACCAGGATATTTCTGGATAGATTGACCACCAGTGTCTTCTTTCCTGCCAAGGCTACACTGGTTTGAACAGCAGTGGAGAAGCAGCAGCTGGAATTAGTGTTTACAAAACAGCATGGCCAGAAGAAGGCAAGGGCCCTGCATGGGGCACGGGGTGATCCAGGCGCTCTCTGTGTGCTTGGGAGGGCCAGAGGAGGAAGGTCTCAGCTGAATCTCATCCCTTGTGTGGCTGGGTCTGGGGCTGCACAGAGGGGACATGCAAAGGGAAACCAAGTATGTTGGGGCATGGTCCCTCTCTGAATAGGCAGGGTGCAAGCACCTGGAGCTAGCTGGCCACGCATGCCACCTGGCAACCTGCACCCCACCAGAACATGCTTTGGGGTAAAACTATAGTATCTGACCTAAACACTTATTTATTTTCCTTCGCAGGTCCTTCTCTTGTTGCTATGACTAGAGAGCCTGGCTTCTTGGGGCAGGTTCCCTGCACCCTCTCAGTTTCCATCCGCTGCCAGCTGAGTCTCACGGTCATGCTGAAGCACACCAGGAAAACATGAGGGATGTTGGGAGACCTCATCCAAGCTCATCAGGCCAAAGAGCTAGGAAAAAAGAGGGGGAGGCTAATGAAACTAGAATAGCTGTGCCTGGCTCCAGGCATCCAGTCACTTTTCCACTCTTTGGAGGGAAAGAGCAGCTGGGTACCAGGGTCTGATACCAGGAGGTCTCTCCTGGCATTTCAGTTGCATTTTGGTTAACATGCCCATCTCACAAATGGGCAGCTACCAATGCACAGAAGCAATTGGAGCAAATATGCCTGCAGGCACTGCTGAATCACTTCTCTGCCATCATGCTACAGGGTGGTTTCAAAGACATCAGGGGACTCCTGGATTTGATTTGTCCCGATAAAGCTGTTTTTCAGGATTTTCATTCTGCATCCATTTTTGCTAATGTGTTTTCATTTTTCTTTATTTATTGCTCTAAGGTCCGTTGTGATCTGGAAACTAAAACAAAGGAGAGCATTACGTTATGCTGGAAAGTAGCCATGGCCGAGATGGAAATGAGAATACAGGGATACCTCCTACCCCAGAACAGCAGTAATACAATTGCCAGTGCCTTTGCTCTTCAGAGGCTGGTGACATAATCCTCTCACACGCCTTGCACACTCCTCCTCGACCCCTCGTGGGTAATCACGTCACCCTGGAGACCCAGGCTTTGGGCTCAGCCTCTCGCTAGAGGAAGATCTCAGGGTCCACAGCTGGCCACCACACAGGGAGAGGTGCACAGGGATGGCAAGGATGCTGAAGGTGGGTCTGGTGCCAGGAGGTCTCTCCCACTGTGTGGCAGATTGGGGCCCCCTTTGAGCTTTCTGTCTGTTGTTTTTTTGACATCCCCCTCTAGTTTCTCTCCTTGTTTAGGTGTCGTGTCCCCCCTCATCTGTTATTGACTGGGTTTTTAGCAACTGAGACATTTATCCAACTATAATAACAAAAATGTGACCCTGAGAACGCAGTACACAGAGTGGTACACAGTCTGCAGCCTCTGGGGGAGGAGAGGAAGGGTTATAACAAAATTAAAGACATCCCTTTCAGACTCCCCGCCAAGTTGCAGACAGGGTACTCTCCTGTACCAGCATCTCCAGAGGCACTGGTACAGGAGACGGGCCTGAAGACAAGCACACATAAATCCCTCTCTTTCTCTTTTCCCATCCTTCCACCTACCTTCCCCTGGGGACAGATCGATTGCCCAAGCGCCAGCGACATGGTTGGTTCCCCTTTGTTAATCTGGTCAACACATCAATGATACCCACATTTTCTACCTGCTAGTTTGGTTTCCCTTTGCAAGGAAAAACAAGGATAAAAGTAGTTTGTTTTCTCATGCTTTACATATTCTAACCACCTCTGTCCCTGAGGACCCCAGCCCCAAGGTATTTGCTGTTTCACCATGTTATTTGTTGCTGCACATTAATCCAATAAACCTGAACTCCCATAAATTACCATACCGCATGGGGAAGGCT
The DNA here is from genome assembly GCF_964289735.1 of Phaethon aethereus. Classification (NCBI taxonomy): domain Eukaryota; kingdom Metazoa; phylum Chordata; class Aves; order Phaethontiformes; family Phaethontidae; genus Phaethon; species Phaethon aethereus. The sequence goes on along the minus strand of NC_138575.1, from coordinate 122,671,544 downwards.
AAGTTTAGCTCTTGCATATTTTAGACATCTGTCAGGATAAAACTTGGACTGGAAGGAGTCTCTGGCATGATCGTCCGTACTGAAAGTGGACAGTGACAGAAGCATTTCCTCTCCGTACTCTGTCTCCCACTAAATCACTTCAATATTATTAAGTTCACATAAAGTTTCTCGGTGCATGCTCCAGGGATCTGCTAGAGCACAGTGCACACTTGGAAACAAGCCCCGTGACTTCATGGCTTTGAAGCATGACCTACTACGTTCTCTCTTCCTTCAGCAGCTTGGGTTTTGGCCACTTCACACAGGGTGTTAAAAACCGGTTGTGTCAAATATCCACAAAATGATGCCTTCAGCCCCTTCCCCAGGCCTTTGCTGAGTAGAGCTGAGAGGGGTTTTTTTGAGGAGAATATAATAAACATTCTGGAAAACAGGTTTTGAAGAATTTTTTGCACATTTATTCTTACTTAAAAATATGTAGGCCACCATTTAAAGGGTTAAAAAGGGTGACATCATTCAACAAATGAAATGTCCTATTTTGGATGCAGTGAAGCATTTTGCAACAACTCCAAATGAAATTTTTCATTTTTTGTATGTGACTGGAAAAGCAAATCTAATTTGACCTCAATTTTTTCCCTTTCCCTTTTCTTTATTGTAATAAGCAGACTTAAAAAATAATTATTCACTTCCTACTCTTCCCATAGCCACTCATGGTAATCTTTTACCTTTCTTTATGTGGACTGTTCCTTCTTTAGGTTGTTTAATGGTCTCCCTGTCAGGTTGAAATCTCTGTAAATACCAGCTGTTCCTTCTCCGACCTCATCTTAGAGTTTTTCGAAATCTGCAATTGCACAATATTAATGAATATAGTCCATTTAAAGAATGAGCCTATGCAGCAAATAATAAGGGAGAAAAATCTCTTGTTAACCACCACGGAAGAGTTTTCTCAGACCTTTCCTCCGTGTTCTTGGCCACTTACGCTGCCCTTTTCTGCTCTGAGAGGAGGAGGGTGATCCCAACCGGTCCAGGCAGTGCCTGGGAGCTGAGGGCCAAACTCCCTTCCCAGCTCTGCCAGGTCTTCCCTTGTCTTAGTGAGTAATTTTTGAGAAGCTCTGTATTTCCTACCTTCTTCTTTCTTTAAAATGAAAATTATAATGTCTACCTGAGTGAGGAAGAGAGATTGTCCTTATTGATTAATATTTCAAAAGGGCCTCATAAATCTATAATCTCCACAGTAGCACAATTCACTGCTACTGCTCTGTTCCCCTGGTTAGCCTTTGAATCCTCTTGCAGGTAGTTACTGGTCTCAGTTTGCAATAGAGATATATTGAAACGTACAGTAAAGGAAACAGAAAAAGAACATTAAATGATGTGGAGCTGGAAAAGTTTAGTATCCGCTTCCTACTCCATCAATAAGCTGCTTTTTTTTTTTTCCATTTAGATCAAGCTAAGTACCACGTATCTGTCACACACTTGATATAAAACTGGAGTTTCTGGGTTTAGTCTTCAGTCTTGGTGATACCTTTAAAATTTCTTTGAAGGCGCAGAATTAATTTTCTGTCTTTGGGAGTGTTTCAGCCCAGAGCACTAGGCAGGAAATCTCTTGAAGTTTTCACCCTCAGATGGGTTTCGCTGCAACGCTTGTACCGGCGCCGAGATCTTTGCAGTGCAAGTGTGTGAGAAACATGAGCTGGATCCTGCCAACCGCTCTGCTTGGTGCGCGCTGGGCAGCCCTGGCTGGAAAGCTACCCAGGCAGAGGGATGCTCCACAGAGCCCAGCGCGAGCGCAGGAAGGGCTGTGCTGGCACTGACAACACCAGGAAGGCGGACACCAGCCAAGGAAAAGCAAAGCATGGGGACACCCCACCTGTACAGGATGCGGCAGCCCCAGGTCTTGTGGAGGGGGAAAACCCAAGTGCCTTGATGTCCCTCAAGGTGTCACATCTTACTGGGAATTAGCTAGAAGCTGGGGTCAATATGGGCCCGGTACTGGTCTTTGTCCTCATCACCCACCTGGGCAGTGGAGCAGGAGGCACCTCGACAGGCATGGGGCTGACACGCAACTGGGGGGTGGTGTGACACTGGAGGGCAGGGCTGCTTCTCAGAGCCACCTGGGCAGACTGCAGACAGGGGTTGCGAGGACCATTTTTTGGGGGTTAAACACTGGCTGGATGGCCGAGCCCAGAGAGTTGCGATGAATGGACTTAAATCCAGTTGGTGGCCGGTCACAAGCGGTGTTCCTCAGGGCTCAGTTTTGAGGCCAGTCTTGTTTAATATCTTTATCAATAATCGAGTGTTCCCTCAGTAAATTTACAGATGACACCAAGTTGGGTGGGAGTGTTGATCTGCTGGAGGGTAGGAGGGCTCTGCAGAGGGATCTGGACAGGCTGGATCGATGGGCTGAGGTCAATTGTATGAGGTTCAACAAGGCCAAGTGCCGGGTCCTGCACTTTGCTCACAACAACTCCACACAACACTACAGGGTTGGGGAGGAGTGGCTGGAGAGCTGCCCAGTGGAAAAGAACCTGGGGTCCTGGGGTGCTGGTTGACAGCCACCTGAACATGAGCTGGCAGTGTGCCCAGGTGGCCAAGAAGGCCAACAGGGTCCTGGCCTGTACCAGAAATAGTGTGGCCAGCAGGAGTAGGGAAGTGATTGTGCCCCTGTATTTGGCACTGGTGAGGCCGCACCTTGAATCCTGTGTTCAGTTTCAGGCCCCTCACTCCAAGAAGGATGCTGAGGTGCTGGAGTGTGTCCAGAGAAGGGCAATGAAGCTGGTGAAGGGTCTGGAGAACAAGTCTTATGAGGTGCAGCTGAGGGAACTGGGATTGTTCAGTCTGAAGAAGAGGAGGCTGAGGGGAGACCTCATCGCTCTCTACAGCTACCTGAAAGGGGATTGTGGTGAGGTGGGTGTTGATCTCTTCTCCCAAGTAACTAGCGATAGGACGAGAGGAAATGGCCTCAAGTTGCACCAGGGGAGGTTTAGACCAGATATCAGGAAAAATTTCTTTACTGAGAGGGTGATCAAACATTGGAAAAGGCTGCCCAGAGAGGTGGTAGAGTCACTGTCACTGGAAGTGTTCATAAAACATGTAGATGTGGCACTTCAGGACATGGTTTAGTGGGCTTGGTGGTTGGACTTGATGATCTTAAAGGTCTTTTCCAACCTTAATTATTCTGTGAGTCTATGACCATTGTGAGGCTCCCTGAAGAGAAGTACAAAATCCTACAGGCAGGATGGATGAGTCCCACACAGCAGGGAGGGCTGGGGGCCAATGGGGAGGAAAACAGCTTTGCAGGAGAGGATTTGGGGGACTTGGTGGCAATGTGCCCCTCTGGTATGGGCTTGTGCAGAAGATGGAGCCAGGCCCATTCTGATTGTCCACAGCAGCAGGGGACAACAGGCAGAAGCTGCAAGAGAGAAAGCTCCAGTTAGCTTTACGTGAGAGTGGTTTGGCACTGGAAGAGGCTGTCCAAAAAGGCTGGGAGACCTCTATCCTTGGAGATAGTCACAAACGAACAGCACAAGGCAACCTATCTAACTGAGAAGCTGGCCCTGCTCTGAGATGGGGGTGGGACCAGGTGACCTCCAGAGGCTTTGTCCAACTTAAATTATTCTTTGATAGCTAGCTCAAAATAAACAATTTTTGACATTAGCTATTCCACCTTGGCTTTTCCCTATCAGCCAGTCTCAGAAGTCATGCATTGCTCCATGGGCTGTAGGGCAGCTTGGAAGAGATCTCACTCCTGGGGAAGAATAAGGGGAGCAAACCAAGGGAGACTTGGCAGGGTGCTTGAGGCTTTCATGACCTATTTGAAAGGAAGGTGAATTTCATCTGACTTGACCCTTATTTAAATCCTCCACTCTCACGCTCTGAAGTTTACAACCTCTTCTTTTACTCCCAGCACAGAGTTACACCTCCTTCAGCGCCGGAGTCGGTGTGATTCATCCTGGAGGGTACTGCTGCGCGTGCTCGTTCACTGGAGTTGTTGCCCTGCTCTGAGAAGTCTGCAGGAAGAGAAAACTGGAAACAAACTTAACCTCATTTTGGATTGTCCGCTGCCAGTGAGCAGTGAGAATTAAGAATTCGTTTTTATTTATTCACTTTAAAGTGAATTGTACTGCCTGCCCATTGTACAGGGCACAGCTGAGGAAGATGCTGCCTTTGGTGCAAGAAATTCCACAAGATTCAAGGTGCACCTAGATACAACGCGTATGGATGAGTCAGGAGATCCTGGCTTCAAATGTGAGCTCTTCAAAGCAGTGCCTGCCTTTTTTGGTGCGCCTCACACAGACCTCTCATTTAAAGAAGGCAAAACTGTAATGAAATGCTGAACAGCTCTGATGTGTGAACTGAGGCTGCCATCCACTGCAAAGCAGCGCTCCCCAAGGGTTTCCTTCTGCCCCAGGCAGATAAAATATTGCCGCCTGTCTTTCTTGTTCTCTATGGAGTTGGTGCCCACCCCAGAGACCCCCGAGATCTGCTGCTCCTGCCAGTCCAGCAGCTCTGCTGCTCTGCCCCAGAGCTGCCTGTTGCGGCAGAAATTTCCCGCTCATCAAAAAAAGACAAAGGACAATTAGGTTGCAAATAAAATGTGTTATCTCCACTTGGAAGGCCTGCCAATCCACCAGGCCATTGTTTTCTATGGGGTTAGAGAAGGTGCTGTGTCAAGCTCTCAGGTCTGTGTTAGTCCCTCCATCACTGCTCGCAGCACGCCTGATCAGCGCCTGAAGGAGAAGATTTGGCCCCAAATCCGAGGTCTGCCCCTCAGTGTCTGCTCCACAACGCACAGGCTTGGAGCCTGGCCGGGAGCCCTCAGACACAGCGTTTGTAATTAGTTTTGGTAGTTAACCCAGCATCTCTACAGCCTGCGCTAAGCTATCCTCCTCCCAGCTCATCAGAACGGTGCTCTTTTAGTATTACTTCACTAAACGCACCCCTATCCACAGCTCAAACTCTGGCCTCTTTAATTAACTGACAACGTTAATCCACATGTTACACTCTGCTTATCTGGAAACTGACTTTTACTTCTGATAAGCCATGATCTAATTGCCCCTCGTCCTCGGCAGAAGCGTAGAGCCGATGCACCGCTTCACCCAGGCGGTTACCCAATACGCCAAAGCGCTCCCGCTCCTTGCGGCCCCGCGTTAATCCCCGGCATTAGAACATGGTGCTGGATGTCAGGAGGCCCTCGCAGCCCCTCTCCTCCCTCCCTCCTTCCCACCAGGCATCGCAACCCGGACCGCGCTCAGCCGGCAGGAGCCGAGGCACCATCACAGCCTGCCGGCGTTTTACCTTCCTGCCCGCACAGGGCACCCGTTTCTAGCCCTATAAAGCAGAAGACAGTTTTACAGCATGGGGTAAAATTCTTGGTCCAGCCGAACTCACTATGCTAGCAACTGACATGAGTTTGGCTAGTATATTCTGAATTTATTTGCTGTCTGTTTGTTTAACTTTTAGGAAACGATCAGGCTCCAGAATGCAAATCAGCATTTGCATTCAGCAAATGCTTTTCAGGCATCTGCTCTTCTCCAGAAATGAGGGTTTTCCAAAAAACACCAAGTGCATTTCAGCTGTTTTTCTAGAGCTTCTGAAAGGGTTTTGACACTGAAGTCGGGTGTACGTTTTATCTGTCAGGAGGTCCTGCCAGTTTTAGCCTGTCCAGCCAGCGCTCTGCTGTTGCACTGTTATGGAGATCCGGCAAACCATTTTGATTTGAGGCCGCGTTTCCAGCCACAGATATGTTCCCTTTCACCCCCCCCTTGTGGAGAAACAAATGAGAGGGAGACTTTGCAGGGAGATGCGGAAAAAATGCCGGCTCAGAAGGAGCAGAGTTTGTGTCCTTCTCTAGTGCTGGTAGGGACAGGGAAGTGAAGGGATGGGGAATGAGAGAACTACAGAAACACCTGATCGCTGCATTTTGGGAAGGAGAGGTGGGAAGGGGCCTTGTCAAGGAGGGCTCCACAGCCAGCAGCAAGGAGAGGACATGGAAATGGCTCCCCTGTGCAGGAAGCACCCTGGTGTGGATGCAGAGGGATGCATGTGAGCACCTGGCCAAAGGCTCTTCGCTGGCTGACTGTCGCAGGGGAGCAGCCTGGGGTGGGAGCCAGCACCACCGGTGCTGCGAGGAGCAGGAGAGTGATGGGGACCTGTGCCCAGGCTGTGCGAGGTCTTGTACTAGCCCATGTACGGCTCCCGGCTGGGGCAGGTCCCAGCCCAGGGCGTCTCCTGCAGCCTACCTGCTGTGTGCCCCAAAGCCACACAAGCCCAGGAGAAAAGCCCACCCGCCTGCCGCCCGTCTCTGCACGACCGCCTGCGGAAAGGATTGCTGCTTGCCGCGGTGCAGCAGCCCACGCCTGGAAGCGGGTCACTGCTCCACCCTTCTGGTAGAGCAGGACCTTCCCAGTCTGCTGCCCATACTGGTATCACCTTTCTTCTTCCTTTGCTGCCTTCTTAGTGCACCGGGCTCCTGCCTCTTTGTGCTGCATCTCTAAGCTGTTTCCAAATGCTCCGTCCAGAGCAGGCAGCAGAGCCACAAACCACGGGGCTCACTTGCTCCCAGCCTCTTTCCCTTCGCAGGCAGGGGCTCATCGGCTGCAGCCACGCACCAGCCTGAGCTGCACGGGCCCGCAAGGAAGACACGGGAGCTGGGAGGAGGCTTGGTGCTACTCGCTGCTATTTTGGAGGCTGGGCTTCTGGCATTTCTACGTGTCGTGAGTCCAGCTCTCAGGAGGATCAGGGGGAGCTACGCAGCACTTCTCTGGTGCCTGAGCAGTTCTCTCCATCCTGCATGGCTGCCTTCCCTTAGGAATGCAGGGACATTGCTATGTCATGTCACGAATTGCACGGGTGAAACTCTTAGCAACACTCTGAGCCATTTGTAACACTTAAAGATGACAATATATGTAATTGCTGCAGCGTGCCGGACATGGAGATCAGGTCCTGTAGCACTCCATGCAAAACAGATTTCCATTAGCTGCTCCTCAGGTGGGATTGGAAGTGACAGCCACGGATTTTCCTCCGGCCACCCGCAGGGAGGGACAGGGCTGCACAGGGGTCTGGGATGGGGTGAAGGGGGGCTGCGAGGGACTCCTCACACAAGGAGCTGCTTCAAAGAACAAGTGTTTTTCAGGGAGTACAAACTGCTTAGTAATGAGGACAGCATGGTGAAAAACATCCTCCACACCCCAGTGCCTTCTGCAGCTGAAACCTTGGATACTTTCCCTCCATCCTTATTTCCTCACCATCCACCAATCCTGGTGCCTTTTCGATCCCTCAGTCTTGCAACGTCAGCAGCGTAGGGATCCCAAAATCCTCCAAAGTCATTTCCATCTTGCCGTCCCTGACACAGAGACCTCGTTACCCCAGAGTGCCCGAGTCCCTCTGCCCTTTCCTAAGGGATTTTATTCCTGCGGGGTACAGAGATATTTTTACGAATGACAGAGGCAGAGCTGTGGGAACTGGGGGAAGATGCACGTTCTTCCTGCCTCAGCAGGGTTGTCCATACGGACAGCGCAGACACGAGCCGGCCCCCATCGGAAAGCTGCGGTAGCTTTAGTACAGCGCCTAAAGAGAGGGAGGAAAGCACAGGATGCTGGCAGGGTGAGCCTGCCTGTGCTTAGACAATCCAAAAAGCAGAGAGAACCTCTTTGTCTCTCACCTGAATTCACCAGATATGTACAACTGTGACAGGGATTGAGCTGCCTTCTCCCACTTTCTCGGGCAAAGAAGGAAACTTTGGTTGGAGAAGCTGTTTTATGTTTTTTATTTCTGCCTTAGTAACCTTTAAGTCATTACTTAATCACATTTGATCAACAAAACGTGACTGGAAAATGAGAAGTCAGACGTTTAATTCTGAAAGTACCCAACAATGCTTTGAGGTTTTTTAGTTCTGATTTTTTTCCTCTGGATTGTTTTAGCAGAGAAACTGCACTTCTTTGGTTTAAATTTGAAAAGGGTTTCATTTGACCTAAAATTCCCTTTTTTCAGTGAGTAATCCATTCATTTTGAAAACAAAATACATGGCAGCTTCCAGGCAGAACACCATCCTCACGCTAGCGCGGTGCTGTGCCCAAACCCCTCTCCAGCCACCCCTCCCCTCCACTCCAGACCAGCAAAACGATGCGTCGTTAGTTTGCTCTGCATGCGACCATGCTTTCTCCTCCTTCCTGCCCCCAGCTTCATAAAGTCCCTGCCCTACACCCCAATGAGATCAATAGCGAACCCCCCCTAGACAACAGCTGTCGTACCCCCAATTTCTGGGCTCTTTGGGCTGTTTTGTGGTCCTTGGACATCCCTGAGGGTGAGTTTTGCCCCCAGGGATGGAGAGAGCCCAGGGCACAGTGGGGCAGAGGAGAAAGGCACAGTTGTGCACAGACCCTAGGCTCAGAGAGCGTATAAAGGAGATATTTTCACCCCCTTTGCTGGCTGGTCTTGGCCTTTTGCTGCCTGGCACTTGCTGTTTTCCTCCAGGTCCATGTGGCATTGCCCAGCTGACGAAATTCAGTGGAGTTGTGTTTACTGACTTGTACATGCACCAAAGGAAAGGGGAAGCTGCTTTATTATCAGCTTCAAAGCCATCATTTAGCTGCATGCATAAAATACCCATAAATGGAAGCGACAGCAGACCAGGATTTGATGAAAACCCCACCGGCAACGCCTGCTCGATCCTCAGATCATGGAAACTCCCCGCTGGGGCTGCAGCCCACTTGGCACCACCACCCCAGCCAGGCAGTTCCTCAAGGCTGGTGAGGAGGCAGGGACACTCATACCCTGTGGGCATCCCTGGTGGGCTTCAGCCTTCCCCGCTTTCCCCAGGCACGCACGGGCACTGGGAGATCAACAGGTAGATCAGGCTGTTTCACCTCAGGTATAACTATTTCACTGGCCCAAGAAGGAAAACGTGAAAAATTGAGAGGAAGCCTGAACAGTTCATTAATGCAGGAAGAGGCAGCCAAGACAGACAAACATGGAAGAAAGCACATCTCCTTTTCTGAAAAGAACATCTTAAAAAAATTATTTGGTACCCAGTAATGGGCAGTGACCCCTGCTGCATGGCTGAGTGGGTTTTTTGGGGTTTTTTCGGTCAGTTGAACCTTGGCTGTGAAAGACTTGAAGGATCTTGCCAGGTTTGCTGGTTACCGGGTATACAACCACATTCAAACACAGCAGCTTCTCTAATGCAGAAAAATCCACCGGATCCCAGGAGCTAAGGGAAGGGGAGAAAGCCCTCTTCTATCAATCACCTCTGTCTGTTTTCCTGGGTTTCTCCACCTCTCTAATTCCTCTGCCAGAATAGTCTGGTTTTTTCTCTTTCTTAATCTTATTTTAAACCAACAAGCGGAGAAAATAACAGGAAGTATTTTTAAGTGGGAAGATAGGATATTAATTACTGTAAAAGACTTAAGAACCACCACCCCCCCAAGGTATCTGAGATGTTGGGCGTGCAATTAAAAGGAGAAGATCAACGGGTAGATCAGGTTGTTTCACCTCATGTGTAACTATTTCACTGGGCTAAAAAGGAAAACGTGAAAAACTGAGAGGAAGCCTGAACAGTTTGGTAATGCAGAAAGAGGCAGCCAAGACAGACAAATGTGGAAGAAAGCACATCTCCTTTTCTGAAAAGAACATCTTAAAAAAATCATTTTTGAGGCATTTCTGCGTGAGACAGCCATTTGGCTCCTGGAGCTAGAATATGGGCCAGAAGTAATCAGGAACGGCGGGCAGAGGCAGCATACATAACGAGGGAGCCTGCATGTGGGCTCTTATCACTTGGAAGCTAATAGATGATGAAGGCAGCTTAATCCATGTAAATATAGAATAATGACAACCTTGACTTCATGCGTCATAAAAATAGGGGGAAGGGGGGGGGAAGAGAGGGAGAGAGGGAGAAAAGTAAAAAGCAACAGCATTTGAGTTGACGTGCGTCATTAATGGATGAGGCTGGAGAGAGAGAAACAATCAATCCCAAGGCAGAGCGGAGCGGTGGCTGCTGCTCGTGTGCGCAGGGGAACCTGCAGGAGGGGAAGGGGAGAGGAGAGGACGTCACAGGAACCGCCTGGCCAGGCACGGAGAGATGCTGACCCGTTTGGTGCCAACCCAGTTTCTCAGCCCGGGTGTTGGCAGTGCTCACTTCAGCCCCGTGTCTGCCTGCCAAGCCCAGCCGGCTGCCAGCCCCTGGCAAGCCCTTCTCCCCACCACAGAGGACGACAGCCCCAATGCCAGCGGCATGGCACAGCCTTGCCGGGTAGGTAGAAGCTCACCTTTCCCTTCAGCGGCAGAGCAAAGGCTGCATTTCATGGGCATCTGGCAAAAAATACAGCAACCGAAGCCCTGCCATGGTAATGGTGAGATTAATTAATAACCATTGGAACAACTTAAGAGGGGTTGTTGTGGGTTTAGTCATTGCTAGGAAATTTTAATTAGCCATTGGATATTTTATCTCCCAGCAATAACATGCCATCTGTGAAGCAGTATCTCCTGCGGGCCAAAGGTTGGAGAAGGTCAGACCGGGTGGCTGCGGAGGTCCCCGATGCTGCAGGTGGGGACATGACAGGCTACAAGTCCACAAGAGATGGGTGGCTATACACCAGATGCAATGCAGCACATCTGATTCCCCCCCAAATAAACATTCACATGGAAATGTCTGGGCCTTCATTTTGAGCGTAAAAGCTAGTATTGCTAACAGAGAGGGCTTTCAGTGCAATCTGTAGGCATCTCATCCTTGGCCTACACCTTACCTTCTTAGCTCTTACTAACCCACTCCTCCAGTAATTACTGGAGAGGGGGCTGGATGACGTACACTTGGAGACCAGATAGATGAGAACCACGGCATTTTCTTGTCTGGAACCTCAGCTATTTTTATCACAAAATACATTGAGTTAGTCAGGTCAGATCTATTTTTGGTAACCTCCCTGTTGCATTTTATACCATTTTCTGTTAAACTCCATGTCTTTCATTATTCCTCCCTTCAGATCAGTCAAATGCCTGTCATACACCTGAGGTTAAGCTAACAGATCAATTATTGCCTGGATTAATTCCCCTCCCCCTGCACCATATTTGAAATATGCAGCCTTAGCTGATCTCCAGCCTTGTGGTCCTTGCATGCTTGTAGAAGCTCATCTGAAAGCCTGGCTGCCAGGTAGGTAACATCAAGCACCTGCATTCCTAACAGTTTGGGATGGAGTTTACTGGACGGCTGAACCCATGGCTTTCCTCTGCCTCATCCTCAGAGGTCAGTGCCCCTCCATACTGACAATCCCGTTAAACATTGTGCCTTTGCGCCTTTGCCATCATGTCACTCCAGTTCAGGTCCGTGTTGTTGCTGCACCTTCCACCTTGCCAATATCTTGATGTGCCAACGTCTTGTCCTTGGGATCTTAGTCAGAGGCCTTTTAAAATTCAACTTGGCATTGTCACTTACTTTTCTTTAGCGACCCATGGTTCAGTCTGGTGAAAGAATTCAGACGTACTGAAGCTCTGCCAGTTTGTTTAAGTTGAATTAGTATACATTGTTAATAACTATATTTTTGATTACCATTTCATCCAGTTTTCCTGAGGCTACAGTAAGAATCACTAGGCTGTGTAGTCACACTGCCATCCTTTCCACAGATGAGTGCAAGATTTTTTTTTTCCCCTTATCAGTTCTCTGATAAAATAACACATTTTAAAGAGAGATTGCATATTTTGGTAACAGATTAGCTATTACATTTTTTTATTCCCTTGCAAAACTTAACCACATATCATTTTTTTCATAGGTCCAATTTATAGATGTAACATGGTGTCCAGTTCCTGGGGGACACTTTTAAAAGTTTGGGTCCTTGCAACTTGTTAGTCAATGTATCTGTTTGGACCAGCTCCCTTCTTCTGGTACCTCAATTCCTTATGAAACCTCAGCCTTTTTTAACTTAAAAGTCATATATCTGGCATGCAAATACCTCTCCAAACATCCCGTGCAACAAGGAGATCCTTTTCTCTGCAGTGTCCTTAGCCTTTTAAAGTGTCCTGTCAGCTCACTTACAGACCTGTAGTTCAGCAGCCCTCTGGCAAGCTTCATGCTTCCCGTATGCCTGAAATGTTCTTGTTTGCTTTAACATCTTCAGGACTCACCTGTTTCTGGACCCTTCTCAGCCATCATAATTTTTATATCACATTTCACTTGATGTTGCCTGCAGGTCCCTCCATTGGCATTCATTATTTACTGTGGGTCACTCCTTCCTGAAGGAAGGATTTTTGCGGTCAGCCTTCCTTTTAACCCTCCCAAGGCTTCAGGAGGTGTTAGTTGTCACATGTGGCATGCACCGAAAGCTAAGCTGAGGCCTGGTGGTGCCCAGCATGCATCGGATACCCCTGCCTGCCCAGTGGCATCCATCAAACTAGCCGAGCCCTTGCTCTGCCCAGCAGGGGGTCTGCTACCCTAGAGCAGGCTAAGGAGCCAGGAGCAGCATCGCTTCAAGGCCTTTCAGGTCTTTCTTCCAAACCTCAATAACCAGATAGCTGGAGAGGAAACAGAAACCAGAGCATTACCTGGACTCTAACGCTGGTCATTCCCCCTGGACTTCGCTAGTACGAGAGATTGCATCACCTGTCCCGTTATGCTGCCCTGACTTCAAAGGCATTGCATAACGATGAAATCCACTATACAAACAAGCTGCATTCACTACTCAGGACATGCACTGCAAAATCGTTATCCTGCGCTACTCCCTGGCGCTGTTTCTGGACCCTCGGCATGGGCTGAGCTGCCTGCTCTGCCCACTGAAAGAGGGGTGGGTGGCCACAGCGGCATGGACCTCACGCTGGCCTCCGTGCCGTGCTGCTCCTGCCCAGCTGTCAGGGAGCCAGGGAGCTGTCACTGGGTATATGGTAACATTGCAAGGCACTAGGAGGTATTTTAGAGAGGAAGGTGCTTCAGGAAGGCGGACAGCCTGCCTGCCTTCTCACTGACCGCTGCAGGTGCTCTTGGAGCAGGGAGTCAGGTTCGCTGCACCAATTCTCTTGAGAAAAAACATGGTCAGGGCAATACTAAAAATCTTAGATTACTTCCACTGACTAGTACCAGGCAGGCAAATAACACTGTAGAAGGACACTATCAAACCATTCAGTCTGAACTCTAAATGCTGTCATCTCACAAAATCAGCATCGGAGCCCATTTGTCTGAAAAGGGCTTGCTTTGCTTCTATACGGTGCTGAAGCAGGGATAATATTACCTTGTTGTTTCCCCTGTTTCTCTTAGCCTGTTCCCCTCCTCTTACAGAGGGCATCACCAGAGGCGTGGGGAGGCTGCTTTTTGGGGTGGAGACAGGCCAAGTCCATCACTGCTGGAAGTGGGGTGCAGACAGCCTGGCAGAGCAACAAGGATCTCACCAGCATGTGTCTTTTTCCAGCACTTCGGGGCTGGGGTTGCAGGGCTGAGTCTCTCCACTCCTTTCCCCGCCACTCTCTCCCTCGCCACGTCAGGTTTCTCCTAGGAAAGACCACAAGGCCGGGAGGCACGTGCTGAGGGCTGGGCACACCGATGGGGACCCACACGCTAGCCCGGTTCTGCCACGGGCATCAGCAAGCCACTTTGCTCTTCCCTTCCTTCACCGACTACAAAACAGGGATAATAATTCTCAGCCACCCACCTTTGCGAGTGGCTTAAGTTATCGCTACCCCATGCCGTAAAATGCAGCCCTCCACTAGCGAGCTAAGGGACAGTGACGGCCTGCTCAGGCCGCGGCCATCCCACCGAGCACGGCAGCACCCTCACCAGCCCTGCCCCTCGGTGAAGGCACTGCCGCTTCTTGGTCCACTGCTCTGGCCAGCGAGGGAAGAGCTCAGACCCCCCTGAGCTGCCCCATGCCTCTTCTGCTGCGGAGGAAGGGGACCGCCTTTTTACCTTGTTGTGGAAAGCCAGAGGATGCCCACTTTTTTCTGCCATTGTACCTCGGGGTGATCAGGTCACCCCGTCTTCTGGTGAAGAAAAGGCCGGTTTCACTTAACGACCCCTCACACAGGCGTCTGCCGGTGGAAAGCAGTCCTCATGGCACTCCCGCGTAATGGCGAGAGGAGTCACCCTCCGGGGGAGCTTCAGATGGCATAAGGTGAGCCCTGAAGGCGGGCTGTGGGGGTCCTTTCCGCCACATTGCGTCTCGCCGGTGTTTGGCTTCACCCTCTAGTGCAGAAAGTGGCCGGGATGGCGGCGACAGGCAGAGGTTTGGGGCATTCAGGTTCACAGAAAGACAAACGTGGTTTCCTTTTGGGGGGCAAAATGCTGCTCTGGGGTGCAGACTGGTGCTGCTGGAGGGGTGGGCAATAGGGGGGGTTTGCTTGCACCCAGAGCAACCGCTCCCACCTCAGCACTGAAGTCAGGCTGATGTTGGTTTAGACTGACTCTGGTTTTTTTTCGTTATGAAACAAGTTTAACAGGTGGAGCTGACTAAAATGCAGTCCCGAGGTGGTCCCACACAGGAATCTCAGTTCTCCAACCTCCTGTGCTGGAATCGTCGTGCAAAGTCAGCTTCAAGCTCTCAGGTTGCCCTGCCGCTCCCCGCTCCCCGCTCCCCACTCCCCACCACGGCCCGGGACGGGGCGGCGGGTGTCCACAGCCTGCGGCACGTGGCGGAAGGGACCAGCCCCTGCGGGGCATGGGGCCAGGGTCTGCCTCCCCGCCACGGCAGTCGCAGGAGACGTCAGGCAGAGCGGCTCCCTTCTGCAGCGGCGCTTGTTGGCTGGCTTCTAGTCACGAGGAGGAGAGGCGAGGCGAGCGGGTAATCGTCCTCAGGGGGGGAACAAACCGCTCTTCTGTTCCCAGCCGGGGCCTCGCCTCTCAAAAACGCAGCCTCTGAATTAACCCGTGCAAGTTTTCGCTTACATGGCAGCTCGCGCTCGACCAGTGCATTTGGAAATGGTTATTCGGTTCACCAGGCACACTCGGGCAGGCTCAGAACAGCTGCCTGCACTCGACCTTGAAGCGCGGGCCTTAGTGCTTCGATTTGTAAGCCTGTCAGTGGACTTAACTGGATCTTCCGCTAGTTTGCTCTTTGCAGCCGAAGCGGGAACCCGTCGTGAGGGATTTTTGATCCAAAGTCTCACGTGCACTTCTCCAGGGTTTGGGCATTAGGCTGAGTATGCTGTCTGTCATCCATCTCTGCTCCTCTGAAGGAAAAGCTAAAGTATGAGAGAAAGAGAGAGAGACAGAGAGAGAAATCCTATTATAGTTTCACAGGTCTAATCTGCCAAAGCAGAGCAGGAACAATTTTTAATTTTATAAGCACCCACTTCTAACCTTATTCAGTGGTATTACCCTTTTTCCACAATCAAATATTAGTTTAAACTATCTTGAGCTTAACACCTTATTACACAAAGCTTCTTAGAAATAGAAATAAAATAAATAATCTCACACAAAGGAGCGTCAGACCGAAAGGGCCTGCGAATGCATGACTAATTCAAACCCGATGAGATTTCAGATGTAAGGTACATACATTTATGAAGCTATTATTCTCCTTCATCAGAAAATGTTCTTAGTTAAAATTTTAATCCAGCCAAAGTGTCTGCTGGAAGGGGGTCTTTCCCTGCAAGGTGAGATAGAGAATTTTCCTCTGATTTCAGCCAACATAAGGCTAGAGTCCTCCTACTGCAAACAGTGGTGTGATAGGATTTTACCCTAATTTTACACCACTTCCATTGAGTATTTACCCTCTATTTTTTCCCAGCCTTCTGATACGACTTTTCTTTTCAGAACAGTAATTAATCCGAAACAAAGCGCTGAATCCTTCTGTAAGCTCTACATGAGATCAGACCACTTCTGCGTATCACTCCAGAGATAATAAGAGCTCTGGAAGCTCTGCAGGGAGTAACTTATTGGACATAAGATTCTTACTGGGGCACCCTCCACCAGTGCTACTTAAAAGAGTGTCTGTTCCCAAATGTCTCTTGAAATTTAACTGTGCTTATTTTTTTTTCCCCTAGTCAACTGATGACTGTCCCTCAGAGACATCACTGGAAATGGTGCTCTCTCAGAGTCCCACCTGGTGTTTCAGTCCATGGCTAGGCAGTGACCTTTGACTGCATCTATGAGACTCGAACGGTCCGGGCTTGGCGTAAAGGGTGCTTGTCCTCCTTAGCTCCCTTGCAATGGCGGCACTGGAAGCCCTGCTGTCTGTCATCAAACAGGTTGCAGACAAACCAGTCAAGTGGACCAGCTCCAGCCCCAGGGTGTGGGCTATCCTGTCACCGATGAGCGCGCAGGGCTTGTGCGTGAGTGCTGTGAAAAGGGGAAGGATGTGCCCATGCAGCTGGAGACAGATAAGGGAGGTGAAGAAGACCCAGAGCACTTAGAAAGAGAAGAAAGGAACTGCTGTTTAGGTAGTCTGCAGGGGAAGAGTGCAGGGGAGTGAACACCAGGTGAGTCAGCACCCTCCCCTTCAGAAAGGCGCTGATTTCATTTGCTTTTCAGATGGCATTTCAGGGCTTATGCAGAACTTTAGGCATCTTCCAGGCTTCCTGAGCAGCTCTGCTCCATCTCCAGGAAACGCTTGTGTACATGCACAGCATGGCAAAAAACCCTAGGCAGCGCTGTTACAGATGGGTTACATCTATATCGACCCCAGCAACTTGTGGGTATGCATGAGTTGGGGCTAAGCAAAATTGCTGAGGGATTTCTAGGTGGGAAGGTGCAGCAGCAAAGCCTTTCGAGTTGCCGGGGACGGCCTAGGCGGACTCCGCAATCACGCACTGCTCTCTGCAAAGGCATAGTTGTGACTCTGTAGCATCTTGCATTGTCCAGTCTGGGGAGGACAAGGTGGCATGACGGTGCAGGTTCTGGTACAGGCTTCCTCTGACAAAATTCTGATCTTGAGGGGACATGCTTCCTTCCCTGGGAGCAGGACTTGGTCTTTGGGTTGATGCCAGGCTGCAGTCAGTGTTGCCTCCAGCCCTCCTCCTCTTCGTCCCTTCATTCAGAGCTGCCATTATGAATGATGCTGCCCATTCGTCCCTCTGCAGAGCTGTGAATTCCCACTCAGTAACCTCAAGACCTGCCCATCTGCCCTGCCTCTTGCTCCCTCAAAGCCAGGGCTGCTTCATTTGCAGCTCAGTGCATGGCCTCTCTTGCATTTTCTGACCCCAGATATCACCCTTGATACTTCTGCACAACTGAACCCGGCTGCTCAGGGTGTGGAGCTGGGGAATGGCCAGAGCAGGGAGTTGTAATGGCTGCTCGCAGGGCCACTGCACTTTGATCAGGCCCTGAAGGCATCAGGCCTCCCTGTACCATGGGCATACCCAAGTGACACAAGCTCTCACAAGACCTGATTAGCCTGACACTTCGCACTGCACTTCGCTGGCCATGGCATTACCTCTGCCTTGACCTGGAAAGATCACCCTTCAGGTCCACCAAACAGGTTGGCCCATTTTTGTGTCTGGTGACTTAGTCATAGAAGTTGCCCAGAAGAAGTAGAGTCTCCTTGAAGGTTTAAAGACTCCAGTAACCATGGCTGAGATGACCTCATGTTGGCTATAGCCCTGCTTTCGGGGCAGGGGTAGACTAGGTGATGTCCATGGTTCCTATTCTGTGACTCTTTATTGTTACACGGTTTATTTTAGCCTCTCCTGTATTCTCTACTGGTAGAAATGTTGTAGCCCAAAGGAAAGATTTAGCAGGAGAAATAATTGCTTTTGACAATATTCACTGTGGCCTATTGCTGAAAAGGAGACAGGTGGACAGTAGCTCTGTCTTTTTAAGATGACAGATGGGGATACTAACATCAGTGCCTTCAGTTTGCTTCATTTTGCAGAGAAGTCATTTGAAACTGCTGGCACCTTTCACACAGCCCGGAAATATGGCAGCCATAAATCCAGATATTGCCTTCTGTGATGCTCCTTGAATTGTGCACCTCTCTGCAACGGCACCTCAGCAAGGGGAAGGCTTGCGTGGAGATAGCAAGTGTGCCGTGCGCTCAGCTGGTGGCCCTGAGATAGTCAAGAGGCAGCGCACACGTGCTCTCCGCAAGAATCAAATTTCATTATGGAAACTTTTTAGTTGTTGCTGCTTTTAAATAAACCCCAACTGGGCCTGACCTCCCTTTCTCCCCATCTGTTTCGTATCTGTAGCGAAGAAATAAAAAAGCCCACATCGGTGGGAGGGGAGGAAGGCTCGTACCCTGTTGCTCACTCACTAGCCCAGCATACTAAAAACCCCTGGCTTTGTCTTCACTTCACCTTCACCATTGGGTGTTGGGTTTTGGTTTTTTTTGCAAACTTCCCATGTAAACTCATTAACGTCGCTTTTCCATCTGACCCACTTAGAGACCTGCGTCACTGGTGATGTTTCAGCACTGAGCAATCTCCCTCCACTTTTCTGCTCATATCCTAGGAGCTGGGGGGCGGTGCATGTGGGTCTTGGCTGAGCGGCACTGCCTTTGCGTGGATCTATATTTATACATTTAACGTCTGAGCAGGCTCAGCCTTGCAAGGGTTGTCTAGAGGGAACGGCACCGTGTTTGTGTCAACACCTAATGGGGCCCTTTCCACCTCTGGAGCCTGATGCAGCGAGCCTGCGCAGCTGTTGCAACGCCTGCTCTGCAGAGTCAAACAATGCTGCTTTTTATAGACTGACAAGCTATAATACTGCTGGTGCTGTGGAGAAGCGATAAAGGTAACATTTCGCATCACCAGTCAGAAACTGTCTCTCTTAGGATAACTTGGCAGAAAAAAAAAGGAGGGGAAAAAGCGCAAAGCTGTGAGCAATGGCGTCCATCATCACATAATCTCTCTGGGGCCATGTTTCGAGCAAGATTGGGTGACACTGTTGGAGGGAAAGTAAGAACCAGACACTGAAGGGATGCTGGCGTCCCGTTCATGCAGTCCATTGTCCTCAAAGACAGAATGTTACTCTGCAAGATGTACGTGAAAAGAAAAATATTTCTAAAGCACTAGCTTGTAAAAGGTGACCAGCGAACATGCAGTTTTCTGTGGCAAAAATGGTGCTGCTGCCGGTGAGGGGACTGTAGCAGGAAAGGGCCCCCAAAGCCATAGTGTTTCCCTGTCTCCCAGACCTGCTCATCTTGCACCAAGGAGAAGGCAGGTTGCAGGAGGGGAGGCTTGGCTCTCGTTGCCAGCTTGGCAAACCTGCCCCGGACTCTGATGGGCAACCTGGGATCATTCCATCTCCTGCATTATCACCTATAATGGAGGAGCAGCTGGCCAAATTAGACCCTCTGGCTGTGGTTTTGCAAGGCAAAGCACTCAGTGGCGATACGTGCCAGGAGCACGTTCACCACTCCCACCTCAAGCTGCAATGCTCCCTCCTGCTCTGCGAGGGGACACCCCACTAGTGCCTGTTGGGCTGTGCTGCAAGCCAGATCAGAGAACTGATAGCACTTTCATTTGCAAGTTTGGGTTTTTTTTAGTTGGCTTGGCTTCCTGGAGCTCCATTACATGGCTTTATAGAGTGTGGTCCTGGCATGTGTTGGGGATGGAGTATCACAGCATGGAGATGGGGATGCGTCTTGGAGAGGGCTTGCATAAGGATTAACAGGCTTTTTTTGTTGAATGTGTCACGTGGTGAAACCACCATGGCGGTCAGACCAGGACCAAGTGGCAAAGCCCCTCAGCTTCACCTTCCCTTGCCTCTGTGCCAAGCCAAGCTACCAGGGCTTGACAAGCCTTCCCCAGTGCCTGACTCCCCTGGGGCTCATTGCTAAACTAGAACGGTGTCCAGAGGGGACCCTTGGATACTCAGCTCCCACATGAACCTGCTGATGTACCCTCATGGAGGGCTGGAGCCAAAATTCATGGCTAATTTTGAGCTGGAAAAGTCTCTTACGTGCCTCAATTCACAGCGAGCTCTTCCCCAGCTGCCTCTCCTGAGGGGTCTAGATGGGTCCTTCAGCCTTGTCCTCCTAGAAGTCTGGAGTGGCTCCACCTTTAAGCTTTTGGGAGTCCCACATGCAAAGGCTTCACTTTGTCTTAGAAGAATTCTGCTGGATGTTAAAAAAGTTGGGGTTCACCTGACATGCTTGATTCGGGGCACACTGCGATTTTCCCTGTGGCTGGGCCCCAGGAAGTTGCTTTACTCCAACACCATCAGCTGCACCTCTCGCTGCGTACCTGGGCTCACCTCAGTTGCTAGACCATGCCACATTCAACAACTCCTTTCCAAACCTGTATCATTTTATCTGAAGGTCAAAAAACTTTGGCGCAGACGTTTTCCCCCAGCCAGTGAGTACAGGAACACCGTTTACACGAAGTTCCTTTTGCAGGTAGTTGTCCCTCTTCACTCAGCCAGCTTTATTCCCACAAGTAATCTGCTTGCAGAAGAAAGGGCAACAGAGAAAAGTCCTAAGCTCAGACTTTTCTACATTATAAAATCATCTGGGAGATTTTTTGTTGCTGTAACAAGAGCTGTGCTGTGTATGTGTTGTGCCCTGCTAGAGAAGCTACCGGCCAGAGAAGAGTCTGGAAGATCTGAAAGTTCCTTGCTCAAAGGTGAGGGGAAAGGGTCATTTGCTTGCTGTTTGCTGGGTGGTTTGGGTTTGGGTTTGGGGTTTTTTTTTAGTAGGGCATTTTAAGAAATGGATTTTCATCCCTGGATGCTGGTCGTCCTCTTGCCTCCTAGCTGTTATGCCCTTTCTTTGAGTGTCCTTCGGGACCCTTCAATGATTCAGGTCACAGGAGAAAGACTGATCAGCTTGTTTTAGGCTCAGGTGTAGGAGCGAAGTTGCAGAGGGAGGCTGTAGGCTATTGATCCAGTAAGATCTGAATGAACATGATATTTGATCTGTAATTATATAGCTGATGAAGCTCTGCAGGGCAGGTGGAGTCAGCATTTTGAATCGGATGTAATGTGCTTTTTTCCTGTTACTGTAAATTAGCTGCAAGCACACCTTTACATCTCATCTTACAGTGCTCCCTGTCAGACATCTCTGACTTCAGCCAGCAGGCAGAAGAGCAGCACTGAGCACAGAGAAATGAAAAAAGGGGACAAATCTTGCGGCATCTCCTTCAGTGCCCTTTTCACCTGCTGTTCTAAAAAGCACTTGGCTTGCTTTCTGGCTAGGTTTCACCAGGCTGCAAGAGTTAGCTATGTGCTGCAGTGGTACTTTATGAGGCTACAGTTTAATTTAGAAGCTAATTTATGCAATTTATGCATCTGTCCCTCTCTTCCATTAGAAGGCAGCTGTTGGGTTCACCCCATGCGCAGCGGAGCAATGGCTATGGATAATTGATGAACTGGGAACTCACCACTGGCCTCCAATGCAAAAAGGCAGGACCAAGAGGTGCACTCAAGGGTGGGCTATGAAGAAGAGATTTAGAAACACTGCCCAGGCATGTAGGGTGGTGCTAGGGAAAACAAAATTCAGCTAGAGCTGATGCTTGCAAGAGGCTTCAAGGGTGGCAAGAAGAGCCTCTACCCCTACGTTAGTAGTAAAAGGCTGAATAAGGAAAATGGGGGCTCACTGCTGAATCGGGCCAGGTGATTTAGTGACAGTGGAGACAGGTAAAGCTAAGGCACTCATTGCTGCCTTTGCCTCAGTCTTCACCAGCAAGGTCTCCTAGGCCTCTGAGCTTAAAGAAAGAGTTGAAGGGGGAGGAGAAAAACCAGCAGTGGATGAGGATCAAGTCAGGGTTTTCTTGAGAGAAAATCCTGCACATGGGACCCACAGGGCTGCACCCAAGGGTGCTGAGGAGAACGGCTGTTGTCCTTGTAAGACTACTTTCTATAATGTTTGAAAGGTTGTGGAGATGAGAGGAGACCCCGGCAACTGGAGAGAGGCAAACATTGTACCCATCTTCAGCGAAGGCTGGAAGAAAAACCCAGGAGACCACAGCCCAGTCAGCCTCATGTCAGTGCCAAGGAAAATCATGGAGTGAGTCCTCCTGGAGCATGTTTCCGGACAGAGGGATGAGAATAAGGTGGCTAGGAACAGCCAGTATGGATTGACCAAGGAAAAGCCATGTTGGATCAACCTGACTACCCACTGGGTTATAAACCCAGAGGGAGGTGTGAAAGAGGAATCAGCTCCTCCATTGCCTGGAGACTGAGAAGACAAAGATGACTCAGGGCTCATCCCAGTTAATGTGGGGTATTAGTAAGAGTTCGTTCCCTGATAGCAGGCCACATGTTCCTGGGGGTGCTGAACTGCCAAAGTGTCAGGTCCAGGAGCCATTCTGGTATTCTGAATTTTACGGTAGTAACCAAATAAATACCATTGCAAATTCTTTGGTCTTCTCATTTGGTGTCAAAGAGGAGAAGGGAAACAAACTTGGCAGAAATCAGCCTGATCACATATCCTGGTATTGATGCACCTCATCCCTTCAGAAATTTTTTCTCTCCTAGAGAAAACGATGCTTTCCAGCCACTGTTGCTCTCCTTTCCTTCCCCCTTGGTCATGGTGGTGGGTGAAGGTCCCGGTGGCCTGGCAACACAGTGTCAGTGGGCCATTTTATGAGGACTGTACATACCTCAGTCCCATAAATGTGCATTTCCAAGGAATTTGAGTTTCACAGCATCTGAGGAGCAGTGACACTGTCTGATTTGGCCAGGAGGTTTAACAGGCAGTGAGCTCGTCAATGAGAAATAACAACTCTGCCAGAAAATCTAGGGCAGCATCTCACCTTGCCGGGGACAAGTGCGCTCTCGGTTGTGGACACATGAGACCGCAGCTCTCAGACACTCTAGAAAGCCTGGGAGCTGGGATTTCAAAGGAGATATAGCCCTATTGGCTTTCAGACCAAATCTTCCATGAAAAGAAAGGTTCATCTGAAAAAAAAAAGTTCAGACATGCAAAACCAAAAAAAAATAATAATAAAGTGGTTTCCCCAAACAATTACATATTTCAAGATCAGAAGGTCTGTACTTACACACAAAAAATGCTCCCTGCAGGTTTTTGAAAGCTCAGTTTTCTCTCAGGAAACAGCACTCTTTGTGGGGTTGCTGCTGCTGGTTTCCTATGAAGGGAAGTGTTTGTTTGTATACAGCTGCAGCCCTTTTAACTGGCCATTAATAACTATATGCTAATAGACTAAAGAAGGTCTTAATTTTCAGAGGATGAATATTGAAGTTGTAAATTCAAGTGGAGCATTTGCATTTATTACTATACATTATCTTCATAGTGTCTGCGGAGTGTTCTGTACCCCTGTGGTGAATATGTATGTGAATAAATCAGTGAGCATTAATTGCTGAGGCTTAGCCCATGGGCCCTGGATTCAACTAGAGCATTACTGTTGAATTTATGAAGGTAGGGTTCCAGTCCAAGAAGACTACCAAGATTAGGTTGTAGTGAAAAATTATTGAAACTGGCATAGTTTGTTACTGAATTGTAGCATAAACTGCGGTTTTACAGTTTTGACAGACTTCAGGGATCTTCCTGGGATAAAAGCTTCCCTGCATGTCTCCAGTAGCAGGACCAGGGCAAAAAGCATGTTACAGAAAAGACAGTCTTTTCTGTTGGGATTTTATTTGTCTTGGCTCTTAACTTTCCCAGCAGAATGAGGGTGGTGAAACGCTGGCACAGGTTGCCCGGAGAGGTGGTAGCTGCCCCAACCCTGGAAACATTCAAGGTCAGGTTGGACGGGGCTCTGAGCAACCTGATCTGGTTGAAGATGTCCCTGCTCATTGCAGGGGGGTTGGACTAGATGGCCTTTAAAGGTCTCTTCCAACCCAAAGATTCTGTGATTCTATGAATTTCCTAATATCCCAGATAAATCTGGAAAAGAAAGGAGGATTTTTCCCCTATGTAGTATCACCCATGGATGTGGGAAGTTTGTTTCCTTGAGCAGCCCGCCGAAACTGCTTTCCCGACAGATTTACCAAAACACGTAGCTGTGGCAAAGATGGCTCTCACCCAGCGGTGAGGCAGTTCCCAGGCTACCAGTGGCACAGACCGAGCGGTGGGGTCCGTGTCTCTGTACCGTCTTCCACCACTCACCGCCTGAAGGAGGGCAGGCACAGTGCTAGAGGACGAGCATGCCTCGTGGCCTGGGAGCCTGACCAGGATGGCTGCGCTGGGGGACACTCACATTGGTACCCCGAACATAGGAGACAGGGCTGGCTGGCATCATTATAACATCCATTATTATCCGTCACCACCTTCCTCAGATGCGCCATCCCCTTTGCCTTAGAAAAAAGCCCCGCTTTTGAAGCAGGGAGCTCCACAATTCAAGCCCTGCCTCTGCCAACCCCGCCGCTGTCCCACCGCGCGCGCAGTGCCAAGGAGCAGAACGCAGGCACAGGCTGGCGGCTGGGAGCAAAGCACACAAAATGCCGGTGTCCCGGTGCACAAACCAGTGAGCGATTTGCATAATTAGGGCAATGCTGACGCAATGCTAAGTATCTCCCTTGGGTGCACGGCAAGCTCAGGAGGATCCTGCTAGAGCTTTCACAGAGGTATTTCTTCGTGTTACCTCTCGCCACTTGATTGAAAATGTTTTTACCGCACATCACTGCACACAGAGAAAAAATTTCTTCCTAGATATGATGTAGAAAAGCTGTGGTCTGCTCCTCTCCTTCGTGCAGGAGAATGCACTGGAGATGAGGAGGGTGTCTCTAGCCCTCCAACAAACCCTGGGATCCACACAAAAAGGCAGGGCTATGTCTGGGACCACATTGCCGTTCTGCAGCAGCATGTCACGTCTGCCTCTGGTGGCGGCACTGTAATAGGGCTGAAGAGTGAACTCATGGGCGAGGGCAACGTGTGTCCCCTTTTCCCAGCTTTGAGGAGGTTACCCACAACCTCTTTGTCTTATGAATTGCTCCAGACCAGCTGGTTTCTTATGTTTTCTAAATTTTTAAAATCATTTATAGTGCTGGTGGCCTTTGCTCTGTCTGTCACAAGGACTGTGAAGCTTTGTGAAGATCTTAGCCTGTCCCACGGTGTTAAGTAACGGCTCATCTGTTCTCCAGGCTGACCGGCAGCCTGCTGCTGTCTTGAAGCACAGTCCAGCAAGGGATGCTTGAGAGTCTGCATTTGTGCACGCACGTGGTACGCAGTGGAAGGCCCCCGGCTCCTGTCACATTGCATTACCCTGTCACTTGGCCACTTCCTACTGGTGACAGAAAAAGCAGTTTGTAGAAGACAAGTCTCAACAGGGGTGATGATGGCATTGCATGCAGAGACGAGCCAGCGGTGTGGCCGGGTTCAACTGCCAGTAATGTGAACCCTGAGAGAGAGCAAGAGGAGATGAATATGGGGAGGCATTACATTTGGGCTTTGCCATCAAAGCTGGGACTGCAAGTCCAAGAGTCCCGCAGTAGCCACTGGAAACCCCTCCGCCTACTGCCACGTGAAACCCCAGACCTCTGGGACCTGAAGATGTGCAACACTGGGTCTGGACTCACATGCCACATGGAAGAGCAGAAAGG
Organism: Phaethon aethereus; assembly: GCF_964289735.1. Taxonomy (NCBI): domain Eukaryota; kingdom Metazoa; phylum Chordata; class Aves; order Phaethontiformes; family Phaethontidae; genus Phaethon; species Phaethon aethereus. The sequence goes on along the minus strand of NC_138575.1, from coordinate 122,646,208 downwards.
TTGAATATTTCCAGGTGCACGCCTTTGGCATTTTGTGTCTGAGTGAACGAATTAAATAATTAATTAATTAATTAATTAATTAATAGGCTAGGCTGGTGCTCCTGTCCTACTCCAGGATTTGTAGGTCCTCGGAATCGCCTTGGGCAGGCAGCAGTGGGAAGGGTGAGAGGAAAAGGAGGAGGAGGAGGGGGAGGAGGAGGAAGAGGAGAAGAAGGAAGAGGAGGAGGAGGAGGAGGAGGACGGCCAACCCTAGAGCTGGAGCAGCGCTCAGCTGGCCTCGGGCAGTGCCGGCTGCACGCTGAGCCCTGGCAGCAGTGCGAGCCAGGGCAAGGCGAACACCGAGGTTTGGCAGTACGGGGCTGAGTACTTGGGCTTCCTGGTGCTCGCTTTGCTCTTGAGTACACTCAAAACCAGGCTGCTGAGGGTTTATCGTTCCCCTCCACGTCTGCCTAGCTTTCCCCCTGCCTGTTTCTGCCCTGTGGGAGCTCAGACAAGGCAGGAGGAGGGCAGGGAGCGAGGGGAAGAGATGCCCACCACCTGCACATGGCCAGCACCACAGTTTTTCACTGACATCAGCAAGCGCTGGTCAGGCCTGTGGCCAACTCGGCAGTGACGGCTGAAATGGGATGATTAGCCGGGTTTGTAGAGGTCTGCTATGCAGGACCTGCGCCGAGATAGCCGAGCAGGACCCCTTCAGGCTGCGCTGCTTGTTATTCATCCCCCTCCAGGAGGATTAGAGCACATGGCAAAAATTTTTTGGCATGCAAATAAGACTTTCTTCCTGAATTTCATGCCGAGTTTGAGCTCATTAATCTTCCCCTCGGAGCATGACAGATGACTCCCCATACCGCTGACACAAAATTTTAATCCTACACCTGGACCCGGCCGTGCGGTACCCACTGGTAACAGCCCTCTTGTCATTCGGGAGGCTCCTGGGGAGCCTGCGCGCCCCGGCTTGGGAGTGCAGGCGACCCCCTGGCTCCCCCTCTGCAGCTGGTCCCTCTCCTCCCTGTCCCGCAGCCGCTGACATCAGCAGACGTCGGCGCAAAGCAGCTCAGGAGGTGGCATGAAGGGATGAAGGAGCAAAGCCGAAAATTGAATTAGCGCTTATTAGAGGGGCAGCTGGCAATGCTGTGGAGCGGCCGCATGTGCAATCCCGGGTCCAGCGTGTCACACACAAGTGGCTGCGGCTCACGTGGGACAGCCAGGAAGTGCCCCTGCACCTCCCACGGGCGGCCTGATCCCAGCCCCCCTCCTCCCCTTCCTCCTCCTCCTCCCGCTCCGCGAAGGACGCACGTCAGGGCCAAGGCGGCGGCGGCTGCGGCGGAAACGCTCCGCGTGGAGAGGCCAGGGAGGCAACGGCATTAGTGAGCTGAAACATCCCGAGCAGAGGGGACCGTGGCATCACGGGGGTGGTGGCCATGCGTCCCCCCCCGCCTCCCTGACTTGAGACCAGTTGCTGACGGCTCTGTAAGCAGGTTTATTAACCACCGAGCATGTGTGCTAATTGCATTACTAAGCATGGGCAAAGGAGGCGGGATGGGTGTACCAAGTTAGTGTCAAGCCTGTATTTGGGGAAAATTTGCATCGACGCTCATATGTAATGCTCCGGCTGTGGCATGTTGCAGACCCCGGGGTGAGCAGGATTGATCTCTGCATGGATCGAAGCAATCATCATGGGAGACATCAGACATGTAGCCAGTCCCCAAAAGTCCATTTTTCTCTGCAGCCAAGCCGTGCTGCCACGTCATGGGCGTCGGGCGCCAGCGCTAAGGAAGGCCCATGGAGGGTCTGGGTGGGTTTGCCTTATACTGTCAAGTTTTATTTCTGTTGCCTTCAGCCCCAGATGGATTGACACATCCTCTGTAACGAGGCCTGTGCCACGGGAGCAGTTTGCAGCTCCACATTTAATGAAAAATGCCTGGCTACCGTTAATTCTCCTAATAACACTGCGTCTGCTTCTAGATGTAAGTGCTAGTTATTAATTCAAGCATTTTCTTTTTCATTCAAAGGACATAAAGATCTCTTTCATTGTTTTGTACCTGCTCATCCACCTTGCAGGCAGTTTGCTTGGTGAGCCAAAAGGGTGCTGTTTCACTGCCTCCCATTTGTTAAAAATGCTGCCGGTCCACACACAGCATCCTAATATTAAATATTTCACAGCACCGCGTGGGAACATGCTACCTGAAAAACAATTTAGTGCTTGATACTTTTGACATTGAATAGTTGAGAGGGCTCAAAACATGGGAACATGGGGCGAAAGAGGAAAACTGCTTGGGGCCAGCACGGTACATGGACATAGGCAGCCTTCCTGAGGGTGCTGGTCCCCAGGACAGGCGCTGCATGTGCGAGGGCAGCACTTCGGAAGCAAATTGGAGGCCCAGACACTCTCACCCAGTTTGACATTACTCCTGCGTTTGGGTCCTGTAGCAGTGCCAGCAGGATCTCAGGTGTGAGCGAGCTCTCCTGGAGCCTCCTCTCCCACCAAGACCCATATGGGGTGGATTGACATTGGATGGACCTAGTGCAATACTGACCAGCTCAAGGGCTAAGCATGCTGCAGAGCCTGTGGCATGTTAGCCCCGGCCCGATCCCTCCTGCAAGGCTTGGTGGCTTCCTGTTGGCTTGCAGAATAAGCTATCCTCATCCCCCTTGTAAACATCGGCATGCCGCTTGCCAGTCACTGGCTGGACATGAACAGTTTAAGCTTCCAGCTTTATCTCCCACCCTGCTGCTTGGAAGGGAAGCTGCAGGTGGGTGGGGGGACAGGGATAGGACCACAGGCAGGCGCACGTGGGGAGGAGGAGGAGAGGGATTTGACCTACGTGGTTTCTCAGGGCCCCTCAGGGGCACAAGGCAGCCTCTGGCCCTCTGACCAGCAGCCAGCATTTACCTTGGTAAATGACCAATAAATACATATATTATATATATATAATATATATATAATATATATATTATAAACAAATTGACCATGCCCATGTAATTCTCAAACTTTCTAGCATGCCTTACCATTTCTGGGCATCGTGTGTTGTTTTTTTTCCCCATGCACAGAGCACTGGTTCAGATGATAACATATTCAAAAACTTGCAGTTTCAAGATTTCCTGGCATATACCGGCAGAGTGCTTCTATTTCCAAGCTCTCCCCTCAGGGCACACAGTCCCAGGCTGCGTCACTGCCGGACTTCGCTGGCCGAGACAAAGAAGGGGAAGTCAGTGTCATTGCGCATGGACGCAAAGGACTGCCTTTCTTCTTTGGCAAATCAGAAACCATGACGACTTTGAGTCACTTAAAATATTCAATTCAATCTATGACAAATGCTTTGCAATGCTTTGCTTCTATCCTTCTCTTTCTCATTTTTGTCCTTTTCAGTGATGTTAGGGAAGTTTTGCAATGTCCCAACAGTAAGCAGCTTTCCTTAAAATGTCAAAAAGAAAGTGCTTGGATTTTTCTTTGGGCAGAAATATTTGCCCAATTGAGCACGAATCTACTGCCAGTTTCTTTCAACCCAGGACTCTAGGGTTTCAGGACCTATAAAATATTTGTTTGAAAAATGTGGACCAGTTTTATTTGCTGGGTTCAGCTCCCCATCACTCCAAGGAGAACACCGTAGCTAACAGGAACCTCTTGAACTCAGTTATACGGATGTTAACATTTACTCTGCTGTGATGCTCACAGCTAGAGACAATAAATGATTTTTTTCTTTTTCCAGCATTACCTTAGCTATCCTGGTATCCACAGGGAAACACTGGCACATGGCATTTTGCACTGAGCACCTGTTGCAAACTTTGCTGCATCCACCAACATGATCTGGCTCCAATCAGCCAAACACAGCTCTGCTACACCTTTGTTTGTCAGGCAGGAGTTTCCATAAAGCCCAACCAGTCAGTCAATTATTTCTCTTTATAGCCAGATTTACTGCCTGATCCAGAACCAAACACTCAGCAGAATCACATTGTACGAGCTGATTCATTTTGAACTGGACATGGCAAAACACCTCCCACCGCAAAAGTTTTGAATGTGTCAGTCCCCTGCTTCATGCTCACCCTTTGGCTTGTTGGGACAAGGAGGAAAGAGGCACTTCAGTGCTGCAGATACAGGAGAGATCGCGGACATTAGCACTGGGACCGGGAGAGATGTAGACGCCACCACAAGCAGGGGTCCATAGGAGGATCCCTGCAGTGGGACTGTCAGGCACCAGCTTTTCCCCAGCGCTTGCCAGGGACCGGAGGGAACAGGAGGGAGGACTTCTGGCAAGGCAGGAAGGTTAAAGGGGGAATTTTTTGACTGGAGACCCAGGCAAGTGACTTTATCCCAGTACCCTGCTTTCCTATCACCTGTGTACAGTGAGGATGAAGAACAGGCTTGGACGATTGAGGAGATGGAGTGAGTGACTAAAAACATTTCCAAATGCTTTTAGAGAAGAAAATTGCTCACATCTTCCCCCCCTTCCAATGCCCTTCTACAAAGATAAAATGAATATAGCCATCAAAAAAAAAAAGGGGGGGTATTAAAAAAAATTTGTAGAAGACTCTTATTTTGTCATTCAGGAGTTAGTGCACTATCTGTGAGCAAGCTCTTGAGTGCCTCACAGGGAGCAGAGAGGTAGCTCAGTCTTGCAAAACCCATGACTGCAAAGCATTTGGCTAATAAACTGAAACCCCAGATAAAATCTTTGTCCCTGCTTTTGCCTGGATTAACCAGAAAAGTGTGTCTTTTTCTTCAAGAGATAGTACTGCTACAGATTCAGCGGTGCCTAGATGCTGCAATTGGCTTCTTTGTTTCTTCTTTCAATTTCCCACAAATATAATCTATTACCAATGCCATGCTTTTCTTTCATCAATATATTACTGGGCTTTATCAGCAAAGCTTTTATTGCAGATCTCTCTGCGATGAGCCAGTGAATAAAGGTTAAAAAGACCAACCCCAAGTGTATCTGCGAACATAGCTTGCATAATCGGGCAGCGCTGCTGGTGCAGGTCTTCACTGACGTAACTGGCTGGGGAAAATTACCGAGACGCCTGCTGAGGGACAGAAGTGACTAACTCTCATCAGCAGAGTCCCGGCGTCTGAAGGAGCTGCTGCTAAGGCGATGGGCTAAAATAGACCCGGAGGGAAGCTGATTTTGAACAGCAAGGGCTCTTTTATTTATTTTTATAAAGAGCGCTCTGTGCAGATTGCGTGTGGACTCTTTGTGTGCCTCCAAAGATATCAGAGGAATAAACAAACCTGGAAGCAACCGCTCGCGCTTGACATCCTTTTGTTGGCATTTATCAGCCACCGGGCAGGATCCCCATGAGGTTCCCAAGGGCAGCTGAAACCTGGCCAGATCGCAGGCTGTTGTGCTCCACTCCTGCCTTAGATAAGCAGAGCTGTCCTCCAGAGCATCACCCTCCTCTTAAAAGGAGCAAAATATTGCAGCCGAGAGCTTGCAAAAGGAGCCAGAGCCATCAGCCACAGGTCGCTGCAAGCCGGGGATGCTGAGTGCTGCCTGAGGCTGTGCAGCAGTGAAGACCCTTGAGGTCTCAAGGATGAGGAGAGCCAGAGCAAAGCCCCGGTGAAAGCCCCGGGAGCCCACCCAGGGCCAGGGATTCAGGGTTTGACCTTTCATCTAATCCAGGAATGATCCCACTCACGTTACATGGGGTGGGCTGTACTTGCTCAGGGCTGGAAGTGGAAAAAGATAGTTTTCCAGCCTTGCCCCATGGCCTTCATGCTTGGTGGTGGGGCAGGAGAGCCCTCTAATGCTTCCCATGGGGCAGGGGGGAGGAGCCGAGGAGAGGGGGAGTCTTTGGCCATGGCTCCTACAGTGCCAAGCTCCAAAGCAGGGGTGTCCTCACTCTGTGCCAACCCCATAGCTAGAGATAAGGTCCTCACAAGGGGCCAGGCCAGCAAGGTCCACATCTATGCCGTGACACTCAGCCCCATGCCTGACCCTTTCACTGTGTGACTTCTGGGCTACAGATGTGCAACAACGCTTTCCTGTCCAACACCGTGCAACGGAGAAAACCCATCTGGGCTCAAATAAATAGGAAATCAGACCATGTCTCATCCTCTGCCAAGGTGGAAGCCAGTTACAGATACAGAGCAGAAGCCTCCTGCCCCGGTTTCCTCTGGACAGGCCCAAGAGACTGGACATAAGGAAAGCAGCAAATCTGTGCTGCTGCAGCTGGTCACTCTCAGGAGAAGGAAGCCAGACTGTCCCGGCTGCAAGAGGTAGCACTGACCGCTCTTGCTGTTGCTGGTGGGGACAGAGTGGCTGCTCTGGTCCACCCAACAATTGGATGCCAGAACTAGGGAGCACGGAGATGTGTGGGGTGGGACATACTTGGACTAAAAGGGATCCCCCAGCACAGCCAGAGCATCGCCTCCACCAGGTGTGAATGGCACAAGCAAGTGGGATTCAGTCACTGGGTATCTCCAGGAAGATGGACAGAATGAGATCTGAGGTTGGACAGCCACCCCAGGGGAGCCTGGAGACATTTCCAAGGCTTCACAATCTTCCCCCATCTACTTAGGAGGCACAAAGCTTTTGCACAAACGTTATCTGCAGTATGGGCCAGCGGAACGAATAACCACTTTCCACCAAATCCTGTGTATAAACTACGTTACTACCACCAAGTGTACGGAAACTGTAGCTGTATTTATAGACAACTGGCTGTTGTGAACGTACCCACATAGGCTTTAAATGAGGTTGTTAACCCATGCCTGGTTTCCTGATGATTGGTTTAACCAGTGCTAACTGGCTGAAAATTAATGAAGCTACTCATCAAATGTTTCCCCCAATGAAATGTGCTCTTTTCCCTAGGGCAGATCAAGAGGTGCCCTGGGAGGGAGAGAAAAGCCCTGGGAAGTGAGGATAGCTCAACCTGCAGCCATGAGTCTGTGGGGAGCCCTGGGGAGCCTGGAGGTGCCCATCACAAGCCCAAGGGCTGCCCAGCCCCTGGGAAGCTCTGGCCCCTCCGTTTCTTGAGCAGTACCAGCTGTCAAAGCACCAAGAAGAGAAACATGGACCTCTCCAGGTGAACCAGCTCAAAAGCAAATTGTCCCCACCAGATCTGTGACAGTAGACAAAGACTCCTTCTATGCACCTCTGCCTTGCATCCATGTAAATCTGATCTCCACAGGGGAACTGGGAGCATGCCCTGAATGCATCACCATCCCTCGTCCACAAGCAGGTAAGATTGTGGGGAGACGTGGTCATGAGCTCATGGCCCTGCCTTTGATCCCACCACATCTGTGCCAGTCCAGAAAGATGTTTTGCCTATTCAGGGAGCACACAGACATGTGCCAAACCACCAGGCTGGCTGACATCCCATTTAAGGCCAACATGAGGCCTTTTGCTGTCTGACCATGCGGAGTAGCTTGGTCCTGTTAACATACATGCAGCAAACATCTCTAACCTAGATGCATAACATATCACAGAAGTTGGGTTGGACTAGACTTTTAAAGGTCCCTTTAACCAAAACCATTCTATGATTAAAAAGTAGCTTTGCCAGTGAGTCATGGTAGCAAACACCACCAGCTTGTGCTGCGTTTTGTGAGAGGCTCTGGAAGGTGTTTTCACGTGAAGGCAGTGTGGGAAGTATGCATCGTGGTGCCACGCAGTGGCTGAGTTAAGGTTTAATTGCTGAGATAATTCCCTTAAGTGTAAGTGAAGTAGACATGACTGAAAACTGGAAGTCAAGGAAACTATCTTTCCCCTCCCTGTAGCTGAATGATATTTTCTACCCACCTGCTGCCAGGAGTGTGCAGAACTGCAAAGCGTTGGAGAACTCGTGCTTTGCAGGAGTGTCAGCCAATCCCGAGAGTACCAAAATCTGCCCAGAGGTAAATGTTTAGGCAGTAGCTGCTTGCATTTTGTTATACTGGCTAGACGAAGGCTCAGAATTAGTGCGTGGGGAAGTGCTTCTCTGCTACAGTCCTTCTGGCATGACCTTGTGCTGCTCATGTAACTCACTGTGCCTCATTTTCTGGAGTAGCACCACCCATCACCCAGATCTGCAGCAAGCTCATTTGGTAATTACTGGTGAGGTGGTTTAAAGAAGCTGTGCTAGCATTGTAGAAAGAAACTATTACTGAAATTATGTCCAAGCACAGCACCCCAGGATGGCTGGAAATTGTTCAGGACAAGAAAAATGGACTTTTGTGATGTGGGGGCCCTCTAAGGCACAGGATTTGAGCTGGCTCAACAGTGAAGAAATTATTTGTTCAATGAGTGAGCACAGGTGTACCTCCCCCTGCACTGAAAAAGCTCTGTGATTGCTTCCTACAAAACAGGTAGAAAGTGACTGCCAGATATTTACTGTATCTAATACCACTCCTTGTGTACCTCAGGGTTGTTTCCATGCAGCCTGCAAATTCTTATCTGTTCTTGGGGCCTCCTTGTGTACCTCAAGGGTGTTTCCATGCAGCCTGCAAATTCTTATCTGTTCTTGGGGCCTTGTGCATCCAAATGACTGATGTATGATCTATTCTGCAAAGTGGATATATATTAGGAGATACAATCCATAACAGCAAAAAATTTCACCACTGTGTTCCCTTCATTTTTTTTAAATCAGACTCATCTTGGGGACAATGTGATAAGAACCAAAAAGATGACATTTTTAAAGAGATCATGCTCCATCCTTCGGTCAAGGAAGAGGTCTGGGTGCCTGTGCCCCCATAGCAGATCTGTTTCTCCACCTAGCTGCCTCTCTGGGGAATGTTTTACTGGAGCAGACGGAGCTTGAAGCACAACCTTTAGGACCCCCATCCACTCACCCCTGCCAGCATGCACCTCTTTTTCTGGAGAGTTTGTGCACCATACTTGGCATGGTTTATTTTTCCCAGGCTGCAAGTGGCAGTCACCTTAGTGACTGCAGGAGGTATCCAGCTCTGAGCTTGAAAAAACTGGTGTCTCTCAGCTTCCCACAGCGTAACAAGAGAGAGCAACTGGCTCTAAGTGACTCCAAAACAAGTTCAGGAGGGCCAGAACAGACGAAATGGATGGCATGGAGTTCACTTCCCAGCAATATTAGTCATCTATTGCTTTTCCTCTGTTTTCCCACTTTCTTTGCACTCAGATACACAAGCACACTGTGTCATAAAAAAAGCTTCAGAGCTCCAAAACAGGGAGGAGAAGGAAGACAGTTTTTTTCCCCTTACTTAAAGTTTTAAAGCCACCTCCGTTGTGCCATCTGAAGGAGCTTTGAGTGTGGGAAAAAATAAAGATAATATTGCAAAAACATTCTGAACTGTAAGAATATTACACCCATAAAAAAGCCAGACCAAGCTTATAAAACTTTAACAGTGGTAGTATTAAAAATGCAGAGGGGACGAACAGAGTGCAAAAGGGAGAGCAGTAAAGAAAAGAAGAACCTGGCAGGAGGAAATACACAAAAATATGTGGCTTAGTTCAGGCACTCTAGGCATTGGCCCAACATGAACTAAATACTTTGCCACCCCAAAGTAAACTTTTTGTCAGCAGCTATTGGGAACAGCATGGGGCAAAGGGAAATGGGTGCAAAGACCCAAGATTTATGAGCCGAGAGAAACAGAGATGAAGAACGAGCACATTAAGTCAAGGGGACAAGGATATCTCCAACCCAGTGTGTGGGAAGGACCACCATTTGCAATTGCAAGGCTGATAGCTACAGCTTTTCATGAAGCCATCAAGCCAGGGACTGCGGAAGGGGATGGGAGCCCTGCAGACATCGCAGCTGGGCTCCAGGAAGGAGAAGTGACTGGGGAGGGCAGTGAGGGTGGCCACGCACTGGTTCATCTGCCCTCCGCAGGAGAAAGGTATTGGGACAAACTCTGCCAGAATGATGGAGAAATACAAGATGGCGCATGATAAATGGAACAAAGGAGGGGATAGGTTTCCCAGCTGTAGCCTGTGCCTGACTTGCTTGAGTCAGGGCATGGGGGAGACCAGGTCTGCCTGATTCCTTGTTGCCACGCAGGAATGTGCTCATTAAGATGAGGTGTAGTGAAAGAGATTTAGTCTGGGTCAAGAACCAGGCAATGGGTAGAAAACAGGCTGTGCTGAAAGGGGAGTTAAAATTTGGCAGCAAGTTCCTGGTGGAGTTCATCAAGGAGCTGTCTCGCACGCTATCTTAATCCGTATTTTCTTTAAACAACCCTAGCAGAGAGAGCAGGAATGATGTGAAGTTGGGAGTCACTGCTAGTACTGGTAGGGGTTGGAATATTATGTAGGAGGAGCTGGGTGCCCTTAAGGATGAGACTGAGACAAATGGGATGTAATTTAGCAGTAAAAAATGCGCCACCATGTACTTGGACACTAGAAACAAGAATTTCTGCTATACGCTGGCAGCTTATCCACAAAGCAGCAGAGAAAGATCACTCAGGCATGCGATGGCTCTAAGCCACAAGTGTCTCGCAGCTAAGAAAAGGCAAATGCAAATGGAAGCGGCATCAGCTAGAATATTTCCAGAAGGGCCTGGAGAAAGTGGTGCCAGGGGACGAGGACCCGCTGAGACCTTGGCAGTGCTCGGGACCGTGCCCGAGCTGCTGGGGACATCTCCATGTGCCAGCTCAGCCCTCTGCCCTGCGCCCTGATGGACCCTGGCATCTTCCTGCAGTTCAGGTGGCTGCATGGGGACACGGCCACCCTCCATAACCCCCTTTTTTTTCCAACATGTCCACTAAGCAAGGAGATGAGTTATTTAAGCTTGAGGATAATGTTGGCCATTGAGCAAATGCCTCTAAACTATCCCTGACTATGTTTAGACGAGAAATGGCAGAATTAATGACCGCTGGAGGAATGAAATTCTGCAAAGGCTTTCCTGCAGGAATCCTAGGAGCAAAGTGCTGCCTAGTTTTAAGCTGGAGCTTTGCAGGCCCATGAAGGGGGATTGCATAACATGACTATGTGTGACAGAAGAAGATGCAACACAACAGCACGGGAGAGCCTGTCTGATTTTTAAACTCATAAGCAGAGCTATAGAAATCAATAGAACAGGGGCATCCAGCTAGGCACCGGTATTAAGTCTGCAGATGAATCATGGCCAGTACTTTGGGGCAAATAAATAAGGTAGGGTTTATTTCAGACTTGTCTTTGGAAAGCCCCACTCATGACCTCAGAATTTAGAGTCTCCAGGGCAAGGCAAGAAAAGGAAGCCAAGATAGACAAAGCCACTGCATTGAAATGCCTCCTTTGAAGGCCAGTGCAGATCTCTGCTGTGCTCCTGAAGGGCAATATCAGGACAGACACAGCTCTTACCTGTGCCAGCTGTCCCACAGGCTTGAAGAGACCTCTATTCCTGCCAGGCCTGCCCAGACCAGAAAGCCCAAAACCAGCCCATTCTCTTAATCCAACTCATTAGTCATATAAAGTGGGCCACAAACAAAAGCATAACAAGAATCTACCTGATTGCTACCTTATTCTATGGTCTGGCCTCAACACAAAGAGAATTTTTATGGTCCTCACCTAGAATCAATTGAAAACCATAAATGTTCCTATCACACCCTTTTTAATCAAAATGACCAAAAGTCATGACCAAAATGACAGAGACCAGCTTTACCCATCACTGCATGCCCTGTGAATGAGTTGGGAGGGCCAACGCATGTCAAAGGCAAACAGGGTGGTCACCCCTCAGGAACAGTGGTGGCTGGAGGGTTCAAGCAGGTCCATAGCAAGGGGAGCATCTCAAGGGCTGTGGTGCATCTCTGCTATGCCCAAGGTTGGGGTTTTGTGGCATGCTGGGCTCAAGGCAATCTAGAAAGAAACAAGGACCATTTCCAAGGCTATGTGGGATGCCATCAGCATCTCCAGCGTGACAGACCCATCTAACCAGAACGTATACAGAAGAGGAAAACATCCACCTGAAAAAGGGGTTTATATACCAGGGGTATTGGAGGAAGGTTCCTGTAAAGGTAGAGGGTCTCCAGCCCACAGCGTAGGGACTGATTCCAGAGGATGTTGGTGATACCTCCAGTTATTGAGCAGGTTTTCTTCACCCAGAGGGGACACACTATCCTTCAGGCTTGTGTGTGACTATTTAGAGGGTGACTTAGCCCAAAAAAGACACTGTCCTTCACTTTCACTGCACTGCTAGGGCTGGGACATCCTACCTTCTCTGATCATTTTGTTTCATTTTGAAAGGCTCCTCCTGCCCCTATTGCGTAGTTCAGCCATGGCACTATAATCTCTTGTAAGAGGTTTTCATTAACAGATCTGCTGTCAAAGTGTAGTTTGAGGGGACCTTCTTCCCTCAGTTCGCCCCTGCACTTCACCTTCCCTAAAAGTGTCCTGATGGTCAAGCTGACCTGTACAGTAAAGCCAAGAAGAAAAACAGGAGGGGATGATGGGAACCTGCAAAGGAGAAATTCTGGGACTTGTGATTGCACTGAAAATACCGGTTGACTTTTCCTGTGCTGCAGATTTGCTTTCAGAAAGCTTTAGAATCGTAGAATAGTTTGGGTTGGAAGGGACCTTTAAGGGTCACGTAGTCCAGCCCCCCTGCAATGAGCAGGGACATCTTCAACTAGATCAGGTTGCTCAGAACCCCGTCCAACCTGCCCTTGAATGTTTCCAGGGAGGGGGCATCTACCACCTCTCTGGGCAACCTGTCCTTCTTAACTGTCCTTCTACAAATGTGTGATTTTTTTTATTTGACAGTGACAGGACCATCAGAGGGAGGAGTAAATGGAGAGTAACTGCAAGAAGTAACATGCAAAAGATGATCACCTTTTGCCTGGGGGCTCCATTTTTCTCCCCCCTCTCAGGTACTCTCTGGAGTTATTAGCAGATAGAGCCTGTCACATGACAGCACATCACAGGTTCATGGATTCCTTGGTCTTAATGCTCTAGGACACTAAGGCCCCTACAGAGAGTGACTTTCCAGACAGACTAAGGGCTATACTTCTTTTTGCCTGCAGAAAATCTGGTCTTGACAGCAACAGTGTTGGGGTGCCCCTGCAAGCCCCTCTTTACGCACGCACCAGCTTTGCTCTGAGTTCTTCAGTTGTAGAGTACTGAGTTTGGCACAAGACCAAAAGTAACGCAGAAAAGGGGCCAAATAATCCCCCCACCTGAATCCCATCCTCCATGCTGTCCCATCTCAGACTACACAGCCCTGCTGTAATTATTCTCTGTACACTCTCATGATGACCTGACAGCAAAGATGTGCATACAGACTCTCTACCACCTCTGCACTGGAGACCCAGGCTGCACTGTCACCTCCTCTGCCATGACCTGCCAGCCGCAGGCACATCCTCATTGCACCAGCTGACAAAGCCACCAGACCCTCTTTTCAGGGGCCAGGCGGCACTGGGGGACTTGTCTGAGCAGACCTCCAGCTCTCCAAAGTCTATCTTCTCCACAGGAGTGAGACCAGGCGTCCTCACTGATCCTTTCCCTTTCCTACCATGCCTCGTGCCTTGAGGGGTGCTTGCTGATATGACAGCCCACCACGGAAAGATGTACACACCCTGGAAATCATTTTGCCTCCTTGACTCACTGCAGCGGAAAAGGCAGGCTGGAGTACGGGAACAAGAAGCAGGACAACTTCTTAGGCCGTCTAGCTAGCATTAAGCCTGAAATGCAAGTAATGAAAGATCAGCTGCTGAACAGCCAAGTACCCGCAGCACTCCATCCTGCGGCAGCTGGGGAGATGCAGTGACCTCCAGTGAAAAGATGCAGACTAATTCCACTATCTTTGACCCTTTTAGAGGAACTTTTTTTTTCCCTCATGAGTGGAAAGATCGATTTAAAATCTAGCGGCCAATTCACTCCGGCCTCTAGATTGCTTTTAAAGCACCAGTCCTGTGAGAATCCCCCACTGAAGTTCACTTCCTGCCCTCCCCGGTGGAGACTCCTCCGGCTCCTCGCAGATCAACCTGGCAGCCTGAAGTAATGTTCCCTTCAGCGGTTTATCTTCTGCCAAACAAAAGAAAATCAAACCCCTTGATCCTCGCTCAGGAAATGAGAGCGGTTCTGCATGAACTCTACGTGTCAACAGGCGCTGGTCCCGCTAAACCCAGCTGGAGGAAGCAATAACTTCCGCGGTAGCCGGCTCCTCTCTGCCCGTGGCAGAAGGACTTGCACAGCATGGGGTGGGCTGGCTTGGGGAATGGGGGGTCACCCCCGGCTGAGCTGGAGAGGGGTAAAGCAACGTACTGTGCTTTCCCAGGGGTGGCTGGGCGGTGGATCTCGGAGCCGGCCTCTGGCTCACGCCAGGTGAAGCTGGAAATTGTAAGATGGCATGCAGCAAATTCCAGCTAGGCAGCTAGCTGTAGCTTTCTGGTGAAGGGTATTTACTGATTTTGACTATACTGGATTTTTTTAGTCCAGACAGGCTTTGGCCATGTCTCAGAAATGCTGGTGGTCCCCTGCTGAGAGCCTCTGTCTGGCGTGTGGGACACTGAGATCTGAGCCTGCGTCTGAGCAGGGCCACAAACTTTGTTTCCCCACGTCCTGAGCAAGGGAAAGCTGCCCCAGGGGAGAGGCTGACGTGGAGTCTGGCTCTTCCCAACGTGGCACATCCCGTTTTGCTCATCCCGAGCTCTGGCTGGCGAGGTGGGGAGCAGCTGGGTGGCAGTAACGGGGTGGACCCGGAACTCAGGCAGTGCCTCTTGCCCCGGGGGAGCTGCGGGCAGGGGGGCAGGCGGGAGGCAAGATGTGTGAGAGATCCAGCCCCCCGCCAGCCAAAACACAGACTACGCAGATGCTCCTGCAAAGCTGTCAGGTGTTAGCAGGTGACACCGCTCCCCAAGATGACGAGATGATACGCCTGCATCCCGTGCCCCCCGTGCCCCAGCCTGCGCTGCCCAGAGGAGGCCTTGGGTTTCACTGTCAAGCCGCAGAGGGCGGGGGTCAGGCCCTCCCTCGGCCGTGAGCCCCCACCTCCGCAGCAGGACCCCCACCCCTTCAGCCAGGGTGGGGGTCACTTAGCTCATGTAGCCATCGGAGAGGCTTTAACCTCCGGGTGGGGAGACTGGAAAAGCTCCCAATCCCTCTTCCACTTTACATTTTCCTCGGAACCGTGCGGTGTCCTGATGCAAGAGACCCACACCTCGTGGAAAAAAAAATCCCCGTACCTGCGTTGTGCCCCTCAGAAGCGAGCAGATCCATCAGGCTAAAGGAATGCAATTCGTTCAGCTTGTCAGAGGGAAAGTCAGGAGGTGACAGCCCCCCCGGCAGGAGCCATGCGCCTGGCGGGCCCCCCGCTCCGGTGAGAAGAGGCACTCCGCCATGCTGCCACCACGTGTGTCCCTGAGCGCCCGGACAGGCCAGCTCGGATCGGGCATAAAGGCGCGCGTTCACGCGTGAGGATAACTAACCACTTCAACAGCTTACCCAGGGACACGGCACAATGCCTTGCAGCCTTTAAATCAGGACTGACTGCCTTTCCCAAAGATTTATTAAATCTCCAAAGAAACTCCTGGGCTTGACGCACAAATTGTGCTCTGTGTTATATCAGGGGTCATGCTAGCCGACCGTAATGACTCCTTCTGGCCTTGAAATTTATGGCTGGTGTCAGGGGGACAAATAACTCCTCCAGCAGGCACTGCTGGAGGAGAGGGAGCTCCCCGGGGCACGGCCATCTTCAAGGGGAGCGTGGCAGAAAGGCTGCCCAGGTGGCCCCATCCATCCTGCGTGGCAGAGGCACAGCGGCCACCGATGCTGTGCTGGGGAGCAGCGTGGGGACATGGCCCCCGTCCTCCTCCGGGCTTACCACGGAGCGGAGAGTGTCCTACGCAACCCAAAGCCCTCTCTGAAACCACGAACGTGAGTTGTCAGAAGGAAAGGGATGATAAATGTTCTACTTATCTTTTAGGCAGATTTTGTTTTGCAAATGAGGTTTTAATAAAAAAAAAAGGTCTTCTGCCAATCCTGTTTCAATACTTTTTCAGCATAAGGATCTGCGGCATCTCAGCAGATGTCGTACGCCTTGGGAAGGCGCAGCGAGACTGGAGGGGGAAGGCCAGGATGCTCCCTCCCCATGGTGCCTGTCCCCTAGTAACACTTGCCTGATGCAAATTTCCATTTCCTAAGCGAGCCGCTCACCCCTCTTGTGCAGAGACTTCCAATTTTCTTTCCTCACAATGATTGCGGCAAAGGCTCTGCAAGGGGGAGGGTGAAATCTCTGTAAAATGATAACCCCGGGGGTAAATCTTCAACAGGATCTGCACAGCTTTAGCTGTGCAACTGTCATTTACATTAATGGGAGTCACGCAGCTAAATAAGCACAGTGGAAATACCCTGGCCCCCAGCTGCCCAGTCTAAATAATAATATTAATAATAATAAAAAAGACCAGACCAGAGGGAAAGGAACAAAAAGGTTCTATTTTCCCACCTCAGGAGGTCAAGAGAAGACCTGTGTCAGAAGCAGAGATGTCGCTCACTCGTCACCCATCACAGCACAGGGCAGAAGGGAATAAGCATTCCTGATGCGGGGAGAAAGCCGGCAGCTCTCTAGGCATATGTTACTGTAAATTTGAAATTAGAGCCACCAAGGGGATGCAAAATGACAAACCCAGCTGCCGGTGGGGGTGCTGGCTGTGAGCAGAGTAAAGTGTCAATTATTTACCATTTGCTAAAGGACACCGCTTTCTGCAGTCAAGCTGAAATATGTGCGAAGCGCATCTTAAATCCCTCCAGCGCATGGGCTGGCGGGGGCAGCCCCACCCCTCCCCTCTGCTGAAGCAGGCCTTGGGGCCGGGGCATCCCAGAGTGGCTCCTGGCCATGCCGGGATCCGGCATTGCAGGAACAGCCAGATCCGCCCGGGCGCGTTGCCTGCTTGCACCAGCTCCCCCCGGCGCAACCCCGACGGCCAGGGCAGAGCACGGGGCTGCGAACCCCCTCGGAGGTCAGGGCAGGGATGGGGGGCACGCAGCCGGCATCGCCTTGCGCCCCGGCTCATGAAACCGCCGTTTCCCCAGCGAAAGCAGAGAGCAGGTGGCACCCCGGCGCCCGCCGCAGGAGGGGCACGGCACCTCTGTGGTCGGATCCGGGCCGGGACCCATGCTTGGGACAGCCCCGGCTCCGGCTGCTCCGCTTCTCCCATTGCAGTGGGATGTGCAGCTTGAAAAAGCAACGGGAAAGAATTGGCATTTTATAAACCGAGTGTGCGTGCGTGCAAATAAAACAGATGGTGAGGGTGTTTACATTAGCACTCATGCTGGAAGTGCTTAGATTATCTTCCTCCTTAGCTAAATTAGGGCCCAATTTGGGCTGGGAGCATCACTTTAAAAAATCAGTGTTCTTCCTGCTGTTGGTGAACGTGGGCTCCCATAGAAATCTTTATTCATCAAAACTTTCCCCTGGTCTGACCAAAATCTTCTATATTTGGGGCCCTGACAAGTCAGGGCACTTCACGAGCACTGGTGTCTGTTTCATCACAGGGGCCTCATGAGGTTCAGTCATCCTAAATAAGTAAGTCATCAAGGCCATGAGTCATGTCACAGGTGGGCTCCACAGTGATTCAAGGATGAGATGCTCCATCCTGATTTATTTCATTATGTCATTACCCAGAAGAAAACTCATTTGAAAGAAGTTTTTCCAAGCCTTGCATCCCACCTCCTCCGCTTGAGCTAGCAGTCTCTCCTTGCTGGCTCCTCGGACAGCGGGCCAGAGGAGCGAGAGACGCTACGAAACCATCTGGGCTTGAAGGGAAAGGTTTTAGTTGGAGGTCACACTTGACCTCCACTCACTTGCTGCCTACACAGGCTTTCCTCCAAGGGCTGGGCACATGGCAAGGCTTATCCCCGCCTGGCTGGGACAGCGTTATCCTCTGGGGACTTGGCAGCAGTCAGGCACAAAACAGACGCCGCTTCTTTGATGATAAGCCAAAGAGGAGGTATGAAGCCCATATAAAACTATCTGTTGAAACACTTTGGATGCAGCGTTAACAGCCCTGGTCCCGTGTCACCTCAAGGACAGCCACACGTGATTGATGCCTGGCCGTTGGTATCAGTGGATCATTACCGCTGGCTGCAAGCAGCTGTTTGAGAGCTGTTTGCATGCTCTTGGCATGCTCCATGCACAGTGGCGGCGGGTCAGGAGGAGATTTATGGCCAAACTTTCCATACTTGTGAGTATTCAGGCAAGGGACTGGGTGCCTCGTGCCCATCTGCAGTGCTGGGGTCTCAGGGGCAGCAGCCCAGAAACGCTGGGCAAGCTGTGGTAGCTGGCACCCTGCTCACCATGTGCACACCTCCATTTTTTTGAGCGCCATATGCAAGGTGAACGAAGTGAAGACATGAGCTTTCTGCAAGCCCCAGTGAAGCAAAAATGCCCAGCTGGGCCTTTTCTGGTCACGGGCACGCAGTTTCTCCCTCCTTATCGCTCAGTCTGAGAGCAAAGGAAACATTTCCACCTGTAATCTGTTATCAGAAATATTAGTGATAACTCCTGGATCAGCATTTCTGGTGAAAGGTAAGGAACGCCACACCCCAGTAAAACTATCTGGGAACTTGAAAATAAGGATTCTTGGTCTGGAGTCAGGCTCTTTTGTTATAAAATAACCAGGCGTTAAAATAACTCTATTTTATGCTGTGTGTGTCCATATCTGGATGTGTGCATATGCATATGCAAAAGGATAAGACCTGTAAGATAAACAGCAGAGATAAATTAAACTCCTAGGTATAATCTGGGTCTGCACCACAATCTGTGGGAATTTTATCACTGACTGCAGCATGGCTTCACCACGTGTTGTAGCAGCAGTTGTGACCTGGGAACTTTGTACTGCTGGAAAGGGAAAAATCTCAGCATAAGGACCTGGCACTCACTTCTGTCCTCGGGAGGACCAAAGATGTCAGAGGCTGCTGTAGAGTATAATTCATATTATAGCACTTGTATGACGGCTGCCGCCTCCCAGTGAGTCCTGCACGTTTGGAGCTCAGGATGACTAAGTCAGCTGGCTTTGCAGGAGGTGGGATTGGAAAAATTGTTCCATTTAAAAAAAATTAAAACAGTAAAACTTCCCTGCAGATAGGTTTCACGGCACTGCAGGTGGCCTCCAGAGAAGCACAGGGACCTGCTGTCTCAAAAGCAGGAGCAAGGAGCTCTCACGCCCCTCATGAGCAGGGCAGAGAGGAGCTGCACAACGCTGCATGAGAGCCCAGCGAGCGGAGTGGGGGGCACCTGCATCCTCAGGGTGCCCCCACATACGGCTTTGCAGTAACCCGGCAGAGGTGGACCCCATAGCTCAATGTCTAGGGCCCTGGTGGCAGCAGGAAGGAAGGACAAAATGCCATGCTGAGGAAATCCAATCCATGCATGCCACCTCCCCACCTGACCAGCTCTAGACTTTGTCTCCAGGGACCACAGCAGGAGAAGCACCAGGTCCAGGGGAGAGCAGGGACCAAAGCACTTCTCTCTCTGCTCCGCCACATACTGCAGTTTTCTGTCAGGGTGGCCACATACCGTGCTTTGAACTACATTGGTTTTGTTTGTACAGGCCTCTGACCTGTGAAGGACTTGAGCACAGGACATTTCCTCTAAAAATTAGTATTTTGACAGCAACATGAAGCAAGAGGACTCAAGCGCTAAGGCAGTTCCCAGAGAACACGTGAACATCAGCACCACGAGAATAAGAAGTTTAATGGATCAGGTGCAGCTAAGGCCTCTCAGGGTTTATACCTGTTCCTTACACACCTCCGACATGACATCCCTCATGGGCTGTCCCCACTTGCCAGTGACACTCCCAGTCTTGTTCATTACTTAAAGGGGGCTTACAAGAAAGATGGGGACAAACTTTTTATCAGGGCCTGTTGCGATAGGACAAGGGGTAATGATTTTAAACTAGAAGCGGGGAAATTCAGACTAGATATAAGCAAGAAATTTTTCACAATGAGTGTGGTGAAACACTGGCACAGGTTGCCCAGAGAGGTGGTAGATGCTCCATCCCTGGCAACATTCAGAGTCAGGTTTGACAGGGCTCTGAGCAACCCTACCTAATTGAAGATGTCCCTGCTCATTGCAGAGGGGTTGGACTAGATGGCCTTTAAAGGTCCGTTTCAGCCCAAACTATTCTATGATTCCCCTAGCTCCCTGGCCAGCTAGGAAGATCACTGCATGTGTGAAGTAAGAAACGGATCTCCAGTCTGAGACTTGTTTGTGCAAAAAGGTGGATGGAAACACCCATGTTTTGGTAAAAAAACTTGGCCAGTGGAACATGGGAATTGTGCTTCTGCACAATTCTGACAGTGGTCAATGGGAACAATCAGCACCAAAAGGTACCCCAGGCCTGGTGGTTAAAGCTGCTGCTACCCTCACTGCCAGTCCAGCTTCCCAAATAGAGAAGGGAAGCTCCTGAAGGGTTGACCCAGATGAGGTCAAACTCCTTCTGGGCTTTCACAAAAGGGTCTTTGCTCACCAAAACTCTTTGGTAGCTGGGGAGGAGGCCACGCGACATCTCTGCATGAGGGAGGTGGTTGCCTGGCCACCTCCACAAAAGCTGAATGCAGCTCCTGGTACTGCTTTTGGGGCTCGTGGCACCGCTGGCACAAGGGTGGAGAGGGCTGCACCACGTGTGACAGATTTTAAGGGGGCTCTAGCCCCTTTGCTACTCAGGCTAGTTAGCCACAATTTTCTTGACCTTCCCACGAAATTTCTTGAACATTTTTCTTGGTCAAGATGAGGAATTATTTTGATTTGCTTTCGATTCCTCTTAGTTCAGCAGCAGTCTCTTTCTCACATATTCTCCTTATTTTGTAGATGACAATGTTCCTTTTATATAAGAACTCATGGGAGCAGGTGGCTCAGTAAAGCACAAGGTGGCTTCCACCCCTGCCTCCTTGCTCCCCTCCTGCCCCCTTCCCAAACCCATGTTTTGGCACCCATCAGCTCTGACTCACACTCAGGCATGGAGCAGACAGGCAGGCAGCATCCAAACGGCTATTGCATCGGGTCAAATATCAAAGGTGAAAGGTTTGGCTATTGACGGGGGAACACACAGGCAATCTCGCAACATTTGACTTTCCCCTGCTTTGTATTGACTTCCGTTTTCTCGTTATGATAACAGGTAAGAAATTATTACCTGCGTTTTCACTGAGACAGCTCTTCTGTCAACAGACCCCGGCTCTGGTCTCCTCCTCCCTCCCTTTTCACAGATTAGCTTCTCATCGAAATGGAAAATTATCTTCAGACGATGTTGGCAAAGGCAAGGCTGACAGGACGACAAATCAGAGGGTGGGCATGAACCATAAATATTGTTAAATACTTATTTCAGCTCATGTTGCCTGACTCTGGGAAATCATATATAGCATTAAAAAACACAGCTGCCGGTGAGTGTGTGTTAATGGTGGCATGGCAAGAGCAGAGTGTCATGTTTGCCTCTCTATATCGAAGTAACAGATACGCACTCTGGCAAAGAAGAACTGAAACCCATCAGGCAAAGGGTGCTGTTCACCAAAGACCAGCATCATATGGTTGGAGAATAGCTTGTATAGTAAAGACAGGGACAAGAACAGGGACATTACAGGTGTATCGAAATGATCTCAGTCACACATGGGCTCAGAGTAATTATTTCAGGAAAAAAATAATTACAAGTGTGGTAGTAAAGGAGGAAGATACATGGGTCAGCTGAAAGTCATCCACAGGATGAAGCTAATCTCTATCTTTCACAGAATTAACGGATCTTAAAATACTTTTAGGCCTATCCTAAAATGACATTTCCATTAGAGGAAGGCAAAACAGTCCATGTTGTTGCACCAGTCACTTCTGAGAGTTCAACAGGAACATAGAGGGCACGCTGCCAGTCTTCCAGTGAAGGGACTTGACTCTGACACCAATACACAACAGACTTTTACAGCAATCTCCTTACAGGAGGAGACTGAAAGACCTGACCTTATGCCTTTTTCTACATCCTTACACTGAATACAAGGGAAGAAGTAGGCTAGAAGTTAGTTTTGAAGACTGGGGAGATCCTAGAACATTTTCCAAAGTGCAAGAGAGGCAGCAAGGTACACCCCCAACCCCCAGCATCTGTAGGCTGCAATCTGGTAAATTTATGTATAGGCTTATGCAACTTGGCTGTCTGCCGCAGCAGGGACATGAATTCAACAGCCCAGGAGTTCCTTTCACCTCTGTGCTTTGTATGTGCGTCTGACACGCAAAATCATGATGGCCCTCAGAGCTTGTAAAAATACTTCTCTTAATCCATTAATAAATTCTGCTTAGTGCCCACAGTGCGGGGTCTTAAAAGCTCTGCACTGCTGGGGTTTTCAGAAGGGTGTTGTGTTCTGGGCTGAGTGAACAGAAGGCAGTGAAACCTGTAAGAGTCAAAGGTCATCCATTTTTGCAGGGCCCCAGCATTTCTGGATTGACTGTCAGGGAAGAGCTTCATTGATTCATAAATATTTTTACAAACTGAAACAACCCTGCTGAATGGTCATATTTTGTCTAAGAATTGGGTTTGCTCTGTTTGTAAGAGATAACCAGACACTAGCAAATGCTATAAAGGTGTATAAAGGAGAGACCAGGAAAACTACATTACTTTTTAAAGAGAGCACGTAAATGGGGAAGGTGGAAATCAGACACCTTATAATTGCTTAAAATGCCTGCCTTTGAAACAAGTGAGCAACAGGAAAACTAGAGGTCAGTACTACTAAGCCAAGAATGGCCTCTTAGGAAAGACGCTCAAACTCAAATCCATTGCTGTCATAAGCTACGCAGGGTAATAAATCACATTTTGCTAGGGAGACTCTATATTAGAGAACTTTATTTTTCTGGGAAAGCCATGTAGGAATTAAAACCCAGACAAATAAACAATGCTTTCAAGTGCACATTTTGGTATGAAAGACAACAAACTCCAAACATAACTCTTTCACCTTTACTTAAAGGTAGAGCCTTTTTTGTCTTTGTAGTGGCCTTTGCATATGTGCTTTTCTCTACCAACCTTCCTTCACGCCCGGCAGATTAATCCGTCTGTTGCCTTTGGTTTGTTCTGCAAAGACAATACATATTCTTGATCCCTATTTTTGAAGAGCCCTTAGGAAAACCTAACTTGAAGGAGGAGTAAAAAGCTATAGCAAAGGACTCCATTTCTAGGTAATTTCTTCTAAATCCTGCTTTCAATTTATTACCCTGACAAAGAGTCTCTCAGTTGCAGAGCAGAGCCCTACCTCCCGCAGGGGATATACCAAGGATTATCTACCCTGAAATGAAAGTCTGTTGACCTAGGGAAAACATTTCACTAAATAACAGCAGTTGTGAATTGAAGGGACCTGTGGGGTATTAGACACGGTGTAAAAGCAATTTGAACAGAGTAAGGAAAATATGTGGAAATAGTTTTGGTCAGGAAAGCTAGATAAAGTATGTAAATGAATACATTTGTGGGACAGGTCGAAGTTATGCAAAAGGAAAATATGCCCACTTTTCCACTGCTGCCCTCCGAAGTGGCAACTGCAGAGGTACTCCAACCTCAGCAGGGTCCCACAGCCTCTGAAGGGTGCCGTCACCCAGCCAGAGGTGACCTGGCCCTGCCACGCTTCCCGCTCTCCGGCAGAACTCACTATACCCCACGGATCCCCGGATTGTCCCTGCACCGCCACAGGCATCTCCCTGTCTGCAGTGTCCTGGTGGCATCACTGTGCATTTTGGACTCTCCATAGTTGTGCATATGGTCCCTGTCACATACCCCCAGATAACCCTGCCTTGGCCAGGAAACTCTGTGTTTTCAAGGAAGTTATGAAGCCACCAATGCTTGAGCTATACGAAATTAAAATTAGAGGAAGGAAAAAAACATGAAAACTACTAGTCTTGAGCCTGTCTTCCTAGCCCACAGCCCAGTAGAAATTTGGACCTGCCGGCAACCGTGGCTAAAGTGTCTTTAATGTCAGTGAATCAAAGAGCTTTGCTAACGTTAAGCACAGGAGCACATAATTGCTGGCATCCCACATGGCCCCGGACCACAGGAATTAAAGCATTTTTGCTGTTCTGAGCAAAGTCATGTAGATCCTGTTGCCCTCTTGCACTGCACTACAGTGATAATCTGGCAGTTTTTATTAAATACACCCCCTCCCACAGTAAATTGGTTAATCCCAGGGTAAAGGAGAGTTTCTGAAGGGTGGCATCACAGAGGGAGAAATGGCAGGGGATCCGCTAGGCTTGGTCTCAATGCTCATAAACCCTTTTTTTTTTTTAAATCCTGCATAAAACAGAAGGTGATGTGAAATATGTTATTGAATTTGGGAAACGTCTCTGACAGGGAAATTTTTGAGTTGTTGAACAACCATCCGAGGCAGTGACGGAATTGCTACAGCCCAAGTCATACAAAATGAGGGTGGAAAAAAAGACCTTGACTCTTTTATGGAGTTTCTACAAATCCAGAGCTCAGCAGGGGCTCCACTGTACCAGACAATGTAAGTTACAATAGTGGCCAAAGCTTTCAAAAGTGACCAGTGATGTTCACACTCCTCAGATATTGGGGAGCTTCCATACAAGAGCCCTTTTTTTTTGAAATCTGATTTTATTTTCCCAAATACAGCAGACAAAAAAGAGAAACAAAACCCTCCGTGTGCTAGATGTTGGATACCAAAGGTTCAACAACTAATTGCTGAGCCTTGACCAGAACTTCTGTAAAAAAAAAAATTTAAAAAAAAAAGCCATTTGAGAAAAGAATGAGGCTGCAGTGCTGGTTACAACACCTCCCTGGCAAGGTTGGTGTAAGAGACAATATTATGCCCTACTTGTCCAGGCAAAAGACATATTATTGACCCCTCAGCTGCCCCAGTGCAACAGCTTGCATGTCCATTGGATGCCTTCAGTTAGAAGGAACATATATGAATGTCTCTTGGAGAACTCTGTATTTTGGGTTTAGGTGATGCAGTGTGACGCCTGCCCCACGAGCCCAGGCCATGGCCAAGCCACAGGGTGTTCAGCAGCAGGGCAGGAAGGCTTTGGGAGGTGCAGGGCTCTGCCTGGCGAGGGCAGCCACCTGAGGACGGTGCAGATCCCTGGGTGCTCCTCCAGCCCTGCCTTCTCCGAGCTGCTTCTTGCTGTCCTTGTTGCACAACCTCCTGTTCGGGATGATTTGCATGACTCAGCCTGGGATGAGTAGGAAAATGAATGTCATCATTTTGATCCAGTTAAAAATAATTTGTCTGGTGCTTTCTCTCTATCCTGCTCCCCCCCCCAGTTTTTTCTTTTTTTCTTGAAGAGAACTATTATCACATATTTAGGAAGGTAAATTGTCCTGGAGTTAAATTAGCACCTGATCAAATGTGCGCAAAGTGCTAATTGCACTTTGCTAGCAAAATCAACTGCAAACAAGCTTTTAAGTCTCCAGCAAGCAGGCATGAAAATCGAGGCCATCCCAAAGAAAGCGGAGCTTTTTCACACAGCTGACTGCAATATTACTCAGTGATAAAAGTCAGGCCATTTCATTCTGAACAAAGGGAGCAGAAGGGTAGTCATTTCTAAATAAGTGTATCAGGCAGCTCTTTTGGCCCGTGCTTTCCACTGCCAGATAGGACAAAATTCTTCTTGAAGAGTGAAGAAGGTCCATGTGTTTGGCCCCAAGCGGTAGGCACAGGTATTTCTCATGCCTCACGTAAGCTCGGGGAGCACTTCCCTGAGGAGCGACGCCGGTTGCTCCTTGCGCGCTCGCTCTCCGAATTCTGGTGGTCTGGTCAGGAGGCGTGCGGCAGGAGCTACGGGGAGGGCACAGGGTGAAGCAACGTAGCTGCTCCCCAGGGAGGAGCCCGCTGGGACACCCCCAAAAGATAACAGAGGAAACCGCTGGGGCCCTCCAATGCTCAGTTTCTAGCAGAACTAAATGTCTGTGTTTATTTACGGAAATCGGGTGGTTTGAAGGTAACTGGATGTGGCTTTCTGAGAAAAAGGGTATCCAAGCTTTCAGATGAGAACCTCCTTTGAAGATGCGGCATGTGGGGAGAAGATGGTCCTGTGCATTTAGGAGGCCATTTATGAGGCCACTGGGGACAGCAGAGACACTCCCGGAGTCAAGAGAGCTGAAAGCTGCTGTTCCCAGAGGGATGGGGCACCCCGAAAGCCAACGGGACCAGGTGTGCCATTCGTTTGGGAAAGAGGCAGGAGATTCCAGGCACTGCAGCAAGCGGTTGTGGTGGTGTTGGGTTTTGCTGAGATGGCAACTGCTCAAAAGCTGCTGTTTCTTTTTTCCCTCTCATGCTCCTTTTAACAAAGTGTAACTTTACCTTACACACACCAAAAAAAAGAGCAATAGAAACCTTGGGAATTTTCAATCAAATAACAATGAAAAAAATGTTGTCTAGATTGCAAAACCAAATGCTTTCAAGGTAAGCAGGATGAAGGCTGCCTGCACAGCCTCCTCCTATGTACACTTTATGAAACAGACTTATTTCTATGAGTACCTACCATTTTTTTCCCATCTTTAAATGTTTAGGCTATGCACCCAAAGGGCTAAAGTTTGTGGTCTCTCAGGCAAACATAGATATGGCATGTCCCGCTATTAGTGTTCCTGATCTTTCTCTTAACATCACTTTTGCATGTATCCCTGGAGTCTCACACCTCCCTTTCCTCCAGGAACAGCCAAAGCTTCCCTTCTGTTTATTAAAGCAGAAAACCAAAAGGGTCTCGTTAGCCCGCTGGGACGTAAGCAGCCTCCTCACTGCCTCCTCACTGATGCCGGTGGCCATACAGAAAAGCTGCGCTTTGTGCCATCCTTACAGCAGTTATTCTATATGATTGGATTGATACTCGTGCAATTTTTTTTAGTCATCCTTTCTCCTAATTTGCTTGCTTTGATAATTAGCCAAACGACATTAGTACTTCTCCCCCTCCAAGTAATCTTCACCTTTGTGCAGGAAGAATGCTAATTTGCCAGAAAGCTACATGGCATGTGCATGTTTTTCCATCTAATTTGGCAACATCGGCGCTTAAAGCAGGCGCGATGCTAATAAGGTAACTTGAGCAATCAGCCCAGGTAGAGATTTGTGGATTGCTTGAGAATTTGTTTGGAGTGTCGTTCTGTGTATGCACTCAGTGCTGATTATAGCTGGGAGAGGGGGGAAGGGGGGAACCTGAGCAGGTAAAATGGGCTAGTAGGAAGGCCATGGCATTTTCTTTTTCTGAGAGCCTTTGGACAGAGGGTACCTGTGCCCCAACTCAGCCTGAACACGTCCTCCAGGGCCGTGCTGAGGTGGAGATATCTTCAAGAGGAGTGGAGGGGGTGCGTGTCCTTGCCTCGTCCTGCCTTTGGTGCTGATCAGAGCACACAGATAGGGCTGGTGACAGAAGAGCAGGGAAAGCCACCACTGGGAGTTTTGGCATCTGCAGTCCCATGTTTCTCCTGGGCCCCACAAACGTTGTTATTTACCTCCTTAAAGCCCTAACCTGCCCCACCACATAGGCCTTGCAGGAGCTTCTAGCATGTGAAGGAGGGGAGGCAAGCAGCCAGTCCTGCTCTGCTCCAGTAGTCAGTGAGATGAGGTTGAGCCAGGCTCAGTCCTCATGGGTCACCTTGGCACAGCACTGTTCCTCCGCTTCCTCCAGCCTGGGAGCACGTGGTCCCTCTTTGTCGTTCCCCCTCATTCCTCCCCTCCTGTTCACCCCGCTGAGCTGTTCAGCCCCACAGACACATGACCCACGCTCTGGGGTGTCTGTGGGGTTTCTTCCAGGGGAGGGTCACGTGCTGCTTCCCCAGGCCAGGCAAGTGGGTTCAGGACCTGTGGCAGCGTGCCACCCAACACATTAGTAACAGCGTCCTTTCGGCAGGCAGGGATGTCAGGGCTGTCTAGGTAAATTAAAATCAGTTCAATCTTTGCTGTCACATCATCTCCTGCTCTGCCTTGCTCGCCTGCTTGCTTTTCTCACTCAGTTCTTGCTGGCGTTGGAGCCCTTGAACTAACAGGTACATTGCAGAAGTTTTCCATAAGCAAGACTTTAGATTGCTGTAGGCAGAAACTGCATTTCTCAGGTTAAAGAGATTGATTTTCCCCCTCATCTTTATTATCATTGCTGTTGTTTATACCATTATTTATACTGTTACTATTAGTATTACTTTATTCCATCTATGCCCAGCTACGAGTTGAGAAAGCATTTGAGGGTAACTCCTGTCTGGCTTTTGTCACCCCAGGCACTACAGAGCGAGGACTCTGGGTTTTGAGCGCGACGGGTCTGTCTCAAGACATGGAAATGTGTTTTGAAGGTGGTCCTGTTGTGTGGCTCTGAATACCCCTAACCACTGATGATGGTGGTGGCATCTGACTCAGGCCTGAGTTATCCAAATGACTTCTGTCATTTGACCCTACTGAAGAGGTGGATCAAAACCCCACACTCGATCCTATCTTGCACTGCAGTGCTTGCCATCTGGATCTACTAGCACCATATATCAGACATTAGCAGAGAAAATCTGAGGAATCTGTTGCCTTCAGACACCCTCTGGGGAAACACAGTTCATGTCAAAACCCTTTTGCAAATCAGAAAATGCTCCCACCCTGTATAAAGGTGTGGAGCAGGGGGTCACTCTCACTCTTGTCTCCCTGTTCTCTTTTGGACCAGAGCAATGACCCCAAATCAGCTAGAAAGGGACCTTTTTCCATGGGATTTCTGGCTCGATGGCGAGCAGGGGTAACCAGGTATTTCACAGACAACTCCTTCCCCTCCTGTCGCCTCCCAGGGGTGCTGGGCCAGGGTGACGCTCACCCAGAGGAAGGGGAGGGTGTCACGGCCATCATGTCCCACACTGCCAGCCCTGCAGATGCTCCCATTGCTCCCAGCACTATTCCAAGATTAAATCTTACTTGACTTAAATTTCCTTCCACTGCAAACATTTCCTTGAATTAATAGTTTCTTAACAATAGATAATCAAAACACTTGCCTGTATTTTATTTTAAAATAAACCAGGTGAGGGTCAAAAGCAGCTAGAAAACAGACTGATTAATGAAAGGGGGTGCTAGGGTTTTTTAACTTTCAACAGATGGAAAAGCAATTAATTTTCAGTCTGATTCTGTTGTTTTGATTTGTTCTTCATGGGAATCCTTATAAAGGCTTCCAGCGAGTTGTGGCCCCAGTTAAAAGCACGGCTGGGAAGGAGGCCACAGCCCAGCTCACCGCAGGAGGGCCAGCACGCTTCCCTGGGGAGGATGAGAGAGGATGAGATGTGTCAGCTAGTTGAAGCAAAGCAGGAACCCTCATTTGTTTCAAATACCTTCTTTAAACAAGTAAGAGGATCCTGGGTAGGGACACAATTAAAAGGAATCTCTCTCTCTCAAGGAAGCCAAATCTTGAGGACTTCGGCCTCTATCTGGGCAAAACTTCTTCCCCACGTTACCTTGAAAGGTTTGCCTTAGCAAAGGGTGGGCAGAAGCCATGGCAGAGTCCTGGGGCTTGGGGCTCTGGCCCCACTCCAGCAGCGTGCCATCACCCAGCCTGCACAGCAACTCCAGAGCCACATAGCAGCTGCCCACAGCAGAGGGTGGCCCATCCTTGGCTTTATACTGGGAGCCACCAGCCTCCACTTGCAATCACATGCTTAGGGTGGGGTGAGGTTCCCAACATTTCATTTGGGAAGCCCCAAATGCATGTGTTTTGCCTGCTTTGATTTGTGTGGGGAATAAGGAGCCTGAGTATTTCTAAGCGCAGGTGTTTTTAAACTGGAAATATTTTTTCCCGGTAGCTTCAGCCAGACATACCATCACCCAGCTCAATGGGAGCGAGTAGGGGCTGCCTCACTTCTTTGAAAATCATCTCTCCGTTAACATCTGCCCTTCTTCAGAGAAAAGGCAAGCCCTGCTTTCAGTGTGGTTAAACTCACCGATCTTAACTGAGCTGGCCTTGCCTGTGACCTTGAGCCAGAGGAGTCTCCAAACTCTCCCACGTGGTATTTGTGCCCATAAACACCTGGATTAAGTGACCCGTGCCAAACACGAAACAACAGCAACGTGGTAACATACTGCAGCCCTTCCCAAGCAAGAAGGAGGTGGTGTTCACCAGGTGACCACCCATGGCCACGCTGGCAGTCCTCAGCAGTGCCAAGCATGGATGACCAGAGGCAGAAAGAGCCGGTGGTGGGGTCCCTGGGGACCCGGGTCCTCCCTGAATGGGCAGCTCAAGAAGCGCTATCTTGCTCCCAGCTTTCAATGGCTGGTGACAGGAGCTGTGCTCATGCTCCCGAGCCAGGGTCAGCACTGTTTTTCTTTTCCAAAGAGCACGCACTGGCTGGTGAGATGTCACAGATTTGCAGTACCAGGAATTAGGGGCATTTTTTCTAATGCGAACACAATGTTATCTCATTAAGTGTGCTCTCAGGGCACCACAGCATGAGGAAAGCAATGAAAACATCTCTCCCCTTAGGGCAAGGCAATTTTCTAACTGGGACAAGAAAAGAGTTGTCCTGGGCCAAAGCCAGGCAGAAGGGATTGCTGGCCAAGGGAGAAGCTTTAGTCCTCTAAAGTCTCTCCAAAATCCCATTGGCAAAGCTGAGTTACACCATTGAAAAGTAAACATCCTCATTTTAAGATGAACTGCAGCGACCAAAGCAGTACAAAACACAGGCAATGGGCATTGGGATTTGGCACGCATCCCTCGCATTTCACTTTGTCTCAGTCAGGAACAGTTATGGACCTTTTGCCTGGCTTGACCCAAGGTAATATTGCTTTCCTAAGATCCAGAGAGTTTTCTTAAACTTGGCCCAGACTCGTGTGATTCTCACCTCGGACTTACTTAACCTTTATGAGCCAACCCTTTGGTTGAGCTAAGGGACTCCAGGGTTAGTAACTAGACCTGAAACTTCAAGACCCTTGCAGAGCATGGATCAAAACCAAAACAAAAGCTTCAGACAGCTTCAGCTGTCCAGTGGAAGACTCCCACCAAGACCTAAGGCTGTCCTGTGGAAACATACAAAATAAAACCTTGCCTTTGCCAAAGCCACAATGCAGATGAATGACTTGTGCTGCTTTGAAAAATGAATACATTTTATCACTTTAGATTACAACACAGTAATATATCTTTTCCTATCAGTGCAAAGCATCCTACCATTTATTTTAGCTGGCAGACTTGCTGCCAGAAAGGAAGTGAGAATATTACCTCTAACGAGTCTTCTCATAACGTCAATTTTCTAAAAGATGTACCAGTTCTAGGTTTGTGTCAATAGTCACTCTCCTCTCTCAGGAGTCCTCTCTGGCATCCCTAGGAGGCACGAAGCCACAATGTCCCTCACCACATCTACAAATGGGCCAAAGAGTCCACCTGCCTCCTTCTGGATCTTGGCAGTGGTTGGGTGAATAAAGCTGTGATCAAACAGCCCTCTGGTTTTCAGGCTTCACAGAACCAACATTCGTCTCCTTTTAAGCCTGCTTCCCAGGTGTGACTGAGATGTGTCAAAATTATTTGATCCTTGCACCATGTGGCAGGTGAGGTGAACAAGCAAGAACAAAGTCTGCAAACTAATCCCACTGCTTTGAGTTCGTGTTTGGTGAGATTTTTGCAAAACCATCTCTGTGCCTGGCCTTTGCACAAAAAATTGTGTTGAACTGAATGTCTAATTGTTTCAGCTGGTCTAGGTTTGATCACTCTGGGCCACTCTTCTCCATTTCTGAAGCATATGTGTGTTAAAAAAAATAAGAAATGCTTGGGGGGCACTCAGAAGCTTGGAAGCCCTATATATCCCCATATGGAGAATTCTGTTCAAAATGTGGCACCACTGTTAATGATAAAGGTATGCAGATGAATAGGGCAGGATTTTAACAGACCACTGAAATAGAAACTACAGCCGTAGCGTACTGAGCATACATTACACCGGCTTGTTTATCCCAGCATGCAAAGACCCTGGCAATCTATCAAGAAGCCAAAAGCATCTGAAACCCTTGCAGGATGCCCTTCGGCAGGACTTTGAAAACAAGCACTCCTGGTCAAGGCCACGCTGGTTAAGTATATCCCTAAGGAGCAATTAATTCCTGTGCCTTGGCATTGAATGCAAACCCAGGAGATACTTTGAGTTGTCCTGTGGTGGCAGGATCCAGAGCTCCCTTCAAGAGTGCAAATGTTTCCCATCCTCCCTTGGACAAAACTCTCCACGGACACAAGGTCCCAGTCGTGTGTTCAGATGCATTGCCCTCAGTTTCCAATCTGCTGTTTGCTTTCTTGAAGAGGACTGTGGCCAGTCTAATCCAGTTTCTCCCAGTTCCGCCCTCTTCTTCTACCTTGGGAAACTGTGAGTTTGTGTCCAGGTCGTCACTCGGAAAATGCTGAGCCAGCCTCAGACCAAAGAAGGAAGGCACCTTTCCCATGGAAATCTGTGCTTTAAACTCTCAAGGAAAAAGAGATTCAACTAAAAACTAGAAACCCAGAGCCAGGCTCTCCATAGGGATGGGAATCATAGACCAAGGGGCTGAACAACCTTCCACAACAGCCCAAGCATTCAAGATTCACACTTGCAAACATTGCGCTAGCATATGTGACTATGCACATCAATGCAGCAGTGAATTCCTTGTGCTTCATCATAAGCCTATAAAACGAGTGAGCCAAAAGTGAAGGTCTGTGGAGGTTCACAGATCTTTCAGTCAAGCCAAGGCCAAGTCTCAAGCAAACCTGAGCCAATGCCTTTCACTTGGAAAGTGCAAGGTAACCTTACACTCTGATAACAACACAGTGGGATTATAAATCCAAATCCACCAGGTTGCTCCAAGACCCTTTCAAAACCAGAAGAATGTGTCCAACACCATTTCCAAGTTCAGACTTGTTTCTCTGCTGTAGGAAATAATGCTGCAATATGAATAAAAATGCAATGAAGTTCAATGCCAGACCTGATAAGAGGGGAAGAATGATTTATTTTAAAACAAAAGGAATGTGACTCCCTCATTCTGTCACACCCACATAACCCTAGGCACTGAGAAGTGTGTATCCTCCTGATCCAGCCAGGATTCCTCGTGCTGGCACAGAGAACCAGGAACACTGGCTATCCAGTCCTCACCAAGTCTCCTGAGTGACACTGTCCAGGTTCGGATGTGCTATTTTTGGCTCGTTGGGAGCTGACAATAATGAGTCTCTCCATCCTGCCACACCTCTTGGTGAGTCATCAGGATTTTGTCTCCTGAGCCCTTTGTCTCCTGTTCTGAGATGCTGCCCCTGGATGTACTTCTCAAAGACCTGCTAGCCCAGGTGCCACCAATAACTGCCACCCACTTCTGTCCCCTCCCTGCCAGTTACTCCTTTTGGAGTTTTGCATACCAACATTCCCATTCATTCTCCTTTCATACTAATCTTCACATTTCTATCATAACTTTCTCTACCGCCACATGAGGCTGTACTTGGGCACACGTTTCAGCTGAGCTGCGGGATGCTACGAAGAGGGACAAGCTATCTCTCACTCAATTCACAGGAAGGGTTCAAGGGGCTCGGACGAGAAGAAAAGTATGATCCAGCCCAGTCCTCCAGCAGGTCTTCTAAACTCTGTTCTTCTTGGGCGCAAGGTGGGTGCTTTGGATGAGATTCATCTGCTCAGTGTAGACACTTGCAATTAAATGTCTTCTTCAGAGTTTGCTCCCTAGCCAATAGACATAGCCCATTCTGGGAGCAATACCTCTCTTTCTGATGGAGGTGGCTGAGATGGGTTAGATGGAGCGTGCCCATGGAGTGGCTATTTCTTTCCATTGTCTACCCAGGGAGAAAAGGACAGTGAGCTCAGACTGAAATGTCTACTCACCTAACTCTGAAGTTAGGTGAGCTGAATCCTATCCCTGCAGCCCAAAGAAGAGCGAGCAATGGGGGTAGGAAATGCATGTGTGGTGGGGCTTGCTGTTCACAACCTGACCCCATGACCCTTCTCAGCTGCGCATTGCACGTGCAGTTTGAGCTTCTCCACATTTCCTTCAAACTTCCTAAAAGCATGAGCAACCCAAGAGCAGGTTTCCCAGGATTCTTCCTCTGCAGACTTTTCCCTGCGTTTTCATCTCACAAGCGTCCTTCTCCTGACAAGCTGCTGGGATGCTGGCAAGGCCCTTGAGCTCACCTGCTGTCCCCCTCTAGTACAGCAGGGTTTGTGGCTTTTGATCTTTTGCCCTATCG
Organism: Phaethon aethereus; assembly: GCF_964289735.1. NCBI lineage: Eukaryota > Metazoa > Chordata > Aves > Phaethontiformes > Phaethontidae > Phaethon > Phaethon aethereus. The sequence continues at coordinate 122,612,251 of NC_138575.1, read as the reverse complement.
ATCTAAGTTGACTCAAGGATGGTCAGGAGGTGCTTTGTGGTTTGGGGTGTATTGAGGCATGAGAAGAAAATGTTCTGCGAACCCTTGCTGGGCAGGACAGACTTTTATGTGGTTGCTCATAACAGCAAGGGACTGGATGGGGTGAGCCAGGCAGTCAGTTTGCCACCGACGTTCCCAAGTGCGCCGGTAGGACAGGTCAGCAGCTTGGCAGCCTTCAGTTGACCTGCCCTATTCACATGCAACCACCTTCTGATTTTTGCCCGCGGCTTTGATTCTTAAAGGACAAGTGAGGGAAATCTCACGTTACTGCTGGTCTCCTCTAAGCACGGGGGAGCTTTGTTGCCAAGCAAGAATGAACTGCAAGCAGAGTAAATGTACAACCAGGGTCCAAGGGGAGTGCTGAGCACCAGCCAGCGTGTTGGTGGCAGCCAGGAAGTTCACGGGCTCGGGAAGGACGTTGCTTGGAAGTGTTACAGAAGACCTTGATGACTCCAGACATCTCTGGTGCATATGTGCGCAATGGTTACCTCAGTAACAGGTGTTAAAAAGTCCTAGCTTGCTCAGGAATAGGCTTTGCTGCCCTCCCTCTCCCCATAAATTCCTATTCTCGGCATGCTGGCAATAAATAACCCCCTTGTCACGCACCGTGGGCACACCAAGTACTCAAATAGGGCCATCCTTTGGAAGGGAGGGTTATTTTCAGCAGTGGATTTTAGCTGAAAAGGGGAACAGAGGCCCTGGCATTTTGCAAGGCTTAGCTGAATTGTTCGTGGCTGCTGGTTCCCACAGTCCTCCCAGCGTGGTGGTGTCACTGTGTCCACACGAACGAGGGTAAAGTGATAGTTTGATTAATGTCAGCAGTCCGGCACTGGTGAAGGTGCAGTCTTTGCTCTTTCCTCAGCTGAAAAGCAATACGGCTTTGTCACTCTTCAGCAGTCGGCGGGGACGCATCCCGAGAACTGCCCGAGCCCAGTGACTTGGTGAGGGGAAAGAAACGGGGAGGGGGGGAAACTGCCTATTGTTTTGACAGAGAGATGCTGTCTCTAAGATGCAAGAAAAAAGAAGAGCCAGATGCCTTGTACGGCATTATACAAGGTTAATGTCAACTGTCAATGTATTAATGGTCAAAAGCAAGTACGATTTTAATCTGATGGGCATATCAAAATCGCCCTCTAAAAGATCACTGGATAAGTCTCTTCTTCCTAGAGGGGACTTGTGTCTTGGTTTCCAGTTGCAACCTGAACATGTTTCTTCCCTATTAGAGTCTTTAATAAACCACACTGTCTGCAGGGCTGTTTTCTTGCTTTGGTTCCGTTGGGATTAACATGAGGCCAGCTGCAACGCACCACCGTCCTACCTTCCATGGCACCTCTACACCCCCCCCATATGTTTCTGGAGGGAAGGCTTTCCGCTTTCCACATGGCGTCCCGCAGCCTGGTCTGTCCCGGCAGGCACAGCACTAATCCCTGGGGCACCCGCAGGCAGCTGAGGCCCTCGCTGCACTTGCAGGCAGGCATTTTGTGTGGGCTTTGGCCTGAGAGAGGTGCCCTGGGGCCCCGCAGAGGCCTTGCAAGGAACGGGGCCAGGCAGGGCTCTGCGGGAGGGCGGATGCGCGGCTAGGGGTAGCCTTGCCTCCCGGATCTGGCGGCGTTTTATGAGCGGCCTGCTGCACAGGCACAAGGCGGTCACGTCTGGGGAGAATCCGAGTCCTTCGCGGGCAGGAGGGCTGCAGGACCGTGGCTCTCCCCTGGAGCTGCAACTCCGGTTGCGGAGTGGAAATGCATCGCGTATACATGCAGGCACAGCCACGCCATTTCCGTCACTTCGTTGGCATTCCCACTGCATGTGTACAACGTACAGGTCGGTGCCTTCCACCATGCACACCAGGTGTGTCCGTGCATGGCTTGCCATCCTTCCTTCCCCGCTCAGGAGGAAAGGCTCTGGCCTTTGGAAAGCATTGCTGCCAAATTCACCCAGAGCAGAGCAGGTGCCCCAGGGGTGCAACACCGGGAATTAATACCCGCAGGCGAGCAGGAGCGAGCGCTGGAGGGCAGCTGGGAGCTGGCTGCAGGGGGGAGGAGGTGCAGAGGCACGGCGAGAGCTGGGCTCGGGAAGGCTGCGCCAGCCTGGCTGCGGGGCAGTACCCAGGCCGGTGGGTAGATCAAGAGGCAGTGGCCTTCAGGGGGAAGATGCTGGCCAGAAGGAAGGTTCAAAGGGAACCCAGTAAGAAAGACTCCGAGCTTCTCCGGAGCAGGGAAAGTTGGTGCTTTGCTGTGGAGCACATAGCACGTAATAACAACAAAAAGCGGCTGCTGTTCCCTCCCTGTGTGCTCTCTCTGCAGGAGCCCAGCTAATGCCCCAGGCAGCACCACTGTAGTCTCACCTACAAACCCAGCCCAAAGCCAGGCCTTGGGCCCTTCCCTTGGGGTGGGTAGGGGGTTTCCACTAATGCACACCTTAGTCTTCTCCCTTGAGGCCTTTTCTCCACCACCTCATGCTGGGGATAGTTTGGGGCTTTCCCAAGAAGTCTCTGAATTCCTAGCTACGGGGACTTTCCCTGGGAGCTTTTTCCCCCCACCAGGATGTGTCTGAAGTTTTGTCCACCCCGTGTGACCAGACGCTGCCGAAAAGCTGACTATAATGGGAGTAACAACACCCACACTTTTTCCTGCGGCACACCCCCAGGGCCAAGATCCCACGAAAGCGATCCTCCAGGCACAGATGTGCCCAGCTCACGTGGGCACAGCAAGCCCCAGCGAGCATCGCTGGCTGCCATTGGTGCCGGCGCCCCGTTGGTGCTAATGAAGCTAATGGAGGAACTTCAGCTCAGTTGATCTTTTCCCATAACATCCTCCTGGGTGCTGGTAACCAAATAGCTGTTCCCCATTTCTGGTAACATCCTGGGCACTGGGTGCCCTTGACAAGAGATAACTTGCAGACTGGCCCTGTAAAAGAAAATGCAGCTGCCAGGACCTCCCTTCTGCCCACTCGCTTGTGCAGCCCCTCTTCTGCCTCTCCACTGGCTTCTTAAATCTTGTCATGCTTAAGCTTTGGTCCCTGCTGGCACAGGGCTCAGTAATTCCCTCTCTTCAGCTCGACTCCGCTCGCGCAGGGCTCGTGCAGCCACCAGAGCTCCTGTAATCTCTCTGCACAGAGACACCCGAGCAGAAGCATTTCATGCGGATTCTGTACCCAGAGCATCCAGGCTTAAAAGCAACCCCATGTACAAGAAGAGTTTTCTCTCCAGCACCTGTACACTGCAGATCTACAGAGGACTTTTAAATATAAAAAATTATGCCTAATTTTTGCACTTATAATAAGAAGTAACGCAGCTTAACTGTGCCATACTGGTCTTTTTTCCCCTCTGCATTCTCCAGACTTTCGTCTTCTCTTTCCTTAAGATTTATCAGAGAAGTGAGCTAGAGATTAAACCAGATTTTTGCTGCTGTTGCACGGGCTCCTAATTCTGCTCCCATTTACTGGCCAATACCTTGTGTTACCTGTCTGCTGACAGTGCCTGCGAGCCCCTGGAAGGGCTGCAGCGTAGGTCTTGCACAGGAAAATTTTGGCAGATAACCTGCCCCCCCGTGCACCACCCTGCCCTCTGCAGAGGCCAGTGCTGCAGACCGGAGGTTACAGCAGTGGAAGGGGGTAATGTCTAACCCACCATAACCACCACGGTCAAGGGTCATGTCCCAAAGCCCTCACTGACTTGTAGATTGGCTTCAGTACCCAAAACCTCCTCTAATTTTTCCAGCTCTGCAAGTGGGTATGATGAAAAATATTCCCCCTGTCTACAACTCTTTGACCTGGCTGTGTCCTGAGACATTGCAGCTACAGCAAAATATGCTGGAGACCTCAGTGTCCGGTTCTCTTCCAAGGTAAAGAGAGCATTTCACCTCAGATGCTTGAGAAACATGAGTTTCATGTCTGATTTTTAGCGGGGGACTTTATTCTGCGGTGCAAACACGGGGTGAGTAACTCCTCTGTGCCCCAAGCGCTGTGGGGGTCACAGGGAGAGGGGGGTTTGCCGCAGTAACTGCCCACCTCAGACTGACTCCCTCTCACCAAAGCATCCCTGCATACAAGCCCCTCCTGCAACAGCTGGCGATGAAAGGCCCGTGCAGATGAAATCCCAAATGCTATGGATATGCGTCTTTCCTTCCATTCACGCTGTCTTACTCCAAAATTTACAGGTAAAACGCGGTCAGTCTGCTGTCTTGGTTTTTTGGTTTGTTTTTGGTTCATTTTTTTTAACCTCTTGGTTAAATGGACTAATTTTCAGCTACTCGGTTAACAATCTAAAGTGCAAGTCACGCGGTGAGGCTACCTTCTGCAATGCGCCAGGCTCAAATTTGAACGAGAAGCTTAAATGACGGT